>NC_057850.1:172884257-173500647 GCF_015237465.2 Chelonia mydas | reverse complement strand
GCTGGCTGGGATATGGAGTGAAGTGCAGACGTGGTTGTCTGGCTCACTGCCCCCCAAAATGGACCCAGCTGAGGGGTCCCGTTCTCTGCACCTGCAAGCTCTGTTTTAGACCATGTTCCTGTCGTCTAATAAACCTCTGTTTTACTGGCTGGCTGAGAGTCACGTCTGACTGCGAAGTTGGGGTGCAAGACCCTCTGGCTTCCCCAGGAGCCCCGCCTGAGCGGACTCGCTGTGGGAAGCGCACGGAGGGGCAGAGGATGCTGAATGCTCCGAGGTCAAACCCAGGAAGGTGGAAGCTGTGTGAGCTTTGTGTCCTGAAGACAGGCTGCTCACAGAAAGGAGACTTCCCCAGAGTCCTGATTGGCTTCATAGGGAGCAGTTCCAGAGCATCGCCCAGGGATTCCGTGACAGAGGGGGCGAAGGATTGGTCCCCAGCTGGAGCGAGGCAGGTGCCAGGGGCAAGATAAACACAGTAGGGAATGGGGGGAGGATTAGTCCCTGTTGACTGGAGCAAGGCAGGGGCCTGGGGCAAAAGCACAGTGGGGCAGGAGCTAGGGTTGGTCCCTGGAGCAAGGGAGGGGCTGGGGGTAAACTGCAAGCGCAGCAGGGCTGGGGAGGGGGTAAACAGGATCCCCCCCGCCCCTGCCCACATAGAGCAGGTACCTACCTTCTCCCTGGTTTTAGCCCATTCTCTTCATCTCTCTCTGCACTGAGCTGAGGGTGGGAGTGCACTGAGCACAGGGCTGGGGGTGCAGGGTCTGGGAGGGAGTTAGGGTGCAGGAGCAGGTTGGGGTGCAGGGTCTGGCCAGGAGTTAGGGTGAGGGAGGGGGCTCAGGGTTGGGGCAGGAGGTTGGGGTGTGGAGTGCTTACCTGGGGCAGCTCCCATTTGGTGCGAGAGGTGCAGGTGGGAATTGTGGGGGGGGGTGCAGGAGCTCCCGTTTGGTGGTGGGGGTGGAGATGTGGGGGGTGCAGGAGTAAGGGCATCGGGTGTGGGGGGACTGGGTATGTGTGGGGGATGCAGGAGTCAGGGCTGGGTTCATGGGAGGGCTGGGTATGTGTGGCGGGTGCAGGAGTAAGGGCTGGCGTTGTGGGGGTGTGGGCTGGGGTTGTGGGCTGGGGTCGTGGGGGTGCTCCCAGCCTCCTGCCCTGAGCCGCTCACGGCAGAGGGCTGGAGGGGGCATGCCCCGATTCCACCCCATTCCCCAAGGCCCCGCCCCTGGCTCATTTCCGCCTCCTCCCATGAGTGGCAAGCACACTGCGGCTCCACTCCTCCCCCTCCCTTGCGCTGGCAAACAGCTATTTGCCGGCAGGGAGAGGGAGGGGTGGGAACGTGGCACACTGGGGGAAGAGGCGTGAGAAGAACTTGGCTGCCGGTGGAGCCTGCCCTGCTGCAGCAGGAGCCCCAGGAGCTGGGAGCACCAAGCTTCTGCCCCCGCAGGAGAGAGCAGGGGATGGAGAAGAGCAGGCCAGGCTGGGGCCCCTTTGGACCGTGGGCCTGGCGCCAGTCGTGCCGTGGTAAATCCAGTACTGCCAAAGGGTCATTGGGGTAGAGATTACTAAGGTATCAGGGCATGCCAGTGTCCTTTCCCCTGCCCATATCCTCTGAACTGACTCCAGGGAGGCAGAAAAGATATAAAAGCTGTTACTGAGGCTCTAAACCACGTCAGCATCCCCTTATGCAAGGGAAACCCAGGGACTATGTAAAAAAGCTTTAGGCACAAAGCTGCCCTAATGCAGCTGAGGATCAGGGTCACTGCTTTCGACAGGGTCCAAAGGAGAAAGTAAGATAATGACATTTTTTTTTAATTGACAACCATTTATTTAGGCTCAGATCCTCAAAGGTATTCAGGTACTTAACTTTCATTGATTTCAATGAGAGCTAAGCACTTAAATACCTTTGAGAATCTGGATCTTTATTATTTTAGATTGCACAAAATGAAGATACAAATTAATGAGCTTCAAAGTGGGGAGGACAAACCCTGATTAGGAACAAGGTGTATGTGTCTGGAAAAGCAGAATCTGTTCTGTGATTCAATTTGTAACTGGTTTGAAAGCAAAGTTTGTAACTAAAAAAATGCACCCAACTGGCTTTTTCTTTCTTATTTTAAATAAATCTAAGAGCTTTTCTGTACAGCCATTTTTCATAACTGTTACTTATTTATGCTGTTCTGGTATGGGAAGAAACATTTCTTCATTGCTTTTTTGTGGTATTATTTTCCTAACACATACTCTTTTGGGTTTCCGGTATACGGAGGTCACTTTTCCTCCCCTTCCTCCTCCCTCTTTTGTGCATAAATTTTGGGTTTGTTCTCTCTTTTTTCTCTGATGCTGCATCTGGTAAGTCAGATGACATGCCCATGGCAGCTAGGAGGGTAAAGAAGATTGTAAGGAAAGTTCTATTGTGTAACCCCCCCCCATTTTTATTTATTTATTTTCAAAAAACCAGAACTAAGAATACAGCATTTTTGGAAGTCTCCTTTGTTTTCCATCATTCCAGTGACAAGTTATATGTCCTTTGTCTACATCTACTTCGATAGACTGGATTTCTACTGCAAAGTTTCAGTTAGATGGCGGCACACACAGAGGGACCACCGGCTCACATCCAATAAATGAACTACAGAAAAAGTGACAGAGATCTCTAAAAATTGTTTGGAAAAATCATAGGTATGTACAGTAAGTGTGTACTCTCCTATCTGATATATTTAATTACTTCAGTTTTCTCTAAGCAGAAATTTATTTTACAAGTTTCATAGGGGTCTGTTTGTTTGTTGGAGTGTGGATATTGCAGTCACTGTCAATCATGAATCTACACCATGAAGAATCATAGAAACAGGGCTAGATTTCCTAATATCTAAACTAAACCTCCCTTGCTGTAGGTTAAGCCCATTACTTCTTGTCCTATGTTCAGTTGACATGGAGGACCATTGATCACCATCCTCTTTATAACAGCCCTTAACATGGTTGAAGACTGTTATCAGGTCCCCCTCAGTCTTCTTTTCTCAAGGTTATTTTTACCTTTCCTCAGCAGTCAGGTTTTCTAAATTTTTTATCATTTTTGTAGGTTCTTCCCTCCTCTTTTCCACAACTGTCTTAATGTGTGGTGCCCAGAATTAGACACAGTCCTCTAGCTGAGGCCTCACCAGTCTTAAGTAGAGCAGGACAATTACCTCCTGTGTCTTACATATGACACTGCTGTTAGTACACTCCAGAATGATATTAGTCTTTCTCACCCCTGCATCACACTGTTGACTTGTATTCAATATGTGATCTGCTATAACCTTCGGATCCTTTTCAGCAGTACCATCACCTAGCCAGTTATTTCCCCATTTAAGAGTTGTGCACTTAATTTTTCCTCCCTAGGTGAAGTACTTTGCACTTGTCTTTATTTAATTTCATTTTGTTAATTTCAGACCAATTCTCCAATTTGTCAAGGTCATTTTGAATTCTAATCCTGTCTCCCATGTTTTTGCAACCACTCCCAGCGTGGTGTCATCTGCAAATTTTATAAGCATACTCAATTAGAATTAGTCAAAAATAATTAGAGTGAGTCAAAAACTGTCATACTTTTTAAACATAAAATAGCTTTTTGACTAAATGAAAATGTTTGTGAAAAAATTTATTTTTAAAATTTTCCAGGTTTTTGTAAAAAAAAATCAAAATTTTTGGTTTTTGGTTGTCGATAATTTGTAAAATTTTTGTTTAGGGTTTTCAGCTGTTATGAAAACCAAAACAATTTCCACTAAAAACTTCAACACAAAAGGAAAATTTTCGTTCTCATTGAAATTTTGAGAGGGGAAAACAGGTCCCAGTCAGCTGTACAAAGAATATAAATGCCTCTTCCACAGAGTCCAAACTTTGGATTACATGAAAATCTACATGATTATGGAGGGCAATTCTGACAGTCCTGATACAGATCTTTATCACAGGGTAAATTTTGCAAAGACACTTGCGAGAGAGAGAGAGAAAGAGAGAGACCGCTTAATTCATTCGTCAGCACAGATTATAATACGTTTTAGAGATTTTGTCAAACTTGATTTTTTAAAAATGAGATTACAAATTTGCTTGATAAAGGTAATAGTATTGATGTAATAAATTTAGACTTCTGTAAGACACTTGGCTTGGTACCACATGACATTTTTATTAAGAAACTAGAACAATACATAATCAGCATGGCATATATTATATGGATTAAAAACTGGCTGATACATCTCAAAATGTAATTGTACACGGGGAATCATCATTAATCATCATGTGTTTCTAGGGGGGTCCCACTGGGATTCGTTCTTGGTCCTAAGCTATTTAATATTTTTATCAATGAGCTGGGAGAACATATAAAATTATTAATAATAAAGTTTACAGATGGCACAAAGATATGGAAAAGGACTAGTCACTGATACAGAGTGTTCTGGATCTGGGCACAAGCACACAATGTGTGTATTACTATGTGTATGGTAAGATATAAAGTCATACATCTAGCGAAAAAGAATCCAAAAAATACATATGGGATGGGGGACTCTATCCTGGGAAGCAGTGACTCTGAAACGGACTTAGGCGTCATGGTAAATAATAGCTGAACATAAACTCCCATTGCAGTCATATGACCAAAAGGGTTAATGTGCTCCTTGGATGTATAAACAAAGGAATAGCAAGTTGGAATAGGGAAGTTATATTTAGGGCTGTCAAGCAATTAAAAAAATTAATCGCGATTA
Organism: Chelonia mydas; assembly: GCF_015237465.2. NCBI lineage: Eukaryota > Metazoa > Chordata > Testudines > Cheloniidae > Chelonia > Chelonia mydas. Next base: position 173,495,938 of record NC_057850.1, on the reverse strand, counting down.
TTCAAGCTGTTAAACAATAATACAATACCATTTATTTAAATATTTGGGATATTTTCTACATTGTCAAATATGCTGATTTCAATTATAACACAGAATACAAAATGTACAGTGCTCTGTACAAAAGAAATAGTATTTTTCAGTTCACCTAATACAAATACTGTAGTGCAATCTCTTTATCACAAAAGTTGAACTTACAAATGTAGAATTATGTACGAAAAAACTTGCATTCAAAAATAAAACAATGTAAAACTTTAGAGCCTACAAGTCCTCTCAGTCCTACTTCTTGTTCAGCCAGTCGCTCAGACAAACAAGTTTACATTTGCAGGAGATAATGCTGCCCACTTCTTTTTTACAATGTCACCTGAAAGTGAGAGCAGATGTTCTAATGGCACTGTTGTAGCTGGCGTTGCAAGATATTTACATGCCAGATGCACTAAAGATTCATATGCCCCTTCAGGCTTCAAACACCATTCCAGAGGACATGCTTCCATGCTGATGACAGGTTCTGCTCCATAACTATCTAAAGCAGAGTGGACTGATGCATGTTCATTTTCATCATCTGAGTCAGATGTTCCAGCATAAGGTTCATTTTCTTTTTTGGGGTTCGGGTTCTGTAGTTTCCGCATCAGAGTGTTGCTTTTTTAAGACTTCTGAAAGCATGTTCCACACCTCATCCCTCTCAGATTTTGGAAGGCACTTCAGATTTTTAAACTTTGGGTCAAGTGCTGTAGCTATTGTGACAAAGTTCCCCTTCTACCTTGGTGGGTGTTGCACTTATTGGTGGATTTGCTCGCCTCGGAGTTTCACGGCAGCCCTCAGTTTGGCCATTTTCATGAATCCACAGTCCAGGTCAACTCCCCTGGTATCAAGTAGGGAGTTGGGGGGGGAAGGAGGGATAGGGGGAACCTGGGCCCACCCTCTACTCTGGGTTCCAGCCCAGGGCCCTGTGGATTGCAGCTGTCTACAGTGGCTCCTGTAACAGCTGCGTGACAGCTACAACTCCCTGGGCTGCTTCCCCATGGTCTCCTCCCAACACCTTCTTTACTCTCACCACAAAACCTTCCTCCTGATGACTAATAATGCTTGTACTTCTCAGTCTTCCAGTTGTATGCCTTTTCACTCTCAGGTTTTGTGCCTTTTGCTCCCAGCTCCTCGCACACACACCACAAACTGAAGTGAGCTCTTTTTCAAACCCAGGTGCCCTGATTAACCTGCCTGTCTTAATTGATTCTGGCAGCTTCTTGATTGGCTGCAGGTGTTCTAATCAGCCCATCTGCCTTCATTGTTTCCAGAAAGTTCCTGATTGTTCTGGAACCTTCCCTGTTACCTTACCCAGGGAAAAGGGACTTACTTAACCTGGGGCTAATATATCTGCCTTCTATCACTCTCCTGTAGCCATCTGGCCTGACCCTGTCACACTATATTTAGAAATCTCACATTGGTACCTTCTTTGCGTTTTGTCAGATTTGCAGTGAAAGTGTTCTTAAATCCAACAACATGTGCTAGGTCATCATCCGAGACTGCTATAACATGAAATATATTGCAGAATGCTGGTAAAACACAGAGCAGGAGACATACAATTCTCCTACAGGGAGTTCAATCTCAAATTTAATTAATGCATTTCTTTTTAAATGAGCGTCATCAGCATGGAAGCATGTCCTCTGGAATGGTGGCTGAAGCATGAAAGGGCATACGAATGTTTACCATATCTGGCATGTAAATACCTTTCAATGCCGGCTAGAACAGTGCCATGTGAACGCCTGTTCTCACTTTCAGGTGACATTGTTCACAAGAAGTGGGCAGCATTATCTCCTGTAAATGTAAACAATGTGAGCAATTGCCTGAACAAGAAGTAGGACTGAGTGGCCTTGTAGGCTCTAAAGTTTTACACTGTTTTGTTTTTGAGTGCAGTTATGTAATAAAAAAAATCTACATTTGTAAATTGCAATTTCACGATAAAGAGATTGCACTAGAGTACTTGTATGAAATGAATTGAAAAATACTGTTTCTTTTATCATTTTTACAGTGCAAATATTTGTAATAAGAATAATAATATAAAGTGAACACTGTGCACTTTGTTGTAATTGAAATCAATATATTTGAAAATGTAGAAAAACATCCAAAATATTTAATAAATTTCAATTGATATCCTATTGTTTAATTGTGCAATTAAAACTGTGATTAATCATGATTTTTTTTTTTAGTTAATCGTGTGAGTTAACTGCATTTAATCGACAGCCCTAGTTATATTGCTTCTGTATTTGGCGCTGGTGCAACCGGTTCTAAAATATTATGTCCAGTTCTGGTGGTCATATTTCAGGAAGGATGTTGATAAATTGGAGAACGTTCAGAGAGCCACGAGAATGATTAAAGAGTTGGAAAACATGCTGTATAGTGATATGCTAAATAGATTGAGCTCCTTGAGTCTAACAGGGAGAAGGTTAAGGGGCAACTTGATCGCAGTCTATAAGTACCTACATGAGGAACAGAAATTTGATAATAATGGGCTCTTCAGTCTAGTAGACAAAGGTATAATAAGATCCTGTGGCTGGAAATTGAAGTTAGACAAACTCAGACTCGAAATAAGGTGCTAATTTTTTAACAGTGAGGATAATTAACCATTGGAACCGTTTACCAAGGGTTGTACAGTAACTCCTCACTTAACGTTGTAGTTATGTTCCTGAAAAATGCGACTTTAAGCAAAACGATGTTAAATGAATCCAATTTTCCCATAAGAATTAATGTAAATAGGAGGGGTTAGGTTCCAGGGAATTTTTTTTCACCATATATATATATATTATAGTCTTTTGTCTGTTGAAAAAATATATATATATATACACACACACAGAGTATAAATTTTAAAGAAACAATTTAATGCTGTACACAGCAATGATGATTGTGAAGTTTGGTTGAGGTGGTGGAATCAGAGAGTGGGATATTTCCCAGGGAATGACTTACTGCTAAATGATGAACTAGCTATCAGCTGAGCCATCAAAGGTTAACCCATTGTTGTTAATGTAGCCTCACACTCTACAAGGCAGCATGGAGGGAGGGGAGACAGCATGGCAGACAGAGACAGAGACATACACCGTGTGTGTGTGTGAGAGAGAGATGCTCATTGCCCCTTTAAGTATGCGGACCCTACTCTAAGTACACTGCCTTTTTAAGTAGATCAGCAAGTTGAGACAGAAGCTGCTGCCAGGAAGCTCCCTCTGTCCTGAGCCCTGTCATGTCCCCACCCTGCTCTAAGGAGAAGGGGTAAGCGGGGTGCAGGAGCAGGGGGACACCCTGACATTAGCCCTCCCCTCCCCCCGCACAGTAAGCAGGAGGCTCCCAGGAGCAGCTCCAAGGCAGAGGGCAGGAGCAGCACACGGCAGTGGGGAGAGGGACAGCTGAACTGCCGGGCAATTGATAGCCTGCTGGGCGGCTCCCGCACAGGGAACTTAGGGGAACGGGGAGCTGATGGTGGGCTGCCGGTCCACCCTGGTTCCAAGCCCCGACCAGCTGGCTCCACCGGACTGCTCTTCCTGCAAGCAGTGGACAGAGCAGGCGGCTGCCAAACGATGTTATAAGGGAGCATTGTGCAACTTTAAACGAGCATGTTCTCTAATTGATCAGCAATGTAACAATGAAACAACATTAACCAGGACGACTTTAAGCGAGGAGTTACTGTATTGGATTCTCCGTCATTGGAAATTCTAAATCAAGATTGGATGTTTTTCTAAAACATATGTTGTAGTTCAAACAGGAATGACTTCAGGGAAGTCCTATGGCCTGTGCCATATTCATAATACATAATAATTAATAATGTAATCTATGAATTTATGGAACATCAATACTCAAATTTATCATAAAAATCTTTTTGTCAATCACTATTATGAAAGACTCTAGTTTCTGGACTCCTGCCCTGCACAATCTGCTACCTCCTCTGCTGAAACAAATTACTGCTGTTTTGACGATTTCCTGAAGGTCCCCAACATCAGTAGATGCTTCTTTGGCTTCTATATGATCCAAATGAGGTGGTTGTGTGCCCTTGTGCTACTGTTCTTCAAAACCCCTGTCTCCCAAAAGTTTAGCCAAATGACAAGACATTTAGTGTAGAGAAGGATTTGAGATTTGCTTCTGATCTCACATAATACCACTGACCATGATGTAGCCTGGCTGGGAGGGAATCAGGAAAGGAAGGAAACACAAGCCCCTCCCTGAAGAGCCCTGAACATATATATTACAGAGTCAGTCCAATCCCCCTCCATCTTCATGGGCGTAGCAAGCTAATGTAATTCTGCAACACAGAGGTGAAGGCCAGAATGAGGGAACCCTGTGCAGCAACAAAACACAATCCTGCAGCGAATCCATAGTGTGGAGGAGTCTTTTGGAGGTGGGACTGAGCCAGCAGATCTGCAACTACATAATCTGAGTGGGGAAACTACATGGGAGTCATCTCTCTCAGAAGCTAATGCAACCCTGAGGCAGCACTAGTGGCCACAGAGTGGTTTCCTCTGTGATTCTCAGCCTGTAGCAGTTATTTGTCTGCCCTTTGACCCTCATATAGAGTCTATTTCTTGGGCTGCACGCAGGTTCCAAGATCATGGTCTAAGTAATAAAGCATTTACCTTTCAATACGTAAGACTTCATGTTCTCATTCCATGTGTCTCCTGCTAAAAGTTATGTCTGTAAGACCTGGCACTTGCCATTCTGGTCAATGTTTTCTGGCTGTTCAGGTGTCTGCACAGTAGGAAACTGCATCTTATGAGAAGGTAGCAATTTTCTCTGTGAAGCATATTATGCTGTGTTGTGCTACGTTATGTATTCTCAAGATAAATAGGTTTCAACTGGATGGCTGTAACAGTGGTGGCCAGATAAGCTGATTTTCTGTGCTTTAACATCACTGTTAGTGAATGCTTTGTACACACAATGAAGATGAGCCTTCCTGCAGAATTATTGCAAGGATGGTGTGTAGATTCTCCATAATGCTGTAGGAACTTGCATTACAATGCATTGGCATGCACTGAGGGACATAGGTAAGTTTTTCACCGTCTCAATAGCAGAGGTGTGTGAAAAATTCAAAATGTGGTGTTTCTACTTGGTTTCTTCTATGTGAATTCTGAAAAGGTTTCATTGTTTGAACTTGAGAAGCAACCACCAGGGGTCATCCAACTCCAACCACAGAACTACTGTTAATGATGCAGATAATCATATGTCTGTCATAGCAATCCAGATTTGCAGCAGTTGCCTTTAGTATAGTAGTACTTTAAAACTGTAAATACACATTCTAATTTGAGACTGTCTGATAATGCAACATTATAGTGACATATTTTCTAATTACAGTTTGACAACTTAAAAAATTGACATACAAACAGCTATTGCTAATCCCTTCTGGTATGAACATTTTAAAGCTAAAATGCAATGTTATAGAAGAGGCAACAGTTAGAATAGGAAGGAACTTGTACTCTTTCCTTTCCAGTACCATAGTCGAAATATGCTGTATATTGTAGTTCCTTACAGAAAAAAATCTCTTTTGCAACACATTTTACTTGCTCATAATTTACTGGAAAAATAATGAGAGAACTTCATTTTGAGCTACAAATATAATTTTAACCTCTAAAATACAGAGTCAACCATTAGGGAGTTAATATTTACCAGTAATTCCTCTACAATATCTAAGGTCCCCTGGTTATTGCTGATACTAGATATAGTGAAATAATTGGTGTTTTGGATATGTTGAGGTAACAGTTAAAGTAAGTGTTGACTTTTCAAATAGTGGCCAGCCTATAAAGAGAGCTCAGATACTACAATGATAGGCATGCTAAAAACATGTTAATAGCTAAAATCTTTATCAAAAAATGAAGTCACTGAGAAATATCACATTGTTAATGTCCCATTGCAACTGAAACCTGCTGTTAGAAATATCAAAGGCATTTCCTCTTTTCCACAAATGAGGAAATTGTTAAATAGTCTTTTGACTGTCAAAATGTGTATTGTTTAAAATGGAAATCACCTAAAAGATCAGTGATACAATAGATAGAGGAACTACTTATCATATTGCAAAGCTAACACTGCTTTGGTGTTAAAAGAAAACCAGGTCAGGTTTTACATTGTAAGATCCATGAGTCAAATTCAAATAAAAGTGCTTCGCCCACAAGGACGCAGGAGGAAGCTGGCAGGGGTGAACCCGGACCGACACACAATTCAGGGCACACATACCATATCCAGCTACTGTCGGGTATATGAAGGAACACTGGATCCAATCTACCTGCTTGCTCCAACGGTATGTGGTCATGCGGTCCTGTGGCCTGCCCATCCCACATCACCTTCCAACATGTCAAGATCTCGTCTTTCCAGTGAGCTGTAGAGACCTGCCATGGCTCTCTCTTCTGCTGCATGTCTTAATAGTCCTCCAGGACTGCAAAGATGTCCCCATCTACACAGCAGAACTACAATTTTCACTTTGCTTTTGGTCCTTTCAAGGGCACATAAATACTTCTGAATTTGGCCCTATGTGAAAATACAACATAACATATATGTGGTAAATGTGAGCCTTTTAGAGCATCAGAATGATACTTACCCTCTCTTTTAGCACCTGGGAAGAAATATTATTTATATTAAATATTTAATATCTATAACACACATTTTATATAATTCATTATGTACAGATCCCTGAGCAAAACTCTGCTCTCAGTCACATTTAATATTTGTGACTTCGATGGAGCAGCATGTGATTAACTGTAGAATCTGGTTCTTAAATAGAATATTTATATCATAAATAAATTAAAAATCCTTAACTCTAATGAATAAATAGCAGGATTCTAATGACTTGTGTCTTCTTTTTGATCACCAAGTAGATCCTCTATAATAAAGATCTGAGCTGTTAACACAAAGGACTGATAAAAATCATAGAATCATAGGACTGGAAGGGACCTCGAGAGGTCATCTAGTCCAGTCCCCTGCACTCATGGCAGGACTAAGTATTATCTAGACCATCCCTGACAGATGTTTGTCTAACCTGCTCTTAAAAATCTCCGATGATGGAGATTCCACAACCTCCCTAGGCAATTTATTCCAGTGCTTAACCACCCTGACAGGAAGTTTTTCTGAATGTCCAATTTAAACCTCCCTTGCTGCAATTTAAGCCCATTGCTTCTTGTCCTATCCTCAGAGGTTAAGAAGAACAATTTTTCTCCCTCCTCCTTATAACCACCTTTTATATACTTGAAAACTGTTATCATGTCCCCTCTCAGTCTTCTCTTTTCCAGACTAAACAAACCCAGTTTTTTCAATTTTCCCTCACAGCTCATGTTTTCTAGACCTTTAATAATTTTTATTGCTCTTCTTTGGACTTTCTCCAATTTGTCCACATCTTTCCTGAAATGTGGCACCCAGAACTGGAGACAGTACTCCAGTTGAGGCCTAATCAGCATGCAGTAGAGTGGAAGAATTACTTTTCGTGTCTTGCTTACAACACTTCTGCTAATACGTCCCAGAATGATGCTCACTCTTTTTGCAACAGTGTGACACTGTTGACTCATATTTAGCTTGTGGTCCACTATGACCCCCTCCCCCCCGATCTCTTTCTGCAGTACTCCTTCCTCGGCAGTCATTCCCCATAAGGATCATACTCAATTTGGCCAGGCAGCAGATCTTTTTTGCCTACCTTTGTTTTGAAATATTTATTAATAACTGTTTTTAAGTACATGGCTGGTAACATTTTCATAACTTAATCAGCTTCTCCCTCTAGCCTATGTATCTGCTTGGGTTTTTTCCATCTTTAAATTCAACTTTTGCAGCCATTCTTTCCTAACTAGTAGGAACTCTGAACTGCCTTTCCTAACAGAGGACATTTCAGTAGTGGGGAAAATCATTTACAGTAACTGATATCAGAAATGAAGTAATCCAAGCATTTCTAGGATTATATATATATATATATATATATATATATATGCTCCCTGGAGCCAGAACTGGGCTGAAGACTCAGTTTGCTTTTCAGATGGTAGCTCTCAGTTTTAAATCTCACTTTAATCTTTAATGACATTAATGTCTTCTTTTATAGAGTCCAAAAGAGAAATTTACAGGACCATGCCTGGAGAGACTACAACCTTGCTGAATGCATCTGTGGGTACACCTCAGGCCGGTACCATTCATTCTGACATTGCACGTTACATATTGATTACTATATATACAGTGGCATTTATTGGAGGTACAATTGGAGCCATCGCAATGTCATTTTTGCTGGTTAAAATGAACACTCTGTCAGTGACCACGGCGGTGATCGTCAACCTCGTGGTGTTGCACTGCCTGGTTCTCCTGACTGTGCCGTTTCGGCTTTATTATTATATCAGTCAGAAGTGGATTTTTGGGCTGGCCTTTTGTAAAGCAGTGAGTGCTATGATGCACATCCACATGTACCTCACTCTTCTATTCTACATAATCACGCTCGTTATCCGGTGGCTCATTTTCTTTCAATGGAAGGACAAGGTGGAGTTCTACAGGAAGCTGCACGCTGTGGCTGCTAGTGCTACAGTGTGGATAGTGGCCCTTGTGATTGTGCTGCCCTTGTTCAGTGCTCGGTATGGGATGTCTGGGGATTATGGAAATAACACATGTTTTACGTTCCAACAAGAACTCAAGATGGAGAGTGTGAAAGCACTGAACTATGTCATAATTGCCACCGTAGCTGCCATCACATGCGTCCTCTTGGGCTTGCAAGTCTTCATCATTCTAAAGGTGGTGAAAAAGCTTCCAGGTTCTGTCTGGTCACATCAAGAATTGTGGGCCCAGATTAAAAGCCTGATGTTCATATCTGTGATAATCATTTGTTTCCTTCCATATCACCTCTTTAGGCTCTATTACATACAGCACATGAAAGAAAAACAACTAGCAATTTACAATGATATCTGTCTGAGTATAACTGCCATCAGCACTCTTGATTTGCTGTCATTTGTTATAAGCGGAAGCCGTTTCTTTAAGCAAAAGATTATTATGCTTCGAGACAAACTTGCATGCTGTTAGGTTTGTTCATTTTTAGAGACCATCTTCCACACTAAAGTGTTTAGGTGGGAGGAAAACATATGGCTTTGTCTGTATTTTTTTAAAATAATAATTTATGGAGACAAGTCAAAAAGCATTATAAATTATGTGTATCTATTTATTTTATATGCCTTAAACACAGTACCAGCAAAATAACATAGATTCTTTGAGTGGGTGAAATACTTACCAGTGTTCACAGGGCCAACCTAGCAGACTAGTGGAAACTGTGCTGTGTCACAAGGGAGACAAAGGTTCCAATCCCATGCCCCAGAGGGAAAAGAAGCAATAGCCCAAGATGATTTGTAAGGAATGTGGAGAGAAAAAAATAAAACACAAAGTCAGTGAATAGTGGCTTATATAATAAAATATATAGATTTTTGAAGTTCCTAGATCTGTATATGTTATGTATACTGTTTATATGTTATTTATTAACAACAATCTGTGATAGAATGTGGTGGTTCTGCAGGTCTTCATTGAGGAATTTTGGGCCTACGCTGCAATGTGGCTTTCTAGTTCAATGCTCAACTGACAACTCCTAAAAAGCAAGCAGTAAATGTATTTCTTAAATTTTTTCCCCTGAACTCACTCTTTTGAAAATAGCTTTATTGTGGGAGGGAAAGGTCTGATTTATCTCTTTCCTGTGCTGTAAAAATGTCTCCATAAATAATTACATACCACTGGGCACTATATTCAGCATTGGCAGTTCAAATCAAAAGCCAGTGTTTTTTCTCTTTCTTCACAGACTTGTCCAATTTTTTCAAGAGCTCATTTAGTTAACGCTACAGATAATTTATCTTAGAATATTATTCAGACAGCAGTTGTGTTGTTTCTCCAGGTCATTTATTTTAGTCTCCAAGGTAACAATAATGTCCTTTTCTATGATACTTTTGCCCAGTTTTGAAGGCCATAGTCTGGCCTCTCAGAATGTTCCTGGGATAAAATTAGTCCAACAGAATTTTGTGATCTGGGCAAGTGAAAAAGATAGAAACTCTGGCTGGGATGGGATGAGATTAGCATATGTGGTGTGATTGAGCAGCCAGTTATATTTCACAGTTATAGATGCATGGTGAGCAGTGGGGATTTTTTAAAACCTAGAATTACCCACTATCAGGCACATAAAAAAATCACTTTGTGGAAGATACTTAAGCCTACACAGATCTACTATCTTGTGCATGTCCCAATATATAACACATATCATTGATATCTGTAGCTCAGAACAGTGGATGGTTAATTCCTATTTCCATTTCTTTTTGCCTTCTGCATCAAGTTCAAACTTTCCATATAGAGTCAGCTGAATAATAAGTGAATCATTTGGCAAATTGGTAGTATTAGCTGGATAAATTATCTGATTAATTCTTTTTCACGGCTCTGCCCACATTTTCACCTCAAGACTGCATAACCTCACCCTTTCATATATCTCACCTTTCATTTCCTTTTGCTTCACTGTCTATTGCTATACACAAAGTGTACTGCTGCTCTCCTTAATATCCCTTGTGTTGATGTCTACCATTCGCCTCTCTGAGCCTTCTTCCCTCATGCTTAGAACTCCCTCCTTATTGCTCAGTAGTATCCTGGACTGAGAGAAACTGAGTAATTCTCATGTGCAACAACAAGAGTTTGGAACTGTCAACAAAGGCCATAACACCAGGGAGAGAAGGTGAAAATAAATTTGTGTTTGTATTTTTTTCCTATGTCATCTTTGGTGTGCAGAATATACTTTGTATAGGGTCTATAGAGCAACTTATACCTTTACAACACTATATAAATGTTTTATAATAACAATAATAAATTTGTTGGTTTGGCTCACAAGCACATATTTTCATTCAAGTCTTTCCTACAAATACACAAATTAAATAAAAATTGCTTTATATTAAAATTTTGTAAAATTTTATTCTCAGAACAGATAGAGTTACATACAGTAAACACATTAAATAAAATGTTGACACGAAGTAAATATACTGTTCATACACTGTGAAAAATCATATGTAGTTTAAGTAATTCTTCTAAGAATACACCCACATCATACACAGTGTAGTTACTGGTTTCTCTCCTTCTGTTGCAGTTCCTTAGTTTCACCCAAAGGGGTGCAGTTGAGTCAAAATCTCTCCCTTTCCAGGGTATGTTATTTGTTGGCATTCAGTATCACAAAATAAAAAACAGTTATGACAATTATTGGAAATAACTTGAAAAGGAATTCTGACTTGTTAGAAGAAATGTACCTGTGTTGTAAGCAAGCCTTGTTACCAGGCCAAATTTGAAAGTATGTTTTGTATTTTTTTAGATCATTTGGCCTGGCAGCCAAGCCCAAATTTCAAAATAGGTGTGTTTTTAAAGAGTTTATGTATAAAAAACCTAAGTAATTAATCAAGAAGATAATTATGAAAATTTAGTCTATGGAGAACAATTGACCCTAATTTAGTGAAAAACAACAATATTTTAATTATTTAGCAGAGGGGAGGTATTCCTGCTTTAAATGGAAATTGGAACACAACCTCAGCTAAAGTCACGACCAGAGCTGCCATCATAATAATTATATTCTAAAGTATAATATATAATGATATTGTTCATATTATCCTGAAATAACCAGGAGATCCGAACAAGAAATAATTTGCTTTTGTATATCTGATTTTTTACTCCAACTCATACATTTCAATAGAGTGGGATTAATTAATGTAACCCAAATGTTTGTAATAGTCTGTATAATTCCACGATGTATGTTCACAATATGCAATCTTTTACTAAATAAAAATTGCATAAATGCTGTAGCACCATTCTGACATCCAGCAATAGTTCTCTTCAGGGTGGCTGACCGGATATTACACCACGTCATGCATTTTAATTTGACTGAACAATAAGTGATGTGGAAACTCACACAGTCACAAAAAGAGGTAAGGAAAAATGATGGTACATTGCTACCTGAGAGTGGAATTCTCAGCCTGTTCACTGCTGTCACAGGATTGCTAAACATTACGCTCCCCAACACGACACCTCTTTTGGGGAAGGGCACTAATGTTCAGTCAGTTAAGCCATCTGAATGGCTGAAGATTTGTATGTGCTTTCTGGGAGGTCACTGTTTGTAACATAATAGCAGTGGTGGGGAGGGAGAATTACACACGATGAGGCTAGAAAGTTACATGAGCAAAATTTTAATTCTATGGAATTGATATATGTGAGGCAGCAGCAATTATAACAGCAAATGAAAAATCTGAGAGGTGAAATTCGGAAGTGAACTCTGTGAGAGAGATCGCAAGCAAAACCAAGCTGTGAAATACACATCTTTGTGAGTGAAAAAGTAAATGTGTGAGAAAATGTGAAATGTGTAATCACCACATTCCAAATCTAATCAGGATAGCAGCGGTCACATTTAAATACATGATGGGTGTGTTGATAAAAGTGGCAACAGGGAGGTGAATGGAAATACACTGTATGCAAAATGCATCACCATAACCACCACTTATAAAGATATGTAGGAGCAAAGAAGTATGTGAAACCAATGCAGTTAGTGATTAAGTGCAACTCAAACAAAAATCTTTATCAGGACCAATAAGTTTCATTTCTTTTAATGTCAAAGGGTATTTTTGCTATTCCTGGAAAACCCCTGACCTGACAAAAGTAGCAAGCACCACAAGTTTGTGTAGCAGATTTCAAAGTATGTCAAGAACAGGGAATTTTGTCAATTAATACTTGCGTAACTAAATGTTCCAGATACTATATTTGCAAGTAACTATATATATAAGCACCAAGCTAGATGCAATGAAGTAAAGACCTAGCCATCGTAGGAGAGATTTATATCAGTGGAGGGCTGGCACTGTTACCATTGCTTTTTTCCCCCCACAAATGTTCTGCTGGAAGGAAGGAGATTTTCAGTTCCACTGGAAAACTGTAGGCAGATCCTTCCTCACAGAGGCAGAGAATCTCCCACAGTCCAAAGCATATTAATTTTCAGACAGCATCACCCACTTTGGTGGGTCACAGTGAACCCCTCTCCCCCCACTCCCATAAACATACAACCATCTGAAAATGGACTATAGCCACTTTGCATTGCCATAACTCACTCCCCCTGGGAAGAAGTTGTACCACCAGAGACCTTACAATGGTGTAAACCACTACTGAAATTGATCCTATGTTTCTCCAAAGATTTTAAGTGGTTCCAATAAAGTGAAGAAGATAAAAGATCGAACATCAAGGGGAAAGGAGGGAAAACTAAGAAAAAATTATGGACCATACAAAAAGCCATTCCAGCAACAAGTGATGAGAAATTCTCCTTTAGTCATGGAGCAACAAACTCTGTACATTGAAGCATTACATCCTCAGGAGACCCCTTGGGACTTCTGGTGTCCATTTCTAAACAAGAGGTGGAAGAATTTGGAGAAATATTAAATATTAGTCTAACAACCAGAAGCAGGGCCATATTGCCCCCAAGATGGGAGTTGTACTGCAAAGCAGATTACTTTATTACTTGTTGTGGCGGGTTTTGTACTTCATCCACCCCTTTTATCTGCGGGGGGAGGGGTAACCCCGCCCTTCTGCACCTACATCTGTCCTACTACCCCTCCCGTAGTCCGTGCGGTGTGTCTCAATGGTCAGAGTCCCCCTAAACTCTTTCCCCCTACTGGGAGAGCGCGGCCCAGCAGCCGGAGTCCATATAGTATGCTCCTAGAGCAGTATGCCCCAATGGCCAGAGTCTCTCTAAATCCTCTGAGGCAAGCAAGGGGTCAGAGAATTATGTCATCTCATGAAAAAAAGGGGAGGGGTAGTGACCCCCAGTAGGGGAGCCCAGGCCCACCCGCCTTCACCGGGCTCTGATCCAGGGCCCTGTCAGGGGCGGAGAGATCCACTACTGGGTCAGCGGGGAATCCGACCGAAACACGCTGACCTCATAGTGGTGGGAGGTACCACTCCCTTCCTTACCTTCCCTGGGTCTCTTCCTACCAGTCGCCATAGTCCCTGTGGCATCAGGGTCTCCAAGGCTCTCAGCACCAGATGCTTCCTGGGGTTCCGATAGCTGTGGGCCTCTGGTCCAGGTTCCTGGCTCTTCAGCTCTCCCCGGTAAGGGCTGTAACGGCTCCTGGGCTGGAGCCTCTGCTGAGCATCCTTCCTCCTCAGCTGCCAGCCCTGACTGAACAGCTCTGCAGGCTTTTATACCTGACTTCCAGGCAGAGCATGCCCAGCAGAGCCTCAGGGGCATGGCTTCGTCTGCTAGGAGGGAAGGGTTAACCCTCTCAGTCCCCGTGCGGGGCCGGTCCACCCCGTCACACTGGTAATAATGGTCCTGCAGGGCTAAATTAAGTTATGCCTTCAACAATTACATCCACACAACACTGTCTTCAGATTATGTCCCCAGTCACCTATGTAACATGAGTGTCTTCAACTAGCTTTGGAATTTTACAAGCAATACGGCATCTGATGCAAAAAGAAGAACAGAATTCAGTTCTGTCACTCTTAGGTGTGTTGACTCTGCAGGGATAGCAGGACTAAAAATCCAATTCTTAAACTTAAGTCCACAGTGAAGTGTCTAAATACACTATTGAGAAAGAAGTTGCTATTTTTAAACATAGTCACCTCATTACAGTGTCTGACGGTGGGCTAAGTGGTTTACAGAAACACAGAAAGACAAGAACCATACATCATAGTTAAGGCTGCGATTCTTTCACTGAGGTCGAGGAAGTCACAGATTCCATGACTTTCCGTGACTTTCCATGACTTCTGCAGCAGCTGGTGCGGCTGATTTCAGGGCTGCCTGAGCAGCTGGCCCCAGGATCAGCTGCTCGGGCACCCCACGGCCAGCCGCAGCGGCCACTGCTGAAGCAACCCTGGGAAGCAGGCTCCAGGGACCGCCCAAGCAGTGGCCGGTGCGGCTGGTCCCGCGGACTGCCCGAACAGCGGTCCTGGGGGCGGCCCCGGGAAGTGCCAGAGCAGCAATCCTGGGGACCGCCCCAGAGCCAGCCATACCAGCTGCTAATCAGGTGGCTCTTGGACGTTACCTTGGAGACAGTGTGAGCAGCAGCCATTGCAGCTAGTCCTGGGGGCTGCCCAAGCAGTGGTCCTGGGAGCAGCTCTGGGGAGCGTCTGAGCAGTGGTACTGGGGGTGCCCTGGGGACCGTCCAAGCAGCAGCGGTCTGAGGGCGACTGGAGCAGTGGCCCCAGGGGCTCCCAGAGGCCGTCCAGAGAGCGGTCCCTGGGAGCAGTGGCTGTGGGGGGGACGACAGTCAACCCCCAGCACTGGAGCAGCTCCCCCACATCAGGGGCCTCCCCAGAGGAGTGGATTCCCAGAAGTAGAGATTTAGTCATGGGTATTTTTGATAAAAGTCATGGACAGGGCACGGGCCATGAATTTTTATTTATTGCCCGTGATGTATTCCATGACTTTTACCAAAAATACCCATGACTAAATCTTAGCCTTAATCATGGTGACTGGACAGATGGCAAGTAGGGATTATACCTTTTGATTTAATTAATTATATTTTATACATTTAAAAAAAAATAACTGACTCCATATCGTTTAACTGTATGTATAGTTGGTGGTCAATCTAACCACGTGTTTAGATCAAAGTTACCCTCACCCTCCCTTCCCCTATTCCTTCCAATTCTTCATTACACCACTTGTTGTGCTACCTTAAATTAGACGGTAAATTCTTCAGGAAAAAGACTGTCTCTTACTTAAATATCCGCAGAGCACCTAGCACACTAGCACCCCGATCCTGACCGGAGCCTCCAGGCACTACTCTAACACAAATAATAAGTAATCCAAAGATCTTGCAATGTAATTTGAAACATGGTGAAATGTGAGGGTGACCAACAACGATGGGGAGGGAGGACAACAGCATAATAGGAAATATGAACTGTGGTTTTTCTTCTAAATTGTCATTCCATGAGCTGTCAGGAAACAACAGCATTTGGGTATTTCAGATTGCATCATGAGGATGCTCAATTAAATAAAACAAAGTGAGGAGAGTCCACTCTGATCCTATTTGCCTCAATGAATTTCTAAATGTTCATAGGTGAAAAGCTTTTTCAGTGTTTACCGAAGGTTTGAATTTCACATTTAAAATCCTGTCTAGTAAAACAGGAAGAAAACCAGAAGAGGATTACCTTTCTACGCCCTCTTTTAAAACTAATATATGAAGGATGGAAGCCCTGAATTTAATTTCCAGTGTTTACAACCTCTGATCAGTAGCGTAGCCAGGGGGGGAGCGGAGGGAGTGGCTGCTCCCCCTCTGAGCACAAGTGGCGCCGTTTTAATTTATAGGTGCCTTTTTTAACTTTTACTCACCCGGTGGCACTCCGGGTCTTCAGCGGTGGGGTCCTTCACACGCTCCGGCTCCTCGGCGGCACTTTGGGGGTGGGGGCCTTCAGTGCCGCCGAGGACCGGGAGCGCCGCCCGGTGAGTACAAGCGGGTGGTACCTTTTTTTGTGTCCACTGCCCCTGTTCGCTCCACCTATCTACGCCACTGCCCCTGATGCATAGCCTGATTATTTTGAATTGCTGTATTAAATAGGGTCCTAGAGCTCTGTAGATCAATTTTAATACGTATGATCCTAGTCTCTAAAGGGACTTGTTCCCTGTAAATCTGATTCTTTCAATTTATTTTACTGATTCTTGTACTTTTTCAATTTGTGGTAAAATGGCATCAAGTATTTGACTTATAATTTAGTGCAAGTTAGCCATTATATTTAAAATTACTCCTTTCCCATAGGTACTAAATAAATTAAGTCTCACGGAAAGCCTAGATTTGTATGCAGGTAAGAAAAAGACCTTGGAAAGAAAATCTGCTTCTCCAGAACTCTCCATAAACTCTGCATATTGGAGCAAAAAATTGGTCTAAGAAATTTATTTAAAATGGCACCTGAGCAACTTCAAGCCCTTTCAAATATTTCAGTATTTTTGGAGCAAAACTAGAACTTTCCCATCAGGAAAACTCATATTCAGAAATAAAATAATGCAGTAAAAAATGTTCTTGTATTTGTAAAGTGGCGTGTACCCCGCTACTGAGGCGCATGGGGCTTGGAACAAACAGCTAAACTGTAACACCACAAAACAGACTACATAAAAACAAATAAAGATCTTAACAAGGGAGGTGACAAACTAGCTTCGCTAAAAACTTGAACTAATTGAATCTTTCTGCATGTTATGTAACACTTTTCCAGACCCCCACCTCATTATCACCAGAAGATGTTATTTCTTTTTCTTCTTCCCAGTTTCTGTGGCTCGGTAAACAAAGGTGACACATACATTTTTCAATTGACATGAATTTTTTCCCCCCTAGTGTTTCAATATGAAAGTTTACAGCTAATTGAACATGGAACTATAGACAGGTCAATACTACAGTTTAAACAATGTGGGCCTCATTCTCTTGTCTTGCATTTGGTGCAGTCATTTACATCTATGCAAGAGTGTAAGGCTGAAAAGCTCTACCAAATCAGGATGAAATCCACTTTGTACTCAATTTACTCAGGTACATCTGATAAAACAAGGGGTAAGGCACTGGAGAATCCGATTCTTCTATCTCCTAGAAAGATACAGGATGCTTTTGGGCCCCACACTACAAGAAGGATGTGGAAAAAGTAGAAAGAGTCAATGGAGGGCAACAAAAATGATTAGGCGGCTGGAGCACATGACTTATGAGGACAGGCTGTGAGAACTGGGATTATTTAGTCTGCAGAAGAGAAGAATGAGGGGGGATTTGATAGCTGCTTTCAACTACCTGAAAGGGGATTCCAAAGAGGTTGGATCTAAACTGTTCTCAGTGGTAGCAGATGACAGAACAAGGAGTAATGATCTCAAGTTGCAGTGGGGGAGGTTTAGGTTGGATATTAGGAAAAACTGTTTCTCTAGGAGGGTAGTGAAGCACTGGAATGTGTTACCTAGGGAGATGGTGGAATCTCCTTCCTTTGAGGTTTTTAAGGTCAGTCTTGACAAAGCCCTGGGTGGGATGATTTAGTTGGGGATTGGATCTGCTTTGAGCAGGGGGTTGGACTAGGTGACCTCCTGAGGTCCCTTCCAACCCTGATATTCTATAATTGTATGATTTTTCCCCATGTTGCCTCCTCATACTTGGGAGGAGCTCACAATAAACACCCACAGAGCTACCTCATTATCCTCCTTCAAAGCCCACTTTAAAATTCCTGTTTGCCGTGATGTCTACAAAAACTTGACAAAAGTTAGGCTGCTGGTGTGCTGAGACCGTTGCCTGTCATGCTGACCAACATTAGCTCATTGTTTCCTTGCACTCCCCCATCTGTCTCTTTGTCTGTATCCTTTCTGTTGTCTCTTGTCTTATACTTAGTTTGTAAGCTCTTCGGGGCAGGGACTTTTTGTTCTGTGTTTGTACAGTGCCCTGTACAATGGGGTGCTAGTCCATGATTCAGGCCCCCAGGTGCTACAATAATACAAATAATGATAATAATACTTCCCTATAGTAATTACTAATTAAAAGTATTTTGTACTCATTTGAATGTTTAGTAGTTTAAAAAGTGACGTGCAATTTAGTACAAGATTTTAAAGTAACATGCTGTCACTTCTTTGCTTCTATGGCATTGTGACAGGGTGTACAACCCTGCACTGGTAAGGCAAAGGTTAAAGAGCTGCTTTGGGCCCAAGAGGCCACACCCCCTCACCCCTGCTGGGCATGCTCCCAGTGGAGGAATCATTTAAAAGGGAATTGTGACGTTGCACCTGTGAAAGTAGAGTGAATTATATTGAAATTATAATTCATTAAAGAAATGCTGCTTGAAGGGTTTGTTGAAATATAGTTGTCAGGAAGAGAAACATTAAGGAGTGTGAGACAATGGGTCCTCAAACTAATTAACTTAGAGCTCCTACTGAGCTAGGAGATTGGTAAACGTTAGTATGCAAATAAGGTATGTATGTATATTTGTCAGTTTCTGCGTCCTTTTGTCTCTTATGTTAAATTGACTTTCCCTTATCTGTTTAAATAAGTTAGCTTGAGCTTTTGCAGGAGGCTCACACATCTGGGTGCACTGGCAAAGCGCTTTGCTCATAAACAGAGTGGTCTGACAAATTCAGTGAGTCTTGAATCTGACTTTGACAATTTGGAGGTTCCACCGAGATGGCAACCGTCTTCACTGGGGCCGTGTGACTCCTGACCGTTCTTAGGACGGCCGTGGCAAGCTGGCACCTGGGCGTTTGGCCCGAGCGGTCCTCCACCAGAACGGAAGGGTGCATGACCACAGTGAAGTCTACGCCATCGAACCTGTTGGTTCCCACTCTGTTCTGGTAGGGATCCCGGGATCTGACATCAGGAATCTGGTCAGGTAATTATTTCTGTGTTTTGTCCGGACTGAGGACTGTCTTGTCTCTGTGTCTATCCGTCCTCCCTGTGGTGTGTTTGAGTCTGGGCGCCATCTCCGTCCGGGGATCGGCTGACCAAAGGGTTCCTGTCCCCACAGTCTGAGTGAGTGAAATCTGCACAATCGTAGCCGCACCGCGCCTTGGGTAAAACCCTTGGTGTGAAAGCAAGGGCGATTGAGGCAGTAGTCTGTGGGCTCCTTTTGTGTGTTGCACTGGGCATCGCTCTGACGAACCCGACTTTCCTTCTTGTGTGATTGGTGTGTAAAGTCCTCCTGTATGAGTAACCAGACGTCTAAGTCGGGACAGTTCCATAAAGGAACACCGGCTCATTTTAGGTATTTTAGGAAGGGTCCGGACGCCTGTAAATTTCTGGAAAAATGGTCTAGGCTAACTCAGGAGAATCCCAAAATTCAGTGGCCACTGTTAGGATCTTGGGACAAAGACCGAGTAGACATCTTAAAAGACAAACTCGGCCAACCTAAAACTAAATTGGCAAAAGGAGAGGTTGATTGTTTCATGCAGTGGTGGGAAGAGGCAAATCATAGGTGGACAGAATCAAAACTTGCCTCTCTCAAAGATTCAAATGATAAGTTAAAAGCTTTATTAGAAGCCTCCTCTCCCACTGCTAGACCGAGCGCTCCCCTTTATCCCGTTCTCCGAGAAAACCAGGATCGATCCCATCCCCCTTCATACTCCCATCTCATAGGACGAAGAAAACCCCTTGTTAAATTCTGGGGATGATGATGAGGAAGATGCATTAATTGGCCTGGCATCCTTGCATCGGATCAATAGGCGGTCACAACAACTCCAAGGGGTCTCCAGTTCAGACCAGTCCGGATCGTCCAATACCGCCCAGGCCCATTTCTCCGGTACCACTCAGACCCATAAAGAAAACCCCCCCGTTCCCCCGAAACCCTCCAGTCTGCCTGACTCCTCTGTTTATCCCCATACATACGAAGATAGCCTGGACACTGATTGGGCCCAACGCTTACACTCTGGCTCTAAACCTATCCAGGCTCCCCTCCGAATCCTGCATACTGGGGGCCAACAAGAGGGTCCCACTTGGAGCTATAAACCCTGGACTCGTACAGAGCTCCTTTCAATTGTAAAAGGCTTTCCAAAGCCCCTGGAAAATCCTACCACATTTGCAGAGGAATTTTTGTTAGTGTGCGACACCTATGAACCCTCTGAGGCAGACCTCCTGCAGCTGTGCAAGCTACTGGTAACCCCTAGCGAGCATGGAAAATGGCTCACAGCAGCCAACTGGCCCATCAGTGAGCGCCATTCAACTTTACCAGACACCGGTCCTGATGCTGAATACTGGAAAAAGTGTAAAGACCGAGCTAAAAACCTATATGAGGCCATCCCTCGAGTATGGACTCCAAAAACAAACTGGACAGCCATACATTGCTGTATACAGCGACCGGGAGAAAGTCTGGGTGACTATCGCATCCGACTGACTGATGTTTTTCTGCAACATTCTGGTATACAGCAACCGGGTGAAAATGGGAAGGGCGCCCTGGCTCATGCGTTTGTTAATGGCCTCCTACCTGCTATTGGCAGTATGCTAAAGTGAATAAGTATTGGGTGGGAAACTGAAACCATGGATAAATTGCAATCAGTGGCAGAATACTGCCATCGCACTCTAAAGGGAAAGGAGGAACAATCTTCTCAAAAGTTAATGGCCCTGCAAATACAGCATTATTCAGGGCAAGGTAAACAGTACCGGGGAGGGGGACGTGGTCACGGGAGGGGCTGTGGAACTGGATTTTCGGGTTTTGGGGGTGTTTGTAATTACTGTAAACAACCCGGACATTGGAAAAACGAGTGTCCGCGCCGGCCTAATAGCTCTGTAAACAACCAGCTAGACCCCCTGTCTGCACAGCCCGACAGTCCCCAGATTTACTTTGTCCCACAGCAATGACAGAACACCAGGGAACCTCAGGAAATTTTAGCTCCTTTACTACCTCTCACTCCCACGGGTGAATGTGTTTTGACTATTAATGATCTTTCTCTCCCTTTCCTTGTTGATACGGGAGCTTCGCTCTCTGCAGTTTGTACTGCCGACCTGCCTGAGGTTCCCCACTCCGAAAAAACCATATCCGCTGTGGGCATTACGGGAGTCCCAACGCCTTATCCCCTTTCAAAACCTCTACCAGTCCAGGTTGGTCCCCTTTCCGCGGACCATGCATTCCTCCTCTCGGATTCCACTCCGGTGAACCTTTTGGGTCGGGACCTGTTATATAAACTTGGCTGTACCATCTACTGTTCCCCGGATGGTGTCTACTTACAAATCCCCCAGTCCTCTCTGAGTGATTCTGTAGCCTCCCTGCTGTCTGAAACTCCCCTTTCCACTCCGGTTCCCTGCTGCCCATTGGTCCCATCCCTTGAACACCTAATTTCACAGGTCCCTTCCTCTCTGTGGCCAACCCACCCGTCTGAAGTGGGCCGTTTACATACTTACCCCGTCTGCATTATTCTTGATTCCTCCAAACCTCTGCCTCGCCTGTCTCAATACCCTTTAAACCCCAAAGCAGAGGCTGGAATTGCTCCAGTCATGACCGCCCTGCGGGAACAAGGCATTATTATCCCCTGCTCCAGCCCCTGTAACACCCCTATCCTCCCAGTTCGAAAAGCTGATGGTAAATCGTGGCGGTTTGTTCAGGATCTTCGGGCCATTAATCGCATTGTCATGCCTGCCTTTCCTGTTGTCCCTAACCCAGCGACGATTGTGGCTTCTATCCCACCAGATGCAACTCATTTTACTGTTGTTGATTTGTGCTCTGCTTTCTTTTCTGTCCCGGTTCACCCTGACTCCCAGTTCCTGTTTGCCTTTTCTTACAAGGGGCAACAGTACACATGGACCACACTGCCCCAGGGGTATACTGAAAGCCCGTCATATTTTTCCCAAGTATTAGCCCGAGATCTTGCTGACCTTGTTTTCCTGTCCAGGTCCACACTAGTCCAATATGTAGATGATCTACTCCTCTGTTCCCCTTCATTGTCTGCCTCTGAAACTGACTCTTTAGTGCTCCTTACTGCCCTAGCAAATAAGGGTCACAAAGCTTCTCGCTCTAAACTACAACTCTGTCAAGCTTCTGTCACATACCTTGGCTCTCTCCTCTCCCAGGGTTCCCGTGCACTTTCTCCCACCCGCGTCCAAGCTATCCTTAGCTTTCCCCGACCCTGCTCCCCACGCCAGGTCTGGAAGTTTTTAGGCATGGCTGGATTTTGCAGACAGTGGATTCCCCAATATGCCTCCCTTGCAAAACCTCTCCAGGAACTCACTCAATTCTCTGTGCCTGACCCCATGCCGTGGCCACCTGAGGCCAATTCTGCCTCTGTTTCCCTCAAACAGGGTTTGGCTTCTGCCCCTGCCTTAGGGCTGCCTGACTATTCTAAGCCTTTTACCCTTTTCTGCCATGAACAATCTGGGTGTGCACTTGGAGTTCTCACTCAGATGCACAGAGAAAAGAACCGCCCAGTGGCTTATTTCTCTGCCACTTTAGACCCTGTTGCCCAAGGCTTACCCCCCTGCCTGCGTGCTGTGGCTGCTGCAGCATGTCTAGTCGAAATATCTGATTCCCTTGTTCTCCACTCTCCTCTTACCCTCCTGGTCCCTCACTCTGTAGAAACTCTCCTGCTACAACGTAACACAGGCCACCTCTCCTCTGCCCGCCTTACCAGGTACGAACTTTTACTACTATCAGCTTCATATATCACCATAAAGTGTTGTTCTCAGTTAAATCCTGCCACTCTCTTTCCTTTGTCTAATGACGGTGATCCCCACGACTGCCTTGCAACTGTCTCTGCTGTCACCGTCCCGCGCTCTGACCTTTCTGATGTCCCTCTCCCTAATTCTGACCTTATTTTATTTACTGATGGTTCCTGTTTTCGAGATGACCAAGGTTGTCTCCTTGCAGGATACGCTGTAGTTTCACTCTCTGAAACCCTGGAAGCTGCGCCTTTACCTTCTGTAACCTCAGCACAAGTCGCTGAATTAGTTGCCCTCACCCGTGCCTGCTTTTTGGCGGAGGGACGCTCCGCCACCATTTACACTGACTCCCGCTATGCTTTTGGGGTTGTACATGACTTTGGTACCCTCTGGCAAACTCGGGGTTTCCTTACTTCTGCCGGTACCCCTATTAAAAATGGGTCCTACATCGCTGCCCTCCTGTATGCAGTTTTACTTCCATCTGCCCTAGCTATTGTTAAGTGCCCTGGCCACTCAATGGCGGATACTGATGTTGCTAAAGGTAACGCATTTGCTGACGCCTCTGCTAAACATGCTGCTGCCATAGAACCTTCTCCAGATGCATTTCTAGGTTCCCTTTCTGTTTCTATACCGCCGCTGTCCCTCACTGACCTCACCCTGCTCCAAGACTCTGCCCCAGAAACCGAGAAAGAATCCTGGGTTGCCCAAGGTTGCTCTCTACATCCCGATTCTCTTTGGTGCTCGCCTACTGGCGCCTTTGTAGCCCCTTTTTCACTCTACCCGTCTCTGGCCGCCCTGCTACATGGTGTTTCGCATGTCGGAAAGGAGGGGATGGTCTCTGCTGTAACTAAGACAGGATGGTGGGCCCGCCATTTTAGCTCTTTTGCAGCCCGCCACTGTGCAGCCTGTACCATTTGCCAAAGCCATAATATTGGTAAACCTGTAAAAGTGGCCCAGGGGTTCCGGGGCCTGCCTCAAGCACCGTTCTTGCATTGGCAACTTGATTTTGTACAAATGCCTAAGTGTCAACAATATGAATTTATATTGGTTATGGTATGTTTATTCTCTGGTTGGATTGAAGCTTTTCCTTGTCGCAAGACTGACTCACTGTCTGTTGCCAAATGTTTGTTAAATCATATTATGCCTGCCAAGGGAATTCCTGCTACTCTGTCCAGTGATCAGGGTACACATTTTACTGGACAACTTGTTCAACACCTGGACCGTATATTGCATATCAAACACCTGTTGCACTGTCCCTACCACCCACAGAGTGCAGGTGCAGTTGAAAGACGAAATGGCGTACTTAAGAATAAGCTTGCTAAAATTTGTGACTCTACAGGATTAAGCTGGCCAGTAGCCTTACCATTAGCCCTTATGGACATGAGATCCATATGCCATCCCAAAGGCATAAATTAAGTCCCTCTGAAATTGTTATGGGATGCCCTATGCGAGCTATGACTACCATTACTCCTGTTCCAGATTTGAACTTGACTCACAGTGTGCTCCTTCAGTATTGCAAGGGACTAATGCAAGCTGTAAGTCACTTCCATTCACAGGTTCGAGCCGCCTGGCCCACGGAACCCACCTCTGTCGCTTGCCACAACCTCAAGCCAGGTGACTGGACCATCATTGAAAGCACGCCTTGGAGCCCCGGTGGAAGGATCCTCATCAGGTACTGCTTACTACACAGACAGCTGTTAAACTATCTGGCATCGCAGCATGGATACATGCTTCACAGTGTAAGAAGGCACCATCCCCAGAGAACCAATCATCACCTCAGGACAACACAGAGTCAATTTTGACTCCAGAAGACGATGTAGAGGAATAGTCTGCAATACCTTACAGGTACCTTACAATACCTCTCGTAAGGGTTGCAGAAGCAGACGACGAACAAAAAAAAGCAGTAGCGTGCCTAGCGCCTACTGCCTGGTGGGCGTAAAACCGTGACTGCAGTTCCCTCAGTTGAGGTTGTCAGAACCAGAAGAAGCCTTGCCTCCAACATGCGCCTCTGCCTGTTCCTTGGCTGCTGGGGAGACCACGATGACAATTCTTTTATCCAGCAGCAGGTGTGGATAGCTCAGACCCTTAATATTTCTAATTGCTGGGTCTGCAGCCACATCGCAGCCCACTCTCAAACTGGTGTTCCTGTCCTGACTATCCCACTCAAGTCCCCAGACCTCACTGGAGGGCCTTGTCCGTTTAACAAAATATGGAACAGCAATGACACTTGGGAAGCGGTGGGAATAAATGCATCTAAATGGATAAGTGTGGTGGAGGGAAAAGGTCATTGGTGTTGGGTGTGTAATGGGACAGGGCTGAATCTGGGGAAAAGCCGTTGCCTTCAGCATATTGTGGCCAATGGTGTATGGGATTATTCAAACAAAATTAAAAAGTGGCGGGCCGGGTATGGAGATATGAATTTTTTCTCAACCTGGGATCAAACAGAGAAATCAATCTCATGTTCCCCCTACAGTAACCTTAGTGAAAACAATACAATCTTTCAATGTCATGCAAATAACACCACTCCTCGTAAGGAGAATTACCCTGTACCCTTTGGGGGATACTCCTCCTCCTTTGCAAACACCTATATGACAAATGGGTGCAACTGACCCTTCCCGGCCTTCATAGGCCATCACTGGGTGTGTGGGACCAGAGCTTATACCGCACTACCAGCTAATTGGTCAGGAATCTGTTATCCCGCCCGACTCTTCCCACAATTCCCAGTGCTAGGAACCTTCCCTCGAGAATGCCTCCGCAATTTCAGGCGAAAAAGAAGGGACTTAACAGATGCCCAATGGTATGTAAATAACATAAGCCCCTTAACCTGGGAAGAGGCCATTGGCGGTTCCTTAATACCATTACGGGGAGTAATACACCATGCAAAAAGGCTCCTAAGATTACAAGCAGTAGTTGAAATAATGGCAAATGAAACCGGAGAAAGTTCAAGAGCCCTGGCCAAAGAAACAGGGGCAATCCGACAGATGGCCCTCCAAAACCGTCAGGCATTGGATATAGTGCTGGCGGCAAAAGGAGGGACTTGTGCTCTCATTGGAAAAGACTGCTGTGTGTATATTACCAATGAGGTAATAGATCGTGCTAGCCACTTAGAACAAATCGCATATCTTCCCCACGAAGAGCCAAGTTCTTTATGGAAGTGGCTAAGTAACCTTTTCAATTTCTCTGGCATAGGAAACTGGTTGTTTCAGGGAGCCCTAACTCTCCTGTTTGGAATCCTAATAATTTTTGTATGTTTTCAGTTACTTTCCTGTTGTATCCAAAATTGTGTCAGGCATGCTACACAGATAGCTGCCCCAAACCAGAGTGCTAATTTGATGATTTTAAATATCACTGATGAACAAAGAGATAAAGAACGATTGATATGTGGAACCCAATAATTGTTGGTCATTGCGTAGCTTGACCAAAAGAAGGGATTGTGAAAGTAGAATGAATTATATTGAAATTATAATTCATTAAAGAAATGCTGCTTGAAGGGTTTGTTGAAATATAGTTGTCAGGAAGAGAAACATTAAGGAGTGTGAGACAATGGGTCCTCAAACTAATTAACTTAGAGCTCCTGCTGAGCTAGGAGATTGGTAAACGTTAGTATGCAAATAAGATATGTATGTATATTTGTCAGTTTCCGCGTCCTTTTGTCTCTTATGTTAAATTGGCTTTCCCTTATCTGTTTAAATAAGTTAGCTTGAGCTTTTGCAGGAGGCTCACACATCTGGGTGCATTGGCAAAGCGCTTTGCTAATAAACAGAGTGGTCTGACAAATTCAGTGAGTCTTGAATCTGACTTTGACACACCCCATAATGCTTTATGGAAATATGATTATGAATGTAAATATGACATAACTGGAATATGTTTTATGCTACATGTAACATATCTCTTCAAAAGTTATAATCTACTGAATATATTCATCCTATTTGTATCCATGTATTATTTTTTATATTAGAAGTTATGAATAATGGCTGTGTACTTGTTTGAGTTTAAGTAGCCTTAGTAAAGCATTTGGTCAGCTTCTTGAGAAAGGAATGTGCAAATTAAGTGCCCAATCAAGAAACACTTAACTGACAATGGATCTTGGAAGAGTCCAATCCACATAAGAAGTCTTCTTGGAGACATTCAAGATAGCATGTGGGCAATGACTGCTGACTGGACCCCAATGGGAGATGGGCACCTGAGTGTTAGAGACAGGAACACTTCTGAAGTTGTTTTCAGTGAAGCCTGCAGCTGTTGGGAGACGTGGTTCAGACCTGGGTCTGGGTTTGTAACAGGCTAGCGTGTCTGACTCAAACTGGCAAGGTTCTGGAGTCCCAAGCTGGCAGTGAAAAGGGTTAGAAGTAGTCTCAGCACATCAGTTGGCAGTTCCCAAGGGGGTTTCTGTGATCCAACCCACCACAGGAGTGACTCAGCTCCATCTGGGCTGACTGAGGAGGAGAGTGGTCGCATGCAGCAGCCTCCTGTGGAGAAGCCAGTGGGATTCCAAACACCCAGGACCAGACCTCTTAGCCAAGCCCCTGGGAACCCTCCAACCAAGGGCGGTGGCTCGCTACCACCAGTGGAAGTGGCTCCAGAGACAGACCAAAGGACAACCCAGGGGGATCCCCAGGCCAGACTGCAGCAACAACAGTGGGACTGGAACAAGGGTCAGAAGTGACCCAGGGAGCATGCACGAGGGCACCAGACTCTCAGTCACAGATGGGGATTTTGTTTTAAAGGGCTCTGGGTCAGAACCTGGTGGAGTAGGATGGGCCAGGGTTCCCCAACCCCACCCCAACCCCTGAGCTATAGGTGCTAGGCAAGGCGGCTTTAGCTCTTACCACTGGGCAATGCTTTCTGTACTGTTGCCACTAGGTAAGGTGGCCTGGAACTCTTACCATTGGTTGATTGTAGGATGTAATATGTAGAATGTATATTTTAGGTGTTGGGACATGTGAAAAGATGCCTGCTTGTCTGGCAAGGAAAGAGAACAGCCAGATAAAAAGATGAACCAGCAATCCAATCAGGTAAACAATTGAGTTAGCAAATTAATCTTAGTGCTGATCAGAAAAAGTGTTTATACAATATAGAGCGAATGACTTTGTAACAGCATATTTAATGCAAGCACCTGAACATGGAGGGTGTGCTTGCATTTAACCCTATGCTGTGCCCCAAGTGCACTGAAGCAGCAAATAAACAACACACTTGTTCAGCTCAAGAGTCTGTCTGTGAACCCGTGCATTCTGGGTGGCGGGAAAGAACTGCTCAATAGCAACACTTCCTGAACTGTGGAGCTTTTGCCAGTGGGAAACATTCCCCTGAATTATAACCACCAGGTGTGACGGATCCGAGACTACCATCCGTAGGCAGTACTGCCAGCTGTGGCCAGAACACACGTACTTACCTCCTGACTGGCATTAACATCTGCCTAGCTCATCCTTCACTTGCAAGCCGTGATGGTGGTGGAACGGAAAGTGATTTAGTTAATCACTTCATGTTAAATGCTTTTTTATCCTCCCTAAGTCTCTTTTAATAAATTTATTTTTGTTACAAGGGAAAGACAAGTCCTAGGACTTTGCTGAATGGTTCATTAGGAGCCTGTCACATATTTCCTTTTTCAGCAGGTGGCTTAAACTGTTTTAATTAGCTGGAAGGCCCAGCTATGCTCTCGGGGAGGAATGTTCTCACAATTACAGTAATTGCTCAGTTACTTGTACTCAAGAAGGAAAAAGAGAGTGAGAGAAATTTGAATCTGCTGACGCAGAGTTCTATTCTATTTCGATTCCCATATGGCGCTCATCCCCATAGTACGTGAGCACCTCCGTTGGTTGCATTCTCTGTCTTTACCCTCTGTGACAGGGTCGGGCCAGATGGCTACAGGAGAGTAATAGAAGGCAGATATATTAGCCCCAGGTTAAGTAGGTCCCTTTTCTCTGGGTAAGGTAACAGGGAAGGTTCCAGAACAATCAGGAACCTTCTGGAGACAATTAAGACAGACAGGCTGATTAGAACACCTGCAGCCAATCAAGAAGCTGCTAGAATCTATTAAGGCAGGCTAATCAGGGCACCTGGGTTTAAAAAGGAGCTCACTTCAGTTTGTGGTGTGTGTGCGAGGAGCTGGGAGCAAGAGGCACTAGGAGCGGAGAGTGAGAATGCGGACTGTTGGAGGACTGAGGAGTACAACCATTATCAGACACCAGGAGGAAGGTCCTATAATGAGAATAAAGAAGGTGTTGGGAGGAGGCCATGGGGAAGTAGCCCAGGGAGATGTAGCTGTCGCACAGCTGGTCCAGGAGGCACTCTAGACAGCTGCATTCCACAGGGCCCTGGGCTGGAACCCGGAGTAGAGGGTGGGCCTGGGTTCCCCCCAAACCTCCCAACTCCTGGTCAGACACAGGGGGAGTCGACCTGGACTGTGGGTTCAGAAAAACGGCTAAGCTAAGGGCTGCCGTGAAGCTCCAAGGTGAGCAAATCCGCCAATAAGTGCAAGAACCACCAAGGTAGGAGGAGGAACTTTGTCACATCTCAGAAAGAGGACATGGGGTAGAGGCAGACAGATCCCATGTGTACCACCACATACATCATAATAAAGTAAGAATGACACTCTTTATTTATTGGGGATAGTATTTCTAGTGACATAATGATGGTGGGTTTTTTGTTTGTCTTTCATCCGGGTGACAAAAGTGGAGCTGTTAGATAATAATTTTATAAACACAGTACGTGACCTGGTCAGAGAGGGAAAGTTAGTCTATATTGGGTTATACATCTTTTCTGTTTTAATGTATTGACCTTACTTATAATGAAGAACACTGGAGCTGTGGGAAGTGAAACAAATGGCTTTCCAGATAAGAACATTGAAGTTTCTATTAAAAGGTCAAGCTGTTAGCTTCTGGTATCATAGAATCATAGAATATTAGGGTTGGAAGAGACCTCAGGAGGTCATCTAGTCCAACCCCCTGCTTAAAGCAGGACCAACACCAACTAAATCATCCCAGCCAAGGCTTTGTCAAGCCAGACCTTAAAAACCTCTAAGGATGGAGTTTCCACCACCTCCCTAGGTAACCCATTCCAGTGCTTCACTACCCTCCTAGTGAAATAGTGTTTCCTAATATCCAACCTAGACCTCCCCCACTGCAACTTGAGACCATTACTCCTTGCTCTGTCATCTGGTACCAATGAGAATAGCCTAGCTCCATCCTCTTTGGAACCCCCCTTCAGGTAATTGAACCAGGCTGCTATCAAATCCCCCTCACTCTTCTCTTCTGCAGACTAAATAACCCCAGTTATATCCTGTCTCCAACCAGTTACAAACCTTGTCTGGCTAGCTGGTAAGCTGGAGATCAAAAGACTAGAGCTAAAAAGCCTTTGAGGAGAAGACGGAGGAACACTTATCAGAAGCCACCTGCGGAGACACACTGACACACAGAGACTCTGGGAAGGAAGCGTGAAGGAACTGGGCCTTCCCAGATCCAGGGAATGGCAAATCTTAGGGGAAAACTAAATATGCACACAATCTGTTTAATAGCTTGCAAGATGTTTTCTCTTAAATGTTTTTTACTCCAAATAAAGGATACTTTACTTTAAGAAAGCTCTTTGGTCACTGCGTACCGCTGTCATTGTCCTGGAGGAAACAGAACTGCTGGGTCTGAGTCCACATTACACTTGCTGAGGTAATCACAGTTGATATAGCCCAGGGCTTGGTCTGAGAGTGGGAAAATCATGTGATTCCATCACAAAAGAGGTGATGATCCAAGGCCTGAGAGCTAGAGGCCATGCACTCAGCGGGTATATGTACACTGAATGTAAGCCCACGCTCAGATTGAGGCTTGAGCCCAAACCCCAATTCTGTCTACACACAAATCTGCATCGTGGTTGTGGGAGCATAGCCAGATTTTGGTTAACCTCTGGTGCAAGGCCAGCAAGAGTGGATTTTAGTAAGAGCACCAGGAATGGCCACACATCAGCAAATAGCGAAGAAGCTGGCTCTGTTGAAAATTTACCAGACCAGTGGCCAGGGTATGGAGTGGTTTAATGGCTCCAGACCAAGTATCAGAAAACCAGCACCAGACCTGCACCTCAGGTAACTCACCAACGTCATGACCATTTTATGTTGAGTTTGACCAGGTGCTGGGTACTGCGCTGAGCACACAGCTAACAGTGGTGCACGTTGAGCTGGTCTGCTGTGATGGCGACTTGCTCTCCCCAGAATCCAGCATGGGAACTGGTGGGAGCCAGCAGCAGGTGCCGAATGAAGCGAGTGACATGATTCTGCTGCTGACACCAGTCCCAGAGGAGGCTTGCCACAGGAGCAGCTGTAGCACATCGTGGGGCCATACTCAGAGGAGCTTTGTGGTATCCCTGGGAGGAACGGCCTGCTGCAGTACTGGCAGCAGAACATAAGAACGGGCATACTGGGTCAGACCAAAGGTCCATCTAGCCCAGTATCCTGTCTTCCGACAGTGGCCAATACCAGGTGCCCCAGAGGGAATGAACAGAATAGGTAATCATCAAGTGATCCATCCCCTGTTGCCCATTCCCAGTTTCTGGCAAACAGAGGCTGGTGACAACAGAAGTGGCAGAAGCCACCCTGAAGCCTGGTAAGTTTCTGGCTCCACTTTATCATTTATTAATATAGGAATAGGAGAGATTTCCATTCTGTGAGCCAGTACAAAAGTTATTACAAGCCCCGGGTGGATAGCAGCATATATCCGCTAATAGCAGATTTTAAAGAAAGCTTTGAAAAGTGAATTTTTACTGGAAAAGGTGCACATTTTGCTAGGACATTCCTGTTAAAAATAATAACACTGCTCTGTAACCACTCAGTGTAACAAGCGGCCTGAAAACAGTGAACTGAGGGGTTGGGGGAGGGAAAGTGTGTGAAAAAAGTTCCATTTACAAATCTAGTCCATTTCAGTTACATGCAGTCCATAGGCGGCAAAATCACTTGTCCAAAATATGACTGGGGGTTTGAATTTTGTCCAGAAATGTGCCGGGGGTGGTGGTGGTAAGGGGGATAGTGGTGGAGTTCTAGGTGTTTGCATGCAGTCATAACAGACACACTAACATGTGGACACTACCATAGCATTCTGTTGATCCCCTCATGAATTCTGACCCAAACCTAGATGCTGATAGCTGCAAGCTTTTCTCATAGCAGGAACTTCAAATAGTCACATATTGGGGAAGGGCATATATTCCAGGGTCACCTCGGTAGCTGACCAGGCCACTCCACTCATAAATGTGCTGTTCAGTCACTATAAGTTTGAATACTCCAGTGGCATATACTACTGGTTTATCATTGGCAGCTTGGAATTACACTTCTCTTTGCCAATCGGGCACCACACGTACCTTTATGGCCTCCAAAATGTGGAATGCCTGAAAAGAAAGAGAAACCTTTTGTAGCGCAGCCACTGATCACACCCGAAAGCTCAAGTTGTTCTACTGACCCCCTCCCCTGTGGATGCCTCCATCCCTCTGCTCCGGTGCCAAGACCATGACAAACATGGAAGGAAGGGAAAGGAAAGTGAGGGGGCCAGGGGACATGCAACAGTAGGGGGCTTCTGTCTTGTACATAGTTTCACTGTTTGCACTTGTTCATGCACTTTGTTGGGAGTGGAGTTATTGGTGTTTCGCATGGTAATGGCTGCTGACCTGCCTAGCAATGGGTGAATGTTGTACTTTTCTAATAAATGCTGTGACGGGGCAAGGCCAGATGGCTATAGGAAAGTAGTGAAAAACAGGTATGTTAGCATGAGGCTAAACAAATCCCTGTTATCATGGTAACCAAACGGCAATTGCTCCAGGTTAATCAAGACACCTGGGGCCCATTAAAGATCCTTCTAGAAAGCAGTGGAGACAGCTAGGTTGATTGGGACACATGAAGCCAATCAAGGGCTAACTGGAACTAGTTAAAAGCTTCCCAGTTAGTCAGTTATGTGTGCGTGTCAGCAGCTGTAGGAGGAAGCCACACGGCTGGAGAAACGGGGCAGTACAAACTCTATCAGGCACAAGGAAGGAGGCCCTGAGGTAAGAGTGAAGTAGATGTTGTGGAAGTGGGGGGCTGCTGTGGGGAAGTGGCCCAGGGAATTGTACTTGTCCTGTTTCAAAAAGTCAGCTACCAATAGCTGCTATTATTAGGATCCCTGGGCTGGAGCCTAGAGTAGAGGGTGGGCCTGGGCTTCCCCCCCTTTCTCCCCCACTCTCCACGATTAATCATAGAGACTGAGACAACAGAGACCGTGCAAGGGAGGGTTGCTTCTTCACACCTCCCTTGCTAGCTTATGATGAAAATAGCTCAGTAGGCTTTGACCCTTGCCTCGAGAGAGAAGGGATACATGGAGGGTCACAGTGACCCTCCGAAGCTAGGGTAATCTGCCTAGAAACTAGGATCCATTGAGACAAGGTCGGAGTTTTGTCACAATGCTTAAAAATAAAGTTTATTTTATTAAGAAATTTTATTGCTATCACTGCACCACATCATACAATGTGTTTCTAATAATAAAGGTAAACACATGATGGGATAGCTCAGTGGTTTGAGCATTGGCCTGCCAAACCCAGGGTTGTGAGTTCAATCCTTGAGGGGACCATTTAGGGGTCTGGGGCAAAAATTGGGGATTGGTCCTGCTTTGAGCAGGGGGTTGGACTAGATGACCTCCTGAGGTCCCTTCCAACCCTAACCTTCTATGATTCTATGATTCTATGATCAGGGACAACTGGGAATTTGTATGCAAACAATATTTCTCAATACAGTTATCTGCATCAATCACTTCCTTACATCAATCCATACTGTGAATCAACCCCCCCCCCCATTTGATAAGCAGTCAGATCATTCAGAAGTCAACCTCACCACTACCCTAAGCACTGAAACCTCCCACAAACATCAATACCCCTGCCCCAAGCACATTCATAGAGATACTATTCTCCCTCTTCCACTGACCCATGCAAGTCCATAATGTAGGCGCACAGAGCCTCCCTGACTCCTGTTGCCTCAGCGTAATACCCTCCATAGATACACATTCAGCTAAGGCAAGCAGTTTCCAAGCAAATGTTGTTGATGCAAATACAGATAAATTATAGAACTTGTATCCTATAAGACAAATGGCCTATTTTTACATGATAAAGAACAAAGTATAAAATCTCTCTCACAAAACTGTAACCACAGAAAACTGGTTTATTAACCCCAAACTGGTTGAATTATTTTCCTGGACTTGAATGTGCCCATTGTGAACCTTGTTGACTGTTTGCTGATTGAAATCATTCATCTTCTCACAATGTATGAGACACGGGAGTATGTAATTTGAAGGGATTATCCTAAACGATCATAGACCATGAAGCATCACTTGCTTATTTTACAGCATATGTGACTTGATTAGCGGAATAAGTCTGTGAAAGAACATTGAGAATCACAAATAGAGAAGCAAGTCAATACACAGAAACAGATACTTAGCGTATTGCTGGCTTTACCTTGGCTACATGCAATTTGGTTTTCAGAAGTGACATAATGAAATATGCAAATAAGTAGGATTTCATTTTAAATTAATAATACAATTATCATTAACTATAACCCTAGATTGAGGCAGTTAATTGACAAGCTAGCAGTAGTGCACAATGTCTTAGCTATGTCATACATAATGGGCTCTGTTACTACCTAAAAAAGAGCAGCATGAGATTGTACATTAAAATAAAAAAAAGCAAACAGAATTCTATGTTATCATGATGGAGATTAAATTAAACCAAGCATTTCAATATGCAACTGCACTGATGGGGCCATGAAAGACCTATAGAAATGAAATGAAATAAAGGACCATGGGTTCTACTCTGCAACTAATTAATGAGAAAGGCTTGAAGTTGTCAAAATTTCAAGCCAGGTTTATGCTGATGCAACAGCTATCTAAAAGGACCTCTCTATAAATCTCTCTCTATATCTCTTAGTGGCTCCACACAGCCTGCACCTGTCTTTGCATCTCTAACTATGCTCTGCCCCCTCTTAGAATCATAGAATATCAGGGTTGGAACAGACCTCAGGAGGTCATCTAGTCCAACCCCCTGCTCAAAGCAGGACCAATCTTCCTTTAGCTCCTGCCCCAACCTGCTCTTCTCTCTCAAACCCTACTTCTTCCTCTTTTTTCTGCAGTAACATGTTAACTTTATTCCCCTTTCTCATCATTAACTCTGCCTCTTCTTATCCTTCCTCTTCCTTTTTTCCACTTTCACTAATCTTCCCCTCATCAGCATGTCTCCCACCTTTTCCTGCTAGCAACTGAAGGCAGTTGTGTTTTTGACCTCTACTGCATGCCTATGGTCTCCTCCTTCACCTTTCGTCCTCAATACCCTGCCAGCTTTCCACTGAGAAGGTCAAGAGCAGCTGATGTTCTGAAAACTGCAACAGAAGATCTTTCGGTTCACTGAAACCAATCTAAATAGGTTAAGGAGACTCATTTCTTTTGCACAGAGTAGGAACTCTGACCTAAAATTTGAAGGCAAAAGATTACAGTTTTAAATGACACTTTAACCAACTGTGTGAAGATGAGAGATTAACAGATTTTGAATAATTCCAAGATGCAATTTTCAAGAAAAACTCACATCATAACAAACCAACTGAAAAAGAGCCATTCTTAATTTCAACTTACAGTTCCCAGCACTTTTGATATCATCTACTGATAATGTTTACAAGGTGGCAAATAGATTTTCTCCCCAACATATCCTTACTTTTGGAATCACAAGTATCCAAAGTGCACAGAAACTGGACATAGATAAGAAAGATAAGAGATAGAGTATTAGCCCTTGGTCTAAACCTATCTTGGCTCTGCCTCTGGGTATCATCTAGTGGTCACCCTAGGAGCCCTGCAATGGCATCTCCCTTCTGTACTGCTATTTGGTGCTCTATGTCCCCTGTATGCAGCTTCAGATCCTGTGGCTGAGTACAAGACCCCAGGTACCTGCACAGCATAACTAGTTAATGTTAGGGGGCTTATTCCTTCACCCACTTACTTCCCTGGTCCTTCTCACATGAACAGAGAGCAACAATACCCAAAGTCCAAAGGTGCAAACAATTCAATGTTTATTGGGGTGAACTTCCAGCAAGCATGATTCCAGTTTCCTTCCTTAGTGTCCCCCTTCCCAGCTCTGACACCACAGAGCCTTACCTGTGTCCCTGTTCCCTTCCCCCCCTTAGCAAAACATGATTCCAATTTCCCCACCCCCATTCCCTGTTCCCATTCCCCCCTTACTTCCTGATTGACTGCAGACTATATAGTAAAACTTGAGTTCTGCTTAGCTATACCTTAACCTATCATTTTACTGAAATTTAACTAATCAATCCTAAAGTATTGTAACATGATTATTTAACCAATTATATCCCCCCACCTTAGTTAGTTTACACCCAGCAAAATTAATTATACAGCAGACAGAAACAATCACAGAACCAGACAGAGACCAGACAAATAAACAATAGCAAAGTGGGAACTCTAATGACAAAGCAATACAGAAGTGCGGATTTCACAACTACATCTATAAAGACATAAGGGTTTCCCAGCTGCGTCTATAGATAAGTGAGTTCTTACCGAACAGAAAACTAACTAAACTAAACTTCCTTTTACATCCTCTAGGCTCTTCCCTTTCTCTGGAAGTGACAGATCGAATCACCTTTCCAACAGCCCCAGATTGCCTTATTTCAATATGACTAGTTTGGAATGTGAGGATGTGACTATACGCTTCCCAGCTTATGGCTGCCTCTGCTGCTTAGCCAAAGATCTTACCCTAAGACCAGGGCTTCAGACTGTCACAGTGAGAAAAGGCCTTATACAGTCAGAGAGTGATTTTGATTCTTTCTTTTACACCTCTATAACTAGCTAAGTGATAAGAATACACCTAAATTCTTAGAGTATAGGCCTTTACAGACAGGCCTGAATATCTATATCCTAACAGTTAAAACTTCTCCCATAACCTTGTCCCCTGCTCTTGTTCAGCTGCTGTTGGCTCAGCTCCCCAGGCCACTGGTTCTGGCACCTCTTTTCCTCTGCAGTGTTTGCTCTGCTGGGTCTTTGACAATTATGGGTCTCTTGTAGCCCCATCCTGTGGCTATATGCAGCCTCTCTGCTGGGCTACTCTCCCATTCTCAGCCCTAGTCTAAAACTGCTGCTTCCTCAAACCTTTCAGGGACTGCTTCTTGGACTACCACCCTGAGATCAGCTCCCAGGCTGCTGCCTGCCATACAAAACAGCCATCTTCTTCTTTTTCTGATTCTGACGTCCTTGTTTCTTTTCCTGGTCACAGTGTAACACAGTGTCCTCCGTTATTATTAGCTATTTAATTCCAGTAGCTCCCACAGTATGATAGGATCTTTCCAAATAGAAATGAAGGCATGTGTGTTATTCAGCAAGTGACAGAGAGTCTAGGCAGGGCGCTATGAAGCTCTTGGTATGCACACCCAGTTAGACTAAAGCAGACCTCTGGCAAACACCTTAAGCACTGTGCAATCTCTGAACACCACAGCATGGAGTCATGGCCCGTGCCCCAAGAAGCTGACTGGCTAGATGCTGACTGGAGTCCTTTTCCCTCTCCAAGAGACCTGTGGTCCAATTCTTTCCAAGGCATTATAGGGAAGGAAGACTGTCTACTAGTGAGTCATTGGGTTTATGACATTATTAATAATTGTTTATTATAGTACCTACAGTCTGCTGGGCAATTTACAGGCAGATATTAATATAAAAGGTCCTTGCTCTGAAGAAATGATGTTCTAATTGGACATCACACAAAAGGAGAGGGAGGGAACACCAAAATCAAGATATTAGTTCCACAGTTTTTCCACAAATATTTTTATTCTGCCTCTTATAACAGTTTATAAGCCTCCTTGACAAAGTGGATTTAAAGGAGGACAATGAAAGAGAGAACAACTCCATAACAAGGTTTTCAGAGGCATTTTTGACCACCAGACAAATTTCCTTTAATTCTAACATCACACAAAATTTGAAGTGTCAGTAGCACTCAAAAGTCACAACGTATGTGCGAGTGTAAATGTACCCTGTTTTTGTGCATGCCAAGTGTCTGTTTCATACAGAACTGAATGCAATGCCAGTGCCCTGTCTAAGGTTTGGAACTCTTTTGAAAGCTTAGGACACAGCTTGGGTGAGCAGGATATGGCCGCAGTGGAGTTTGGAGCTGCTGAAATACTCTCCAGCAGTGGGCTTTTGTAAAGTGTATGTTGATTTGATTTTAGCAAGAATGTGAATAAAATGCTCCCACTTGAAACAGCACCATTGTCTGGGAGTGTAACAAGAGCACATTTACTACATTGTAAAGGTCAAGTTCTTCTCTTGGATGAGTACATCAGAGCTATTGTAATTTATATATGGACCGCATGCACTTGTGTTTTTCAGAATTTGATCCTAAACTTAAAAAGCACCACAAACTTTATTCAACTGCCAATGTTACTTCTCCTCCTTGTCTTTTTGCTCTTCTTGGAAGCATTATTTAATAGGAAGGGTGATTGTCTCACAGGAGGGAGAGAAGATGTCTTCTCATCTCAAAGAATGAAATGATTGCACAATAGGCAGAGGGATGCAAGTGTTGCTGTCATATCTGTTGCTTATTGTTACATTTTTGCACACCAAACTTTTAATATTATTCCCTCCCCTTTAATTAGTACATTCCTCTGAACTTTGGCAACCCTGACTGTGACATACAACCTGGAATTTTTCCATCAGAAAAATTAAAAGTTACACTGGGGTAGAAGTTAATAAGGAATTGCCTTTCCCAGGGAAATGCTGAAGCCTCTAGAAGAGGCCTGGCTCAATACCTTACCATTTACAGTAAGATACATAATGGAAACTCTGTGCTATGGGTCAGTGTTTGGGCTTGTGGCCCAGATTCATCCTTCATCCACACTGGCATTCTGTCAGTTTTGTTTTACAGTAGAACTTTTGTAATTCACTCTTCACTAATGTAGATACCTTATTTCACACTAAACAATGCCATTCTCTTCCCATATCTCAAAGATGTAATAGAGGGCTCTAGTCAGGTCTCTATTTACTTCTGCCAAAGACCTCATTATTCTTACAGAACATAATACAGATAATCTGCTGACCTAACAAGCAACACTGTAATAAGTTACAGAACAGAAAAAAGAGTACATTTGTGATCCAGAATCCTCTGCTTTATTATTACATTTTGTTCACTAACTTGCTAAATAACAAAATCTAGTAACTCACAGTAGGTTATACAATTAGTCAAACAACTTAACAAGTTTCTATTCACCTGTAATCATGCTGGCCTGTCTTACCAACCCCAGAAGGACTGACATCACACCCCAAGTCTTTCAAGCCCTTCCTGCAGGGCCCAGATTTATTAATTCAAACTAGGGCTGTCAAACGGTTTAAAAAATTAATCATGATTAATCGCAAGATTAAAAAAAAATCGTGATTGATCATAGTTTTAATTGCACTGTTAAACAATAATACAATACCATTTATTTAAATATTTTGGGTGTTTTCTACATTTTCCAATATATTAATTTAAACTACAACATAGAATACAAAGTATACAGTGCTCACTTTATATTATTATTTTTTATTACAAATATTTGCACTGTAAAAGAAGATAAACAAAAGAAATAGCATTTTTCAGTTCAGCTCATACAAGTACTGTAGTGCAATTGCTTTATCGTGAAAGTGCAACTTACAAATGTAGATTTTTTTGTTACATAACTCCACTCAAAAATAAAACAGTGTAAAACTTTAGAGCCTAAATGTCCACTCAGTCCTACTTCTTAGTCAGCCAATCACTAAGACAAGCAAGTTTGTTTACATTTACAGGAGATAATACTGCCTGCTTCTTATTTACAATGTCACCTCAAAGTGAGAATAGGCATTTGCATGGCCCTGTTGTAGCCAGCATTTATGTGCCAAATATGCTAAACATTTGTGTGAACCTTCATGCTTCCCCCCGACTCCCCCCCTCACTGCAGAGGACATGCTTCCATGCTGATGACAGGTTCTGCTCAATAATGATCCAAAGCAGTGCGGACTGACACATGTTCATTTTCATCATCTGAGTCAGATGCCACCAACAGAAGGTTGATTTTCCTTTTTGGTAGTTTGGGTTCTGTCATTTCCAAATCAGAGTGTTGTTCTTTTAAGACTTCTGACACATCTCGTACCTCTCAGATTTTGGAAGGCACTTCAGATTCTTAAACCTTTGGTGGAGTGCTGTAATTATCTTTAGAAATCTCATATTGGTACTGTGACGGACTCAGACCAGAAGGATATAAGAGAGCGGTGGAAGGCAGGTATACCACTCTCAGGATGAGCAGGTCCCTGTTTCCCTGGATAGCCAAACAAAGGCTACCCCATGCCAGTTAAGACACCTGACACCAATTAACCAGTTAAGACCATCAGGCTAATGGAGATACTGGAAGCAATCAAGGTCCCACTCATACTGCTTAAAAACTCTCCTTCCAGTTGCCTCGACAGAACCCCAGGTGAAAGGAGCTGGAGGAGAGGAAGTGTGGCTGAAGCCTGAGGTAAAGGTGAAGCTAGAAAAAGGGGACCACTGGGAAGTGGCCCAGGGAATCAAAGCAGCTCCAGTGGTGAAGGGGAAGCCGCCAACAGCTGCTACCATTAGGGTCCCTGGGCTAGAACCCAGAGTAGAGGGTGGGCCCGGGTTCCCCCTCCCGCTCTACAGAGACCCCATTGAGAGGGGAAGCACGACTTGGTCCAGACAGGAGGCTGGACTGCGCCTACGAAGCTCAAAGGAGCAACAGAGACTGTGGGGTATTCCCCCTCCCCACTTCCCATACTGGCCTGTGATGAAAGTAGCTTGGTAGGCTGACCCTTGCCTCTACCCTGAGAAAAGGGAAGTCACATTGAGGACCTTAGCGAGCTCCTGAGGCCACTGAATCCGCACATAAGCACAGGACCCACCAATACAAGCTCAGAGCTTTGTCACAGTACCTTCTTTGCATTTTGTCAAATTTGCAATGAAAGTGTTCTTAAATCAAACAACATATGCTGGGTCATCATCTGAGACTGCTATAACATGAAATAGAACACAGGTAAAGCCAGGAGCAGGAGACATGCAATTCTCCAGGGAGTTCAGTCACAAATTTAATTAACACATTATTTTAACGAGTGTCATCAGCATGGAAGCATGTCCTCTGGAATGGTGGACGAAGCATGAAGGGACATAAGAATGTTTACAATATCTGGCACATAAATACCTTGCAACGCTGGCTACAGAAATGCCATGTGAACACCTGTTTTCACTTCCAGGTGACGTTGTAAATAAGTGGGCAGCATTATCTCCCATAAATGTAAACAAACTTGTTTGTCTTAGCGATTGGCTGAACAAAAAGTAGGACTGAGTGGACTTCTAAGCTCTAAAGTTTTACATTGTTTTGCTTTTGAGTGAGGTTATATAACAAAAAATCTACATTTGTAAGTTGCACTTTCACGATAAAGAGATTGCACAACAGTACTTGTATGAGGTGAATTGAAAAATACAAATTCTTTTATCTTTTATACAGTGCAAATATTTGTAATAAAAATAATAATATAAAGTGAACACTGTACACTTTGTATTCTGTGTTGTAATTGAAATCAATATATTTGAAAAAGTAGAAAAACATCCAAAATGTTTATAATAAATTTAAATTGGTATTCTAGTGTTGTTTAACAGAACAATTAAAATGGTGATTAATCGCAATTAACTTTTTAAATCAAGTTAACCTGTTTTGAATTAATTGTTTGAGTTAACTGATTAATTTTCAGCCCTAATTCAAACAAAACCCCACAAAGTACCAGAAAGATCACAAGCAAACGAGATTGACAGGACCGAGAGGCCTTTCCGACTCTGCACCTCTCTCTGCTCCAGGGTGACCTTCAAGAGTCAAACTCCTTCCCACAGTCCCCAAGCAACTGAGCCTTCACAGACCTTTTACAGGCAACATCTCTCTCTCTCACAACACACACACACAACTTCTCAGCTGAGTCTGATAATCAAAGAGGGCTGGCTGGTGCCACATCCCCTAGTCTTTAAAGGGACAGACTACCCTGCTACACCATCTAACTTGAAAAAGACTAGCCAACTCCTGGGCAACTCGAACCTGCTCAGACCTGTACCTCCCACAAGTTCACACAAAATGCTACTCTGTGGCATTTGGAAACTTTTAGTCCTTAGTGTGTGGTTAGGAAAATAACACTAGTAGCTCCTTCCTGTAGGTGGGTAGACAAAGCGAGAGTATGCCTACAGGAAGGCTGCTAATACGTGTTGCTTTCTCTTTACGGTGAGATTGAACGCAATGTACCATGCGATGTATGAAACGGAGAAGGAAGAAAAGAAATCAGGATAATAACACATTAAGAGGTAACATTTCTTCTTTGTATTTCAGTTACAAATTACAATAGATAGTGACAATATTATTCCTGAGTAATGCAATGAAACTATAGGCATGCAATGCTCTAATTATCCTGTTTGTAACAACAAAAATGCGTACCTGTACAAAGCTTCTATTGAAATATTAATAATATATACTGGAACATTAATTTAAGTTGAGAGTGAAAAGGCAGAGTTATTAATGCTTATTAAACATTCTTAGTCTTTTTAGTGTACTGTATATCAAAGTTGTCAGTTCTGCAAATTTGACGTGAAATTCTGTCAGTTGTACATTTTTTACTATTTTAAATTTTTTTAAATGTATATTTAAAAGGAATGAAAGGAAAGTCTTTTTCTGATTCTGGACTGTAACTTATTCAATATAATATTAGAGTTTATCTGTCTATTACTTTCTGCATTCCACGAATGCTTTAACTAGTTTTTAGTAAAAGTTTGGAGTTTATCTGAAAGCATTTTAGGGGTCCGCAAATGAAAAAGTTTGAAACCACTGACATAGAATATTTTATATATGAACAGGAATATGTTTAAGAACCGCTAGTTAAACTAAATTATTGAAACCAAGTTCCTGAACAATAGGAATCTGAGCCCAATCTACTATTCTAATCTGTAAACCATTGTTATAAAGTTTATTTTGCTTTAAGGCTCATATTTTTAAGAGGTGGGATTTCATGCAATACAGGTATGCACACAATTTATATGCAGTTACTGTACTGATGTGTGCAAACTGAGTAACTGCTTGAGAACAGGAAGTTGGGCATCCATCTACCTAGTTGTGTGCATAACTGCAATAACTATAAATACATCACATGCATACATTTATATTTAGCATGTGCAAGTGGACCTATACCTTTTAGAAATTTGGTCCTAAAATAGTTCACAGCTCTTTCCCACCCCCAAAAATAGAGGGGTGTAGGTAAAATTCTGTAGATAGAAGATTGAAAGGATAAGGTGATGGGATATGGAGCCATTTACTTCTAGCATGCTGGCTCTAATTCAGCCTAGGAATCTAGTGACTGAAAGCTGTTACCATCTTCTGGTTCTTCAGTAGCCTAAGTTAAATTAAAATGGTGGTCCACATCATGCACACAAACATGTTTACATATTCCAACAACAGTTTTCATCTTCAAACTTAACTTACAAAATAACAGGGTTTTTGTTGTTGCTTTTTAAAATGATGAACAGATGCTATCTTGGCTATTCCAACTATTCACATATCTGGAGGGAAATAAGAAAAGAAAAAATAGATCCAAGTTCATGGACAAAAAGTTTGTAAATATGCAGCCAGTATAAAAATAACACATGTAATCTAATGAGTGCTATATATCAGGACCGTGTATTTTTATATTCATAAGAATATATAGTTATGTAGAGTACACCATTTTCACACACAATCCAGGAAATGTTATTTCATGAATTTGTGCCATTCTATAATTTAAAAAAACAAGAGTAGCCACAGAGAAAGCACAGATTAAATACAGATTTTAAAATGCAACTTCTATTGTTGTATTTTTAGGTAACCTTGAAAAGAAAAGAAAACTTTCGAGATGTTTAACACAAGCTCAGCACAACAGGATTTTCCCTCCAATGGAACACTGCCACAAAACTTGGAGAGACTGCATTTGATTTTGATAGCACTATATAGTGTCAATCTGGCAGGGGGCATTGCTGGAGTCATTGTGATGGCCCTTCAATTGTTTCAAAGGAATATACAATCTGTGATGACCATCATTATCATCAATCTCATGGTGGTACATTCCATTCTCTTACTCAGTCTTCCTTTCCGCCTTACCTATTACATTTCATCTGAATGGAAATTTGGGTGGTTCACCTGCAAAATGTTTAGTGCCATGATCTATGCCCACATGTACATCACCTTCATTTT
Source organism: Chelonia mydas (assembly GCF_015237465.2). Taxonomy (NCBI): domain Eukaryota; kingdom Metazoa; phylum Chordata; order Testudines; family Cheloniidae; genus Chelonia; species Chelonia mydas. The sequence continues at coordinate 173,451,634 of NC_057850.1, read as the reverse complement.
CTATGTCGCTATTATTATAATACGCCTCTTGAGACTGGAATTTCGGAGGTGGTACACTAAAACCTGGATTGCTGCTGTCTGGTTTGTGGGAACTGTGATTATCTTCCCTATTTTTTTGTCATATTATGGCACCTCTAAAAACTATAACCATTCTAAATGCTTTCAGTTCCACAGAGATATTCAGGAGCAGGGTATGATGATAGCAAACTACTGCATGATTGGTATTATGGTGGCAACAGTCTCTGCACTCTTCATAATCCAATTAGCTGTAATCTTTCAGTTAGCAATGAAGTATTGGCCTGACATGAACTCACGTGTGGAATTCAGGGCTCAGATGAAGAGCTTTTTTTTCATCCTGGTAATACTAGTCTGCTTTATACCTCATCATGTATTCAGAATATACTACATCCAGAATTTTCCCCTGGAGGATGACCATGACCTATTCCTATACAATGAAATTTTCTTAGCTTTCACAGCACTGTGCTGCTTGGATATGTTATGCTTCATAGCAGGAATAGCCCATTAAACTATGAACTACTGGTACAGCAAACCTTGATTTTGTCTCTTCTTGGAAATAAGAAAACTTACTCAAGAGTTTACTGAGTTACAAGGACTACTGACTTTTCCATATGAGGACAACGTTATTTGGATTTCTATAATTTTCATTCTTTTGTAGCCCACTAGGAGACAGAAGTTGTTGGTTCTCATTTTCTATCCTGAGGGTTGATATGTCATGATGCATAAGTATTCCTCTAATCTTTGAAGTTGCCTGAGTATATTGGCTTTGCAGCAACAGCAAATTTCACCAAGAATTCTCTTTGCTCATCTCTAGTGATTCTATGTAGTCAGCCCTTCTCATTTACTCAAGAGTTTCTCAGTGAAAATAGCTCACTTTACACAATAAATCTGCTCTCACAATTAGCTCATATTGAGGATGGTATATAAACATAGAACAACCTCTAACTGGCCAAAGGTTAGGACGAATTTTCCTCCTGGAGTACATTATTGCAGAATTGTCCATTCTGAGGTTTTTATACCTTCCCCTGAAGCACCTGATACTAGAGACCACAACATTTTATACCTTTCCCTTATGCGCTTTGCAATAGTGTTTTTGAATTAACAAGAAAATGAACTGTGTCCAAAGAGTGGAAAAATGAGCTATGTTGAAAGAGTGGGAAAAGAGAATTGGGAGCAAGGCTTAAATTAAATAGGTGGGTCCAATCCCCCTTTTCTTCTCCTCAACACATCTATACCAGCTTTTTATTTCTTGTGCCATCTTCCCCTAACTCTCTTACTCTCCTCATTTAAATATGCTAATTGGTAATTTAAATACAGACACAAAAGGTCAAGCTTTTCAGACATTTGCCCAGTGTCACTTCTACGGCAGAACGGCAACTACTGCTGATACTTCTGGGGTTCTGGCCATATGGACTGGAGCTGTAATGCAGTCTCAAGTGGTCTGGTCCTTCAAGAGAACAATAGCCCTGACACAAGGGAAGTATTTTATCAGCCTCCAAAAAACAGAAGTAAATCATCTCTCTGATGACTATTTTTGCTTAATGTTCTTAAATTGTATTGTTGATTTCCAGAGCTGGATGCTGTGTTTCTCAGGTTCCCGATGTAACTGAAAGTGATACTAGAATAATTTAAGTAAATGAAAATTGTTTCAATCAGCTCTATGCGCATGTGCGTGTGTGGGGGTGTATGTACAACCACTTGTTGCTACATAGGCTTACTTCCTCCTCTCCCCTTACACTCGTATCATGTTCCTTGTCAGCCTCTTGTGACCCCGGGGATAGGACATCAGTGGTTAATAGCCGTCAGTGGTTAATAATAGCACCTTCTCCCGGGGAATTCTGTCTTCTCTTTTCCCTCCCAGGGGTGCTGTAAAAATTTGTATAGTGAGGGTGCCAAGAGCCATTGAACCAAACTGTAAACCCTGTATATAATGGAAACCACTTCAAGCCAGGGGGTGCAGCAGCACCCCCATCACCCCTAGTTCCAGCACCTATGCCCCTTCCTCTCCCTCACTTATATATTTAAAATCAATAACACAATGACAAAGCATATAGTTGGGGCCTGCCTCTGATGCTGCCCCCTTGAGGTATGGCCTTTCATTTCAGGCCCCACTCTGTCATTTTCTCCACTGAATCCTTCAGCTCTAGACCAGACTGTTCCCTACTCAGTCCTCTCCCAAGAGTGCCACAGCACATGCAGCAAGTCCTAGTCTTTTGCATTTTGGTTCTGCAGTTTGTTTGGTGGTCTTTGTCTCAGAGTGCAATGGGGTCTATATTTGAAGGAGCCAGTGTGTGGCTGTGAGATGAGTGGGTTAAGCTTCAACTACTGAGTTCTTTTTTCGTCTGAATAGCAGCACCTGTTTGGACACAGGAAGAGGCTCTGTCTGCTTTTGAGAATCCCAAAGAAGTGACCTTGCCCTTAACCACCACCCCTGCCACACATCCAAAACATTCCCACCCACTTACTCCCTATTTTTGAAAGTCAAATGTACATCCAGAGATCCCAACGCTCCTTTTTAACTGTCTATACCGGGGTGGGCAAACTTTTTGACCTGAGGGCCACATCTGGGAATAGAAATGGCGGGCTATGAATACTCACAAAATTGGGGTTGGGGGGGGTGGGGGAAGGCTCTGGCTGGGGGTGCAGGATCTGGGGTGGGGCCAGAAATGAGGAGTTCAGGGTGCAGGAGGAGGCTCCGTGTTGGGACAGGGGAGTGCAGGGACGGGGGTTGAGGGCTCCAGCTGGGGATGCAGGCTCTGGAGTGGGGCTGGGAATGAGGAGTATGGGATGTAGGAGGGTCCTCCAGGATGGGACACCCCTGCCCACCCCTCGTCTATATGCTTCTATTTGTTTTTTAAAACAGATTGTGTTAAGGAATGGTAATTGCAAGGCCCATTCTTCTTTCAGTACCTTTCCACTTGTCCATGGTCTTTAAAGACAATTGTCAGAGATACAGTAGGTTTATTAAGAGTCAGATTTTGCCATACTTACATTGAGTAGTCCCTAGTCCACAAGTAGTCCCATGTCAACAGGACTGCTCATGAAGTTAAGGGACTATCCAGTGTTTGTCAAGGTATCAGAATCTGGCCTTGAATAATCCTGTTGATTACAGTGGGTCTACTTCATGAGTAAACTATTACTCAATGTGAGTAAGGGCGACAGAATCTGGCCCTAAATAATTCCCTTAATCCCCTAGGTTGCACATCATGCAGACAGGCTGATTTGTGGGTGTGTATTTACATATTTTAAAGAATACTGAATGCACTTGTAATATTTTTGTGACTATTATGTGACCCTCTGTGTGTTTGATGATTATTGTGTGGCTTGCTAAAGAATAAGTCAGTTTTAGGTTGTCTGGCACATTTGCAGTCATCTAATCAATGGTTTTTGATAGTTTGATCACCACTGCTTAACTGATAATACAGGTGTCAAGGCCTTTGACCTTTTGTCTCTGTCCAAGTTGGGCACAGCACCTCCAGCTTCTGCGACAGGCCCTTCAGGCAGGAAACCTTAAACAAAGAACTTTAGAACTGTTTAAAGGGCAACCATGTGAAGACGGGGGAGGGGCAGGGTCAGTAGAGAAGGGGGCTAGGGAAGGTCCATGGGCTAGGTCAGGCCTATTTAAGTCTTGATGGAAATGCTAAACTTTAGGTAAGATAACATACTTGCATACTTTTTGTTGTTTAAAATCTTTTCTCTCTTTGTTCTTCCTCCTCTTTCTTGCTAATTCCCTATTTGGATTTAGAGACTTTTATAGCCTTCTTCCAAAACTCATGAGCACATACCAAACTATCATGCAGATTGTGATCCGTTGATACCTGGTCCATATACTGAGACTTTGATCTCCACCTTGGTTGTCTTCCATCCACAATCACTTCAAGAGCCGTCCCACCAATATAACTCTCCAGTCTCCACTGAATATGCCCGTGCCAACATAGTCTTCCTCAACTTATCTTCAGTCGCAGTAACCCGCATTAGGCCCCTTACAACCTTGTTTCATTTTGTAACATGGTGTGTCAAACTATTTGACCATCTCATCATCTCTACCACATCACATTAGAACCTATACAGAGTATCATCAAATAACTTCAACCTATACTCAATGTGGACCCTATTCTGAAAGAAATCTTTCCTGAACCCTGTCTCCTGGCCTTCAATCAATCTCCGAACCTCTTCAAGCTGATCATCAGAAGCAAGCTCCCCACAGACAAGGACACACCAATTCAAAGCAACACCAGACCTTCCCAGAACAACAGATGCAAAACCTGCAGACATATCTCCACTGCTACAATGATAAACACCCCCCACAATACACATTTCAAGATCTTTGGGTCCTACACATGCCTATCACAACATGTGGTGCACCTCACCCAGTGCACTAAATGCCCCAGTAGCAACTATGTGAGTGAAACCAGACAATCACTCTGCTCTTGAATGAACTTACAAAGGAAAATAATAACAGACCAAAATACCATACCAGCTGTGGGTGAACACTTTCACAAAGCAATCACTCTATATCTGGCATATCAGACCTCCTCATCAAAGGAAACATGTACAACACTTTCAAAAGACGAGCCTGAGAGTTTACATTCATAACTTTGCTAAACATTAAAAATGATAGACCGAACAGAGACACTGAATTTATGGCTTATCACAACAATTTATAACCCTTTAAGACCCCCATGCCAGGTGCTCCTCCATTCCCCTCTCCCCCGCATCCTTTCCTCCCTAATGACTGGAGAGGTGTTAACAGGCCACTTTACATTGAATGGTCCCTTGAAATGTGTGTTAACTAAATGTGTGTTAGCTAAACAATTTGTTCCACCTTGTATTTAGCCATGACACTGAGGGCATGTCTACATGTAGAGCACTGCTGCAGCACTGCTGTACGGATGCAGCTGTGCGGCTGCAGCACATCTAGTGAAAACACTCTATGGGGACGCTCTCCCAGTAACATAGCGCTGTACACATGAGTGCGTATGTTGGTGTAACTTACGTTGCTCAGGCGGTAGAATATTCATGCCCCTGAGCAACATAAATTATGCCGACATAGGCTGTAGTAAGAAAAGGAGTACTTGTGGCACCTTAGAGACTAACCAATTTATTTGAGCATAAGCTTTCGTGAGCTACAGCTCACTTCATCGGATGCATACTGTGGAAAGTACAGAAGATCTTTTTATACACACAAACCATGAAAAAATGGGTGTTTACCACTACAAAAGGTTTTCTCTCCCCCCACCCCACTCTCCTGCTGGTAACAGCTTATCTGAAGTGATCACTCTCCTTACAATGTGTATGATAATCAAGTTGGGCCATTTCCAGGACATATCCAGGTTTTCTCCCCACCCCCCCCCACAAACCCACTCTCCTGCTGGTAATAGCTTATCTAAAGTGTAGACATAGCCTGAATTAGTTTTCCAGACATGAAGAAGAGCTCTGTGTAAGCTCGAAAGCTTGTCTCTCACCAAAAGAATTTGGTCCAATAAAAGATATTACCTCACCCACCTTGTCCTTCTCATCATCTACATTTATAAGGGGGAGTGCATACTGATTTTCTTTCTTGTGGCTGGCCAAGTCTCTGTTCTGTACATTAAGGTAAAGCGTATGCAACTGTAATTTGACCTTAATTTAATGGCATTTTTTTGCCACAGAAACCTGGGGTCAGCTCCCATCATTTATATTATGCAGCTTTAGTCCAATGCCAGGCATCACTCAGGCAGACACCATCAGCAGCAACCACTCATCGTAGGTATTTAAATTATTTCACTCTTCTAAGCTCTCTGCTTGTGATATCCTAAATAGTAAGTCCTGTTTCCTCAGTTATGAAGGATAGATAATGCAAAATGGCACTTAATATAAACTGCTAACATAGGTTACTGTTAGGTAGAATTAATTATAATTAGCTTTGCTGTTTCTAGGCAAAGTTGTTTTATAAGGCTCAAAGGGGTTGCTTTTCTATCAGTTAAAACCATAAAGTAGGTTAAGCAAAATGAAACCGTTATAACAGGAAGACTTGCAACCACTGAAAGAAGTTGTATCTGAGACAATGAAACACTGACTGACACACACAAGTGCAGCAGGCATTTAGGTGTAGGTTATAAAACGGGGATTTGCAAAAAAAGGTTTAGCTTAGAAGGCCCATTGGACAGTCAAGACCACAGGACACCTGGATAATATGGTGGTTCCTCCTTCTGGCTTTGCAGTAAGCAACAGGCCATTGCTTATAGTATTAAGGAAGTATGATTGCAGTAGGGATTTGTAGTTACATTAAATTCAGCATATGGGCTGTATTTCCTTTAATAAAAAGCCAAGCAGCCTTTGGGAAATAAATTCACTAAATTGTCAACTCATAGCCTTATTATGAAGAACTAGTCCAACAGATATGGCAAGCCAGGCCGGAGGATAAGGCAGAGGGTACTCTTTAGGAATATATCTTGGTTGGGCAGATTATTTGAATCATGACCAAATATCTTCCGACCACCCCTTGGTTTAGGACAAGGGTACTAATAATTCTTGGCACTTGGGTAGAAAACTATGTTGCAGGCCACAGAGGAGGACTATTGCAGGCTACGGAAATATGTGGAATGGGAGATTCCTGGTTAGTGGAAATCCAAGTCCTGGATTAACAAGAAAAGAAAAAACTAAGGCGGCTGTAATAGAAGGATTGTATTTAAAGGGGACATCCTTGAAGGATAAAGTGTCGTCCCTAAAAGCTGAATGTAAGAAACAAAAATCAAGTAAAGGACCCATCTATTTTGTGGCAGAAACAGGTGGCAGAGATGAGAACAGAACCAGAACAATTAAGATCACAATTGGTCCTAGCCTCCAAGTTGGTTAAAATCCTCTCAGAACAAAATATTTGAAACTGAAGTATTATAATAAGGATGAAATATATACTGAATTACAGAGAGTGTGTTGTGAAATGAAAGGTGCATTTGTACAAATGTTTAAAATGATAAAAAATTTGGATGGATTAAAAATGATACTAAACAGGCAGTAAATGTATGAGTGACAAATGTGGTGGAAAATGTAGAACAAGGAGTAGAAACATGGTCTGATCCAAATATAAAGACTTGGCAGTATCCACAGCCACCCTTTCCTGTGGAGCCTTGTAGCGGGGTGGCTACCCCGCTCCTAAAATAGAATGGGTTAAAAGCAGCCCTGGAGAGGGCTATGGCTGGCTGATTGGGGAAGCAGCCGCAGCTGGGCCGTGCCCCAGTCAGGCCCCAGCTGGCCTGTATAAAAAGGCTGTGAGCCAGAGGCCTAAGGAGTCTCTCTCCAGGCTTAGAGAGAGCAGGGCTAGCCAGCCAGACAACTGAGGGTGGTGCAGTGCTGGGGAAGGAGCAGGCTGAGCGGGGGCGCTCCAGGCTGGCAATTCCCCAGGCTGTAGGGCCTAGTCCAAGGCCCACAGAGGTATTGGGAGGCAGAGGAAGGCAACAGGTCTGAACCCCCTTGCCTATGATGGGTGGCCTTTACACTGCAGTATGCCCCAGGGAGTAGCCCCGACTGGTGATGACTGGCAGTAGCCCCGACTGAGGCAAGGTGGGGATAGTGGGTTGGGGGTTCCCCAGGAAGGGGAGACCCAGAGGCAGAGTGTGGGGGTACTGCCAGGGGGCAGAACCAGTGATGAGCTGCCAAAATCTTAACAACCGGTTCCCTCCTCACCCCACGAGGGGGTCGTGGCCCGCCCCTGGGACTCCTGCTCCATCCAACCCCCTGTGTTCCTTGACATGCCCCGTGCCCCCCCCCCGGGACCCCTGCCCCATCTAACTCCTGTCCCCTGACTGTCCCCAGAACCGGGCAGGAGGGTCTTGTGGGCCACTGTAGTGGGTGCCCACCCTGCCCCTAAGAGCCAGAGGGACCTGCCAGGGGGCGAGGTGGGGAGTCCCGGACGTGCTTACCTGGGGTAGCTCCCAGGAAGCATCCAGCAGGTCCCTCTCCCTCCTAGGGGAGGGACAGTGTAGATAGGAGGGGGCGGCTGCTCCCCCACTGATCACATCAAAAGTGGTGCCTTAGGCGCCGACCCCATGGGTGCTCCGGGGCTGGAGCACCCACAGGGAAAATTTGGTGGGTGCAGAGCACCCACCAGCAGCTCCCCACCCTGTGCCTGGGCCCAGCTCACCTCCACTCCACCTCCGCCTCCTCCCCTGAACGCGCTGCCCCGCTCTGCTTCTCCACCCCCGCCCCCCCCGGGCTTCCCGTGAAACATCTGTTCACGCGGGAAGCCTGGGAAGGCTGAGAAGCAGGCGGCGGCTTCGCTTTCAGGCCCAGGGAGGTGGAGGTGAGCTGGGACGGGAAGCGGTTCCCCTGCACACACACAGCCCCCCCCCCCCCCCGGTTACCTGCTGCGGCATGGGTGGCCCTCCTCGCGCGCGCTCCCCCCGCCCCCCCCCGCCCCAGCTCCCCTCTGCTGATTCACGGGAAACCAAGGTGGAGAAACGGGGCAGCGCATTCAGGGGAGGAGGCAGAGGCAGGGCAGAGGTGAGCTGGGGCTGGGGGCGGGGCGGGGCGGGGAGCTGCCAGTGGGTGCTCTGCACCCACCAAATTTTCCCTGTGGGGGCTCCAGCCCTGGTTGTCCTGCTTCTAAATTTAACAACCAGTTCCAGTGAACCGGTTCTAGCTCACCACTGGGCAGAACCCCAGAGAAAGGGGCACCAGGGTCTGTGAGGGACACGGGGGCCAGAGCTGGAAAAGAGCGAATTCCCAACGACCAGGAGGCACTACAGGGGTGAGTCCAAACCTTTACAAGCCTATAGTGACTATAACTATACAGACACCTGATCCAAATAATCAACAAACCAGAGTCACTACAAACACTTCGAGTCCCACCTGAAGGGTATGCTTTTGTTCATTTTAAACAAAATGTGATTTAGAAGGTACTTATGTATAAAGAAGCATGCTGTGACTCACCACACCAGGAACATTCTAGAAAAGGCCAAGGGGAGGGGGGCAAGCTCACCATGTGGAGTGGAGAAGTACAAGCATGTGATGATCAAATCCATATATAGAAAGGTTAAATATGATTGGTTAGAGGTTTGCGTTATGTAACTTGTTATGTAACTGCCATGTGCTATAAAATAGCAATGGGAGGGGCTCCTTGCTAGAGGGACTCTGGCTCAGTTTTGTACCAGGGGCACACTGTACACATTGACTAAAGTCTTGTTGAATGGAATTGAATTGAATCGAAGACCCTTGATTCTGCCCAGCATCTGACTCATGTGGTTATTATTGGGAACCACAAAATCCCAACAGTTTCTTGGCGCAGCAAGCAGGGTGAGAAATATCCTTTAGGATCACAACCTACAATCAAATTAGAGGGTGAGTTTGTTCATTTTTTATTTGGTTGTGTGTCTCTGACCTGACTGGTTGGTGACTCTCATACCTTTTGTAGCGAGCAAGTCTTGGTGTTGGGGAATTCAAGGGGTTTGTTGCAGTTTTGAAACACTTAGGTTTCAGTCTTAAGACACTGTACTTAGTGTGGTTAAGCTGGAAGTTCCTCTGTTGTTGAAGTGGGAAATCAAAGAGGCCATAAGGACCAACAGTTAGTGTAGGGGCGGGTATAGCCATAAATACCTCTAGTTAATTGTTGGCTGGCCCAGATCTCCTAATTGGAAATTGTAATTGTGCAGATCAAATAAATTGGAAAAAGGATTAATCTGTTGATTGGGCATTTCAGTATGGGGTGTTTGATTTGAATAAATTGTTGTTAGTCTGTAAATAGAATTGTATTTAAAAATTTGGAGATTGGAGGATATTTAGGTTAAAAAAGGGAAAGATGAAGGGATACAGTGATCCACAATATGAAGAGTGTATAATTAGTGCTTTTTATAACTATTGTAGCATAAGTTTATTAGTTTTGTTGTGGAGATATTTTGGCTGTATGACTGAAATAAAGAAGGATGACCACCCCCCATTGCAGATGGACAAAACTGAGTTTGTGCACAACCCACAATATTTATCAGAGGAAGATGATATCCTCAGTGTAGATGTAAGGTTGCTGGCTGTAAAATCTGCCCTGTCTCAGTATGACAAGGCATTGAAACAAGGATATCCAACACATGATGATTACCCAACTAAATATCCAACAGGCAACATAATATGGTGTATGGGGTTAAAAAACAGCAAAGAGAAGGACAAAATGGCTGGTATGTATTTAATTGATTACGAACAGCTGGTTAGAAAGTGTGATTGCTAAAAGGAAGGGTGGGAGAGTTAGAAGCAGAGGTAGAAAAACTGCAAGCAGAAGCAAAAAAGTATAAAGAAGCAGACTTGCAGGGAAACAGATCTTGTCCCTCAGCACCTTTGGACCCTGCATGTGGAACACAGGGATATCAGTCTAGTTTCATGGCTCCGGTGAGAGAGCACGCTGTCCCTAATCCTAATCAAGGGAAAGGGAACCCTGCTACTGTTAGTCGCCTAGAGCAGTGGTCTCCAAAGTGGTGTGTGCATCCCAGGGGGTGTGCAAGGTGATCCACTGTGCGGCGCAGCAGGAGGAGTGCTGTGGGAGGGGGGAAAAAAAAGGGCTGCTGGAGGAGCGCCACCCTAAGATTGGCCAGTATGCTGCCCTTTACAGTGTGCCGCCCCAGGCACGTGCTTCCTATGCTGGTGCCTGGAGCTGGCCCTGCGAGGTATTCTGAGGGAAGAGTGGGAGTTCCACAATGCGGAGGGGTTGACAGTGGTGCCCTGACTCGTTCGTTCGCTTTCAGCGTATTGTGACGTATTGCAGTTTACATGTGACCGGTTAAGTGGATTTACGGATTATATTATCTAGTTTTAACTAAACTAACCCTCACAAAATGGACAAGTGGCTTAAAAAGATTCCTGCAAAGAAGCCGTGGATTGAAGATAATACTAATAATGTGAGCACAAGCGAACAACAAGAAAATGGCAGAGCTGACAGTTCTCCTACTCCTAGTATGAGCTCTTCGTCAGCCTCATTACGAGGTAAAAACAATGACTATCTAATGAGATCCGACAAGAAGTCGGCCAAAAAAATTCGAAATTATCAAGAGGACTATTTGAAATATGGATTTACATCCACTATCGTTAACGATGAACCTCACCCTAAGCATATATTATGCCTTGAGATATTAGCTAATGATAGTATGAAGTCATCACAATTAGCAAAACATTTAAAAACTAAGCATCCAGAACATGAAGACAAACCTCTACAATTTTTTCAGCGAAGTTTAAAGTCATGCAATACTCAATCCAGTACTTTAGTGAAAATTTGTAAACTTAATGACAAATGTTTAGAAGCCTCTTTTGAAGTTTCTTACTTAATAGTGAAAGACAAAAAGCCACATACCATTGGGGAAATACTTGTTCTTCCTGCCACGGTAAAAGTGGATGAAATAATACATGGAAAACAATATGGCGACAAACTAAAATGCATTCCTTTGTCAGCAAATACTGTTGGAAGACGCATAGAAAACATTGCTGAAGATTTGAAGAAACAAGTATTAGAACAAATTATGCAGTGTGGGAAGTTTGCTATACAGTTGGATGAAAGTACAGATGTTTCTAATATGTCTCAGCTTATGGTATGTGCTAGATTCTGTTTCAATAATGAAATACACAAACTACTTTTTTGTGAGCCAATAAAGGAAAGATATACTGGAGAAGATATATTCTCAACAGTAAATGACTTCTTTAATAAAAACAATGTTTTAGGGGAAAACTGTGTAAGTGTAACCGCTAATGGAGCAGCTGCTTTGAGCGGAATAAAACGATTCCAGGGTAAGGTTAGAGAGATAGCACTACACGTGAAATTTATTTGCTATATCATTCATAGGCAAGCTATTGCAGCAAAGAAGTTGGAGCCAGAAGTGCACAAAGTGCTACAGGATGTCATCGATGTGGTTAATTTTATAAAAACAAGACCTTTTAAATAGTAGAATCTTCTCAATACTTTGTAATGAGATGGGGAGTGACCATGAAAACCTTTTGTACCACAAAGAGGTTCGCTGGTTATCTCGTGGCAAAGTGCTTAAAAGAGTTGTTGAACTTAAAGATGAGTTATGCATTTTTCTTTTACAGAAAGACAAGTGTTCCAAATTTGCTGACCTTTTCTGTGATGACAAGTGGCTGTCAGTAGTATGCAACCTAGCAGATATTTTTGAAAAAATAAACACACTTAATCGGTCCCTTCAAGGTAAAGGTGACATTTTAACTGAGTGAGAAAGTAACTGCTTTTCGAAAGAAACCCATGCTATGGAGAGAGCATTTTGAAAACGGATGTTTGGAAATGTTTCCATCGTTATGTGATTTTGTTGCTGAAAACGATGTGTGTCACCTATAAAAACTCTCATATCTGCACACTTAAATTCTGTTTCCACGTTTTTTAACCTGTTTAAAAATCTTCCAAACAGAGTTTCAGTGGGTTTTGAACCCATTTGTTAAAAATATAAAAATGCAACACCTTCCGATTAGTTTGCAAGAACTGACTGACATCAGGGAAGATAAAAATTTACTAGCCCAATTTCAACAAAAACCTTTGCATAATTGGTGGATGGGATTGAAATATGAGTATCATGATTTAGTAAGCACAGCCAACGATGCACTTCTTCCATTTGATCTATGTATCTTTTTGTGGGGCATCTTTTTCAGCTAGACAGCCATTAAAACCAAGGTGAGAAATAAACTGAACTTAGAACCAGACCTTCGAATAGCTGTATCACAAAGTGTTAAACCAAGATTTTCAAAAATAATGAAGCATATTCAATCACATTGGTCTCACTAAAAAAAATTAATTTTTTTTAGTGAGAGCAAAAAGGTTTTTTTGTACCATTAATAAATAAAATAAACAATATTTTTAAAATATTTTTTTATTTTATTTCTCTCATCCTTTTTTAATTTCAGTTTTTTGTGTATGTTTATAATGTACATGATATATTAGTACAGTAGTACATGCATATAATTTATACATAAATATACCTATATTGGGGGTGCATGCTCAAAAAATTTTTACTGATAAGGGTGCGTGATCAAAAAAGTTTGGAGACCACTGACTTAGGACAGGGGCTAGGGTGTCCCTACTCCGGGGTGCTCTCTGCACTTGGACACTTCCCTGACCCACTGATCATTACATACAGTTCAAAGCAAATATAATTTATTAAACAGCAATCAATTTTTTTTAAAAAGGAAAAAATGGGAAAGGTTAAAGGAACACACATCACCCCGCTCTGTGGCCTGAGGACATCACAACCAGCGTCTCTGGAATGTGAGGGAAGTTTAATCTGTTCCTCACAAGTCCCAGACCACCTTCTCAGGCCCTGGCTGTGCTGCAGGGATGCTGCGGGTTGGACACTTGCTCTGGCGGTGGCCACAGGCTCTAGGTGGCAGGACCATTCTTCCCAGTGTCGCCCCCACCCCGTCATGGTTATGATCCCCCTCCAAGTCTGGCCTGCAAATCCTCTTGGCTGGGGGCATCTCCCTGCACTGGGCCCGCTGCCCTGGGTCCCCCCGCCTTGGCTCCTCACCTTGCTCTCCCTAGCTGCTCACCACACCCGTCTCCGGACTGCTCCAGCTCCACTCTTTCTCAGCACTGCTGCTGCTTCTCTGGCCCCTGTGGCTCTGGTTGCTGAAGTTCTCCTCCCAGGACAGATCTGTTCCGTGGGCTGCTTCTGTAACTCTGCTCACAGCACTGACCTGCTCCCTGGGCTGCTTTTCTGGCCCCTCTGGCTGGCATGGCTCTGCTCCCCAGCTCAGCTTGGGCCCCTGCTCTCTCCTTAGCTCGAGCTCACTCTGTCTGACCCAGGCAATTCCAGCTCACTCAGAGGACGGGACCCCCCCGGCCTTGATTAGTGTGCCCGCCCTGTCAATCAGGCTGACCTGGAGCATTGGCCTCTCCCCACTGTTCCTGGGGACTGTCAGTCTCAGGGTCCTGATTTCCCATCGACCCTTCCCCTTACTTTTGGTACTGGGAGCTAGCCAACCAAAACATCCCCACTGAGTTTTAGTAAGGGTACAATAGTCCCCTTACATAGGGCTTTAAGTATCTGAGATGCCCATTACCTGCAGCAGGGCCCCCCAATTCCCATGAACCCTTCAGTTAGCACAGTCATGCAGAAAGTGCAGCCTGGATGATTTCGGAGGCTGGAGCGCCAGGAGGTTCCCCATCCCTGAGCAGCAGCTCTGTAACAAGCTCACACTGCCCCCCTCCAGAGTGGGACTGGGAACCTATGAAGACAGTGGAGTTACCCCAGTATATAACCAGTTCCACCCAAAGCCTGTTGAAATCAGTAGGAGTCTTTTCACTGTATTTTATAGACTGTGTAAAAATTCTAGATGAGGTCCTTTGCTTCTAGGAGCACAGTGCATTCTAAAACTATGCTTCACTGGTTTACTATTGTAAATAGGAGGGTCTCACATTACCTCCTGCAATACGTAACTTTTCCTGAGAAGTCTCCCACCCCATCACTAAATGTAAATCTGCTTAGCTTACAAGGTCTGAAAGTATTAGGTGGTATGGTTACAAAAGCATGGCACATCTGAATTCAGTAGGAATTTTGGATGTTAACAGAGCACAGGTCTGGTTCCTGCATGGTTACAGAACTGCAGTAAAGTGGAACAATTTTCAGTTTGTGATTGGAGGATATCTGGATCCACATTGTAAGACTGTCCCACAAAATGAGGAAAAGTTAAGGGGCCTTTGCTGTTCTTTTGTTGCACTCTTAGTTTCTGTGGAGAACTTGCCAATGCAATATTACTGTCATGTTTTTATGGGAAACAAAACTAAAAAAAGGGTAATGGTTGTTGAAAATAGCCATTCTAGTCCTAGTTAGCATTGGGAAGATGCCAGCATGTGTTGCTTAATTTTATTCTAAGTTTTCTACAGAAAATTACAGTGGATCAGTATTTGACTTGGGAGAAATGAAGTAACAGAGAGGGGCCCAAATTGAACTTGAGCGCTCCTGAACTTTGAGGCTGTAAATCTGGAAGGAGGTACTAGATTCCCTTTCTGAATGTTAGATAAATCTGGAAAGGAAAAACCAATTTCTGCTTCCATGGCTCAGAAGTGGGAACTGAGTCACATTCTCCTGTGTGCTTGGTATCTAAAGCTGCCCAGGTTCTCTAGTAAAGCCTTCCCTTCCTTACTTAACATTTTAACTTCTCCTGGTGGGGTCCACGTACCTCTGACCCTTGCTAGGCTTCAGATAGAGGCACATTGTCCATTCATTCCATGCAATTCCTTCTTTGGGGGCTTCCAGCTGAGGCCGCTAGCATCCCTAATCCAATCTGGGGAAGTCTTTTACTTCTTGCAGGGCTGTCCCTAGCCATTTTGGTGCCCTACGCAGCCCTCCCATGGGAGGGGGAGGGGCTGTCCCCAGGCCTCTGCGGATGGGGGGGGAGAGCTGGCCCCAGGACTCTACAGGGGGAGGGGGCAGAAGCAGGCTTGGGGGGCAAGGGGGAAACCGCCCCCCCCCCCAAGCATGAGCCGCCAGAGTGGAGCGGGTTGGGGCCGGTTCGTGCCACTTCCTGCTGCCCGGTAAGTGCACTCATGGGGCGGCAGGAAGTGGAGTGACCTGGCCCCAGCCTGCTCCGCTCTGCTCCCCTGGCTACCAGCCTCGGGGCTTGGGGGGCAGGGGGAACCCCTCCCCAGCACTCACCAGCGGTGCAGCTGGGAGCCAGCGGCATGGTGCAGAGTGGGCTGAGGCCGGGTCACTCCACTTACCGCCTCCTGGTGAGTGCAGGGCACCTGACCCCTGCTGCAGTCCTCAGGGGAAGGGGAGGAGCGGGGGAAGGAGTGGGGGGGCAGAGCAGGGGTGGGAAGAGGTGGGGCAGGGGCTTTGGGGCTGGGGCGGGGCAGGGGGCCATAGGGAAGAAGTGGAGCAGGGGCTGGACCAGCACGCAGCTGTGTACTTTGTGTATGGGTAGGGACAGCCCTGACTCCTAGTACTTGCATGTTCCCCATTCACAGCACCACCCCCTTCCAGCAGCCAGCTCCACATTCACAGCAAGCTCTGTGCATAGGGTCTCAACAGCCCTGGCAGCTTCCCCTCCCTTTATGGTTGATAGCAACCAAGGGAATGCTGGGAGATGTAGTTCCTTTCCTGCTCCAGGGCCAGCTTTCCAGGCAGGGAGCTGGCCAAGGAACTAAAGCCCCCGGCGTACCTTGGGTTCTCAACTCCCAGGCTGGATCCCTGCGGGCAGAGAGTGAGAGCTGGTCTGAAACATTGTTGCCTGTCTCTGGTCTGGTAGGGGGGAATACAATGTATCAGGGAGGGGGAGGGCTGGTGGTCTGCTCGCCCCAGAGGCTGGCCTGGTGTGTGGGGGGATAAGGTGTTCTCTGGGGCTGGAGGCTGGTTGTCACAGTAAGTAGTGTGCTGCTCCATGCACTGAGAGGGGAGGAAGCAAGCGTTATGGGCCCCTTGTGAGTGTGGGCCCAGTGCTACGGAGCCACCGGCACCATGGTAAACCCGGTACTGGAAAGAGACCAGGGGCCTCGCTTTGAAGGCTAGGTAATGAAGGAAGCACACATAATGCTGGGAACTGGTAAGAAGTTTTACATTCTGTACCACTTACAAACATAGATAAAGTAGAACAAGTTAATTGCACCTTAAACAGTATGTTAAGCAAACTGGTATGTGAAACTAGAGGTAGATGGGATGCCTGCCTGCTGGAAATTTTAACTTTAATTCAAGAAACTATTAGTAAAACTACTTGGGTTAGTCCATATATAGCCATGACAGGGAGAGAAATGAGTCTTCCAGAATAGCTCATGGTGATAGCCCATCGTCCAAAGGTCCTTTTACTATCAGCAGAAAAATGGATAATGGAGCTGTGCGACATGTTGAAGGAAAAGTATGTAACAATGACTCAAGAACAGGATAAGACCGTTCAGGCATGATACACGTGGTATAAAGCCCAAAATGTGGATTTGGCAAGCAGGAGATCAAGTAATGATACAAACCTCCGCGGAAAAAGTAGCATTCCTTCAAGCAGACCCAACACAAAGACTGACAAAGCTAGTCCTACAGCATATCTTGTTTTAATTGACAAGGGAACATGATAAAGAAAGGCCTGGTATCATGCCACTCAATTAAAATTGTTTAAGGGATCTTTTCAAGAGCCACAATAATTCTTCTGTTTTTCAGGTGGGATGCAGTGAGCTCTAAGTGGGGAAGGCTAAAATTCAAAATGGAAGGCTTTAAATATGACTGAAAGGTGGAAGGCCATGAGTTCAGGGTGAAAGGCTTTGAAGTTGAGTGACAGATGGAGAATCATGAGTATAAATGTAACAAGGAGAACAAAGCAAGAAGGTTGGGTCTGGAATTTTGCTGATGTCACCTTTGTAGCCAAACTTCCATGATTCACACGATCCAAATGTAACCACTATCAAGGTACAGATAGGCACATCAATAAAACTATGATGGTACCTCAGTTAGGACAATGTCATGGTTGCAGTTTTGGTTCTGTAAATGGTGGAGTGATAAATGTGTGTGTGACATGAAAGTGTAAATCTGTATTATGGACAACAAGTAACAGATTCGGATAGGGAACCACAAATGAGGAAAGAAAGACAGACATGGTCTTATTGGGTGGAAGTAGTGTCCACTAATTTCCCATATGCTTATCACCAACATGAGGGCAATTATTCTTATGTCACATGGAAGGATTGGGTAAGCCACAGGGAGTCCAAATTCTAACTGAGGAGAGCCTTGGGGAAGAGAAAAGTAACCAACCTTAGTGTCCGGAAAAAGAGCCTGGGTGTGATAATGGATTACTGCTAAGATCCCTAAAAGAAGTTTTGTACAATGATATGCAGTTTATGCATTTACCTGGGTTACTTAACCTGTCAGCCATCTAACTCCAGAACAGTTATTTTCCCCCAAGTTCCCAGAATTCAAAAAAGCTATGGTTTGGGACTATGGGTAAGACTTTGTTGGCAATAACATTGTGGAGGACTGGAAACCAGCCCATGTGCATCGGAAAACCAGACAAAAAAGAAATTTGTTCCGGGACACTAGTGCTGGAGTTGAGCTTTTTGGAATGTCAATTTGAAACTGCACTGACCTTTAGAGCTTACGGGAACATGAATAAGGGTTCCAAGAATGGTTGTCATCAATTTTACAAAACATGTATTCTTAGTCTAAAGGAACACTTGCAGAGGAATTATTAATTGCGTATAGTATGAAAGCTATTGTTAATGCATTTGACCAAATATAAAACAGTGTACATTTAATAATTAATCAAACAAATGATGATGATGTTGGTGGGGAAAAAAGCAAGTCATTAAATTTTGTCACCTATAGAAGCTATATGTTAGACAAAATTAAGGGTGTGTTTTTGAATACAGAAGAGGAAAGAATACCATCATTTATTATCATCGACAAACTAAGGAATGGTATCACAAAGAGGCGTTAGATTGGTGTCAAGTATGTAAATTTACCAAGGTTACATATCATGAGATAGCATGTAATATATCAACAGAATTGCTCTTGCTTATGCTGTGCACAGAACAAAAGTTTACCACATGAGTTAAAGTTTTACCAGTAGGAGTATTGGAACCCACCTATCAGCGTATAATTTGAAAGGAGTTTGTGTCACCACCTCAGATACTGTTAGTCACCGAGAGAGGAACTTGGAAAGCCTCAGACCATTCATGTTGTACTCACGAAGGGGAAGTCTATATGTGCTGATGTGATGTCTTGCAATCTGAAATACCAGCATGTGGCTTTACCCTTGAAGATACATCTCCTAATTGCACAGTACAGTTGAAGCAATGGGGACCAAACAGCCTTAAAACAGCCTATCAGGTAATAAGTATTCAGTACAGAGCAATTATCTTTGGGTTTAATTGGCTGTTGTTTTTTATAACTCCTGAAGTGCCAGTAGTAATAAATGTGAAAATAATGTATCCAGTTTCTGTGTTTCATAATGACACCAAAAACCAGGCACAGTTAGATTTGCAGAAGGAGGCTATTAAGTATGTACCTAATTTTGGACATCCTAACAGATGACCACATGCATGCTGTACTTTGGATGAGTGTCTCACACTTTGAGCCAAACTTCAGCAAACTGGTTGTTGAGAAACAACCTCAGATGCCTCACTAACTCAGAAAGTGCACTCTTTATTTACGATTAAGGAGAGGATTATGTGTTTTTTACTGGTTTTTTCCCGCTTTCCATAATTCTGATATATGTTTATGCACTGATTTCTTTGTTTTTAAATAGACAATACCATACATAGAAACAACCTATCAAAATACATACAAAACAAATAGAACTTAAAATATAAATCAATACAGGTGACTTTAAATCTTATTAAAATATGTAGAATCTGTTTGGCCCACACAAGATTGTGGTTAGGTTTATGTGGCCCTCTTGTGTAATAAGGTTGGGTACCACTGGTTTAAACTGAGAGGCATAAAATCTAAATGTTTCCACTTACTTTTACTGATTTCAGTAAAGATTAATTAAATTTAAAAACCCCTGTTTTAAAATGGCTGATTGCACCATAAATGCATACCTGTACAAAAGGAAGGAGTAGGAGGGACTTCCAAAGGCATATAGCCAATGCATTGCACAAAAAGGGGGGCGGGACTAATACAGGCACAATGATGCAGTGAGGGCATGGAAACCTGTCAAAATATGATAAGGAAAAGTATAGTTATTGCTATATGAGCAGTAGGGGTGTTACATTTCTGGGGTTAACTGCACCTCTGCTAGGGTGACCAGACAGCAAGTGTGAAAAATCAGGACAGGGGGTGGGGGGTAATAGGAGCCTAAGAAAAAGACCCAAAAATCAGGACTGTACCTATAAAACTGGGACATCTGGTCACCCTAACCTCTGCCCCCTCCATGATCTGTTCAAGGGCACCCCTTTTGGTCTCAGGCCTCTAGCCATCATCTCTTTCTATGAGCTGGAATCAATGTTCCTTGCCCTTCAGACCAGAGTTCTAGGCTTGTAGTACCCCTGCAACTCACTGTGCTTATCCCAGGATGTCTGACCTTAGTCCAGAGTCTGCAGTTCTGTTATCTCCTGGGGGCTAAGACAGCATTTACCAGTGACCAGCCAGCTTTCACAATGTACAGTACATTTATTTAGGACAAAATATAACAGAGAAAACAGCGTACATGCATGCTAGCTTTCCTGGTGCCACCCATCTTCCCCATGGAGACCCTGGTAGGTTTCTAGTCCTTCAAACCCATCCAGCAGGGTTTTGCCCTTTTAATTACAGCTTCATATCAGTTTGAGGCTCAAAAGAGGGTTGTTATGGCAGTTCAGGCTAATCCTTTGTACCAAAAGCTCACTCTTCGTCTGCTGGGCTGCTTGAACACAGTCTGAACCACTATCTGCAATTCCCCCTAGGGGTGGTACTTCTCTGGCGTTGTTTACTTGTCTAGAGATTTGCAATAATTACATCCCTCTCCCACAATTGATTTTAGCTCCTGGAGGAAGCTCGGTAACCTTCTCCTCCTCATAGATCTAGAATACAATCCCGAGCTCATAAAGATACATATCACATATTTGTAGATTAGGGCTGTCAGTTAATCGCAGTTAACACACGCTATTCATGCAAATCAAATTAACTAGGTTAAAAAAAGAGTCGTGATTAATCACAGTTTTAATCACACTGTTAAACAACAATAGAATAGTTTCACACAAAACACTTGCTTTCACACCATTGTGGTAAGATCTGAGCAAACAATTGCTGTCTAAACATTGAGCTGGAATTTGGTCAGTTTGTTCAGTAGATTAGAGAGTAGATTCTTATTTGCAAGATAATAGTTTAGTAGTAGCCGCACTGTACTGTTGCACAGTACATAAAATGGATTGATATGTGGTGTTTGAAAAGCATAATTGCTCTATCTTGAACTGCCTACTTTTGCCTTTTATTGTTACCTCTTTCTACCTCTACCTCTTACCCTGTAGTAGATAGACTTCCAAGACTACACGAATGGAAAATACTGCATACATCTTTGATGTGGTTATAAACAAATAATTATTCTGGGGGATTGTTGTGGGGTGTACAGGTAGGGAAAGGTTAAAGAGCAGCTATGGGCCCAGAAAGCCACAGTCAGCTGCTCTTGCTGGGCATGTTCACAATGGAGGCTGACCTCAAAAGGGAGCGGAGCAGCTCAGCTCAGCTCAGTCTAGGCAAACCGAACAAGAGAGTAGTTGTATGGTGCAGAAACACCCTCTAGACCGTGACCAGAAAGGACTCCGGGGGGACTCAGAAGCAAACCAATGGTACCTGCAGAGGAACCAGAGCTGGGGTAGAAAGTGGCCTGGGGAGCAGGTGCACTACCCCCTACTCCCCATATTTTGAATTATATTTCATTGGGCCTTGGGCTAGAATTTGGTGGAGCTGGGAGGGCCTAGGATCTCCTACCTCCCTGGTCATTGATTCTCGCCGCTGGGTGACACAGCTATTGACTCTTGCTACTTGGCAACACAGCCCAGAGTATCGCCACTAGGTGGTACTGCTGGACACGGGCACCAAACCTTTTCACTATCCTTACCCGACCCTCACCCCATGTGCAACAGAGACCGAGGGCTAGATCCACAAAGTGAATTAGACATGTCAATGCACAGGCTTTTCCCTGGCGAGTAGCCACATGTCAGTTATGCAACTAAGTTGCTGGGCTCAGAGTCAACACCTAGGCACCTACCTCTGCTTACAATCAACAGCTTCCAAGATATGGTCGGAGATAGGCAACTACAGGGGAGGTGCAAGGCACCTACAGAGCCCTGTGCAAGGACTGGGTATTTAGCACTTCATAGCACACACATCTGTGGTCACAGGAAAGTGCCACCTTTGAACAGCATATAAAAGCCTTGGCATGGATGCCATTCAGCTGGGCCCAGCGCGATGGCAGATACCAGGTCCAGGAGTGAGGGATCAGCAGGAGGGTGGCATATGCAGATGTGAAGCTATTGACATCTTCGTGTGCAACTATGCCGACGAAATGATGGGCACCCGTATGTCTGAACTGACCTGGCTGAAAGAGACAGATTGTGAGGGGAGCTCAGGGACGGGGTTAATGCCTTGGGAGGATATGGGAGCAATATAGAGGACACATAGAAGGGGAGGCTGGTGAAGGAGGAGGCAAAGATAGACTTGCAGAGAATCACCAAGAGGGATGGGGGGGGGTGGAACTTAGTTATCCCACTTCCCAGTACACCGCGACAGAATAGCTAGATACCACAAAAACAGGACTGAAGAGTCAGGTCAGCCAATTAGCTTTCAATTTCATACTAGGAAATTCACCCATTTCCACACAGTGTTTCTCACTGCCACTTTGAAATTTGAGGTGAGGGGAAAAAGACAAAAACAAAACCTCGACACCAATGATGCTCCAAAGTTTCCTGAACCTCATTTTAGCTATTCATAAATATTGCCATCAATATCTGATCTCAGTTCCAGGACTTAATGGGTTAGTTTTTCACAGGTTCATTTGATATTTTTTCTTTTCTTTTGGGACTAATTGTAGCAAGAGGACTGTACAGGCCAGTTACTCCGCATATGCAGTGCCAGAATGTTGATAAAGAGATTATAAATAATCTGAGTCTGTAGGTCACTAGAAGGAGACCACAGACAGAGCTGACCTATTAACGGGGACAGTTGATAGTAAAGTAGATAGAAAGATTTAATCTTGTATCACATTCTCAACCCACACTAGCTACTAATTTCAAGCTGTTTACCATGAAGACTTCCACAGTGTCAAAGAGGCTTAGTGTGGTTGTAGCTGAGCATATCACAATCTGTTTAAAAAAAATCCCTCAAAGGAAATTAGTCTCACAGATATGTTAAGCAACTGAGCTCTTTCAAATTTTATTTCCACTTCATGCACTTATTTTTCCTTCCACAATGAAGAAGAACTAATTAGCTAGAAAAGTACAGTAATTTCTCGTGCATATATCAACACTTTCTGCCCTCCCTTCCAGAAAGGGAGTCTTCAGATATGATTCTTAATCTACCATCAGTACTGCATTTAAAGTAATAATTTGTACTGTATTCTATCTGCTCCTTCCCATACCTTTGCTTTCAGATGGGCCCAACTACTGAGTTGATCATGCATAAAGTACAAACATAAACATCAACTAACCTGACTTTCCTCCTCCAGTTTTCAGTTTTGCTACAGTAGATTGCACTTAAACCCATTACTGCTGTTTTTTATCTTCAGTTTCAGTCTGTCAAAACCCTGAGAATCAAGTCAATTGTATTGTGATACTTTCACTTTACATTTATCACTTTTAGCTGGTCAGTTTGTGGAAGATTTAATAAACTGCTTATGGAAAACTTAGCTACTAAAAAGAGAAATATTTCACTGAGACTGATGAACAGCCCAGTGAACATCATATCATAAGTCTAAATGATAGACTACAGGTTCTCTCTTTTTTTAGATATTTCAATTTAAAAAAAAACCTCATTTCAGTTGTGACCTACTCTGATTTAAAGCTACGTCTCAGGACACAAAAGCAGGGATGAATTAACTCAACTTGCCTGATTTCGAATCAAATGAAACACTGTGGCTTCCAGAGTTAGAAAGAGGAGCAGAAATAGACAAAAATTCAATGAAAAGGTAGGTGAGAGGAAAAAACGGGAGTGAGAAAAATAAAATCTAACATACAGAATAAAAACAAAGCAGAGAAGGGAAACACAAATTCCTTTTGCAACCCTCTTAAAAAAACCTCCAGGTGGCCACACAGGTTTTTATTTTATTTTATTTTTAGTTGATCTTTGAACCTATTACGTTCTCACTAGAAAGGTTCAGATTAAGACTCCAGAGTATTCAGAGCAAAAGCAGATGCCTCAGGGTTACATATTCTCCTTGATTCATGTTTCTAAATCCTATTAATACTAATAGAAATAATGTGTTCAGCCAGGAGAGTGAGAGTGATACCCCTTTGATCTGAGATGCCTTTATTTTTTTCAAAGGGTAAATTTCCTGGTTGCCACACATGGTAATGATATTCATGAATAGTGCAAAGAAATGTCACTACACTACAGAAATTATGAGTCTGAAGTGATTGTATACAGGATTCCATCCAAGTTTCTAAATTGCTGTCTATAGCATGTGCTCTTTGAAATTCTATTTCAATGCAAGTGATGCCATCTGCTGGTTTATTTTGTTCATTATAACATTTATATTACTGTTGGGGAATACCAAGGAAATCCTTAAAGGTTATATAAAAAATCATTTAGCTGTAGACACAATTAAGGCTGAGACAAAACCAAACAGCAAAGGAAATTAAAGCTTAAAACAAAACAAAATTTCCTTAGTTTGTATCTTAACTCTTGGTATTGCCATGTTCTGGGACCAGGGTGTTATTTAATGTACACCAAGTATTTTTGCAATAGCTAGGTAGGATGATGACCCAGCACCTCTCACCTTTCTTTCTTTTCATAAATAAACCTTTAGATTTTAGATATTAAAGAATTGGCAACAGCATGATTATTGGGTAAGATCTGAGTTATATACTGACTTTGGTATGTGGCTGGTCCTTTGGAATCAGAAAAACCCTTTGGTTGATGAAATTGGTTTTAAATAACCACTCATAATTAAGTCTAGTGTTTATGGTGGTGATACAGGAGTGGAATACCTATGGAGACTGCTTTTCTGACCTCTTGTTAGCCAGTGTGGTGAAACAGAAGTTTACTTTTGTTGCTTGTCTAATATATCTTATGGGAGAATAACCACCAGCTTTGAGGTGTGTCTGTCCTATATCTCAGCAGTTTGTCCTGAATTTGGTATTCTCAGTTGTAACCCACTGAGGCACGGTGACATGGGCATCATAGGAAACTCCACAGCAGTTACTTTGACTCCCCCAGCCACTGCTATAGGAATGCCTTCATCTGGTCCTTGAGCAGGACAGCCAAGATGATAGAGTAGGCGGTCTTCTGCACTCTGATAGGGTGAGCAGGCAATGGGGCAGAGTCATACCTCATCTCAGCTGATTGCAGGAGATGAGGGTGACAGCGTTGGCAGCGGTGAATTGGATGAGCAACAGATGAAGGTTGCTGATTGCAGGGGTGAGTTAGATCTGCAATGGTTGGAGGTTACGGGGACATGTGGTGCAGGTGAGCCCTGGCAACACAATGTGGCAACAGGTATCGATTGTAGGGGGCCCAATTTGACCACTCTGAGGCTTTACATGGGAGAAATGAAGATGGATCTAAAGGGGGTAATAAATAGGGTAGGGTGAGGAATTGGAGTCCTAGAAGCTGTATCAAACTCGCCTAGTATGTATACCTCTTACACAGAGGCTAATGGTATTGCTCAGCGGCTATAAACTAACTTGCAGTTGTTGCAACAGCTGGCGGCATCCATGAGTGAAGGGTCTAGATGGGGTAGTAATGGATGCCCAGCATGGGCACAAGTTTGGGAGACAGGCGATAGGCAGGTGGTGCAGACCCCCTGCATGGGCATGGGAGCCCTCTGGGGGAGGGGAGTTCTAGGCACCTTTCAACTCTCCCATTGTCAAGGACTGTAACCTCATGGGATAGAGTTGTTCTCCCTGGGGTAGCTGGGGGGCAGCAGGGCCCTGAGGATGCCCTAATGGTCAGTCCCAAGTACGGTTATGCTAGGGTGGCTGACCCAATGGGAGTTCACCTTCTCAATACTACTAGGGATAAAATCCTGAGTGAGAAATACATGTACATATTATCACTGTTGCACAGGGAGGTGTTGACAGATAGTAAGCCAGGACAGAGCAAGTGAAACAGAGAGATACCTATGTGGCCAAGGATACCTAGAATATGGGAAAATTGGGAGGCTGCCTTTCTTATCTATGCAGGTGCTGTAGGAGAGAAAAACTCAGCCTTCTTTAAATATATGGATATAATTAGGTGAGCATTCAATACGTTCGGGGGCATGTTTAGACTGAGGACAGCGACACAAACTGGTGAATCACATGTATAATATAACTCATAATTCTTTTGAGAACAAATGTTTTTGTAATATTACTTAACTGATTGGTTGTGATTTCAATTTCACACTACCTGAAATTGAGAGTGGAAAAATTGAGGATCAATATCAGATATATAAAAGGAACAACCCCATACCTTTAGATATAAGTTTAATTAAGAAATTAATTGATCATCCTGAATTGGAAAAACAATTACAAAAAGCTGAGAAGAATGCACAAAGGGTTACAATTACTGTTCACCACTCTACAAAGAATATTAAACAAGTAGTTGAGCGTATAAAAAGTAGTATTGAAAATAACTGGTGGGAAGTGCTTTTGGGATGGTCTCCCACAGCAACAGGATTTCTTAATATGATTTTACATCCTATTGTGATAATCTTAGCACTCCAAGTTTTGATGGCAATTATGCTTATTGTTTTGGTGTGCTGGACTAAACGAAAATTCAGACAGCTAAAGTATATACTATCCATAAGCATTAAACAAAACTACTTAGGCACACAAGTGTGACCAAGGTGGGAATCAAGAGTAGTGAGGAATTGTGCCAGTACGAAGACATGTCTGTTCAGAGAATATGAGAGCCTTGATCCAACATTGGACAAGACCACAGAGCCATGGAACTCACCCAATTATGAAGTGCTGAACTGATAAACAAGTTTATAACCCAGCAAGAAGAATTTTGCTTTTCAGCTGCTCTGAAAAACTCTCACAGCACCCTGGACAGAGATATGCTGACAGACAACGGCAGACAGGGAAAGACACATCGTTAAAAACTTATCTCCCCAAAGTAGCATAACAATGGTGGTGACAGTATTATGATGTTTTGGCTTGCATAAAACAGTAGTTAGTTTTAGATTTGAGGCTATAGATAAGTTATAATTAATACTAGTGCATAGCTAAAAATCCAAAATGGTGGCCACACTGATTTTACATTAGAAAACATCAAAGATGGAGGACACAGACTAAATTGGCCAATAGCAGATCAGAAACAGGGGTGAAATAAAGTTCAAACAGGAATGACTCAACGCACTCCAAAACACCTGAAGGGAAGGGTTAGGAGGAGGAGACATTCAAATGAGAGGCAGAGTTGATTGGTTGAACAGCTGCCACCCGCGCAGGCTAATTACTGAGCTTAAAAGATCAACCAATCAGAGAAGGGCAGAAACAGAAATAAGGAGATGCTGACAGGCGGGTGTGGGTGGGGAAGATCAGAGATGGAACAGCAGAAGATCAGAGAAAAGCAGCAGCAGGAGAAGATTGCAGGCAATAGACAGAAGGACTGAGACAATCCAGAGGGATTGTAGAAGAAGTGTGATTTTATATCTATTTTGAAAGAATGACTGGGTATGTCTGAAAATAAAGCTGTCTGCTTCTGAGTGTGATCCACCCCACCCCATTCTGTGATTGTTTAGCCACCGCTCACAGAATGGTAATATTAAATTGTAATGCCTTTTCAGTATATAAACTTGTAATGCCTTCTTGTACAAGTGAAAAGAAGCTCTTCCTGTTATTTTGTAAGCAACTGTGATACTGTATAATAACACTGCATTAGAACTCTATGCAGGTGTATAAGAGATCTCTATATGCCTTAAGTATCACATAACTGCTATATTCGTCTATGTATGCTACGATTCCTAGCCTTTGTTTGCCAGAAGCTGGGAATGAATGACAGGGAATGGCTCACTTCGTGATTACCTGTTCTGTTCATTCCCTCTGGGGCACCTGGCATTGGCCACTGTCAGAAGACAGGATACTCGGCTAGATGGAACTTTGGTCTGACCCAGCATGGCCATTCTTATGATATCTGTGTCTTTTATTTTTTATTATTCCATTTTAAATGTTATTTTTTAGAATATAATGTACTCTTTCTGGCTTTATTAAATATACTGTAACTGCTTATTTCCTTTAAAAAAAAGATGATACTTTATTTTCGAAAACTTACTTCTTGTATGTCAATCCGTGTCCTTCCAAGAGTTAGCAGGATCAGCCTGCTCTGGGGAGTCCTCTGCGGGTCGGAGATAAGCCCCCTAGTAAAACCCTGGCAATTCTTATAGGGCGGGTCACCACCTTATTACCCATTTGGACAAAATAGATTGACAATCAATTTATGGTTATAGGCAAGCCAGTATTGGAGTGCCTGTGGTCCAAATCATGGGGTAACACCATAACTGTTGTTCTTAAGAAGATAAGAACGGCCATACTGGGTCAGACCAAAGGTCCATCTAGCCCAGTACCCTGTATTCTGACAGTGGCCAATGCCAGGTGTCCCAGAGGGAATGAACAACACCAGTGATCCATCCCCTGTTGCCCATTCCCAGCTTCTGGCAAGCAGAGGCTAGGGACACCATCCCTGCCCATCCTAGTCAATAGCCAGTGGTGGACCTATCCTCGATGAATTTTTCTAGTTCTTTTTTTGAACCCTGTTATAATCTCGGCCTTCACAACATCCTCTGGCAGAGTTCCACTGTAGGACTTTATTTTAGGTTTCTGTAATTTTCTGTATTATGTCATGTTAATGTACTGTTTATATATGGTTTATCTGATGCTTATGTACACAACAGTCATTTTGTTGGCTTTGTCATTTTGAATATGGCTAAACAGTTGTTGGACTCCATAATGTAAGCTCTTCTATATTGAACTTTGATGCTTCTTTTCCCTAATGGTGGGAAAGAAAGGGAAGATGCCAGAAGGGTCTCTCACGTTAGGATTTTTGCGCACTAAAGTCTATATAAGGCTGTCGCGCCCAGCGTGAATGCTGTCCACCACAGAGGCAGCCTGTAAACCAGTTATATGCACACATTCCGAGAGTCAATATCTGTCATCAATACTCACCTGCAGATCATCAAGGAGTGTCCTGAGCTGTTCCACCTGCTCCATCGGGTTCTGTATTCCTCCTGCTAGACACCACCTTCAGCACCAGAAGGTCCGGAACCTAACGGCTGCTGCAATAACCTGGGTCGAGAACAGCTGTCTGCTGTCCAATCATGAGCTATTTACATCAACCTGCAAGTATAAAAACGGACTTTATTATAGATACTCATAGCTTGTTAAGGGTCGTACATGAGCTGAGGCTGAGCCGGGCTTCAAGCCCAACTGGTTCAAAACCACTGAGTTATTTTACTGCTCTCTCTCTGTTTATCCCCTTGGTTCCCAGTTGTGTTTGTTTCCCTAAATAAAATCATTTTGATTTGCACCTTCAATCTGGGTTCAGTTTTCACTCACCTGGGAAGGTGGGTGGGTAATGAGGATTTTTAACAGGTGATAGATACTGCGTCTGGGTGTGAACACCAATCTCTGATTTATTAGTTTTCAACTGCTGTTACAAATTAAGAGGACAATAGATTTGGTGACCAATGCGGCAGGACCCAGCTTTAAAATCCTGTTATTAGTTGCCACATTAATCGCAATACCAACTGCCACTTTAGTCACCTTGGAACCCTTTTAAATTGCCCACTTCTTACCTTATTATTTACCCAGATTGGTTTGAACATAAAGGTCCCTAGGCCTTGGGAAGGAAAGGGATAGCGACTGAGCTGTCTTCTCTTCAACTGGAAAGACCAAGCTTAGAGTAGCGGGCACCATTTAGGTGTGCCGCTTCACCCTGGCCGAAAGGCCCGATGAGCATAGAGTCTGGCTTTCAGATCCACGGACCTGGTCAGTCCTGATCGTGGAAGCGTGGTGGTCGTGGCTCACTCAGTGAAACTCGGGTGAGAATCGTTTTGTGTTCCGACCCACTGAGGTCCAGTGAATGTGGGCTGCATCCCGGCCTTCTCGCTTAATTGTCAGGTGGACCCAGAAGGTGTGGATAAAGCCCCAGCTGGAAGCCAGTCCGGTTGGCACAGGCAGACTCGGACTCCAGGTACTGTAGGGCACCAGCTACTGCTAAGGGTAAGATGGCAGAGAAGATCTTCATCATCACAGGCTGGACAAGGCAGACAAATAAAAACTCCCTCGAGTATTGTGTAAATTTATTTGGGAAAACCAGAACCTGTGGGCAGGGGACTATTTTCGGGGGAGGATGCCTTAGGCAAATTATGTAAGACTTGGGAAAGATTCATGGTTTCCAAACTCTCTCCCAAGAAAAAGGCAAAGAAAAGAGCCTTGATTTATGGATTAGTCATGGTGGCAAAAGAATTAGGCAAACAGTTAAAAGTCCATCAGGAAGCAGCTTCCAAAACTCAAAGCCACCTTACTGCTAAGGAACCTGAAATAGAGCAGATTACAGCAAAACATAACACAGCATTAGCACAGGTTCTCAATCAGATACTGCAGCTTAATCAGCCTGAGCAGCAGTTAAAATAACTGAATAGCAGCTTATTAAAGAAAGAAAAGGAAAATTATGTTCTAAAAAGCTTGAAGATTCCCAGACTGCAGTGAGAGAACTAGTAAAGAAAGTTAAGAAAGAAAAAGAAGGAACTGGGAATCATGTAAGCTGTAATCAGAAAATCCAAAATTTAAAAGATCAGCTGCAGATAAAACAAGGGGTCATTGGTGCAATACACACAGATCCTTTGAGGGGCTATGAGTCTGGTGAATCGGGAGGGGGTAGGTTTGAAAACTGTACAGCACCCCATGAGTACACTGACAGTTACACTCCACCAACTGCCCCTGAAGAAGGGTTAGAACCACAGACATATGAGGAGGGGAGAAGATTCCCTCCAGTGGCACCCATTGTTGGATGAAAACATATGTGTTGTGTGCTCTCTGATGTTTTAGTACTGTTTGTATGAATAGTTATGACAATTGTTCAATGTTGGGGTAAAGTTATGTCCTCTTGGACATTTTCGTGCGCTTTGCGCTAAGGTCGGAAAAAGCTGATAGACTCTCGTATGAAATCCAGTTCCAGCAGGAGTCACTGTGGAACTTTGGCACCCTGGTGCTTTTAAAAGGATTCCATGACTGTTAGCTGTCACTGTCCATCTGAGAGGCAGTCGAATGCAGCTCCTTTGGAGGGAGACGGACCAAGAGACCAGCGTTGTCAAGGAGGGCATATACCATCTAATTGAACTTATCTGTCTGGTATCTTGCATATCCAGAGTCATCAACTTACCTGGTTCTGGATCCAGTCCGATCCTGTGTTCCTCTCGCCTCGATCCAAAATTGGTCGTCAGGCGATTTGAGGTCCAGGGCCCTCCGAACGCAAGCTACGAAAGAAACAACATTTCTGTGACCCGGGAGATTGAAGTGTTCTCCGACTGGTTTTTGAATGTTATAATTCTTGACGTCTGATTTGTGTCCATTTATTCTTTTATGTAGAGACTGTCCGGTTTGGTCACTCGATTATAGACCTAAAAGATGCAATACTACAATAAAAAAACTTCAAAAACAGACTGCAATGAGAAACTGCTGAATTTGAATTAATTTGCAAACTGGACACCATTAAATTAGGCTTGAATAAAGACTGGGAGTGGATGGGTCATTACGCAAAGTAAAAACTATTTCCCCATGCTTATTTTTCCCCCTACTGTTACTCACACCCTCTTGTCAACTGTTGGAAATGGGCCATCCTGATTATCACTACAAAAGGTTTTTTTTCTCCTGCTGATAATAGCTCACTTTAACTGATCACTCTTGTTATAGTGGATATGGCAACACCCATTTTTTCATGTTCTCTGTGTATATATATATCTTCCTACTGTATTTTCCACTGCATGCATCCGATGAAGTGGGTTTTAGCCCATGAAAGCTTATGCTCAAATAAATTTGTTAGTCTCTAAGGTGCCACAAGTATTCCTCATTCTTTTTGCTGATACAGACTAACACGGCTACCACTCTGAAATCTCTCATCCCTGCTACACCATCACTACCACTGCGGTGCTCAATAGACCACCAGAGACCCGTGTTATGAGATCCGAGCCTTAGGGCCGGAACAGGCCAGGGCGATGGACAAACAAATGGCCCCATTAAATAAAGAAAGTGCCCGCGATTGGTTAGCTAAGCTAAGTAGTACAGCTGGCCTAAGCAAAGAGCACACCATAGCATTAATTCAGGAGTGTGTGAACAATGATGAGTTTGGGGCCTTACCCAATGAAGTCCAAATGGCTAGTGTTGATGAGGTAGTAGAAATCTACTTGGCTGTGATAAAACTGTATCACCCTTATGAGAATGTGTTGGGTAAAATGTATTCAGAAAAGCAAAAGTCTTCTGAACGTCCTGAAAAGTTCCTTGCATGGAAACGTCTACTAAATTGATTAACGGTTATGTCACCTATTATCAACGGCGTTGCCACTTGTGACACCCTTAATTTCAGGGAAATGTTCACGCAGGGTCTACTTCTAGCTACCATGGGACCTGCTAACCCTCGAATTGTCGGCCTAAAAGAGCTGGAAAGCCGAGCTAGGGAGGCATATGAACTGCAACGGGAAGCCTATCCCAGCTCAGGCTGCAAGGAAAAGGTTTCTCCCATTCAGGGTGTTGATTATAAAAAGGGCAATGATTTTAAAGATAAGAATGGTAACAACAACTATGTTAAAGCTCGGGACTCAAATTACAATCAGGATACTGCTAATGAGTCGTGGGGTTTCAGGTTGGTTCTCTGGAAAAGACTATTCAATTATTAAACCAGGGACCAGATTGATCGTCTGCCAACAGACGAGTTATTCAGAAGGCTGTCCAGGTATGAAGGGGACCAGCCAGCAGCCAAAGCAGCAGCTCCCACTAAATTGGGAGCGCTGCAGTGCTCATTTTGAGGATGCCAAGCTCTCCCGCTCCCTTCATGTGTGGCCACCATTAACAACAATAGGTGGGGGAGGAGGCCAGTCACTGACATCTGGCTGGCTGGGGAGTTTGGACGCATTCAGCAAACAATGCTCCTGGATACTGGGGCCACTATGTCAATCATTTGCACAAAAGCTGCCCCCTTAACTAAACAACTACCAATCCAAGAGCTTAAAGTGTTTGAAAGCTATAACGGGAAAGAAAGCACGGTGCCATTCTCGCAGCCCATTCAGTGCATAGTTGGGATATTGATAGTGGAGGCCTCCCTCAGAATACAAAAACTAGATGGGCATGGCATCCTGGGGATGGATATTTTAAAAAGGTTAAATGTCATAGTAGACCTCCCAAATCAAATGCTTGCCCAAAGTCAGAATGGGGAAGGAGGTGTCATAGTGCCCGTTTCACACAGGGTGAGTGCGCTGAAAGTCCCAACCAGTTTAGAAAAGCCTCTTTGGGAACTGGACATTGCTGAAATTACTGACAAGTACCCTAATATGTTTGCCAAAAATAAATTAGACTATGGCAAGATACAGGCAGAGGTTATGGTGGAGGGTCCAGACCCGAGGCCCCAAAGGCAATATAAATACTCACGAGAGGCCCAGGAAGGGATCCACAGCACCATAGACCCTTTAAAGGCACAGGGAGTCCTAATTGAAACTGCCAGCATCTGTTATGCCCTGTTCTGGAGGCTGACAGTTGATTATTGACCCCTAAATCAAGTTACACGGAGATTAGCACCTGTAGTAGTGAAATTCCCTGAAATCATGGCAGCAATAGTGGCAGGAGCGCAGTGGTTCTGTTATTCATCTTACCAACGCTTTCTTTTCAATACCCTGGAATCACAGTAGTTGGTATAAATTTGCTTTCACCTTTGACAACCAACAAGTAACTTTTACAAGGGTACCCCAAGGCTACCATAATGCATCCCTGTTACGCCACCGCTTCATAACTAGGATGTGGAAATATCTTGTCCACAAGGATAAGGTGATTAGTTATGTGGACGACATCCTAGTTGCCACTAAGTCGCAAGAAGAAAACCTGATGGTTTTAGATGAGGTGCTGAGAGTCATCCAACAGACTGGGTTTTTAATAAGTCCATACATGGCACAGCTGGTAAAGCAGCCCGTAACATATTTAGGAGTGGAATTGGGAATTAATGGCCCTTGCCCGGATGCAAATCGAGTTGATCTCGTCTGTAAGCTACCAGCGCCCAGGGATGTTTCTTCTCTGAGATCCTTTTTAGGCCTGGCAGGATTCTCCAGAGACTTTATTGACGGCTACACTGAAATCGCTCATCCCCTCTATGCCCTCCTAAGGAAAGGTCAGGATTGGGTATGGGGAGAACAGGAACAAGAGGCGGTATGCAAGATTAAGCAAGCTTTCGTGCAAGCTCTGGCGTTTGCATATCCTGACAAGCCTTTTCATCTACAGCTTGCCGCTACAGAGCAAGGGTTAAGCGCTGTGCTGCTGCAACAAAGTGGAGCCAGTTTAAAACTGGTGGCTTATGGATCTAAGCATCTGTCCGAAGTGGAGAAGAGGTATTCAGTGTGTGAAAAAGAGGTCTTAGCCCTTATCTGGTCCCTGCAACATTGGGAATACATCATCGGTATGTCCCCAGTTGTGTTTCATACTACCCACACACCAATATGCTACATCTTATCTGGGAGGGCTAACGATGGCAGAGTCTCCAATCCTCACCTAGCAGGATGGATGCTGAGCCTTCTTAATAGGGAGGTTCAAATGGACAAAGTGACAACCTTGTCAACGGTCCCGTCTGTCCTTTTGATCCAGGGTGAGCAACACAAATGTCCACTGCTGACAGAAGAGATACCTACCATCATATCTCCATTCCATCTGGAGAAGGCAAAAGAAGCAGCCAGAGATACATGGGTCATGGACGGTAGCAGTTACCATCAACAAGGAAGTCCCCACACTGGATATGCTGTGCTCCAAGTCAACACTGTAAAGGTGCTGCAAGGTACGGTTGTTCCACACTCTGCACAAGCTGCAGAGATCGTAGCTATTGCAGGCGCCTTAGATGCCACAGACCTGGACTTGGACATTATGATCTGTTCAGATTCAGACTGGGTCTTAAGGGCCATATGGACGGCAAGAGATACGAGGACTGCTCACAAGAAGTCTGTGGCACACGCCAGATACCTCGTGCATGCTTGGAGATTGGCAAAGAGCAGGAAAGGACGAACATTTCTATTTAAAGTCAGAGCCCACAGAAAAAACATGGGCAAAATTTCAGTTTTGAATAACAGAGTGGACAGCTTACCCAAACAAGCTGCACTCATGGGCCCTGAAACATTGTGGAACAAATCTAAAGATATTATTTGCCAGCTGCAGTCTTCAGAAGTCTTAAGTCATCTGAATATTGTGCAGCTACAAAAGCGAGATGAGGAGATCAAGGACCTCCTAGAGAAACAACATTACAGGGGCTACAATATCTTCCAACGTCAAAGTGGCCTGGTCATGGCTAGAAGAATAGAGGTTAAAGATGAAATTCCAGTTCTGGTCATCCCTAGCTGTCTCAGCAAAGAATTAATCATGCTCGCCCATCAGCAAGGACATTTCTGTATGGAAAAGATGGTCAAAAGAATCTTAACAGTTGGATGGTGGCCAGAGGTTGCAAAAGATGCTGAAAACACATCTGGAATTGCCTCATCTATGCTGAGAACAATTTAGACTACTGAGTCAGGAAGGGTCCAGTTTTACACCAGCTAGTCAGGGGGGCAAGGCACCACCTCCAGATCAATTACATTGGCCCTTTACCACGCTCTGGGCAGGGGAACTACTATTGTCTAGTAGTGGTGGATCCATTCTCCAAATGGGTGGAGGCTTACCCAGCGAGAAACAACATCGCCGCCACCATAGCATGCTTACTATTAGAGCAGATTTTCTCCCGCTTTGGCCTCTCAGAGATCATAGACTTGGACCAGAGGCCTCATTTTGTCGGGGACCTACTTAAAAACATCTGCCTGGCTCTAAACATAAAGCAAAGGTTTCACATGGCAGGCCACCTGCAGAGCTCCAGGCTAGTTAAATGCACAAATAGAACCATCAAGACTGCACTCCGAAAAATTATAGTGAGTTTCAGTAAAAAACTGGTCCAAAAAGCTGCCTTTTGTATTAATGGCAATTAGGTCCTCTGTAGGGTCACATGGGTACATGCCCCATGAAGTGTTAACAGGGAGGCCCATGAGAACCCTAGAACTATTGTGGCTGGGAGGAGGGGTCCCTCCAGATCTGTACCAACCTCTGGTGCAAATGGACCAATATATCGGCCAATTACTCAAAACCATCAGTAACGCGTAGAGGGAGGTAGCCGTCCAGCTACAATGTAACATATGTCAAATGGACAAGAAGCTTAATTCAAACTTAAGAGTTACTGAGTGGCACGCTGGGGACAAGGTCCTGTACCAGTTCTATTCTGAAAAACATCATCCATTGAGGCTTTGGTCAGTGGGTCCGGTAGTGATAACAAATAAAGCCAGTCCCACTACCTATCAGGTAGAGGTTAAGTCAGGCAAGAAAAGGCTCCTCAAATGGTTCCACTCTACACAACTTAAGGAGTGGAAGGGTAACCAATAACCTCAACATTGCATTAATTGTTTCTCTGTTCTCTGTTGCAGGGTACCATCCAGGTGTGTAGAATCATGCTGTATATGGTTGCATGTTGCTTGTTAAAATTTGTAAACCCACTCATGGTACAGAATGAATGAATACTGGTACTGTAAGATAAATAACACCATAGCCTAGAAATGGAAAGAGAGTTACTGAATATGATTATGACTTGCCAGATTCAGTGGAAAATGTACCAAAGATGGAGGATGAGTTACCAGGATCAGTTTTAAAAGGTATAGTATCAGTGTATGCATTTGTTGAAAATGGTTTTTGCTACCTGGTATGGAGCAAAGAGAAGGACTCCAATCCTTGCACCCCCCTCCCGGCAGCCAGAGCCCCCAAACCTCCTGACATCTCTGTGGCTGGAGCCACAAGCCCCCTGCCTGGAGAAGCCCTGAACGCCCCTCCTCCTCGGCCAGAGGAGCTGCAGGCCGGCCAAAGCCACGAGAGCTCCCACCTGCCTGGAGGAGCCCCGGCATCCACCTGCCTGGAGAAGCCCCAGGCCAGCCGCAGTCGGACCTCCCCTCCCCAGACCCAAGCCGGCCCAGGGGAAAAGCATCTCTTCAAAGATGCTTTTGCTATGCCCCGGGTGGGTTCCAGGGCAGCTGAGGATGTGGTACTCAGCTTCTTGGGTTCCTCAGTAATTTCCCTGGAGTCCAGGCGGATTACTGAGGAATCCAGGAAGCTGAATAGCACATAGTACCTCCTCAGCCAGCCCGGAACCTGTATGGGGCATAATAAAGCAAAAACTTCTCCACCAAACCTAGCAACCGAAGATTCGGCTGCTGTGGCAGTGCCACCTATTATAGCTGCCACCCATGGACAGTCGGGGTTGAGTGAGGAGGGGAGGGGCAAGGCAAGTGGCAGGCGGGGGGAGCCCCAGGTACACATCTCCGGTGCCGACCGTGAGCTCCAGCGGGTGCTGGCCCTGGGCACCAACTCTCGGCCCCTGTCGCAGGAAAGCAGGCTCCAGTAGGTGCTGGCACTGGACACCAACCCCTGGCCCCAGTAATGCGGCAGCAGGTACAAATACACAGCATTGGCCCCAGGTGCTGACCCCCAGCCACATGGCAGTGGGCATCAACCGTGGAATCCTGCAGGTGCTGACCCAGGGCACCGCCCATCAGCCCCGGCCATGTGGTGGTGGTGCCTCCTCCATCCATCGGCCCCAGCCCCTCATTTCCCACCCCTCCATCCAGGTCTCAATTTCCCAGGATTTGCTGTGAAAAGTGGTATTTAAAAAGATATAAATATCACTTTCCACAGCACAGTTAGCACCCCAATGCCACCCTGCCTTCAGAGCTGCGTGCCTGCCAGCAGCCACCCAGCTTGAGCCCTGACACTTCTTTCATTATAAATTAAGCACTGCCTCCATTGCCCCTAGTTCCCGCTGCCTCCCAGGCACCCCACCCACCACCCCATCACCCATGGGCCCTGCTGCCTCCCCCACATTGTCCCAAGCTCCCTTCCACAGCCTCGCACCCCAGGCCTGCCCCACTCCTTGCCTCTTGTCCCTGGTGCTCCCCTCACCATGGCACCATGGGCGGTTGTTCACATCGCCCAACCATAAGGCCCAGTTCAGTCCTGGTTAAATCCACACATCCCTGCTCCCCCAAATACAGAAGTTAAAATACTCCTATGCACCAGATCAAAGCACCCCAACAATCGCTGAGATATAAATTTTAAAGTTGCCTTGTAAACACCATAAATTATAATGCAGACTCATTCCCTTCTAAATATTGCTACAGTGCAGGCAGAGCTGAATTACGTAGATGTGCTTTCCTTTCAAATAACAAAACATATTCACACTGTGTTTTTACATCTCTCACTACTGTAGCTCCGTAAGCAGCTACTGGTCAACTTCATCATCGGCAAAACCACTGGGTGGTGTTTGAACAGGCTGTGACTGTTTGTGGCAGAAGGCAAAAGAGTTAAAGACACAAATGAATATCAGAAAGTATTTCAAATAATCAGTGCCAGATAGTGCCCGTGACTATGACACAGAGATGGTCCCACAGGAGCCACCTCTAAGAAAAGCAGAACATGGAAGGAAGAACATTTCAAGACGAGTGGGAAATGCAGTTTCTTGTGTTTCTGAAGCCGTCTGATTCCGCTTCTGAGCAAGTTGCAGTGTGCGCTGTTTGTAAGAGAAAAATTCATCAAATCAAAATTTATGCAATGCAACATCACTACAGCACTCATGCAGGGGTCAACAGAATTACCACAATGAGTTTTGGAGGCGCAAACTGTTACATGATGCAAAAAGTTTGAAAGACAACAGTGGCGGCTCAAAGATTTTTTCAGTAAAGAGGATCAGATTCAAGTGGCTACTTTTAAAGTTGCACTATTTTTGAGGCAAGCAAGGAAACCATTCAGTGTTGGAGAACTGAGAAAAATTGTTCTGGCTGTAGAACCAGAAAGTAAGCTTTTCAGAGAGATACCATTGAGCAATGACACATTACAGAGGAGCATAAGAGATCTGGCAAATTTTCTACAAAATGAAATAGCTGGAAAAGTCACAGCAAGTCCTTTCTACAGCCTGTGCTTGGATGAGAGCCTTGATGTCATGATGAATCCCAAAGTAATCATATGTGTTTGCTTTTTGGACTGTGATCGCCATTGTTTTTCTGAAGGTGTTTTATGTCAGGTGAGCCTCAGAGATAGGCCTACTGGCAAATACATTTTTAAATGTGTTCAGGCGAGAATGCAGGAGTGCCGTGTTAGCTTTGACAATCTCTGCGGTTTGACAGCTCATGGGGCAGCAGCTATGCAAAGTGCACGAGTAGGAGTGCTGAGCTGCTTCCAAGAAAGGTGCACTCAGAAACTTCTTTTGTTTCACTGTTTTGCCCACTAAGAAGTACTTGCCAGCAAAGCTTCAATGGAAAGTATGGATGAGGTTGAATCCATAGTGAAAAAATGCCGCAGTGCTGTCAAAACCAGCAGTGTCAATAAAGGGAGATTTGCAACTCTGTGTGAAATGGGCTGTAAGACACAAAGGTGCTGCTGAATTACAACCCAGGCCGCTGGCTTAGTTTTAATTACAGTGTACAGAGGCTGTTTGAGCTCTGGGAAGAGCTTGTTGAGGTTGTAAATAAAGTTTCACCAGAATTGTCCCCAAAATTACAAGATCCAGAAATACAAGGTTGCCTCCTCTTTTTGAAAGAGTTTTTACCAAAGCTTCCTTCCTTGAATCTGGAGCTTCAGAAACCTCAGCTAACAATATTTGATAGCACTGAAATAATGAATACATTTAGAATGGCAATCACTGACATAGTCCAGCACCTACAAGAGGAACAGGACTTTTCAGTTTTTTACGAGCTTAGTCAGTTTTTCAGCTGTCAGGATGAGACTGTGCAGCAAAAAGCTGGCTCAGCTGTAACTGAATACCTGAGTATCCTCTCGGAGGATCTTGAAAATCGTTTCAGTGAGGGAAACTTTGTGACTGACCCATTCAACAATTCTGGTTCAGCTTTGTTGGCTGCAAACAAACATTAAAAAAAGTATGTTAGATGGACACTGAGCTAGAGGACACGAGTTTCAAGTGTTTGGTCGAACTACTTTGTAGATTGAATCATGGCAAGCATACAACAAGGAGCAATACAGTTAGCAAAGGGTCCGAAGTCACAACACGCATCACAAGCGTCCATACGGAAGGGAACTCGGAGGAGGAGACAATCAGAACAGGAAGCAGCAAGACTACAGGTGACACAAATGCACTGACCGACTGACGAGCTAACAGGTCACACCATGGACGAGCTATTGGAGAATCTGGATCCAGAAGCAGTAGAGGCATCTCAGACCGCCACGGACAATCCAAGTTACGAGACAAGCCTGACGGAGGTAAAGACCTCGGACCTGTTACAAAGGATCCATGATCGTCTAGCAAATCTCCCAACCAAAGATAATAGCTCACTTGAAAGAGCTACAAAGGATCTTCAAAATGATATGATGGCAATCAAAGCAACAGTGGCCAATCTCTCTGAGCAATTACGAGTTGTTAACACTACAACTTTTGAGCTGATAGGATTATTGCAGAGAAAGGTTCCTCCTGCTGTTCCAGTAAGCTTGCCATCCATTGCAACAGACATATACTCTCTAAACCCTCCAATGCCCGCATCAACAGTTCCATCAGCACCCATGATTCAGCCCTCACCTTGGCAACCAGCTATACCCCAGCCCTTCTCCTTTTCTCTAAACACTTCTGTAGGCATTGGTCCTGCAATGGGATCTTTCCCACTTGGGCAAAATCCTTTCATTTAAACTCCTTTAATAAATAGATTTTTAAAAAAAGACAGATTAGCTTCTTCTGACGCTCTGGATTTAAGGAATCTCAAGTTACTCATGCTGAAAATGTGCAGTGATTCAAGAACGAACACATACTTCTGCCAGCCTGTTGTTACAGTACAGGAGTTCTGGAATAATGGGTACCTGTTTGAGGACACCTACAAGCACCTAGCTAAAGTTGCTTTGCTTTTCTTGTCCCTGTTTTCTACTACTGTGCTGTATGAGAGGGCATTCAGTGCACTTCATTTTCTGAAAAACAAGGACCAAAACCACCTCACTGATGCCAACCTCAAAGCTTCTCTTCTAATTTCACAGGAGACCTAAGATCCTGCAGACTTTCCTTTCAAAGAGCTGCTGAGATTTTGTAAGTAATCTGATCCACACAATGGATGTGGTAAAACCCAGAACTTTTATTATCACACTGTATTTCTAACATACAAAATAATAGGATTATGTTTGTTGTTAATATTATAATTACTGGATTGGATTGATTTTTTTTTGTCTGTTTCTGAAATAAAAAAATTGAAACAATTTGCAGAAATGTTTTTTCATTATTATTTGGACTTCTATTATGTCAAAGCATTTTTAAATTTACTTTAGAATTGTTGTACAGACAACCACTTTTACCAAAAAACAAAAAGAAACAATCATAAAAAAGACAAGAATGTGCAAAGCACTTTATTTGTGCTTCTATTTTGTTAGGTCATAATAACATAAGAATGGCCATACTGGGTCAGACCAAAAGTCCATCTAGCCCAGTATCCTGTATTCTGACAGTGGCCAATGCCAGGTGCCCCAGAGGGAATGAACAGAACAGCTAATTGTCAGGTGAACCATCCCTTGTCGTCCATTCCCAGCTTCTGGCAAACAGAGGCTAGGGACACCATCCCTATCCATCTGGCTAACAGCCATTGATGGACCTAGCCTCTTTGAATTTATCTAGTTCTTTTTGAACCCTGTTATAGTCTTGGCCTTCACAACATCCCCTGGCAAGGAGTTCCACAGGCTGACTGTGCGTTGTGTGAAAAAATATTTCCTTTTGTTTTAAACCTGCTGCCTATTAATTTCATTTGGTGACCCCTAGTTCTTGTATTATGAGAAAGAGTAAATAACACTTTCTCATTTACTTTCTCCACACCAGTCATGATTTTATGGATCTCTATCATAACCCCCTGCCCTCGTCTTTTTTCCAAGCTGAAAAGCCCCAGTCTTATTAATCTCTTCTCATATAGCAGCCATTCCATATCCCTAATAATTTTTGTTGCCCTTTTCTGAACCTTTTCCAAGTCCAATATATCTTTTTTGAGATGGGGGGACCACATCTACACCCAGGTCCGATAAAGAAGAGAGGTAACTGTACATTACTTTTATTATTGAGTCTGCAAAAAAACTTAAAAACCTTTCATAAATAAATTACAATGATTTGGATGTATATATGTGCATATTACTTTATTAACTTCAGGAAAAATAAATAATTTTAGGAAAAAGTGTCAGTACAGCCAACAGCAAGAGTTGGTGGCTGCACTCTGAGGCCACCAAAAAAATTGTTGCGACAACCCCGATGGAGAACCTAGACGGAGCTACTATAAGGTGGGTGCATAACTGGTTGGAAAACCATTCCCAGAGAGTAGTTATCAATGGTTCAGTCAAACTGGAACAGCATATTGAGTGGGGTCATGTAGGGATCAGTTCTGGTGTAAGGATAAGGCCTTTTACTGTAGCCATATTGTAAGGCCTAAGGCTTTTTTCTGCAGTCATATTAGGAGAGCAGCAGTTATTAGCCAAGAAACAGGTAGTCACATCCTCACATTCCATCTAAATTATACTAAAACAATGCAATATTGGGCTGATAAGAAGGAGAGCCTGTCCTAATAGCATCCACTATCACCAGATAAAGAAAAAGATCTTAAAATGGTTAAAGAAAACTTAGTCTGAATAGCATTCTGTCTGACAAGAAACCACTTATCAATAGTTGTGGTTGTGAAATCCTCATTTCTTTATTGTTTTATCTTTATGGTCCCCACTTCTCTATTGTTTGTCTGTATGATCTTGGTCTGGTTCTCGGCCTGTATCTGTCTGTTACATAATTAATTTTGCTAAGTGTAAATTAAGGTGGTGGAGTATGACTAGAGAATTTTGTTACAATATGTAAGGATTGGTTAGTAAAATTTTAGCAAAATGGTTGGTTAAGTTATAGCTATGCAGGACTCAAGTTTCACTATATAAACTGGGGTCCAAGGAGACCAGCGGAAAAGAACTGAAGAATAAGAAGGAAAGACCTGAAGGAAGAAGAACTCACCTCTAAGACACAGCCTAAGATCAAAGCTGCTAAGAATCCTCTGCATGACCATGTCGTGCAGCAACCAGAATCTAAACGAGACTGACCTTGCCTGGCCAACAGGGAAAGTCCGCCTGCCTGATCAGGATTGGTGAACATAGCATTGTATGCTTAGCATGTGTATTCTGCTTGGTAACTGTTAATAAATAGAGGATAAAGATATTACTGTGTAAGGCTTTTTCACTGGTTAAAGATCCTACAAACCCGCAGAAGGTTACACCCTGAGCCCTAGGAATTTGTGTCTAAATTAAGAGGGTTACACCCTTAGCCCTAGGAACTGGATAAAGGTGGGTGACCCTAGAGTGTGCAAGTAACAGAGAATTTTGTGCGGGTAACACTGGGTTCAGTTCTGTTCAATAAATTCATCAATGATTTTGAAAATGATATAGAGAGTACACTTAAAGTTTGTGGATGACACCAAGCTGGGAGGGGTTGCAAGTGCTTTGGAGGATTAAAATTCAAAATGATCGGGACCACTGGAGAAATGGTCTG
Organism: Chelonia mydas; assembly: GCF_015237465.2. Classification (NCBI taxonomy): domain Eukaryota; kingdom Metazoa; phylum Chordata; order Testudines; family Cheloniidae; genus Chelonia; species Chelonia mydas. The sequence continues at coordinate 173,408,276 of NC_057850.1, read as the reverse complement.
AGGTAAACAGGATGAAATTCAATAAGAACAAATGTAAAATGCTCCACTTAGGAAGGAACAAATCAGTTGTACACATGCAAAATGGGAAATGACTGCTGAGGAAGGAGTACTACAGAAAGGGATCAGGAGGTCATAGTGGATCACAAGCTAAATATGAGTCAACAGTGTAACACCGTTGCAAAAAAAGCAAGCATCATTCTGGGATGTATTAGTAGCAGTGTTGTAAGCAAGACAAGAAATAATTCTTCCGCTCTACTCCATGCTGATTAGGCCCAACTTGAGCATTGTGTGCAGTTCCGGGCGCCACATTTCAGGAAAGACATGAACAAATTAGGGGAACTCCAGAGAAGAGCAACAAAAATGATTAAAAGTCTAGAAAACAGGACCTATGAAGGAAGATTGAAACAATTGGGTTTGTTTAGTCTGGAGAAGCAAAGACTGAGAGAGGCATGATAACAGTTTTCAAGAACATAAAAGGTTGTTATGAGGAAGAGGGTGGTAAATTGTTCTCCTTAACCTCTGAGGAAAGGACAAGAAGCAATGGACTTAAATTGCAACAAGGGCAGTTAAGGTCAGAAATTAGGAAAAACTTTCTGTCAGGTTAGTTAAGCACTGGAATAAATTGCCTAAAGAGACTGTGGAATCTCCATCATTGGAGATTTTTAAGAGCAGATTAGACAGACATCAGTTAGGGATGGTCTAGATAATATTTAATGCTGCTATGATTGCAGGGGACTGGACTAGATGACTCAAGGTCCCTTCCAGGCAGATACTAGTTTTCAAATCATTAGATTTGTGATGTAGTTATCCCTTTGTTTTAAACTAGTTTTACCTTACATGGTTGTGTGTTCTGTAAGACTGATTTCTAGTATATCAATTCTTGTCTCTTTTCCAGAACAAAATTAGAGTCACTCTTAAACATAAAAGCTTCCAGCTTTACTGAAAGAGGAATAAGTTCTGCTTTCTTTGTTTTGATATACTATGCAAACAACTTTCCTCCAACGTAAGTCAAAGTATCTTATGGATCAGGATCAGCCTATGATCTAGACCGTCTATTTCCTGTACATCACACACATAATTACGATGTGATTAGTAAGTGTAAAAAAAACAAAACACTCTTCACGTATTTAGTGGTCACTCAGCTCTGGACCTATATATGCTTTTCACAGTTGCATCACTTACTACCCCTTCCCACAAGAAGTATTTTACTTGGCACAGCAGATATAAGAATGGTGGCTTTCCTCATTAAACCTCAGATATCACAGAAAAGGATAAAGAGCAAGGTGAATTAAATACCTAAAGATTTTTCCAAGTTGCTAGATAACATTGGGCTCCCCGTTAATTCCATGGGTTGCATAAGGAAAACTAAAACTCTAACATCTCTGCACAGCCTAGGACCAGATAACTAATCTAAAGCCGCAGGTTTTCCAACATCCTGGGAGGTGTCCAATGAGTGGGCTGCTTTCCCCCTCCCATGAGCAAAAGCCATTTTCTATAAGCCCTAAACAAGGACCTTAATCTATGCCTTTAAGTAACGCAACTGAATTTTGAGAGCTGCCCATTTTCCTGTTTCATAGCTAAAAGCTGTGGAGGATAGCATGACCGGATGTCCCCATTTTATAAAGACACTCCCGAAATTTGGGAGTTTTTCTTATATAGTCACCTATTACCTCCCACTCCCTGTCCCGATTTTTCACACTTGCTATCTGGTCACCCTAGTCAAGGACCATGCATGCCCACAGGGCTAGAGGAACAAAGCAGCCTGCAGTCTGCACATTCCACTCAGGGGACTAAGAGCTTCCTTCCACAAGGACAGGCACAGGCCATATGTCTGCTAAATCCCAGACCATGCAAAGGTGGAGGTAGGACGGCAGCGACTGATGTCAGACCACGCTTAGCCAGAGCTAACACTGCCCGCGGAAAGAAGTCCGTCCCCCCCGCACCTCGGAAGAGCATTAGGGGAAGAACTAATCTGAGGGAAACGTCCTACTGCCTCAAAGCTCCCCTTCCTTCCAAAATCCTTGCACCGCCGACCTTCGCCATTGCCAGACCGCAATGCGGCACCAGCTAGACTCTACACGCTCAGCAAGGAGAAGGGGGACGAATTCGGACTAGTTGCCCGCTCCCCCATCACTAGCCAGAGACAGAAGGGAAGCAGAGAGGCCGCGCCACACCGCAACCCCGCGCGGTGGCGTTCCAGCTCATCACCCGCCTCGCCTCGCCTCCCTGAGAGCGCGCACCGGCCCAATGCATCAGCGTCGCGCATGCGCGTTGCTCTCCGAGGGCGGGTGGAGAAGTGGGCGGAGAGTGGGGCTGAGGGAAGGGGCGGGGGGAGGCGGAGCAGTGACGAGGGGGCGGGACCAACGGTTTTGGAACGGCCTCTCTGCCTCTGGTTGGGCCCGTTGGGTAGGAGCGCCCGGGGAAGGCGGCGAGTGGGGGAGAGGCCGTTATCCGCCGCTCGCCCCGTGGGTAGGCTGAGCCGTGCGCGGAGCGTGTGCCGGAGCGCTCGGGGTGTGTGCACCGGTGCGTGTGAGTGTTGGGCGTGTGTGTCAGTGGCTTGTGTCTGTCTCTTGTCTGTGTGCGTCAGTGCTGGACGTGTGTGTCTGTTGCGTGCAAGCGTGTGCCAGCGTCACACGTGTGCATGCAAGCGTCACACTTGTGCGTGCCAGTGTCACACGTGCGTGCAAGCGCGTGCCAGTGTCGTGTGTGTGCGTGCAAGTGTGTGCCACGGTTACACACGTGTCAAGGTGTCAGCTTCATGCGCTGCCCTTGCCTGTGGATACCTCCCTCGAAGCTCCCATTGGCGAGGAACGGGGAGCCGAAGCCAATGGGAGCTTCGGGGGAGGTACCCACAGGTAAGGGCAGAGTGCAGAGCCCTCTGCCCGCCCCCCTCCTCCCCGAGGGGACCTCTAGGATATGGTGCTGGCCGCTTCTGGGAGCGGCGTGGGGCCAGGGCAGGCTCCCTGCCTGCCTGTCCTGGCCCCACGCCGCTGCCACCCCGGAGCCGCTCCAGGTAAGCGGCGCCGGGCTGGAGCCCGCACCCTGCACCTCTCCTGCACCCTGCACCTCAACTCCCTGCCCCGATCTCCCTCCTGCACCCCACACCCCTCCTGCACCCCAGCTCCCTGCTGCACCCCACACCCCTCCTGCACCCCAACTCCCTGCCCTGAGCCCCCTTCCACACTGTGCACCTCCTCCTGCACCCCAATCCCCTTCCCTGAGCCCCCTCATACACCTGGCACCCCTCCTCTGCCCCAGCCCCTTGCCCTGAGCCCCTTCCTGCACACCGCACCCCCTCCCACACCCCACACTCCCTTCCACACCCCAACCCCCTTCCCCAGCCCTACATTCATGGCCCTGTGTGCAATTTCCCCACTCAGATGTGGCCCTCGGGCCAAAAAGTTTGCCCACCCCTGGTTTAGATCGTGGGCTTCTTTGAATTTTTGTTTATTGCCAGTGACCTGTCCGTAACTTTTACTCAAAATAACCGTGACAAAAATCTTAAGCTTATAATGAGTTATGTGCAGGTCATTAGGCTAAATATATCTCAAATAATGAATGACAGAAAGTTTGATTTGATGCCCTTTGAGTTGAAGCTCTTACTTCAATACTTTGTGGAAATATGTTCATATCACAGCAACTTCCATTCCGCCCATTCGCTGTGTAGGCGGTCTCATCAGAGCAATGGGAGATACAGCGACATGGGGATTGAAATGTCCAGAAAACCCCAATATGTTGAAAATGTGAACTTTGTCATGTGGTTTCCTGTGCTATATCTAATTCTGTAAATAAATGGTGAATTTCAGGATAAGATCCTTAGCTAGTGCCAGTCAGTTTAGCTCCAGTGAAGTCGGCTATATTTAGGGATAGATCCTCTGCCAGTGTAAATGGACATAGCCACATTGACTTTAGTGGAGCTATGCTAATCTTAATGCCCATAGAACACTACTGTGTGGAAAAGGCATTCTGTGTAAATCAGTTCCCGTACCACAATTTACATGGAGCTAAACTTACGGAGCGTCGAGTATATTTTAGAAGTGTTATATGTTTTGCTGTTTTTCATGTAATCACAGGAAAATGGCAGGAAAGAAGAAAGAAGTTCAACTACAGGTATAACTCTTGTTTGTTATTTGAATAATTCTAGAGTTCAATAGAATTGTTGACATTTTTAGAGATATTAAATTCTGGGTTTGTTTTATCTCAGGCAGTACTAACCAGTCAAAGTCAATGGGATGAAATGTTGCTGACTAAAGGTGTAACAGGTACTATTATTTTTTTCTATTAATCTCACATAATGAAACATGTGTGCATTTTTATCAATCTTTTTATTTTTGTGACCCCTTCCTGCCCAGTTTCTTCTCACTGTGCATACACTTTGTCTTACTGCCACTTCCTGTGACTTGCCCCTCAAAGCAAAGAGTGCTAGAAACCTCCATAAAGCCTAAGTAAATATGCGTTGTGTAGCTATTTTACATGAAGACTCGAAGGATTTGAAATTCGCACTCCTAAACTGGGGGTAAAACACAGGGCTGCACTGAAGCCACTCCACATCTGCTTCACCAGCCTAAAGACTGGTCACTGGCACTCCATACCACCTATTGTATAAAAGAAGTTCCTGGCAAATTAATACATGTGAACTCAGATCTCATGACTCCTCCATATAACATTCAACTGTGCCTCTCACATTGGCCATTTTGGAACCGTCACAATATTAATCCTATCACACGAAAGATACAAAGACCCAATGCATTGTGTCTGCCTGCAATTCAAACACAAAAGGGTTCTGTAGCGATGAGTGCCTTTCACATACTCCTTTGCAAAGCAGTGAATTTAAACCATACTGGATATCATGCATGGGTGTTTAAAAAAAAAAAAGTTTTGAAATGACTTCATGTCTGGGAAGGGGTAAGTGAAAGCCCTGATAGGTCAATATTTTCAATTACCCTGTGAAATTGAACTAATCAGCAGAATGAGTTTTATGTTCCTATTCATGCACAATTGTATCTGGAATAAGACAAAAGCAATTGTGTTATAAATTGTGTGCTTTCAAGAGTGTACATAGTATGTATTTTCTCCACTCCCCTCAGTTTGTATTGTGGAAGTATAACATTGTATAAGTATAACGTTGTATAAGGGGACATGCTGGATACATTGTATATGAGAGGGCATGCCAAAACATGTTACAAAGTATCTGAGGGAGCACACGTAGGGACAGTTAGCTTTTGAATGGAGAAGCAATTAAGATAGAGCCAGCACGTCTAAGAAGCAGGCATCAGAATGGAAGGTGTGAAGGGCAATTAGTTAAGTTAACTGGAAGCTGTTAAAGGAGATTGTTAAGGATGGCAGGTAATTGAAGATACGTGACTGGTCTCAGGGATCTCGAAGGGTGGTGACTAAAATCTTTTTCTTCTTTTGTCTGTAACTTCTCTGTAACTTGTTCTCCAAAAAATTGTATAAATTAAGAGACACAAGCCCCACTCGGGGGGCTCACTTCTAAATGTATTAGCAGAGCAGCTTTGCTAATAAAACAGAGTGGTCTGATAAATTGTGAGTCTGAGTCAAACTTTGACAGTATGTAAGCTTGGCATCGGTATCTCTTAAATTTATTAGGAATGCTGTTTAAAGAGGGAGAACTCATCGTGTGTGAAGTGAGCAGGGGCTCAAGAGAGAGAACCAATGGGTAGTGAGTAAGGTTGACAGAGAGATAGCATACATGATCTTAGGAAGGAGGGAAACAACACACAAAGGAGGGGTAGGACATGGAAAGAGACAACTGATAAAAGGGCCAAAGGAGGGAGAAACAACTAACAGTGGGCACAGGAAAGGAAGGGCCACCAAGACAAAGCGATAGGGGAAGGAGACATTCATATATCTGCATTCCCCATCACAGAAAATATAAATAAATAAATACTCTGACAGACTAAGACATTTAAGTTAAAACCTAATTTGTTTAAGAGATAATACCAAAAATTAATGTTTTTCAGAAGAAAAAGAGACCACAAATAGGTTTAGAAATACATGTATGCTAGTGCCACTGCAGGACTTACCCTATACATTTACCAAAACATTTTATTTTATAAACTATATGAAGCAGATGAGTTTCATTCTAACTTTTTATACTTTCAGTAATAGACGTTTATCAGGCGTGGTGTGGGCCTTGCAAAGCTGTGGTAAATTTATTCAGAAAACTAAAAAATGATCATGGTGAAGATGACCTTTTGCATTTTGCTGTGGTAAGGATGTAAATTCTATTTAGAACTTCAGTGCCAAATGTGTTTCTTTATCTATCTATTTATAGGATACCTATCACCATAGTATCTGAGTACCAGTGGAGTCGGTGATGAATTTGGCTTGTCTCTTTTTCTGCATGTCTTCTTAAAAGAGGAAGATCAGAGTTTAAAATGAATAGGGAAGGATCTATAATAAGAGAAGAGATAAGCTAGAATCATACAAGTTAATTATGGAAAAGACATACTAGACAATAGTGTAATGAAGAACATTCTTATAATGCATACATACTATGAGATAGAGTTGAGATTACTGGGGGAACCTTATCTCTGAATATACTGACTTGCACGTTTAAAAATCCAAGTCTTAACGATGCATAACCATATAGCCTGACTTTCAAAAGTGCTCAGCACCCACAACTTCCACTGAAGACCATAGAAGTTGTGGGTGCTCATCACTTCTGAAAATCAGGTCAGTAACTTCTTTTTGTTTTTCTGTTGCTTTTCCATATAATTTCCTATGTTATATATAAAAAGGAACGAAGAGGGGGAAGCTGAAAAACAAATAGATTAAAAAAATAAAAATGTTTTTGAGAAAAAGTTCAACCAGAAGAGCAGGTTAAAATGGCAGCTACAATCTAATGCACTAAAGATGTGTTTCACAGGTTCATTCTGAGTTCCCATCCAGATATTAAACTATCAAGCTTATAATACTTGTTAGTATGGCTGCAGATTGTTTTTGTTGCATTCTCTGAAGCTCCAGAGAACAAGATGACAGAAGCAACTTGTCCTGCCTACTGCAATAGCCATTAAAAAGCATCATGCGCTAACCATTACCATAAGAGTTACCACTGACATCTTCAGCTGTAAACACAGAGCAAAACTGTCTAATAGATACCACTGCGTGGTGACTATTGGCAAATGCTCTTTTAATGGGGATCATTGTAGGTGTCCGACATACAAATGTGGATCACTACCATTAGGTCAACAGACAAGTCAGCAAGGTTTTTATCCTACAGATCTTTTGCACACAGATCTCCTCCTATTAAACTCAGATTCTAAAAATCCAACCCCATATGTATCAAATATTTAAAGCTTTTAAAATAGTCATACATACATAGGTATGTATATGTGTACATACAAAACATAGAGCAACAAGCCCAAACATCAAACAGTGGATTGAAATCTCATACCACTGAAGTCAATGAGGTTATACTAATGCAAAACCATTGTGAGATCAGAATCAGACCCCAGGTTTTCAGCCATATCTCTACGATCCAGGCTATTTGCAACCCTGCGTGGCTTTTAAAATAAGAGAAGATTAAGCCTGTTCATTCCATCTGTTTTCATACATCTAGCTGCTGTCCTTTCATCTGCACTTACTTTGACATCCATAATTTATTCCTGCCAGCATATGTAAATGTTTAAATCTGCAATATTATTATTTGGGGTTGTTATACCGTATCATTAACATCATACCTTTCACCCAAGAGTGACAGTATTAATTCAGGTTAAACACCCATTTTTTCATGGTCTGTGTATATAAAAACATCTTCTGTATTTTCCACAGTATGCATCCGATGAAGTGAGCTGTAGCTCACGAAAGCTTATGCTCGAATAAATTGGTTAGTCTCTAAGGTGCCACAAGTACTCCTTTTCTTTTTAGTATTAATTCAGGACTCTAGTGGCCCAGAAGTGTAAACAGTTCATTTCCATTCAGGTCTCCCTTTAATTAGTACCGCTGCTATCAATACATTGAACAACAATATTATATAGTGCTTGTGATCTAGTTATTTTAAAATAAATACTATGTTAAAACCTTGCCAAGTATAGTTTACCAGTGTTAGTTCAAACAGTTTTTGGATTTGTGTGTATTGTATATGTAAAATACATTCATAAAACAAGAAGTTACTGTTAATAAATGTTATTCATGGGATTCTCAAATCTTTATATAGTGTGGACCACATCTTAACAGAGAGTTAATACAATAGACCACTTTCCCTCCCATTGAAATGTCATGGGACCTTCCTATGTGTGATCCTATGACATTCCAATGGCAATTACAGCCATTACTTACCTCAAAAAGCAATATTAGGACAGAGTACCTTTAATGTGATTTAGCAGCTGTAAACAAGAAGGAAAGCCTGCCCCATGTGACCAACAAAGTTGATAACCCGCAAGTGTTTTAAGGACTACTATTGGTCCACAGAACCATGGTTTGAGAATCATTCTGTAAAAGTTCTCAAATAGCTAGCTAGCTAGCTAGCTATAATTCATAATCTATTTGCCCTTATTTTAGGCAGAGGCTGACAGCATTGTGACCCTGCAGACATTTAGAGACAAATGTGAACCGGTTTTTCTCTTTTGTGTTGTAAGTTCAACAATCATCATCAGCTTTTATTTTCGTGCTGCCTATTTTTGTTGTTTTTTCAGTATATGAAAATAAATGTAAAGTTGTACAAATGTGAATTACATCTTTACAGTTTTAGTGTATAGGATATTGTTGCATATTGTACATACCCGCCATTTTATCAGTGAATCATATTTTATATGTTCTTGGCATGCAGAGAGGAAGGGGTATTAGCATAGTTCTTCTGCTAACAGGGAAAGAAAATTCTCCATCTACTATAGTACATTATGCCAGGCCTGGTTGCTAACTCTGTAGGCAAGTGGTTTTTTTTCTACTTGGAAGTTTTGAGATTTGGATTCCAGCAGCTAAGGACTAATAACCAGGGTGCATTAAGCAGACTCCACTCTATATAACTGCAGCCACATGAAATTAACAGCATCTCTGATCTCACCAAAAGCTATCCAGTTCCACTGTGCTGCTCATGCATATACATGGTGGGGCAATGAGCAGAAGAGTGAAGCACAGAAGGAAGAGTAGTGAAGGAAGCTGTGGGGAAATGGAGGAACTAGAACTGAGATGAGGAGAGACAAACAGTGGAGGGAAGAAACCTGGGAACAAGGTGGATAGGAAGTGAAAGCAAGAAAGGTCTAATTCTGTACCAGTGAAGTAAATGGAAACTTTGTGATTAACTTTAGTGGGCTAAAGGTCAGATCCCAAAGGAGGAAGAGAGTAACCAAAAAACAAGAGTAGTCAAAAATGGGGACAGAACCTGTAACAGAATCTGTCTGCATGCCTGCTTCCCCTCTCCTCCCCCCCCATTACTACACAGTTGGCTCTGCAGAGGAGAAGCTGGGGGCAGAACTGGGGATGGGGGAGGACCTGTATCTAGAGACAGAGTTGTGGCTGGGGGCAGAGCGGAGCTGCAGCAGGGGGTGGAGTGGAGCTGCAACTGGGGGCAGAGCAGGGGGTGGAGTAGACCTGTGGCTGCGGGCTAGCTTTGTGCCCCCCTGAACATTCCTCTGCACCCCACAGTTTGGGGACCACTGCTCTACACCCTTTCAACTGCTGGCCTTTCAGTGGAGCTGCCGACACAGGTAACAGTCCAGTCATTGCCAGTTGTGACCGTGGTCTGTGCTAAGTAGACAACTGCTCAATAGGAACTTGACTGAGACCACCTACTCATTTCATGTAGGACACTGTTGAGCAGTTGGATGATAATTTTAGGTTGTCACCCAACTAGGCTATATTTGATGTGTTGAAGATGAAATGCTCTGTATCCCATTACACATCTCTTGAATTAGACATTGAACTCCATCGCAGGTCAAGCCATTTCAATAAGAAAATGCCAGATTCTAAAATGTAAACCCTCTGAAACTTTTGAGATAAGAGCTATGTTAAACAATAACAGAATAACAAATAATAGGAATAACAGTTTTCTTTGATATCACTAATTTTAGCCCTGTGTTTTTGATTCATCACCTGTTTTGCAAATCAGTCTATCTGCAGTGATACATTGCTACCACTTTTAGTTTTAGAACACCGTATCATGGTAACTGTCTATTGCTGGTCAAAAATAGATTGTGTTAGAGGTCAATTAAATGTGCAAAACTACATTAGTAGATCTTACTGAGAGTTTTATTTTATCATTTATTTTTTACAGGATGGCAAAATTATAGCACTAGTGCGAGGCACAAATGCACCACTTCTCAGTAAGACAGTAATAGAGCTAGTAGAAGAAGAGAGGAAAATTTTAGCCGGGGAAATAGAACGCCCTCAGGTACTCACTAGATAACTGTTTTCTTATCAAGTTTAAATATAAATGAATATTTTTATTACATTTGCATGGTCTCTTTCTGTGTGTGGTGCTGTTTTTATTTCTTTTACTGTTGATATTTCGTTTTCATTTTTGTGGATACCACTATGTTTACCGTGAACTGGCATGTATCTCATCTTTTAGAACCTTCCATTAAGTGGTACTCATCCACATGATACTGGTAATTTTACAAACTGATCTGTATGCAGAGGAGGGATTCTTCACTAACAAAAATATAACCAGCATAAAAACTAATTTTGTATTTATCTCTTTATTTATTTTTATACTTTCAATGCTGGAGATTTTTCTTATCTATTTTACTAAGGGCTCGAGAGAATAAGGGAAAGGGGACAGTTCTTACCTAATTCCTCTTTCCAACTGAAATGTAGGTGAAAGATTTCCATTTATCTGTATAGATGCAAAAGATAAATTGTAATGGACTACAACTCAGTTAAGAAAAATCAGAACAAATTGTCTTAGTTCTGCATAAGATAGCATTATACCCTATCAAATATATTATTTAGCTTCTAGGGATAAAACTGCTGAAGAGATAACTGGTAGCTGAGCTTGGTGACTTAAATAAATTATTTTTCTTGTGTTAGCAGCAGCAAGCCTGCCTGTTTCAAAACCCACTTAAACTTTGTGAATAATTGAGATTAAATAATTTAGTTGTGCTGCTAGAATTTTGGTGTTTACTTTATATTCTACATTTAGCAGAGAAATAGGTTGGACATTTCCACAGTTATGTCCATCTTTATGTTTCTTTCTGGGCTGGCACAAGGTTTCACAAAATCTACAAAAAATGTTTAGAAGCAGAAAAAGAAGCAGCTTAAATGTTGATGTTGATATTATCTTGCACTAAGTTAACGCTGCAGGGAGTTTTTCAGAGAGGGGAAGCAGAGAAAGAACAAAGGAGTGACTTGCTCAACATCACTGGCAGAGTCAGGAATGGCACTTAGGTCTCATGATTCCCAGTGAGCTATCCACTGGCCCATACTGCCTCAATATTAACTTCATACTGACAGTATAATTTTATCAGAATAAGAACATGAAAACTGCAATTTTCTTAGGTACAAGAGCTTGTGTTTTTAGAAGAGAAAGCATCAGAAGATTATATTGAAGAAACCCAACTTGAAGGTAAAAGATATTTTAATTATTAGTACAAAGAAAAAACTTAAACAAGTATCTTGTTAGGTATTTGGTATTAGGATTATGTGTGTCCAGTCATAACATTTTCCTTTGGTTCATTTGGTAACATGAGAGATTATTGTGGAAGGAGTCAAATATCACATGTAGATGCATATGAATGTTGTAAAATGATCAAACTAATAACAGATATACTTATGTTATTATTATTAATTATTTCTGTAATGTCTGAGATCTGGATCCAGCTCTATGAAGATTTAACAAGATGGAGCGCTCAATGTCTGTAGCAAAGGGTTTAATTTGAACTTTGAATTATCTTCTAACGTAATATAGCATCCATGACAGAAAAGTTATGGTAAAAAATGGTGACCAAGAATGACATGGCACCAAAAAGCTGTGCATCTTGTAAAGGCCTAAGAGTATGAATTTTGTTGGGGAACAAATGAGAGCCCTCTTTCGCATACAGTATCCTCCAGAGTCTCACAGAAAGGAGTCCAATTTTGTTAGTGGTACATATGAAGGACAAAATGTCAGCAAATATGCTGAGTGCAGCAATTACAAGATCTGTAGCAGCGTTGTTTTTTCTGAGACGTTCACGTGGCCTTGTCCATCTGGCCTACCACAAGAAGTGCAAGTCAGAATGACTGCTCATGCATTTTAGAGCACAGGCTTGTTCTAATGCCTGGTAGAACTAGTGACCCAATGAAGAAATTAAGAGATGAGTAAAACTACCAAATCCCTGGATTTACAAGACTTAAAAAAGGAAAGTCAAATTAGATACCATCTACAATCTAAGCAGTTGCAGGCCAACTATCTGGGAGGTCTGTAGTATCAGCAAAAAGCAAAACAGGCCCAGGAGAAAAGGCAATTTGAAGGCTAACAACAGCGATACAGTATTTCCAGCCCTTTAGCACTTCTATCCAGCTCTTCTTCATTGAAACAACACTTTTGAAATGCGACTTCAGAGCAGGGCTGGCCTTACCATGAGGCGAACTGAGGCGGCCGCCTCAGGTGCCAGACTGGGGCGGGGCGCCACTAGGACCCAGAATGTAGAAAATTGTGTCTGCTGCTGGTGCATATGTATTCTCTCTGCTCTAGATGCAGAGATGGTGGAGTGCTGTGCTGGAGGAAGGAGGGCACAAGAGACATAACTGGTAGGCAGGAGAAAAGGTGAGAGGGAATAACAGAAAGCAGCAGGAGCTGCAGGGAGAGAGAGGAGGAGGAGCCTCTTATGTACCTCTCTAGCACCCCTAGGAGCCTGGACTGATTAACACCAGCTTCTCAGGGAGCTTCCTGTTTCCTGCTGCTTCCCTGAAACCACTTGAGGAGAACAGGCAGTCAACTGAAGTAGTAGGAGCCAGTTAGGCCTTTAAGACGCGGATATCTTTCCTCACTCAGGCCCTGCTACCAGCCTGCTTATTTGTCCCCTTCAAATGAGTGTTGAGAGCCACTATAGCTGGCACAGAACAGCAGTCATGAGTGAAGGAAGAAAACACCCCTCTGGGGCAGCATTCAGTAAAAGAAAGAAAGCAAAGGAAGCTTTTCTATCTAAACAGGAAGGAGCTCTCCTAAGATACATAGACACAAATGTTCACAGTGAGCCTTCCGGCCCCAGTGAGGATGTGAGTGATGAGGAGATGCCTGATCTTCCAGTTAGAGTGCAGGTGACCTGGCAGCTACTGCAGCATCCATATCTCCATCTCAAATGGATGTAACCGTGCACATTCCTGAAGAAAAGTGTAGATCAGAGAAGAGTGTGGTGGAGGCGCAAGAAACAGTTGCTGCTGAGTTTAGTTCCTTAAGTCTAGATGATCCAGGACTGAGTGGACCCAATTGAGCAGTAGCCTGAGGGAATTTCTTGTACTGCATGGGCCATAGCAAGTGAAAAACTTCACGTTCCCCAAAGACAATGAAAATAGAAGTTTCCATCCAACACATTACTGGCGTGAAATCCCCAATGGTGACAAAGTGGAGAGGCCATGGCTTATGTACTCAAAAACCCAGAATGCTGCACACTGTTTTTGTTGCAAACTCCTCCAGTCTAATGTTCCAGACACATGGGGTTCTACAGGAACAAAGGACTGGAAAAATCTGGCTAGAAATCTGGCATGCCATGAGACAGCAGCAAATCACCAGAGAACATTCCAGCGGTGGAAAGATATCTTTCTTCTTGAGATGAGACTAAGGTTAAAGGCCACCACAGATAATCAGTATCAAGAGAAGACTGCATCAGAGTCTCTTTACTGGCAAAATGTTCTGAAAAGGCTCATTGCCATTGTGAGAATGCTTGCTACCCAAAACCTAGCACTGCGTGGCACTTCAGATCAGCTGTATGTGCCAAACAATGGAAACTTCCTTAAAACTGTGGAGCTGATGGCTGAGTTTGATGTTGTACTCCAGGAGCATCTACGAAGACTCACCACCCAAGAAACGTATACACCCCACTACCTTGGAAAAACAATTCAAAATGAGATCATACAGTTACTGGAAGAAAAGTCAAACAGAAGATTGTGGCAGATCTGAAGTCAGGAAGATATTACTCTGTTATTCTGGACTGCACATCTGACATCAGCCATACAGAACAAATTACTTTAATGGTGCGTTTTGTAACAACAACAGAACCTAGTGAAAATGTCCCTGCAATGGTGACTGTCAGAGAGCATTTTCTAGAATTTATTGATATTGATGATACTTCAGGAGCTGGTATGACAAATGTGCTCCTTAAAAAGCTGGAAGATACGGGAATTACGATAGCTGACATGAGAGGTCAGGGCTACGATAATGGTGCCAACATGAGAGGAAAGAACAGAGGAGTGCAGACACGGATCCAAGAGTTAAACCCTCAAGCTTTTTTTGTCCCATGCAGTTCTCATTCATTGAACTTGGTGGTCAGTGATGCAGCATCAGCTTCTAGTGAAGCTGCTGAATTTTTTAATATAATTCAAACCATCTATGTATTTTTCTCTGCATCAACTCATAGATAGCAAATTTTGAAGCAACATCTGGGAACATCCTCTCTGACACTGAAACCACTGAGTGCCACACGATGGGAAAGTTGAGTGGAGGCGATAAAGCCTATCAAACACCAAATTGGGAAGATAGATGATGCCATAGTTGCCATTACGGAGGATAATGCTATGACAGGAACTGTTCGTGGGAGAACAGTGGTAGAGGGAAATGGAATCACCAGAAACATACGTAACTTCAAATTTCTGTGTGGCTTAGTGTTGTGGCATGACATACTGTTTGAAATAAATGTTGTGAGCAAGAGACTCCAAGGTGTTGACCTTGATATATCTGGAGCAAAGGAACAACTGGACAAAGCAAAGTCATACCTACAGTCTTACCGGTCAGATGAGGGATTTCAAAACGTTCTGAAGAGTGCACAGAAGTTGGCCGAGGAACTGAAGCAATTTTCCCACCCATTCAAGAATACAAGAGTCACTGAAGAAGAAGACATTTTGATTACGAGGCACGGGATAATTCCATAAGAGACCCCAAACAACAATTCAAAGTTGAATTCTTTAACCAGGTGCTAGATTGTGCAATACAGTCAAAGAACATTTCATGTAGCTCAAGAAACACAGCAGTATATTTGGGATGTTGTATGATATTCCAAAACTCCTCACTATGCCTGAAGAAGACCCACACCAGCAATGCAGGGCACTAGAGACAGTGTTGACACATGATGACATGCGCGATATTGATGCAGGTGATTTAGGTGATGAACTGAAAGCCCTTTCAAGATACATTTCAGCAGGATCAACTCCAAAGGCTGTTCTGGAATATATGTGCACAAATAAGATGACCACCTTCTTTCCAGATGCTTTTGTTGCTCTGCGCATACTTCTAACGCTTCCTGTAACAGTTGCCAGTGGAGAACGCAACTTCTCCAAGCTGAAGTTAATAATAATACATCTACGCTCCACAACGACACAGGAGAGGCTAGTCAGCCTTGTAACCATCTCAATAGAGCATGAGCTGGCCCAGACTGTGGACCTTCGGGAAGCAGTTCAAATCTTTGCAACCAAGAAGGCACAGAAAGCACCACTTCGATTATTCAAACAGATAAATAACTTTTCTTTATTATGCAGAGAAGAAAAGTTACTTTTGCTGTTCAGGCGTTTGAAAGTTAAGTGTTACTTAAAATTTTTGAATGAGGCTTTTAAGTTGTTAGTTCTCCTTTATTGGGGTAGGTAGCAGAGCAGTACCACAAGAGGAGTAGAACAGGAAGAAGGCAGAATTGAGACCTTTCAAAGTTTTGGCCCAAGCGAGGGGGCATGGGGGCGCCATTTGAGCTCCCCGCCTCAGGTGCCAACATGTTGTGAGCTGGCCCTGCTTCAGAGCTTTCATGCAAGAATTAGGGCAGTTGTTTGTTTCAGGAAGGTAGTTCTTTTCAATCTCTGTTAAATTTATGACTCTTCAGCCCTAGCTCCTAGGGCTTTAAATTGTTGTCATTCTCCCCAGAATAGGATTCTGCGAAGGCAAATCTCAAAGAAGAAAGAAGCTAAGTAAATCCATTTATTCATATCTGAATATCAGTGACAACATAGCAGAATTTTTGGAAGCTTTCACGTTTCAACGCTAACTTCGAGCACTCAGCAGCTAACCTTTAGTGACCTACCACACACCATCCTTGCATCTTTCCTTGCTGGTTATCCCTTACTACAAAGACCCTCCACCATTTCTTCCATAACAACTTTCTCAAGATTTTTTCCATCACTGTTCCTAATGTGACAAAGTACATAAATTTACATCTCTTGATTTCTGACATCAGGGTCTGCTTCTCTCCACTAACATTTCTAACATGGACAAAAGGCAAATGCCTAAGAGATCCACAAGAATCTTCACCAGCACCACACCTCAAAAGCTTCAGTTCTCTTCTTGTCAGCGAAATTATCTTCCCACCATTCATATCCATAAACCACTATGGAAAAAAATAAACTTTTCACCAGTTGCATCTTTGAGAAAAACTGTGGCATCTTGAAATATACAAAGGAGGCCATAGCTGAGCGAGTCATCCCTAGTTTTTCTTCCAGTTTCTTTGGAACAGGCTCCTTGGTTGGATATATATGATCCTAAATAATTAAATTTCATCTGCTGCCTCTACAACTCGTCTGTTAATTGTGGTGCCCTCTTGCCTCCTGTTTTTATTAGCTGTGTTTAACGTTCATGCATTTTGTTTTCGTTGTAAGCAGGAATAATCTGTATTCCTCATTAGTTGTTTTTGCAGACCCTAACATTTGTTGCACTGCATTGGTGGTTGTAGCAAAGAGCATTGTGTCATCACAAGATCTGAGGTTGATTAGGAGAGGTCCACCAATGAAAATCCTAGCTCCTTCCACTTTGCCAAAACCTTCCAAACCTTGTCTCGTAATAAATTCTGTGCATGTGTTAAAGAGGCTTGGGGACAAAATACACCTTGCCCAGTGGAAAACCCATTCACTGTTGCCTACTGCTGTTTGCACCGTGGTCTGTTGGTGTTAGAGACCTGCAGTTAGCTCAATAAGATGCTTTGGAATCCTCATGTCTGCTAATATCTTCCAAAAGATAGTCATGTCAGACCATATCAAATGCTTCTGAGTCGTCAGTGAAGCACATGATCTATGGGTGATCATACTGTGTGCATTTTTCAATGATGTGATGGATGTTCACGATGTGGTTACTTGTGCCTCTTTGAAACCAGCTTGTTGGGGTGATAGTTCTGCTTCTAGCCTTCCTTTCATGAGGTCCTAGATTATCTAGAGCAGAACTTTGCTTGTGTGCTATGTCAGGGAGATGATATGATAGTTACTACACTCTGTTATGCCTCCTTTCTTTGGCAAGGACAGAAAGATTCCCTTCATTCAGTCCTCCAGCCAATTTCTAGTCATCCATACATCATTATAAGTTTTCAACATAAGATCAGTACCACATTTGCCAATTGTTTTAACAGTTCTTCAGACACGTTATCTACCTCTGGTGCTTTTACAGTCTTATTTTCATAATAGTATGCACCACTTATTCTTGCAGGATTGATGGCTCTGGCTCCGGCTTTGTACTCTTTTCTGTCGTCCTGTATTATGAGTCTCTCTGCTGAGACTACATATTGACACCGTAATGTGTCCACCTATATTTAATGTCATCACCCTCAGTGAGGACTCTGCCATCATGATCTTTTATAATATTTGATCATGGGGAAAACCTTTTGGTAAGAAGTCTGACCACTCTGAACATACCATTCATGTTATTACTCTTTATAATTCTCTTGCTGTTTATACACATGGAAGTCATCTGAAAGCATGACACAGAACCATATTGACTACGTCATGATATAGCAATGCTGGAGATGAATTGTCCAATGGTCAGAGACTTTCCCAAGTGCTGACTGTGGGTCAGACCATCAGCTGTTAATCTCAAACATAAAATTAATACTTAAAAAAAGGAAGTCCACCTCTAAATGGTGTTATGCAAGTATATTTCCTCTGCAGATTCTCACTTACCTGCCCTCTTTCCTGGCTTTTTTCAGGGTCTTTTCCATTACAGATAACAGAATGAAACCGAGCCCTTTATAACCTTGTTTTGAATGTTGAACTCCACAAGCAAGTGTGAGTGCTACCCCGAGCATTTATAGTTGTAAATTATTCCAGGATTTGCAATACTGAGGTATGTGAGTCTGCTGAGGCAGATCCGTATGTACAGGGAGAACTCCACTTATAGATAAGTAGCTTTTCTTTCTCTTAATGGATCTACTTCATATATATACACTCACCCTCCCTTATCTCTGCTTTCAAAGTTGTAGTATTAAGGTGTGAGCAGTTGGGAAAAGGAATTGCATTTCAGTGTGGTGATTCATGTACAGAGGTTTATAATCCACATTTGAACCTCTACTGCTATTGGTTCCCAGGACCCTATATCTTGGTGAGCAGAATCCAAAATTAAAAGGAAGCATATGGAGAGCTCAGGTTTTAAGTATAAAAAGTAAATTAGTCTGTGTATATATTTCAGTAAATATATTTATAAATATGCATATGTATTCTTCCTTTTCTTATAGAAGGAGTCATATACACTGTTGCAATTATAAAACCTGATGCCATTGCAGATGGAAGAGTAGAAGAAATTAAACAAAAGGTAAACGAAATTTTTTAAAAACCCAACCATCGTGTCTGGTTAAGTGCCAAGATAGTGAGATGGGAGTATAATTGGATATTAATTTAGGACAAAACTGTACAGCCAGATCTGCTAATATTTATCCTGTAAAACTGACAAACATAAAATGGTTGTGGCTGGAGCAATATGATTTTCGCACTGATGCTGTTTAACATATTTTATGGTACTAGAAGAGGTATGTACTGAAGTATACTATGCAGATCATTGATTGACACACAAGTATTCCAACTGAAGCGCGGTAAGTTGCTTACACAGCCTCCCAACAGTTCCTTATTTTTTTCTGCAGTTGATGGCAGAGGTGAGAGTTACCCATCAATTCTGGGGTAGGGCAGATGAGTCACAGAAAATAATTTTACAAATGTGGAAAATATTTTCTTTGCCACAGCAGTATTTTTCAAAATTCTAGACCTACAAATAAACCAGCTCAAATTAGCCAGTTCTTTACATATGTGTGTGAATGTATGCAGACAGTGATGAGCTGTCAAAATCTTAACAACGGGTTCCCTCCTCACCCCATGAGGGGGTCGTTGCCCACCCCTGCCCCCCGGGACTCCTGCCCCATCCAACCCCCCCACGTTCCTTGACACCCCCCCGCAGGACCCTTGCCCCATCCATCCCCCTCCCCTGTCCCCTGACTGCCCCCAGAACCGGGCAGGAGGGTCTCATGGGCCGCCGTAGTGGGTGCCCACCCCACCCCTAAGAGCCAGAGGCACCTGCCGGGGGGCGAGGTGGGGAGTCCCGGTGGTGCTTACTTGGGGCAGCTCCCAGGAAGCATCCGGCAGGTCCCTCTGGCTCCTAGGGGCGGGGGAGCGTAGCTAGGGGGGGAGCAGGGGAAGCAGCCGCTCCCCCCACTGATCACATCAAAAGTGGCGCCAGGGCTGGAGCATCCACAGGGAAAATTGGTGGGTGCAGAGCACCCACCGGCAGCTCCCCAGCCCCAGCTCACCTCACCTCCACCTCCGCCCCTGAACGCGCCACCCCGCTCTGCTTCTCCGCACCCCCCTCCCCTGCTTCCCGCGAATCAGCTGTTCGGCGGGAAGCTGGGGAGGGGTGAGAAGCAGGCCGCGGCTTCCCGCTCAGGCCGAGCGTGGCAGAGGTGAGCTGGGGCGGGGAGCGGTTCCCCTGCACCCCCCCGCCCCGGGTTACCTGCTGCGGTGTGGGCAGCCCTCTTCGCGCTCCCACCACCTGAGCTCACCTCCTCTCTGCCCCCTGGGCCCGAGCAGGAAGCCACCGCTTGCTTCTCGGTCCTCCCTGGCTTCCCGCTGAACAGCTGATTCGCGGGAAGCGGGGGGGGGGGGCGGACAAGCAGAGTGGGGCGGCACATTCACGGGAGGAGGCAGAGGTGGAGCGGAGGTGAGCTGGGGCCGGGGGTGGGGCGGGGAGCTGCCGGTGGCTGCACCCACCAAATTTTCCCCGTGGGTGCTCCAGGGCTGGAGCACCCAGGGAGTCGCGCCTAAGGCGCCACTTTGGGCCAGTTAAATTTAGAAGCCCTTTTAGAACCGGTTGTCCCTTGCGGAACAACCGGTTCTAAAAGAGCTTCTAAATTTAACAACCGGTTCTAGCGAACCGGTGCGAACTGGCTCCAGCTCACCACTGTATGCAGACATACATAAGCTCATGCTTATAGGAAAGTAAAGTCACAGGATATACACTGGTAATGATTTAGATGCATAGGCAGACACAACATTTGGTTAAGGAGACATCATTTCTGCCTCCAGAACATAGTACTAGAGGAATGCTCATTTCAGTTCCAGAAATGCTGAATTGTGGACATGCACACATATAGTGGGTATATGCTGTGCAGGGAGTACACATGGTGATACAGATCATATCAATGCATGCCTACTCTACGTATACATATTTCTACCATGCTAGTGGGAATTTTAAAAAATAGATACTCATGTTATTTCTGCATACGAAAATCAAAAAGCAAATATACTATAATAAAAAGTTAATATATACTTTGTAATGGCGGTAGACCAATTTCTCCGAGGTGTGTACAAATACTTTACAAGTACATGACTGACTGCTGCATAATAAAGCTTTTACTGTCAGTCATTAGGAATGATTATGTGCTGCCTTCCCATAGGTTTGCTTTGTTTGCATTACTGGAATCAATAATGGTAAAACATGTTTTACAAATAGTAGAGATTTTCAATAAAATCTGTATATTGAGGTACATAATGTGTAACAAAAGGCTTCTTTATTTTAATGGGTGTCACACTTGAACACAGTCCAGTACTTTGAAAAGCTGGAAATTTAGTTGGGCTGAATGAAGAAGTTACTATATTTGTGATATTTCATATTACCTCATTTAAGATTCTACATAAAAATCAGTCAGTTTTTAGAATCATAGCAAAAATATGTAAACTAATATTTGCTGATTTGCTATATGTCTCCCTCAAATGCTTCTGAACCTGATGGCTGATCTGTAATTGAAGATTACAGAAGCGGGCTTTGGCATTGCGGCAGAAGAGGAGAAGACATTAACTGAAGAGCAAGTTAGAAATTTCTACAGTCGCAATATAGAACAGGTAAAAGGCCTACACAAATAGAGATGGCTATATTGATAATAATATCATCTATATGGCTTGTAAAACATTTATAAAATGTAATTGATTTCAGTTAATTAAAATTATTGATGACACAGAGAGAAAATAAATTAAAAGATTGTCTCATCTTCTTTGCTTCGGTTTTCCAGTCCAGCTCCTATACGATGCCTGTGGTTGTTGGTGTTCCAACATTGCATTTAAATAACAATGGAATAGCATACAATCCTTGGTAGATACTGAAGCAATAGAGGTTTATTTTCCCTAACACAACCAACTCATTAGCCAACAGTGGAATAGTCAGAATAACATAAGGTAAATACTCTAAACAGCAAAAGCTATATATACTCTAAAAAACAACAACGATACATCTATGTATCGTTGTTGTTTTTTAGAGTATATAATATATAATTAGTTCAGAGGGAGCTGTGAACTGTGGGAAATCAGTTATTTCAAATTTGGTGACAATATATACCTCCAGACCAGTGGCACTGCTATGGGCACCCACGTGGCCCCACAATATGCCAACATTTTTATGACTGACCTGGAACAACGCTTCCTCAGCTCTCGTCCACTCACGCCCCTTCTCTACCTACGCTACAATGATGACATCTTCATCATTTGGACCCATGGGAAGGAAACCCGGGAAGAATTCCACCACGATTTCAACAGCTTCCACCCCACCTGGACCAATCTATACGGGAGGCCCACTTCCTAGCACCATGGTGCAAATAAGTGACGGTCATGTTAACACCACCCTGTACCGAAAACCCACCGACTGCTATGCCTACCTTCATGCCTCCTGCTTCCATCCTGAACACACCAAATGATCCATTGTCTACAGCCAAGCACTGAGGTACAACCGCATTTGCTCCAACCCCTCAGAGAGAGACCAACACCTACAAGATCTTCACCAAGCATTCTCAAAACTACGATACCCACACGAGGAAATAAGGAAGCAGATCAACAGAGCCAGATATGTACCCAGAAGTCTCCTCCTGAGAGACAAGCCCAAGAAAGAAACCAACAGAACTCCACTGGCCCATCACATACGATCCTCAGCTAAACGCATCATCCAACGCATCATCAGTGATCTACAACCCATCCTGGACAGCGATCCCTCATTTTCACAGGCCTTGGGAGGCAGGCCAGTCCTTCACCCACAGACAACCCGCCAACCTGAAGTATATTCTCACCAGCAACTACACACCACACCATAGTAACTCTAACTCAGGAACCAATTCATGCAACAAATCTTGATGCCAACTCTGCCCACATATCTACACAAGTGACACCATCTCAGGACCTAACCAGATCAGCCACGCCATCACCGGTTCATTCACCTGCATGTCCACCAATGTAATATACACCATCGTGTGCCAGCAATGCCCCTTTGCTATGTACGTCGGCCAAACTGGACAGTCCCTACGTAAAAGGATAAATGGACACAAATCAGATATTAGGAATGGCAATATACAAAAACCTGTAGGAGAACGCTTCAATCTCGCTGGACAGACAATAGCAGATTTAAAGGTAGCCATCCTGCAGCAAAAAAACTTCAGGACCAGACTTCAAAGAGAAACTGCTGAGCTTCAGTTCATTTGCAAATCTGACACCATCAGCTCTGGATTAAACAAAGACTGTGAATGGCTAGCCAACTACAAAAGCAGTTTCTCCTCCCTTGGTGTTCACACCTCAACTGCTAGAAGAGGGCCTAATCCTCCCTGATTGAACTAACCTCGTTATCCCTAGCCTGATTCTTGCTTGCATGTTTGTACCTACCTCTGGAAATTTCCACTACATGCATCTGACAAAGTGGGTATTCACCCACAAAAGCTTATGCTCCAATACATCTGTTAGTCTACACATTGCCACAGGACTCTTTGCCGTAGTTATTTCCTTGTTAGTCTCAAAGTGTGATTCTACTCTACTCTGAAAATGAGTGTGTAAAAATAGTACTTGTTTACACTGTATGTACTTCAACTGTTTCAGAATGTAGAATACTGCCCTCATTTACAACTGTGCAATCCTGTTGAAAACGATGAGATTACGTAAGTGCAACTGAAGACAGAATTTGGAGACAATAGAGTTGCTGCAGTGTAGTTGAGTGCAAATTTTGGCCTGTAGAATCTTTATAATGGGGATTTTGAATGAATCAGAAAGAACACAACTTGACTTTTCAGATACCAGGTTGTGTTTGTAGGACTGGCAGTTTAGATAAAACTTCTTCTTATTTGTTGATGGAGCAAATTTACTCTTGAAATCACTGGGATAGTAAACATTTTTTTGCAATCACTTTTCAGTGTAGAGACACACTTTATGTATTGTATAGTACCAAATATATTTTTCTATTCACTTTCATTTAATTTATTTTTATATGTCTATCATGCAAACTATCATATTCCAAAATGCTTTACACCAAGAGAAAAATAACTGTAGAATTGAGTGTCCTTACAATATATCCATAAAATCTGAAAGGTAAAATAATACATAGAGATGAATCAGAATATGAAAAAAGAAAAACTACACATTAAAAACAGTAAAATACAAATAAATATTCTTGCTTACTATCCTGTTAGTATGAAAGGAGAAATATATTATGTAAGTTAAGGGATGGGAGATGTTGGCAGGGGAAAGACTCAATCATATGTTAAAGCAAAGAGAAAGGGTTTAAAGAAAGGTTGGCAATGAAGTAAATGGGGGGCTTAGAGGGAATGAAGAGAATTCCAGCACTGGTGGAAAAGTGACTCCAAGTTATGAAGAGACACAAGGAGGTTGCTTCCCATGAAAGTATCTCTCTGTGTGGATGAAGGCCAAGACTAAAGGGGAGAAAAGAACAGACAAGGAAGTAAGTGTCTGAGAATGTCCTGAAAATCAGGAATTTATAGAATTTATAGAACTTTAAAAATCATGTCAGGAAATGCAATATATTTTGTTGCTTTACATCATGTGCCTCAGTCCACTATACTATAAGCATCACATTTGATCTCATCTCTGAGTTATTGTTACATTAGATTGGGAGAACATGTGGCACACAAGTTGTATGCAATAGTATAATTTCAATTATCTCAAGATCTTATATTTACTGTAAAGGCTGAGGCATACTTTATAATACTGTTTTATCACTTGAACTAAAGTGGACTTATCACAAAATCTTATCAGATATTTCATATAGAATTGTATATGGTGATTGTAAATACAATAGTGAGATGGGAGCAAGTTATACAGCACATGTATAGTTTGATTTCTGGTGATAAGGTCAAACAGTTCTCTTTGTAGTATATAGTTTAGAAATTGTGTTTTTTAGCCTGATTTTGAAGATTTTGTGACAATCATGACTGGTGGACCATCCCATATTCTGATAGTTTCTAAACCAAAGGAGGTAACTGTTGCTGTTCCACAATGGAAAGAACTGGGTAAATCAGATGAGCATATATCTGCAGAGCCTCAGCCTGAAAAGCCAAACAGGTAACTGGAAAAATTCAAATGACACTTAAGTTTTATGCAGTTACATGAGAAATAATAAAAAAAATATTAAGAGCCATATTGTCACATGCCCTTATATGCACAGCTGTGCCGATGCAGGGAGTAAGCAAGAGTCTCCCTAACCATGTGTGGGATACACAACAGCCCATCACAACTGCAGTCCCCCCAGAATGGCTTGCAGAATGGGCTAGGCACACTAAAGGATGGTACAGCCTGCACAGTGCTACCACAGTCTAATTATATGTACCTGCACTGACCCAATTCAATCTAATTACATGACCCTGTACTGACATGAATGTAAAGATGTTAGAAAGAACCAGTCATTATTTTTTTGTCTTTCTGATTTACAGGTGCAGTAGCCTTCCCTGGATAAATTTTGTCTGACATGATAATATTAGAGTGATCACATATAGGTGATCCTCACAATTATAAACATGTCACAATAAAAATTATTTCTTTTTCAAAGAATTTCTATAGTGCTGTGTTTTCAAAGATCATGCTTTAGGTGTATAAAGCATGATCCCCTTATCAATCCTTTTTTAGAAACTGTCATTGTCAGTGTTAATTTTGTCCAGTGAAATGCACAGAGGCTATTCAAAGGCAGACCAAGTAGAAACATTGCATGACTGAGATTTCACTTTCAAAGTACTTATGGTATAACACAGCAAGTAACTAATACTCTGTTAAGAATGGACAATATCTTCATTCCTTAGAACTGCTGGTTTTTGTTGGTATGCAGAATCATAAAGTAACTGGCATTTTATTCTTGTATGTTTTACTAAAGTATTAAAATATATTTTTTCAGCAAGTCAATTATTGATACATTTGTGTAAAACAGTAAATGAATATAAAGGATACGTTAATTTAGATGTATTATTTGTCTCTTATTAGCTTGCAAGAAGTTTTGGAATCCGAGAATATGTTAAATTTATGTGATGTGGAAGACAGTGTAGAAGATGCTAGCAGGCAACTTGCCTTCTTTTTCCCAGATTTTGGTAAAAAGAAGACTGGCCAAAATCTTGAAAAAACATTGGCCTTAATTAGACCTTCTCTATTAAAGGAAAGAAAAAGTAAGTGATAATAACTACATTTTTCACCTGCAGTACACAAAGAAGGCCTTATATTTTGGATTTCAAAAATCCTGGTATCTTTTAATGAATAATACCTAGTTTTTACCTAGCGCTTTTCTCCAATAAATGTCAAAAGTGCTTTACAAAGTGGGTCAATATAATTATCCCCATTTGACAGATGGAGAAACTGAGAGAGATGAACTCATTTGTCCCAGGTCACCCAGCAAGCCAGTAGTAGAGCCAGGAAGAGAATCCAGGCCTCCAGTCCAGTGTTCTACACTCTAGACCATGCTGTCTTCAAATTAGTTTCTGTGCTCAGCCTTAAGTTGACAGAACTATATATCAGAAAAATACAATTTATTCATTCTATTCTGTTTTTACCTACTTTTGTGTGAATATCATTTTATTTCCTAGATCAGTTCTTCAAAAATTGCCTCTGTAGATCCCCTTTCTGGGATATAATTATGGTTTCTAGAAAAATCAATGAGTCTAATTAAAACATATTTAAATGAGTTATGCTTTCTGCTAAAACAATTTAGCTAGTTTTCAGAGTAGCAACCGTGTTAGTCTGTATCTGCAAAAAGAAAAGGAGTACTTGTGGCACCACTGTCCTTGAGTGGTTGAGCATTCTCTGCCAGGTCCAAGGCAGCATCTATGGCTAGCTTGAATAATGTCTGTTACATAGATTTGAAAGAGTACTACTTGGAGCACTCTTCTTACATTTACATGGCATTCCTTTCTTGATTTGACATCTAGTTCTCATGCAACTGGGAGAGCAGTTTTGCAGTCCGTATATAGGGCCTGATTCTGCCACCTTTGCTCATGTAAAATAGTGTATACTTGCAAAAATAGCCACAGAATTCAGTCATAATTATGCCTTCTGTTAGAACTCCTGGACCCTCCTTTGTGGGGGCTGTAATGAGAATATAATATATTATTATATATAATAATATATACTATATAATATAATAATAATATTTCAGAATGAGATTTTTATTGACGTTTCTTCTCTGGAAAAAATAGTTAATTGACATTGAATTTTAGTTCCTCAAGTTTATTGACTTGGCAGATCCACAGTCCCAACCCAATTTTTCCCAGTGTATTCTGAGTATTTTTGTGATTTTTCTGATTGAGTGGAGGTCAGCTGGAATGATCAATGCTATAGTATTAACATTTGTATTTCCATCAGCAAACTCATTGAAACTCCAAGTGACTAACGCTCATTTGACTGGATAAAGTTTCTATAGGTGATATTTGTAATTTACTTATGGACATATTATCAGCCAGTGGTATTTGAGAGCTAGAAGCCCAATATGAGTGTCTCTCTGATAAGGGTGACTTTTAATACTGTAGCAGTGAACAATCATTCTGATCCAGGAGAGTGTTATCAAGCATACTTTGAGCTATGCTGTGCCCTACTAGCTCTGCCATTCACCAAAACAGCTGCAGGTAAAAAAAAGAGGTTCAGTGAAAAACAAACAACAAGTGAAAATCAGTTATAATTGAGAAATCCATGATTTCAGAATGTTGTTCTTTGCTTTAAGAAAAACCCAGCTAGTCAGCAGCAGCTGTCAAACTTGAATGTCTAAAGTTAGGTACCTAAATCCACATTCTTCAAGCTCATGACTCATGACCTCATAATGAATTGGGTCATGCTGCTTGTTGGTTAGGCTTTGCTCTTGAGAACGAATGTGTGTAGAAGGGTTTTTAAGAAAGTGTAATTGCATGCTACATATGCATAAGCAGTCTACCTTTCCTATATATTAGTCAGGCACATCTTCAGAACCTTCAAAGACAGAGAGCTAAATCAAATTAAATGTGACTTCTCTACATTCCTTCCTTCCTTCCTTCAAAAGGCAGAAAACTTCTTGCTGAGCGTCCAAGCAATGATTATTGGACCCCTATAGTTTGTTACGAATTATAGTTTTCAGATTCCAAAATAAACAAGTTAACTCTTTTGGAAAACTTTTATAATGAAATGACTGGAAAAACTATAATATGGAAACATAACAAGTACAAAATGAACTAAATGATAACAATCCAGCACTATTTCAATGTTTTATATGTAGATTCTATTCTGAAAAGGATTAAGGATGATGGCTTTACAATAGCAATGCAAAGGGAAATAGTTCTGACAGAAGAACAAGCACATCAGTTTTACAAGGAACATGAAAATGAAGATTTTTTCCCAACCCTTCTAGAACACATGACAAGGTACATTAATTGAAAGGCAACAAGTTTGAACTTACAAATGGAAGCAATATTTTTCACAATGCATAATAAACATGTATAACTCATTGCCACAAGATACAGTTGTGTTCAGTGTGAGTGAAATGAGTTTTATGGATAATAAGAACATTCAGAGATACATCAGACATATTATCCAGAAGCTAGCTACCTCTTGATAGAATTCACTCAAGGAATGACCCCACCCCCTGTAGCTGACTAGTTCCAGACTTTAAGAATAGTTAGGTTTCTGAATTTCACTACAGAGCTGGGGAATAATTAGATCCCAAGAAAGTAAGTCATGGCAAAAACAGTATTTGAAAAATCAAAAGTGTTTTTATCAACAGTATATAAAAACAATAATAATGATTGTTCTAATTCAGCCCATTAACCCTCCTCTACTCACTTTTATTTTCTCCCCAAACATCTGACAAATATCACTCATCCTCCTATGTTGTCAACAGAGTATGGTAAGTAGGTGTGGCTGTCACTGCAGTGAAAATGTTCCCGCAAGCAAAGTGACAACAGTCATTTCAGGCAGAAGCAATTACAATTTCCAAAGAGTTTGGCCAAGACTCTTCTTCCCAACATCTTCACAACATTCTCTATGGTCCTGGTCTGGTGATTTGGGGAAAAATCCTGGCTCCGTAGAAGTTAATGGCAAAAAACTCCAATTGACTTCAATGACGCCAGGATTTCACCCCTGATATATAAGTTGATGACATCCCCTGCATCTAATGGCACTGTTCAGTAGTATGTTCATTTAAATTACCTTCACCCAATGCCCCCCACCCCTGCCCAAAATTATAAAAAAATTCACCGGAACTTCAGCTTTTTAACTGTATATTGGATTTTAAATCTCTCCAATGTCAAGACACCTTTTCCCTGGCTACACTGAATTTAATCAAATTATTTTAAGAGATATTTTTGGGGGGTTTTTCCAATTGCTTTTTTAATACTAACCATCACATTTAACAGTGGTCCAACCCTTGCACTTGGTTTAATACGAGAAAATGCTGTACAACGCTGGAGAGATTTATTAGGCCCAAAGAGTCTTGAAGAGGCTAAGGAGAAAAGTCCAGCCAGGTAGTATTTGTAATAGCTATACATTATTCATAATCTGCAATATACATCCATAATCAATGTATACATTTAGAGCCCAGTGTAACCAATGTAACTATAATGCTGTCATCTGAAAAGTGATATGTTTCTGAAAGTTTTTATGATTTTCTTGATTATATAGTGTAGCACATACAGCATCAACTGGGTTTATAAAAAACAACACATGGCTAGTAAACATAGCGGAAAGTTCAGATTAAAAAAGAACATTGTATGCAAGATTTTGAAGAGAAGAGAGGGATCTCTTGAGTCATAATGATTAGTTTGATTTATTTCTGTGATTTACACAGCTGTCAGCTAATTATTTTCTATTTTCTAACTGTTCATTGATTATATATTACTCTGGATGATATATCTGCTTGAAATTATTTTCTGTTTTACTTATTCTCCTCTTTGAAAAGTGTCCTATGTCTTAGCTAAATTAAATTTGGGTGCCTTTGTGTAAGTATAGTGTTCTATTTATGGCTCAATTTTCTTTTCTGATATACTCATTTCTTGTAAATATCGTATCAATAATTATGTTAGGTACTTCAGATAGTGTTTGTAACATTGTTTTCAGTAACTGTTGTGGTATTAAGACATTCACTCACAGTGTCTGTCATCTATAGCAGTGGTACTGTTTATCATTTAGTAAGACCTATTATTAGTGATCATAATGGGAATTAGTGACTAGTTTAAAAATTGCAGTAAGGATTATTTATAGCTAAATGTAGGTAAACTGCAATTAATCTTCCAAGTCCAGGGTCTTAGGTTACATCTGTGCTACAAGCTAGGGGTGTGATTCCTTGCTTGTGTTCACATATTCACACTAGTTTTCCTCAAGCTAGAACTAGTATACATAGCAGTGTAGCTGTAGTAGTGTGTGTAGCATCAGCAGAGGCATGGCTGAGCTGTGCCGAATACATACCCACCAGTTTCAGGAGGGTTTGTACTTGGCGTGGCTCAGCTGGGCCTCTGCTGTGCTACCCGTGCTATGCTGCTATTTATACTCTGCTATACTGCTATGTATATTTGTTAGCTTAATGAGAACTAGCCCAAGTATGTGTACATGAGCAGAGAATCACATCCTGAGTTCATAATATAGACATAGCATTAGTATCACATAAAGAAACAGGACACAGGAACGTTCTGAAGTAGTTGAGCATTCACTGGTGGCAGCAGACAGGAATGGAATTTTCAAAAGCACTTAACGACAGGTTTCAGAGTAACAGCCGTGTTAGTCTGTATTCGCAAAAAGAAAAGGAGTACTTGTGGCACCTTAGAGCATAAGCTTTCTGATGAAGTGAGCTGTAGCTCACGAAAGCTTATGCTCAAATAAATTGGTTAGTCTCTAAGGTGCCACAAGTACTCCTTTTCTAAAAGCACTTAAGTAACTTAAGCTCATAAATCCCATTGAAAGCCAAAATGATTAGTTTAGAATATATCTATTCATTTCAAAAGGTTTGTAAGTATCCTTTGTGCCTCCAGTGTCCACCATCTCACCCCTCAAAATTAACATTAATTTAGGAGATTCATAGGGATACTTATGCATGAAAATGTCATGTCATTGAACAACCTTGTTTTAATAATTGTTAGTTTACGTTCAGAGTATGCAGTAGAGAGTGTACCTCTCAATCAGCTGCATGGCAGTGCATCACCTGGTGAAGCTAAGAAGGAACTAGAGTTCTTCTTCCCTGTGGAACACACTTTGGCAGTTATCAAACCCACGGCTGTTAAGGAACATAAAGGTAAACATTCTAGAACAAGCATACCAAGCCTGTGGATCTCATTCCAAAATAACTGTGGACCTCATTCCTACAAAATATTAGCAATATAAAATTTGCAGTGAGTTATAGCAGATCAATTCTTTTTGTCTTTCCTAAATGCATTTGCTATATTTATAAACCTTCATATAGGCATGAAGTAATTCTTGATGCTGCCCCACTACTGACGTTTGATTAGCCCAGGGGTCGACAACCTTTCAGAAGTGGTGTGCCAAGTCTTCATTTATTCGACGTAATTTAAGGTTTCACGTGCCAGTAATACATTTTAACGTTTTTAGAAGGTCTCTCTCTATAAGTCTATATTATATAACTAAACTATTGTTAGGTTTCAGAGTAGCAGCCGTGTTAATCTGTATTCGCAAAAAGAAAAGGAGTACTTGTAGCACCTTAGAGACTAACAAATTTATTTGAGCATAAGCTTTCGTGAGCTACAGCTCACTTCATCGGATGCATTCAGTGGAAAATACAGTGGGGAGATTTATATACATAGAGAACATGAAACAATGGGTGTTACCATACACACTGTAAGGAGAGTGATCGCTTAAGATGAGCTATTATCAGCAGGAGAGCGGAGGAGGGGGGGAGAAAACCTTTTGTAGTGATAATCAAGGTGGGCCATTTCCAGCAGTTGACAAGAACATCTGAGGAACAGGGGGGGAGGGAATAAACATGGGGAAATAGTTTTACTTTGTGTAATGACACATCCACTCCCAGTCTCTATTCAAGCCTAAGTTAATTGTATCCAGTTTGCAAATTAATTCCAATTCAACAGTCTCTCGTTGGAGTCTGCTTTTGAAGTTTTTTTGTTGAAGAATTGCCACTTTTAGATCTGTAATCGAGTGACCAGAGAGATTGAAGTGTTCTCCGACTGGTTTTTGAATGTTATAATTCTTGACATCTGATTTGTGTCCATTTATTCTTTTACGTAGAGACTGTCCAGTTTGACCAATGTACATGGCAGAGGGGCATTGCTGGCACATGATGGCATAGATCACATTGGTAGATGTGCAGGTGAACGAGCCTCTGATAGTGTGGCTGATGTGATTAGGCCCTATGATGGTGTCCCCTGAGTAGATACATGGACACAGTTGGCAACGGGCTTTGTTGCAAGGATAGGTTCCTGGGTTAGTGCTTTTGTTGTGTGGTGTGTGGTTGCTGGTGAGTATTTGCTTCAGGTTGGGGGGCTGTCTGTAAGCAAGGACTGGCCTGTCTCCCAAGATCTGTGAGAGTGATGGGTCATCCTTCAGGATAAGTTGTAGATCCTTGATGATGCATTGGAGAGGTTTTAGTTGGGGGCTGAAGGTGATGGCTAGTGGCGTTCTGTTATTTTCTTTGTTGGGCCTGTCCTGTAGTAGGTAACTTCTGGGTACTCTTCTGGCTCTGTCAGTCTGTTTCTTCACTTCAGCAGGTGGGTATTGTAGTTGTAAGAATGCTTGATAGAGATCTTGTAGGTGTTTGTCTCTGTCTGAGGGGTTGGAGCAAATGCGGTTGTATCGTAGAGCTTGGCTGTAGACAATGGATCGTGTGGTGTGGTCTGGGTGAAAGCTGGAGGCATGTAGGTAGGAATAGCGGTCAGTAGGTTTCCAGTATAGGGTGGTGTTTATGTGACCATAGCTTATTAGCACCATAGTGTCCAGGAAGTGGATCTCTTGTGTGGATCAACCTCAGCCTGGAAACTATCCTTGCAACAAAGCCCGTTGCCAACTGTGTCCACATATCTATTCAGGGGACACCATCATAGGGCCTAATCACATCAGCCACACTATCAGAGGCTCGTTCACCTGCACATCTACCAATGTGATATGCCATTATGTGCCAGCAATGCCCCTCTGCCATGTACATTGGTCAAACCGGACAGTCTCTACGTAAAAGAATAAATGGACACAAATCAGAGGTCAAGAATTATAACATTCAAAAACCAGTCGGAGAACACTTCAATCTCTCTGGTCACTCGATTACAGATCTAAAAGTGGCAATTCTTCAACAAAAAAAACTTCAAAAGCAGACTCCAACGAGAGACTGCTGAATTGGAATTAATTTGCAAACTGGATACAATTAACTTAGGGTTGAATAGAGACTGGGAGTGGATGTGTCATTACACTAAGTAAAACTATTTCCCCATGTTTATTCTCCCCCCCTCCCCCACTGTTCCTCAGACGTTCTTGTCAACTACCGGAAATGGCCCACCTTGATTATCACTACAAAAGGTTTTCTCCCCCCCACCCCTGCTCTCCTGCTGGTAATAGCTCATCTTAAGTGATCACTTTCCTTACAGTGTGTATGGTAACACCCATTGTTTCATGTTCTCTATAAATCTCCCCACTGTATTTTCCACTGAATGCATCCGATGAAGTGAGCTGTAGCTCACGAAAGCTTATGCTCAAATAAATTTGTTAGTCTCTAAGGTGCCACAAATACTCCTTTTCTTTAAACTATTGTTATATGTAAAGTAAATAAGGTTTTTAAAATGTTTAAGAAGCTTCATTTAAAATTAAATTAAAATGCAGATCTTATCAATTTAGTGTGATCCTTGCCCTTGCTTTTCCTTGCTGAGTTTTCCAATGTCTGGCATGTATTTGGATACTTTAAGTTGCACACAGGCTTCTGAGTGATCAGTTGTTAACTGACTCCGAGAGGGACAGAGGACAGATTTCATGTGTGAAAATACCGGTTCACACAGGTACGTGGATCCAAATGCTGAAAGCATTGCAAACGCAATTTTCTTCAAACAGTTAAATTTCATTGGCCGGGACATCCAGCAGGTCAGAATAGAGGTCCCATGATCTCTCTCAGTAGCTTCAAGTGCACTCCGCAGATCTATAAACTTTGATGCCCACAATTCTGAGCTTTTTAACTGAATGAGCTGCATTTCAAAATCTTCAACACCCATCCACTGAAATACAGACAAATCCAAGTCGCTTTCGTTGAACTTTTCAGGTTTAATTAGAAAAGAAAGCATTGTGCCAAATCATTGGAAATCTTGAAATCTGTCAGAAAATTCTGATTCCAGTTCTTGCAGGTACATTCCAGTCTCATTGACACTGACAGTGCAACATGTCAATAGCTCTTTTATGTGTTGGAAGTAGCGGAAAGTCGAAGTTCAAATATCCCAAGAAAAAACTGCTAGTTTTGCAACAAATGCTTTCCAGGCTTCATAAAGATCCAGAACCATTTGCCCTACACCCTGGAGACAGAGGTTGAGTTCGTTTCGGTGAGCAGTGATGTCAGTTAGAAACATGAGCTTACATAGCCATTTGTCATCATCCAGTTTGGGGTAGTTTTGTCCTTTTTCCGACAGAAAGACCTTGATTGCATCAAAACAGTTTACAAAGCACACCAAAACCTTGCCACGACTTAGCCACCGAATGTTGCTGTGAAGTGGAATGTCATTATAAGCACTGTCCATCTCTTCTAGCAGTTCTTGAAACTGTCTGTGAGCCAAAGCAGATCAAGCAACAAGGAAATTCGCACCACTGTATTCATCACATTATTAAGCTCTGAATTAGAAATTTAAGCGCACAGGTTTTCTTGATGGATGATACAGTGAAATTTGACTGTTGGGCGGCCAATTTGATCTTCAAGTAACTTTACAAATTCCTTCAGTTTTCTGACCATGGCAGGTGCACCATCTGTTGTCATATAAAATATTTTTCTGATGTCAACTCCTCGTTCTTCAAAATGGTTTACAAAACTTTCCACTATATCTTCCTCCTTTGTTGTGCCATGGAGGGGTTTTAGGCAACAAAGTTCCTCTTGGATTTCATCGGAAGTACAATATCTTGCAACAACTGCCAAACGTGGAACGTCGTTTATATCCATGCTCTCATCAACTGCAACGCTAAACACTGCTGTGTCTTTTAATGCAGTCGTCTGCCTTTCGTTAATGTTTTCTGCCATTTCGCTTATGCGTCTCTCAACTGTTCTGGCAGAGACAGGCAGTTCTTTTATTCTAGATATGATCGTATCTTTATTTGGCAAATCATTGAACAAAACCTCCGAACTGCTGAGAAACTTCTTTTATATATTCGCCATCTGTAAACAGCTTTCCGGTTTTTGCAATCCACTGTGCAATCTTGTAACTTCCTTCTGTGGCTTGATTTTTACTTACACTTAAGCTTTTAAAAACACTCCTTTGCTTCTCATATCCTTCTACTGCCTTTTTGATCGATTCAGTCTTGTCTGCTTCATCAAGAAAGGTTTTTCTCATGCTTCGTTTCAAAATGTCGTTGAACACTTGATGTGCGACAAACAACACTTTCACAACAGAAAGCACAAACAGCACGGTCCTTCTTTTGAGTAATTCCAAATGTGTCTGTCCAAGAAGGCTGAAATTAATGGACGTCTAACTTTGCTTTCTTAGCTGACTTTTTGTCAAATGTATCCCTCAACTGACAGTGGGGAAAAAAATGGAGACAGAGGGCACGCACAAGGTCAAACACAGTACGCTGTTCCATGTGGTCTGATATAAGCAACAAACCTGGACTTAAAAATATCCCAGTGGCCTGGAACAATTTTTAAGGTGGGGGTGCTGAGCTGTGCCCCCTCTTGCCTCTTTCTGCAGCCCACACTGCCCCAGGCTGGGGCCAGTGGGCCACAGCTGGGGGTGCCTGCAGAGCGCTGGGCCGAGGCCAGGAGCAGAGCCCCAGGCCCGCGGCCGGTACCCCAGGCAGGCAGCGGGCTGAGTGGGTCCGGCGGACGGGACCTCAGGCCAGCAGCAGAGTGCCACTGAAAATCAGCTCACGTGCCGCAGGTTGCTGAGCCCTGCATTAGCCAAAATTGCCTATGGTTCCTTCCTTTCACAGGCCACGGAGGTGGAGATGAATTCATGTTTTACTATGAGTGTCATAAATATGAAGGGAAGGGTAAACTCCTTTAAATCCCTCCTGGCCAGAGGAAAAAACCCTTTCACCTGTAAAGGGTTAAGAAGCTAAGATAAGCTCGCTGGCACCTGGCCAAAATGACCAATGAGGAGACAAGATACTTTCAAAGCTGGAGTGGGGGGGAGGGGACAAAGGGTTCTCTCTCTCTGTGTGTTGCTTTTGCCAGGACCAGAGCAGGAATGCAGGTCAGAACTCCTGTAAAGAGTTAATAAGCAATCTAGCTAGATATGTGTTAGATTCTGTTTTGTTTAAATGGCTGATAAAATAAGTTGTCCTGAATGGAATGTATATTCCTGTTTTTGTGTCTTTTTGTAACTTAAGGTTTTGCCTAGATGGATTCTCTGTGTTTTGAATCTGATTACCCTGTAAGGTATTTACCATCCTGATTTTACAGAGGTGATTCTTTTACTTCAATTAAAATCCTTCTTTTAAAAACCTGATTGCTTTGTTCTTAAGATCCAAGGGTTTGGCCTTCCCCAGGAAAGGGGGTGTAGGGCTTGGGGGGATTTTGGGGGAAAGACGTTTCCAAGTGGGCTCTTTCCCTGTTATTTTTGTTAGACGCTTGGTGGTGGCAGCAATAAGGTCCAGGGACAAAAGGTAAAATAGTTTGTACCTTGGGGAAGTTTTAACCTAAGCTGGTAAAAATAAGCTTAGCGGGTTTTTCATGCAGGTCCCCACATCTGTACCCTAGAGTTCAGAGTGGGGAAGGAACCTTGACAATGAGATATATAAAAAGAAAGAGGAAGCCGTATCAAAGGAAAGATAAAATCTCCTTTAGTCATAGAAAGAAAAAATGGAGTCGAGTCTTCCTAAACTTGCTATTGCCATTGTTTTTACCTCTTCATCTGGACCCCCCACTATTAGAAACAGTCTCTGTTTTATAGTAACAGCTCTAGTGTTATTTTGATTTTTATATGTCCCCATTCATTTTTGTGAATCTCACTTTTCCCTTCTTGGAACTATGCAGTTTGATCTTACCAGGCCAGCTGGCGTGTGTCACATTTCAACTGTCCAATGAGAGATAATGGGATGAATTTTTTTGTTAATAGTAATTCTTTTTGTGCCATCTTTATGGAAATGTATTAGTAAATGACTGATGAGAATGACTTGTTGCAGGCTTTTAAGGAATCTTGATCTATTCAGGATCTCACTCCTGATTGTTCTGTATTATAAATAGCATGTTAATAGCCATGATTATATGAATTTGCCAGAAAACAAATCTAGCAGTTTCTGGAATTTTTCAAGATTATCATTTCTACATGTGTTTAAAATAATCTTAAAAATTAAGACCAATGTATTTTTTTCTCCTAGATGACATTTTGCAGAAGGTTACAAATGCTGGCTTTATTGTATCACAGATGAAAGAAACAAATTTCACCCATGAAATGGCAACACAGTTTTATAAGACTCATGAAGGAAAACCCTTTTTTGACCAGTTAGTGAATTACATGTCTGAGTAAGTGTCTGATTTTACAATATTGTGCTATGTAAATGTAGCAGTTATAACTCTGAATTTATAGAGCAGGCAAAACGTTTTTGTTGAACATAAGAAGACTCTTGGAATTCTGCACTTCTTTGTCATTTTCTGTGTCAAATGTAGGGAATTTTTAGAATGTTTATAAAAAGAACTTAAACATTTATTACCTTTTTAGAATACAGTGTCTTTCCTTTATTAGGCAGTGGGTTTCACTTAGAGAACCTGTGAATTACACTGAACTGAATTATGACCACCTTTTTGGATTTGTTCCTCAAAAAAAGAGAATCCTGGGCAACTACTTATGTCTCCCCACCTTTTTTTTTTTTTTTTGCAAAGGACAAAGAATGGGAAAATAGGCTAACCATCTAATCGCTGAAGTTGTTAGGGAATGAATTGTTTAAGGCCATTGTTTTCCACTTGGATAAACAGTAAATAAGACTTTTTCTGTTCAAAGGGTCTTAAGAATCCAAAATTCATTTTAAATATGTGCCTCTTCCAATAGAAAACCACTTCCCCATCTTCACTCTTTCTGCATCCCCAATCTTTCACCTTACGTTTCTCTAGGTGGTCTTTCAAATGCAGACCCAGAGGGGTATATGAGGGAAATGTGACTGTCTTGTTAAACGTATCACATTATACTTTGGAGACTTTTGACAGTATCTATCACCTCACCCTCAGAACTAATTTTCACACATCTCTAAAGCCACACATACTCTCTTCCTGAAGTGAATAAGGAACAGTTTTTCCCCAGGAGTTAAATTTTGCTAACTATTCAGTAAAGGGTTCAGTGTTATTCTACGTTCTATAGTTGCAAAGCTCTCGTGGTACATATGATATTTGTATATCTTGATTTCACAGGGGTCCATCAATGATAATGATCCTAACTAAAGAAAATGCTGTGGAGGAGTGGAGGCAATTAATGGGTCCAACAGATCCAGACGAGGCAAAAAAGTCTTCTCCTGATTCACTTAGAGCTCAATTTGCACAAGATATTTTGCGTAATGCAGTTCATGGCTCATCTAATAAGGAGCATGCACTGAAGAGCATTGAATATGTTTTTGGAGAGATTGATCTGAATAGTCTAAGCCACAACTAAAATCTATCTGTAACAGTTAAAACGTAAGTCGCTAAATGGTTATACATCTATCTGTCCACCTGTGTTTTATGTTATATATAAAAAGCAGTGATAAAATAAACTTTTTCTCCCTAATGAAATATTTTGTTACCAATTAGTTACCAAGTAGTAACACTACTGTAGAATGTACCAATTAATTTACTAACGTGTACTAGATCATTCATGCTGGTAATGACCACGATAGTTATGTTCACAAAATAGTCTTCATTATAGCTCACCCCTTAATTAACTCATATAGGGCTGGAAGGGACCTTGAGAAGTCATCAAGTCCAGCCCCCTATGCTGAAGCAGGACAAAGTAAACCTAGACCATCCCTGACAGATATTTGTCAAACCTGTTCTTAAAAACCTGCAAAAATTCACCTCCCTTAGAAACCTATTCCAGAACTTAACTGCTTTTTATAGTCAGAAAGTTTTTCCTACTAGCTAACCTAAATCTCCCTTTCTGCAGATTAAGCCCATTACTTCTTGTCCTACTGTAATGGGGTCACTTACCTCTTGAATACCTGCTAGTGACTGGCTGTGGTGCTGCAGTCCTTTTCTTGCCCCAAGCGCCCACGACAGGCTGCCTGTCAACCTTGGTGGGTCTTCAGTGGCTTGGTATTATAGAGTCCAGTAACTAACATTCTATTTGCCCTTGCTAGGGTCTTCAGCCTCAGCTCTGGGTCCTTTCAATTTGGTTCTTTGTTTGGGCTCCAAAATAAGGTCTGGTCCCATCTTGCATTTTACACCAGT
Organism: Chelonia mydas; assembly: GCF_015237465.2. Taxonomy (NCBI): domain Eukaryota; kingdom Metazoa; phylum Chordata; order Testudines; family Cheloniidae; genus Chelonia; species Chelonia mydas. The sequence goes on along the minus strand of NC_057850.1, from coordinate 173,369,152 downwards.
TTACTTGTGGCTGGTAGGGGAACCTGGCCCATTATAAACAGCAGCTATGCACTGCTTGATTTTCCTTCAGGGGAGGGTGTTGATGATCAACCAGCTGGTCCTGTCCATGCTCTGGCACCAGTTCAACACATTGACCTCACCCCCAGAAGAAGATCCTGAAGTTTTTTCTTGCTGGGACTGCACTGGGTCTTTGCAGGTGTACTAATCCTTCCCATGGGGGAGGGTGGACAAGGCCTGATCTGCATCTGCAGCCAGGTCCACACCTTCCACCTTCAGACCCTGCAGAAACTCCTTTACACTGCATGTAGTCCAGCATGGAGCATGCTGGCGTTCACCTTCCTCCACTGCCTCTAAGGGCTCTGATATAACAGGCAGCTCTTTTTTCTCCATGCGAGAGATCTCTCCTGAGACCTCTCTGAGCTGCCGATCTTTACCAGGACCTCCTCAGGACCTGGAAGCTCATTTCAGCAACCAGGTCTGTAGTGGCCTCTGAGGGGGAGAACCTCCTCAAGAACCCTGGCTACACAACCCCCATCTTCTTGTGAAGGTAGTGAGTCCCCCTTGGTGCACTCAAGGATGACCCTGGCTGTTGGCACCAGACTCAGATACCTCTTGGACCCCACAGGGCTTGGTCAGTTCATGGCGCTCCACCATCTGCATCCCCTGTCATGTGCTCCTTGCCTCCTGCTTCTCTCACTTTCCTTGTACAGGTCCTGCAGGAGGGTGCTCACTTCCCACTTCTCATCTCTGGCCCTCTGGAACTCAACATCAGGCTTCTGCCCTGTGAGCCTCCCTGGCCATCCTCCCACATGCCACCTGAGCTGGCTGAACAACATCCAGTTGGGGTGCCTCCACACCACACCCTGAAAACATCTGTACACGCTCATGCTTCATATAATCCATTTTTTCATGCTTTTGTCCCATCCCAACACCAAGTGGTGGAACTTGTTCCAACCTGCAGAGGCTGAGGTTGGGCCAATCTGTACTCAATTCTGATTCCACAGCGTGCTGGGGTTATTAGTTGACAGCTCCTCCTTGGAGCCATGAGCAAGGGCATGTAGCTGGTGTGGTTCATTAACTCCCTGAAAACTGTACCTTTTGCAGCAAGAGAGAAACCCTGGTGCACATCTACAGGAAGTGCATCAAGCTGCAGCCTCTCTTCTGGCTCCTCCAGAAATTTTTACTGAGGTTCCCCAAAACTCCTAACTCTTGCTCTTCCTATGTGTGGCCCCACAAAGTCCTGGGACCTCCTTGTCCACCTTCTCCAGGCCATCCATCACTCCAGGAGGAGGAAGCTGGATGGGTAGGGGAGGTACTCTGCAACTGTGAGGCCTATTTCCATTCCCTTGTTCAATCACATTTCTGGGCAGAGTTCCTCTGGGCAGTGTCCACTGAGTCCTTAAGACACCATTGGGGAGTGGTGGGTGCAGTCCAGGTTTCTCTGCTCAGTGTCCCCTTCTGGTTTCCTGGTTTTCAACCTTTGACCTCATTCCTGTTCCTGTTTTTTCCCTTGTTGTCCCTAGTACTTAACTGCAGCCTGGGCTTAGTGGTTGAGGGGGCAGGCCGTTAGTCTTGGGTGAGCCTAGACCCGCCTGTCCCAGTTCTGCAAATAGTATGCATGGCTCAATTTCAGTTTGTTGCTCCTTCTTCCCTGGGCCTCTTCCTACCTGACTCCTTTTAACTTCACCCTAGTTAAGGGTTAAGGCTCTTAGATCCTCTCTCCCTGCAAACCCAGCTTAAGCAAATGCAGACAGAAAAATAAACTCTGGCTACCCCTCAAGCCCCTGTCGCCAGAGAGGACCACCGTTCCTTGCCCTTGGTCCCAGCCAGGAATTGACCTGCTAAGGCCCTGCAGCTTCTTTTATCTGAGCCTGCTGGGTTCTGATGGGTTGGTTCCATGAGATCTCTCTAGGCAAGTCAGAAGGACACACTTTCACTGCTCCTTTCCGATTACTTCACTGTTTCCTGGGGCAGGATATAGTAGGATTATGGGGCCTCCTGTAGGGAGATGCTGAGGACAAGTACATGCCTCATACCTGCCTTCAGTGGACATGGACAACAGCTGATCACAGTCAACATGCTTGTAACTTTCTTAAATGTACACATTTGCGTCTAGAAATTTTCAGTTTGATCTTTACCAAAGGTGATTTCACTCACTGAATGCATGTTTTGTGTCCATTAATAGAGAAGTTATCCTGCGATTGTGATCTGTCATTTGAGCTTGATGAATGGCAAACAATTTTTCTAGTGTAGTTTAGTGTAAGTCTCCTTTTCGTGAGCCTCATTTGATCTCTATGAGAAAAGGCCATTAGTCTAGTGCAGAGGTGGGCAAACTGCGGGCCACATCGAGCCCACGGGACCGTCCTGCCCGGCCCTTGAGCTCCTGGCCAGGGAGGCGAGCCCCCGGCCCCTCCCCTACTGTGGCCCCTCCACCGCAGCCTCAGCCCTCTGTGCTGCCAGTGCTCTGGCCCGCCGCTCCTGCCGGGCAGCGCAGCGGCATGGCTGGCTCTGGCCGGGCCACACGGCTGGGAGCTCCCGCTCCTCTGAGCGACATGGTAAAGGGGCGGGGAGTGGGGGGGTTGGATAAGAAGCAGGGGGTCCTGGTGGGTAGTCAGGGAGCAGGGGGCAGTTGGATAGGTGTGGGAGTCCCAGGGGGCCTGTCAGGGGGCGGGGGTGTGGATAGGGGTCCAGGCAGTCAGGGAGTGGGGGAGGTTGGATAAGGGGTGGGTTCCTAGGGGGCGGTTAGGGGCTGGGGGTCCCAGGAGTGGACAGTCAGGGGACAAGGAGCAGAGGGGGTTGGATGGGTTGGGGATTCTGGCCAGGGCAGTCAGGGGACAGGGAATAGGGGGGTTGGATAGGCGTGGGAGTCCCAGGGGGCCTGTCAGGGTGTGGGAGGTGTATAAGGGTCGGGGCAGTCAGGGGACAGGGAGCAGGGGGGGTTGGATAGTGGGTGGGGTTTCGGGGGGATCACCAGGAGGGGGTGATCAGGGGACAAGGAGCAGGGGGGTTGGATGGGTCAGGGGTTCTGAGGGGGGCAGTCAGGGGGCGGGAAGTGGGAAGGGGCGGATAGGGGGCAGGGACCAGGCTGTTTGGGGAGGCACAGCCTTCCCTACCTGGTCCTCCATACAGTTTCGCAACCCCGATGTGGCTCTCAGGCCAAAAAGTTTACCCACTCCTGGTCTAGTGGCTAATATCTTTAGTCAGATCTTGCATTCAACAGCAGTATAAGAAAAAAAATAAAACAAATGTCTCCATTAGAAGATTTTATTAAGAAGTTTAGTAGTATAGGACATCTTGCAAATAAATTTATAAAAAATGCTTTAAGGCTTTGTCAGACCTGGAGGAGGTACGACATGTATGAGAAGCTGAATTTCGTATCTCATTGCTAAGGATGTGAGTTTGTCACAGAAGTCATGGATTCTGTGACTTTCCATGCCTCTGTGACTTCTGCAGCAGCCGGTGTGCCTGGCTCAGGGGCAGCTCAGGCAGTCCCTGTGCCAGGCGTACTGGCCACTGCTGGGGCAGTCTTGCATCCTCATGCACCTCCCAGCAACAGAGGTTGGGTTTGGGAGGGGGCGGAGGGTTGGGGCACGGGACAGGGTGAGGTGGACTCTGGGCAGCACTTACCTGGGGGGCTCCCCAGAAGTGGCAACATGCCCCTCACTCAGGTGCTAGGTGGAGGTGTGGCCAGGCAGCTCTACACACTGCCTCCGCCCAGAGCACTGGCTTCGCAGCTCCCATTGGCCGGGAACCTTGGAAGACCACTTGGAAGCTTTAGTTAGTGCATATTTAAATGTCATCCTGCATAGTAAATTGGGTACCCAAGAGCACAATAGAGAGCTGTTGTATGTTCTCTGGGTTTTCTTTTGCTTTTGGATGCAATTCAAATTATGTTCTTTAAAACCACACATTATCTGGGACCTGTGGAGCTGGATGGATGCAGAGCATATTACATCATACTAAGGTGGAAGGAAGACAATTCTGAGAAAGCGCCATGATCAGGGCAGCGAGGGATGCATCGATGGAGTGCAATTGTTTAAGGCCTTTTCTAGAGCCCTGATCACAAGTCACAGGTGTTCTGCAGCAGTGCATCTCAAGCTATCTGATGTGGGGCACCGGCAATTTTTTTTTCCAATGTGCGCACAGACCGGCAGTGGATGGCTCGCGGACCGGCACCGGTCCGCGGACCACCACTTTGAGTAGCACTGCTCTACAGAACGCTGAGAGAATGTGTTGATACAAACATTGTCTGCCCTCTCCTTTTGGATTGCAGGGAGTGCAATTTGCACGCACAGACACTTCACCACCACCGTGGGCGAATGGAGCTCATTATGTTTTTCAACAAATGGGGTTTGCCTTGATTACACTGTAATAAAATATGAAGTGGTTATGACTTCAGACAGCATTATTTTATGACAATGCAAAATTTTTTGATGCTGTGAACTAGATACATGTCTTATCAAGTATGTGTGAGAAAATAGCTATTGGAAGACTGCCAACAAACTAATGAATGTTTGATAGGTACCACGCAAAGGCTTTGAATGCTGTAGTATATTTATTGCACCTGTTTCAGCTCTAGCTGTATTATAGATCTGCCTGGTTAAGTGTGATGTAATTTTATTTACTGTGCTATTATTTGCTTAACCTTGTTTTTTTTTATAGATCATTACTTCACCCCAGGCCTCACAATTCAGATATAGCCAATCTGCTCTGAACAAAAATATGGTTACTCTTGTATGTTAGGAAATTTTGAACTTTAGCCATAGATGGATTGCACTTTTTTATTAATGTCCCTTATCTCTTTTGAACAGCATCATGTGAGCTTCATTAAAATGATCAGTTTTAGGTTTTGATGCTGAAATATTATAGTTAGATCTGTGACACTTATTTGTGTATATTGCCAATATATCATGCAAGTAAAATGTGAGAATGTGTGATCTATTACTGCTTAATTACCCTTTTTAATTATCTTCTTGAACTTACCTTCTTTTCACAGTTAAGACTTCAAAAGTCTGAAGGAGATTTGGTGAAAAGTTGTGTTCAAAGCCATAAAAAATACTCTTTATCCTGCTGGCAGAGTGTTTTTCATACATGGAGGTTGGGTGTCTTTTGTAGGTACTAACCTACATGAGAACATCAAAATACATTCTAAGGGTTACAACCCAAACACTGTCAACATTTTAGCACTTATATTGTTGTGTCCTTTTCAGAGCACAGTTAAACATTCAGGTGTGATGTACATTTATGATGCGCATCTGGAATAATAGAGTTATAGGTTAGAAGGCAAGGGTCATCTAGTCTAGGATTTGTTGTGTCTAAACCATCCAAGACAGATGGCTATCCAGCCTTCTTTTGAAAGCCTCCAACGAAGGAGCTTCCACAACTCCCTAGACAGTTTGTTCCATTGTCCTACTGTTCTTACAGTTAGGAAGTTTTTTCTGAGATTTAATCTAAATCTGCTATGCTGCAGTTTGAACCCATTGCCTCTTGTCCTGCCCTCTGTGTCAAGAGAGAACAACTTTGTACATCTTATTTATGACAGCCTTTCAAGTATTTAAAGACAGCTATCGTGTCCCCCCCTCAATCTTTTCTTTTCCAAATTAAACATACCCAGTTCCTTCAGCCTTTGCTCGTATGGCTTGCATTCCATTTCTCTTTGTCATTATCTTTCTCATTCGCCTCTGGATCTTTTCCAATTTCTTCACATCCTTTCTATACATTGGTGACCAAAATTGGGCACAGTACTCCAGCTGAGGCCTAATCAGCACCAAGGAGAGCAGTACTATCACCTCCCGTGACTTGTATGCTATGCCTCTGTTAATGTGACCTAAAATTGCATTTGCTTTTTTTGCAACAACCTCAAATTGCTGATTCTACATTGTATCCTGCGCTTTTTTTATGTTTGTTCGTTTGTTTTTGGGGTGTTTTTTATGGAAATCCTAGGCTGTGGATTCTTGTGCGATACAGATTTTAAGGTCAATGGAAAGGCAATTTCTGTTCTGTGTTGAGTTAGATTTGATTCTAGCTAGCAAACAGGAGGGAGCTAGCGAATAGGAGTGGCTAACAGGAGATTTGCGCGGGACTTCTCCAGGTGAGGGAGGAGCGATTATGTGACCCATGAGGTAAGTTTGTTGTCTGTGTGTTTGTGTTTGTTGTGGTGTGCTTGCTGCTGGACTGAAATATACCATGTGGTCTGTTTGTTTGGGGGACCGTGTGCTGACCTTGTGGGTGCTGAGCCTAGCAAGGCTGAGAGCCTTGGCTGAGAGCTTCTTAACGAGGCTTTGATGCCTAAGCCCTTTAGCACCCATCAACCCTTAACCAGGGGGTGGGGCTACTCAGGAAGACCAGGGCTTTAAAAAGTTCACTCCTAAGCGACCAGAGGAGCTAGCAAACAGGAGCGGCTAATGCGAGGGTGTTTACAGGGGAAGTGGGAAAGTGGGGGGCTAAATACACATAACATTCCTTAAATGTTTTTAAACTTAAGCCAAAAACACCCCCTGACAAAAACAGAACCTCAACAAAGGAACTAACTTCAGGAGTAAAAAGAGAATGCAGGCAGAAGTTCAGCAACAGAGTGGGGACTATCCAGTTTATTGCACCCAATGCAGCATGTATGATTAGCTGCCCTATGGGCAGGTGGTGTATGTGTGCATTCGGTGCAAAGAGCTCCTGGCCCTCAGACCATGTACAGGCTTTGGAGACCAGAGTGGCTGAACTGGAGGAGCTAAGGGAGACAGAGAGGTACATAGATGAGACTTTCCGGGACATAGTAGAACAGTCCCACGCCCAGTCTGACAGCCTCTGTGCTGTTGAGGAGGATAAAAGTCTCAGGGAAGGAGAACATCCAACTGGAGCAGAGGAAAATGAACCCATAATTGGGAGCCTCCTTCCAGATGATGTTGTGGTATCCTCTCGCACTGAGGATACCTCTCTGGGGGAGGGAATCCCGGTTATTAGGAAGAGACAGGTATTAGTAGTGGGCAATTCGATTATAAGAAACATATATAGCTGGGTTTGCAATGACCAGGAGAAATGCATGGTGACTTACCAGCCTAGTACGAAAGCTGCGGATCTCTCAAGCATCTAGATAGACTTATGTGTAGTGCTGGGGAGGAGCTGGTGGTCTTGGAGCCATTGTGGATAGTTCTCTGCAAACATTCACTCAATGTGCAGTGGCAGTCAAAAAAGCAAACAGAATGGGGGAATCATTAAGAAAGGGATAGATAATAATTCAAAAAAATATATCATATGGCCCACATCTTGAATATTGTGTGCAGATGAGGTTGCCCCATCTCTAAAATTGGAATTGGAAAAGCTTCAGAAAAGGGCAACAAAAATTATTAGGGGTATGGAGCATCTGCCATATGATGAGACATTAGTAAAACTGGGACTTTTCAGCTTGGAAAAAAGACGACTCTGGGGAATATGATAGAGGTCTATAAAATCATGACTAGTGTGGAGAAAGTAAATAAGGAAGTGTTATTTACTCCTCATAACACAAGAACTAGGGGTCACCAAATGAAATTAATAGGCAGCAGTTTTAAAGCAACAAAAGGAAGTATTTTTTCACACAGTGCATAGTCAACCTGTGGAACTCCTTGCCAGAGGATGTTGTGAAGCCCAAGACTACAACAGGGTTCAAAAAAGAACTAGATACATTCATGGAGGATAGGTTCCCCCAATGGCTATTAGCCAGGGTGGGCAGAGATGTTGTCCCTAGCCTCTTTTTGCCAGAAGCTGGGAATGGGTGACAGGGGATGGATCACTTGATGATTAACTGTTCTGCTCATTCCCTCTGGGGCACCTGGCATTGGCCCCTGTTGGAAGACAGGATACTGAGCTAGATGGACCTTTGGTCTGACCCAGTATGGCCATTCTTATGTTCCTATTCATATTTAGCCATGAAAATTAACTGAAGATGAGACAACTTTCCTGAAAATCTGGTAGAGGAAACATTTTAGGATTTATTTGCAATTACAGTCAACTGCTAAGCACAACCATAGCAGATTTAGTGTCATTTATGTGTACTTAGAGTAAATATTTTTTCAGGTCTCATTATCTGAATTCGGGTTAGAATGCTGGGTGAAATAATTTAAAAGCAATTTTGGGTTATTTTAGATTTATAATTTTATTTTTGTTTGTTCAGTGAATGCTTTTTAGTTAAATGCAATGATTTGATCAGCATAACAAAAATAAGCAAATGAAGTAACAACAAAGAACTGAGTTAATACAGTGACTGGGACATTTAGTTTATTTTATAGGGGACTTCATTGAAATATTTTATGTGCTTAATAAGAAAGTTGTGATCCATAAGTTTCTATCTCTTAGTAAACTGGATACATGCTTGTGTGGTGATAAAAGAGTCAGAGCTAAAGCGTCTAGGATCTGGGCACATTAACTACATTAGTGATGCAGCCAAACGCTCTCCTCTCAATTTGTCAAAGTTACATATTAAAAAAGGATTATACCCAACTGATACCCATTTTAGGGGTAGGGGCAAGGTGGTGCTATAACTTTACTGGAAGAAAAGCTACACAAGGAGATGGGACTAGCAATGCACACCAAATAGTCTGGTCAGGGCTTCCTTGTGAAACTAGAAATAATTTTAAAAAGCTTCTATCTCATTTACATTTAAAACTCCCTAGCTTTGATTCTGAGAATTGTAAGTTTCCCTGTCCTCAACTCCCAATTTACTACCTCCACCCCCTCAAAAACAGACCCTATAGTAGGCAGGCGACCATATAACCACAAAAGATAGCTGGGGCCCTTCAGTTTGGACTGCTACCTTCTTAGAGTCAGAGTTTAGGGCCAGATAGGACCACCTGGTCATCTGGTCTGACCTTCTGTAGATCACAGGCCACCAAAACCACCCAGCACCTGCATACTAAATCCAACAGCCAAAATTACACCCAAGTATTACAGTCAACAGGAGACTAGGTTATTATGTGCCACAGACAGCAAATAGGAGGAGCAAAGGTACACCAGTGGCCGAGGCCCCCACAATGGCAGATAAATGATTAAGTGAGATATACCCAGATAATCCTGGCATGTGACCCCACCAATGCATTGCAGAGGAAGATGAAACCCCCACAAGGTCACTGCCAGTCTGACCAGCAAAAAAAAAAAAAGTCTTTCCTGACTGCACATATGGTGATCAGTTAGACCTTGAGCATGTGAGCAAGAACCAGCCAGCCAAGCACCTAAGAGGGAGAATGCTCGGTACCCCTTAGAACCCTGGCCCACCCCATCCAATGTCCCATCTCCAGCCATGGCCATTCCCAGTGCTTTAGAGGAAGGAGATTAAGGGTTTGTCTTCACTACAGGGAGATGCAGCAGGGGTGATTTAGCGGGTCTAGTGAAGAGCTGCTAAATTGATTGTAGAGTGCACTCCGGTCGAGCCCGGTACTCCCGCACTCTGAGAAGAGTAAGGTAGGCGACCGGAGAGCATCTCCTGTCGACACAGCGCAATGAAGATACCATGGTAAGTCGACCTAAGTTATGTTGACTCCAGCTACGTCAACTTACCCGGGTAGCGAAGACAAGCCCTAAAAAAACCACATCCAGAATACATTAGGAGGGGGGAAAATCCTTTCCTGACCCCTGTAGTTGGCCAGCTGAAACCTTAAACATAAGCTTTTAGGAACGTAAGACATACATTGGAAGTGAGCCCCAGAGTACCCCTGCCCCCTACCATCACAAACAAATCCGAAATATAATCACACTCATAAATTTGTCCAGTTCTCTCTTAAACCTAATTAAATTGTTTGCCTCCACAACTCATATTGGGCCCAACACTAAAAAAAGACAGAGAGGATGACTTCTGTCCATCAACATATAGACTGAGTCCAGCACATTCTCATTGTGCCACTCTGCCTTGCTGTTCCAATAACTGTACATATATCTTAGTGACTGGGAGTCAGGAACCCCTTAGTTCTAACCCTGGCTGTGACAATGAGTTGCTGTGGCCTCCGATATGTGACTTCTAACCAAATTTTCAAACCTGAGTAGCTAAAGTTAAGTGCCTAAATCCATACTTTAGCAACAAAATAGCACTCAAATGTTAAAATATTCACTTAGAAGCCTCACACAGGCATTGTGTGGATTTGTGAGCCAATATTTGTAAGGTAATTTGTAAAGGTAAAGACTTATATTAGTACTACATATGTATATAGTATTAGTATTATATAATGGTATCATAAAATTAGAGATGGAAAATAGAACGTTAGCTCATCCAGTCCATCTCCCTTGTGTGGATAGGATTGCTCCTTATACAGTATTGCCCCATGCTATCTGCAGTACTGGCCTTCATTCCCAAGCATTTTTAACCGTAGGTATTTCCAATTGTAAGGACTAGGAAAGTGAAAGTGCAGTCAGCATAAAACGTGCATATAACATACACTAGGGAACATGTAAAAGCAAACATACAAAACCACTAGTATTGGTGCATCAACATTTATTCCCATACAGTGGAATGTTGAATGATCTCATTATATGAAGGAATGGCGCAAATTCCATGTAGCAAATAATTTTTACACTTTTTCTTTAATATCAGAAAAGCTATTGATAAAAGTGTGATTTTAACAGATGTAAAATAATATGTTATGCTGCTATACTTTCTAAATAGCGGTGTTTCATTCAACAAACACACTTGTGCTCACAATATTGTACGCTCACAACAAAGCTTGTTAAAGTGAAGTATCACGGCTACAGTATTTGCTGGTTTAACAGTGCAATGTTAGGAATGTTGATCCTTTTTTAATAATTACACTTACATGTATTCCTCAGCTTTCTTTTAGGGGTTAACTTGAGATTGATATGAAAACAAAGCATTAGAACTTCCACAATGCTCTGAAACAGGAATTGGCAATCTTTGGCATGCGGCCTGCCAGGGTAAGTCCCCTGGCGGGCCGGGCCAGTTTCTTTACTTGCTGTGTTTGCAGGTTCAGCTGATCGCGGCTCCCACTGGCTGCGGTTCGCTGTCCCAGGCCAATGGGGGCTGTGGGAAGGGCCAGGGGATGTGCTGGCTGCTGCTTCCCGCAGCCCCCATTGGCCTGGAGCGGCAAACCGTGGCCAGTGGGAGCTGCAATCGGCCAAACCTGCGGATGCAGAAAGTAAATAAACCGACCTGGCCCGCCAGGGGGCTTACCCTGATGGGCCGAATGCCAAAGGTTGCCGATCCCTGCTCTAAAAGCATGCTATTTTAGAAGCTTTTTAAAAATACTGATTTTTTTGCTTATGGTTGTTTAGGTCAATATTTTCAAACTTGGGTGTCTAATTGAGGCATCTCAAGTGATATCCTGGCTCCAAGAAGCCAATGGGAGTTTTACTATTGAGTTCAATGGAAACAGGATTTCATCCATAATTTTTATTTAGCCACCTAATTATATGGCCTGAGTTTCAGAAAAGGTGATCATCCCCAATTCCCATTGTAATCAATAGGAACTATGGGTGCTCAGCACTTCTGAAAATTAGGCCACTTAGGTACCTAAACATAGATCTCAGACCCATATCTGCAAGGTTGAATTTCTGCATCTGCACAAAGACAATGGCTGGAGGTGCCTAGCTTAGGATGCCCACATTTGGACATTTTGGCCGGAGCTTTTCGTCACTTTGTTCTTCTAGTTGTGTAAGTACACAAAGCACACATCCATTGCCACTTAGGGGGCTCACAGCTAGAAATTGCACACGTGAAAATTTCATTAGCTTGCACGCCAGCGAGCAAGGTGATTATGCTGCACAGGTACGAGCATGGCTAAGGAAAGTAGTATTTTTGCTGGGTGCTATTTGGATTTATTTGAGCATCTTTTGTTGCTTGTGCTAGAACATTTTGTTACCGAGTCAGGGTGACAAATTATGCCCTCATATAAAATACATGCAACCTTCATTAGGATTCCTACAAAAAGAAAAGGAGTACTTGTGGCACCTTAGAGACTAACAAATTTATTTGAGCTGTAGCTCACGAAAGCTTATGCTCAAATAAATTTGTTAGTCTCTAAGGTGCCACAAGTACTCCTTTTCTTTTTGCGAATACAGACTAACACGGCTGCTACTCTGAAACCTAGGATTCCTACAGTAACTTAGATCAGCATGCTAATGTGTTGACACAATAAATCGGCAGACGTGCAAAGGATTTTTTAAAACTTGGGGTTGTGTCTTTTTTTCTTCTTATTTAAGATGGGTAAAGAAGGCAGGAAAGTTGGGTGCTTGCTTGTTTTTAAGAATGGTATTTTGCCCCTTAAAAACTAGAAAATATCAGGGGTTTTAAGTCTAGTATTTTTTGGTTTTGCTGCAAGATTTCTGGCGGTTCTCTGTGACATTTGTTGTGAGCTCTAACTGCTTAATTAAAGCTCAGGGGTATTGAAACTTTCACAGCCAAATGTTCATTAGGCAATGGCATTAAATAGGTGTCAGCAAAAAACAGTAGCAATGGCTTGAGCCAGGTAAGGTGCAGTCAGGAGCAGTGTAAACTGCACCACAGAGTTGTGCCAATGTACCTCATATTTAAGTTACCTCACACCTTTGCAATTTTAAGCCCTGACCCAGCAAAGCATTTAAGCACATGCTTATCCTTGAGCACATGAGTAGCTGCATCAACGTTGTCCTGGACCTTGTTCAATACGAGTGCCTTCCAGTTGTGCCAAACTGTGTGGTGGTGTAGAGGAGTTTATGAACAGGGAATAGCAATCTCATTTGCTTGTGTGATCTAAGCAAAATTTAAAATCAGGTCCCCAGTAGTAAAATGGCTAATTGCCCACTTTACTCCTGAGATACTCCAGTCCCTCTCTTAAATATTTTAACATCTGCACTACAGAGTAACTGAAGGGCATGTTTACAGTAACAGAATAATATTTTCCTTCCAGTTGTTTTAAATCACTTTTCATAACAAAGCCATATTTCAGCAAATGGCAAACATGTAAATGTTACTGTTAAGCACTCTGTCGTTTTCTTTCACTTTAATTTGTTCCTTTTAAAAACATTGATTTTTTTATCTAAATGTTTAAATATATTTAAAGTTATAACAACAGAAGCCAGCCTGAAGTACAATAAAAAATTAAATGTTTCCGTTTGATGTGTTTTTGCTACACAAACACACACAGTTCAAACACTAATAGTGAAAGCATATTTATGGCACACACATAAAAAAATTGGATAATGCATATCCCAATGCTTATTAGTAAACTATGCGTTCGACTGCTCTGAATATGATAAGCGCCATCAATCAGCTTTAATATGCCTGCCACACATCAGTGCAAACCTACAATCTATGGTTTGCAATGGCTTAAAATAAAAAGCAAACATTTAAAAGTAAAGTGCTACAAAAAATGTCTATGCAGAATACCGCAGTTGATGAGTTCTGGAGTAATACACATGCCACTCAAGCCAGCTTGTGACCCTCATCATGCAAGAAAGTCTTCCCTTAGGGAAATTCATAACTCATACTTTTTGGGGGGTTGCTTCTTTCTGGTCATTTCTTATTTTAGTGGTCTTTTTGGGTGTCCCCAGCGCTGGGCTGGTGTTCTTAGTGTTCAGTTTTGGTGCACCACTCCGACCAGTGCGTCCAACGTTTTGATTTTTATCATGGGCTGTTCGCACCTTTTGTTCTTGCAGTCTCTGTTCCCACCTCTAGGGAAATAATTTCAAAACAAAACACTTAGAAAGGAATGTTACCGCATTCTGAGTTAATTCATAAAAGCTAACGCAAACTGTGAACTCTAGTGTAGCTCTCAGTAGCTTAATATTTTACTCTACTTACTGTCAGTATGTCACCGATGTCTACAGTAACAGCCTGGACCTGTATTCCTGGTGCAGTCAACATTCCCATTGATTCAGTGATATTGTCAATGAAACTGGTGCAATAGATAGCTGCATACTATGGCCCTTATCCTGCAAAGGGATCTACACATGCAAAACCTAACAACTTCTTGGGACTTCAGTGAAGTCAGTGGGCATAAGGGTCTATATGTGCACAACCTTTGCAGGACCACTACTAAATGACTTACAGAACACGCTTACTTGGCCTATTGTTTCGCCTAAGTAGAGAGCAGTCTATCCTTTAAAAGTGTGTGTGTGTGTATATATATATATGTAAACATATCCCCATATAGGAAAGCTATATTTAATTTATGGATTAATCTTTTCGCTAGATTAGAAATAACAGGGCTGATGTTAGGAATAGGACAGCTAGATGGCCACCTAAGCCACTGAATTTTTAGGGGTACAATGTGACACCTGTGAAGGACAAAGTTTGTGCGGTTTTGCCTAGGGTGACAAAATATAAAGCATCAGCCCTGTGAAGTGTTGCAGAGTGGCAGAGAGTCTTGTGTGATTCAACAACAACCGCACACAGCCCATTAAACAAAATCAAAAATACCAGTTAGTACTTAGGCTTATATTTAAAAGCAACAGGTTTAAAAGGTGATTATTTCCTGTACTGTGGACAAAAACATACTAATCACTGAACAAAATACAGTGAATAAGCACCACAACTTGTAAGATATCCATAAAACCTGTAGCGGTCTATAAATTATTGTTTAAGCTGGTTTTAAGATGTCTAATTATGTAGTCAGACATGACAAAGGTGCTATCTGAAGGCCATTAAATCATACCATGAGCCAGAGAGGAGGCATGAGGTTAAAGGCTGAGTGTTTTCAAATGCCCAAGTCACATGGTAATGGTTCCATAAATCACAGCCTCTGCTGCCTTATTGCTATTATAATCTAGTTTTACTTTTTCCCCCATTTCTTCTTTTTTAACTCATTTTAAAAGTGTGTTTCCCCATTTCATAGGTAGTTTATAGTCAAAGGACTGGATAAAAAGAATAATAAAATGTAGCAGACACACAGCTGCAGCAAAGAGTTGATTTGTAGCTTAAAAGCTTCTTTAGGGAAAAATGAGCCTTCTTTCTCCTCTCCCTGGCATTCTCCAGCCAGCCAATAATTAAAAGCAAAAAAATAAATAAATAAAAAAGTATGATCTCAGCCCATTATTTAATACTTTGCAAACTTTTTTCAGAACTAAGAGGCAAACAAACTCTGCCTCCAATTCCTAATGTGCTCAGGCTCCATGCTGAGCACAGCTGAATCAGGACTCCATAACACCCTGTCCATGGTGGATCTCTGCACTGGGACTTACAGGAAGATTTGTGAGCAGGCCGGGGGTTGGTGGTGGTGGTGGTCAGTGACCTTGTAAAGTCAGGGAGAAGTGCGCTATGTCTACTCCTCCTCCCCATGCAGAAGGAGATACAATGTAGCTGCACAGGCATCCAGGCCAGTTAAGGTCCAGTCTGCAGCCCATTGAAATCAATGGGGTGACTCCCAATAAGTTCAGTAGACTTTGGGTGGGACCTTAGTGCATAGGATTCCATGCCTCAGTCCTGCAATGTTTCTAAATGGATCAAAGCCTGTTTACATTGGCTTTATTCCATGCAATAGGATTTGGCCTTACTCTCATATTCACTTTGTAATGAGCACTGTATACTTAACAATGATAGAAAAAAGAAAAGGAGTACTTGTGGCACCTTAGAGACTAAGCAATTTATTTGAGCATAAGCTTTCATGAGCTACATGCATCCGATGAAGTGAGCTGTAGCTCACAAAAGCTTATGCTCAAATAAATTGGTTAGTCTCTAAGGTGCCACAAGTACTCCTTTTCTTTTTGCGAATACAGACTAACACGGCTGCTATTCTGAAACGTTAACAATGATAGGTTATCATTCATAGGTTAATGCATTAGCAACTCTATGAAAATAATTCACAAGTTCATTGTTGTAACAAATCAGTGTTTAAGAAAAGAACACTAACATAAAACATTTACATATTCAAAATATTTTAGATTTTTGTTAAATGTTTATGGATTAAATGTTCATAGATGTTTGTTGTAAAAATTGTTTTCTTCTAAGAAAATTATAAACATAAATGTCTCATCATGAGAAACCCTCTCCAAAATTTAAGGCCAAAATATTCAAACTTACACACTTAAATGTACATTTAGTCATCTAAATAGAAGTCTGACTTACAGTGGTGCCAAACACCATCACTGAAGACAGTAACAGCTGCCACTGCTCAATATCTCTGAAATTCAGGTCATTTATTTAGGTGCTCACATAGATTTTGATGGCTGACTTTGTATTAAGAATGTAAGAATTACTTTCATTGGTTATATTTACCTTATATCTTTTATCTAGCTGATCCTTCCATTTTTCAACTAAACATCCATCAAGAAGCATCAACCTAAAATTTTTAAAAGATAAAAATGTGAGCTATAGCTAGTTTCCTATATACAAGGTATCTAAAAGATATGATCCCTGATTTTATATGCTTAGTCATCATTCCAGTTGATTTACCGTAGACAAAAAATATTTTCCAAAGGGAACCAGTCAGGTCAAAATGATCCCAAATTTAAGTTTTCCACAAATAAACTTTTACAAACCTAAGACCAACAGAAATGTTTCCATTATTAATTTTTAAATTCTAATGAAAACATTGTTTTAAAAAATATCAGCATTTCCCTGACATGTTTGCAACCTATACAACATAGGCATTGTGCTGGTGCCTATGAAACACTTCAGAATCTGTGTCCTTACCTGCCATAGTGCTGTAGGTGAAAGATACCCCAGCTTCACCAGGTATAAAGAAGAATGATGGGTTGGGTAGCATGTCCCATGACACTCCATTTAATTAATCTCTCTCTCTGTCTAACTATATCTGTATTGTGAAGGACAGCACAAGGCCCAGTCGTTTCAGTCTCTCACTGGAACAACTGCTGGACAGAAACTGAATGCCTCCATACCCCGCACTGTCAGACAGACAGGGTGTCTATGCTGGTCCAACAGGGGCTGCAGCCAAGGGCCATGGTGGGCTTGGGTAGAGGAAAGGCACTCAGATCTGAACTTATGTGGCTCCAGTGGCCCTATCGCACAGTGACATAGAGGGGCTTCTGCTGTAACTCCAGCTGGGAAATGTCACCAGGAGAAAGAGTACACATGATTATACACTGTGGTATAAAGATTTCATTGGCACTTATTTATGACAATTGTATTACTCATGAGAAACATAATCCTCTGAAGCAGCTGGTAGAGGCCACTATCAGACATAGAATAATAGACTAGATGGGCCACTGGTTTGATCCAGTAGAACAATATTAATACTCCCATGTCCCTAACCACAAATGAGTTATGCAGGTATAAAAACTTTATACCCCACTGTACAATCTTACATTTTGTTTGTCTTGCATAACTGCATGTCACTCTGAAGCCTAGAATGTCTGTTGAGTCAATGTGAAGTAATGGAAACAGCTATAAGCATGGTTGACAGCTCTTTTTCAGAATATCTCCAGCAGGGCTTAAATTCTTATAAAGTATTTCCAGGAGCCCCCACACACCCCAGCCCAACATGCAATAAACACTCCATGGGGGGTTGAAAACATTAACCGGAGTTCCACTCTGGACAGCTCCAGCTGAATTTAAGCCTTGATCTCCAGGTTCAATCATCACTGAGATTTGCTGTCTGTTACCCATCAGTGTTTAAGCTCTCAGCCACACTGACTTTATGAATTACAGCCATGCAGTGTACAGCCATAGTAAGGCATGTATTTATGCCATGCCAAGAGTCCTAGAGTATTGTGATAGCAGACGTAACTCAACCAATCACCAGCCGCTAATTTGCATGCAAAAATTTCATTGGGAGTATGAGGGAGACTGCACACAGATGGTGGACTACTTGACCCAAATGCCACACCCATGTGACAGCACAGGCTTTCAGCTACTAGTATTTGCATTTTTTTCCCCTGTAAAGTTAGCTGGCCATAGTACAAGAGTGCTATAGTACAGGCCGCAGAATGAGAAAAATAAAATTGTAACTACAGAATGTCGGAAGCCTCTAACAAAAGCTTAAAATAATTTAATCTAAAAATCATAATATCACAGTTTTAAGGTCTGATATCTCACAATCTAGAATCATGTGTTGTTGTCTCACTGGGAAACTGGGATTTCCAAACCTCCATGCTATAAAGCACACATTTCAGACCCTCATTGATCATGAGATACCAGACCTTAAACCTATTTACTGATCGAGGCAATGCAATCCTGCAATAATTTTCCAGACTTTGCAGATATCAATTAAGATGCACGCATTAATCAGCTGAAGAAAGCAAAACATTGATATAAATATGCCTGATTCCATATGACATTTAACTGCTAATCGGGCATCTGCACTACCTAATATAGGGCCTGATTCTCCACTGACTTGCACCCCAGGCAGTCATGTACACAGTGCAAAGTAAGTATAAAATGGTACCATGCAGAGTTGGTAGCATTTTACATCCACTTTGCACAGATGTAAATGACTAAACAGATAACAACGCAGTGGAGAATCTGGCCAATATTATAGACCACTCCTTCCCTCCTCTAGTATTGATTATAGAAAAAAATAGTAGCATTAAACTGAAGGGGAAATCATTATGAATGAAACCACAATGTGATATTTCCTTCAGTGCTGATGTCACTTCAGCTCAAAAACTAGTTATTGGGTGAAATCCTGGTCCCATTGAAATCAATAGGTGTTTGCCATCAACTTCAACGGAGACAGGATTTTATCAGTTGTGACTTCTGACATTGTAAAAAGCCACTGTAACTCAAAACCTTCTGTTTATATACAACTGAGTTCAACAGGAAACATATAACAGTTTTTTCAAATCCATTTTAGCAGAGCATATGAAAATAAAAACCTCAATAACCTTTCCAAATCGTTCACAACATATTTGGTGATTAGTTTCATTTTCCACAGTAATAAAAAAGCAGATGGTGATCTTTCACTGGTTTTCTCTAACTGATTCCTGCTGGGTAGTTTGGGGTGGTTAGCCCAGTGGGGTAATAATTTCAAATAAAGTTGCGGTGGCCACATTTTACCATGCTACACATCTGAGTCTCGTTTCCATGTACACATCAAAGTTTGTAAGTATGTGTTGTAGGTCAGAGTTCAGGTTGCTTATGAAATGTGTAAGTGAATTTTGAAATGTTAATGTTGTTACCTGAAGCCATGGTCTTGTAAAAGTAATAGAATATTTATATATTTTCCCCTGAACTGTATATGGGATACTAATCAGGGGAATTAAACTCAGCACTAGGTTCACATGTGCTTCTGAACAGAGGTTCACATGTGCTTCTGAACAGAGAAAATGGCCTTTTCTTGCTTGCTTGCTTGCCTGCTTTCTATTAAACTTGACTACAGTACATTTCTGCACTGCATTGTAATTGCTTACCTTGAATGCCATTCATAACACATAATGAGAACATCTTGATTTGGGAGAAGATGTGGACACTGGCAGGATGAATTAGTAAAAAGAGGCACTTGAGACCGAGGAATGGGCACTGAAGATTTAAGTATCTCTTTCACTTCAACCACTGTAGTTATTTCATTGCAGCTACCTCTCTCTACACCCTTTACTTTAGCATGAATAACTGCAAGTAGGAAAATATATAGGCAAAGAAAATTATAATGTAAATTAATAAGAACTATTAATATGAGTAAAAGTTGTTTTTTCACTCCTTACATGTTGTTATTTATGATTAGCTAAAAATATTTGTCATAAAGATTTACCATGAAATCCACACTGTTTTAAATAATAAACCATTTAAACTACTGATGTCTAGATTACCTCTAAAAACTGGATACATTTTCCAGGTGTAAATTAATTACGTCAAACATACTGTAAAAAAAAACATTGATTTTAAATGAAAAGCTGAAAAATTAATAGGCTAAGGTTTTCACAATGTATATAGTTTATAGTCTTCCTTCAAATAAAAGTCTTTGAGAAACTGTTTTAAAAGTGGTATCTCAACTGTGGATTTTACCCAGAATAGAGACCCAAATACAATATCCATTGACTCTTGTTACCTGACTATATAAAGGAGAAATTAAGATGATTGTATTTGGACTCTGGAATGCTAAACATCCTGAAGAAAACTATACACCTACGTGGATTTAAGAAAGGGCCACTCATTAGTCTCAAAGGACACCCCTGATCAGCGGCACATCCTGTACCTGAGCAGTATCTCCGCTTTCTTTTTTAACATTTTTTATTCCATCTTCAATAAATAACATTAGTAACTTGCAAATTCTAGAAATATAGCAAGGTTTCACATAAAGGAGGAATAATATCTATTGAGAACAGTAGCTATAACAATCTGTGCTATCTGTGTTAACAGTAACTATATCAAAATCTGTAGCATCCACATAGTGTTTTAGGGATATTGGTGACATTTTCAAAAGCATTTAAGTGAGTTAACAGTCTATGTCCCATTTTCAAAAGTTACTGAAACATTATGGGATTTGGGGTCCTATGTAACTTAAATGCTTTTGAAAATGTCTACCCATAATCTTTACATGAATTTTTAGTTGGAAATTTGCTTTACAATTAAAAAGCTGAAGACTTCGTATAGACGTACTATAAAATATGATTGTTGTTGGGAACTGTTTACAAAATAAGCTATAATATCATAGCTAAACCCAGATAACCATCAGTGATTCTTTTGTATTTACAACTAAACAGTACACCCCAATCAACTGGAAGAATGAGTTAGTTGCAGTGATTAATTTGTGCCAGGACTTGCCAGCGCTCAGTCCCGGCACCTCTAGGCTTGGCAGTTCACAGCCCTGGCACCTCTGGGCTTGCTGCATCAATTATGAATATAAAAAAAATTGCTTGAGCCCCAGCACCTCTTTCATTACAAATTACTGGTTAACTGTATATACTAATTAAAGGGGATTTCTAGCAAAACTGGATTTGTACTTCAACTTTTTCCCCACATTATCTCCCCATCCCACTTCAAATGGTAACTCTCCTATTGATTTCACTGAGGGCAGAACAAGGCCCTGCATCTCAAAGCTAAAATCTTGAATACAAATGTAGTCAATGGAATGCAGTGTTTTCAGCTCTTTTAAATGTAGGACCAGTACCGGCAGTCTTTCTTCAGCAACACTCCTGTTGAAGTCAGTGGAAACAGGATTGGACCAAACATGATTTAAAAAATTCTATTTCAGAATACAGACATTTTAAGTTACCATATATATTTATATGCATACACAGAGTACAGATGTATGTATATATTACACAATGCGGAATCTCAGGGTTCCACCAAATGGTAGTGTGTGTTGTAGAGAGAGAGATTAGGAAATTAGATATTAGAAAATATTAATGTTTCATATAAGTGCATCAGAATGCAACAATTTAAAACAAATGTGTTTGCAGTTTGCTTTGTAAGGTTAATATCACAACTGTCTTGCTAATAGCAAACTGAATTTGAATTAAACGATTATTTAACAACAAAGACTTAAGCACGTACCCAAACATTTTTGTTTTAATTTGATATTGAATATAAGTTTTTTTAAACTGCCTATCCATTGCTTAAAATAAGAGAATTAAAATAATATCCTCCCAGAAACAGTCACTGTAAACTGCAATAAACCATAATATTACATATTAAACTCACAGCTCACTTTGCATTCACTCTTAATCTTACAGACTTGTTATTGAAAGAAGAACTAAATTATAAATAAATATTTTGAGTTCCTCTGGTCAGAAATCCTTTTTGTGGCTGGGCACTTGTCAAAATGCCATACAATGTACAATAAAACCCAGGGGCTAGATCTCAGCTGGCGTATGTTGTCACAGCTCCATAGACCTCAATAGAGCTATGAAAATTTACATAAGTTAAGGATCTGGCCATTGGACTCTAATGGCTAGTATGCAAAATATAGTAAGTATTCTATGACTTAATTTGTGATTAAATAAAACAAAAAAGTTGCTTTTCAGCCTTTTCATGTCTCTCCAATTTCAGTGTTTTCACATGAACTCATTTCATCGAGTGAGAACTGCACAGTAGTGCTTACTTGGTCAATCAAGATTCCAATTTATTCCAGCTGAAATAGCAAAATAAAAATGGCAAGTCATAGGATCTCCAGCTATTTTGTGACTTGTCACTAGACTGAGTCGCGTTAAACAACGTCAGGAAAATTTAGAAACGGCTCACATGACCCTCTCCATTTTTGCTAAACAATCTGTCCCACTAAGTTGTGTTAGACCGGTCTGTATTCTAAAAACACTACAAGAAGTTAGTGATTTTAATGACCACGTTAACTTTAGATATTTGTTTCTTCTTGTTTTTCGGGAAAACAAGGTTTCGGGAGCAACATCGTTTAAAGTGCCAGATAAAACTGCTTCTTTATGATTCATGTATTGATTTAACCTTAAAACCTACGCTGTGGCTTGTCATGGATTACAAGTAGAGGAGCTATAATAATTTGATAATATCAAAAGAAGCAGGGGAAGGGAACTGGAAGATAGTGCGATTATAGAGAAATTTTGCCAAGAGTTGAAAATGAGATTATTTCACTGGTTGACTTACTGTAGCTGTAGTTTTTGGTCAGGTACGTTGTCAGGGTAGGCTTTATCTTCCGGCACTTGCATCGAGCTTCAAAGAAAAAAACCCAAGATCATAAGGAAAAATTACAAATTAATGTCAATTACAGAATTATTTTCGAGAGAAATAAAGGGCGACCCTTACGAAGACGCACCATGGTTTAGATTCTTGCAGTTAGACTCATGAGGTTTTTCTTGGACCATTACATCTTGAGTAAAATCCATCCACTTCACATCTATTTGAAAAACATACAAAATAAGATTTGCGAAAAACGTGGTTTCTGCTACCGAAAAGAAATGAACACAAGAAGATACGGGGGAAAAAAATCATCTCTGATATCTCCGGAATCACTTCCCCAGCACACACATCTTGAGGAGCATTTAAAATAGTTAATCTGTCCTAAAAACAACCGATTCACTATATTTTTGAAAATATGTCTGCATCAGGTCTTACACTTGTTTTTTTTAACAGCACTGTAAATGGTTTTAAAGAAGGGAGTAAGATCTGCAATATATAATTGTATGATTGCTAGTTCGCTTCATGGCCAAAAGCCTGATTTTGTGTAGTGCACTGCCAATTTGACACTCACAGTTGAAAGGCATGCTTAAACATCACTATTAAATGTTTACTTATGCCAAACTCTAAATCCTCTCTCGTTTTGACTAGTAACACCAGGGAGATTTGGAGAGGATATTGGAGTCCTTCTGCCCTGATTGGCTTTTCAGTGTTCTCAGAAAAGCTGCCTGCCCATAGGAAATTTCAATCTCTTCTTGTTTGGGTTTGTTTGTTTGTTGCCGAGAAGCCTTTTTTAAAAAAAAAAAAAAGACAAATATTTTAACTACCCGAGAGACTAGTTGCAATCCTCGCCAAAACCCGTCTCTGTGTTATATTTGAGAGATAGATTGCCTACACAGTGCTGGAGCTTCTGGAGCTCTGTGCTTTTGGGACCCACTTAACTAAAGCTTTCTGCTTTCCAGAGACTTGGTGAAGAAGGGCACAAATCTGAATTCAAAATTGCCACCTTATAATCAAGGTTCTTTACTCCATGAGCCCTGCCTTTGTGTATCCGTCCCCCTCCCCCCACGCACACACACACGTCCCCTGGGGGGGGGGGTCCCTCCTCACCTTCAGGGACATCGGTGACTATGGCTTCAGGAGATATGCAGACCCCTCGGTCGTACACAGGCAGGTCATCGCAAGCCAGGCTTTCGGGCCAGCTGTGGTTGTACCTCTTCATGATGGGCTCGCATCCATCGCGGGCTCTTTGGCACACAGATTTGCAGGGCTTGATGGGGTCGTGGAGGAACTCCAGGGTGCAGATGGGGGCATACATGGCGCACAGGAAGAAGCTGAGCACCTGGCTGCAGCTGATGTCCACCAGCTCCTGATACTGCTCGATGGCCAGGATGGCATTCTCCTGGGTACTGTGGTGCAGGTGATTGGGCATCCTGGTGATGTTCCAGGGCATGGTCTTGCACATGGGGATGCGCACAGCCTCGCAGGGAGCACCATGCACCCCTGTGCTGACCCGGAGCCACAGAAAGAGCGCTGCCAAGGTTGCTAGCATTTTCCCAGCCTTTAGCTGCGGGACTAAAGTCTGGCGCTCCAGAGACTCTCGGCTTCCTCTCCCGAAGTCTTGGGTAATCAGTCTCACAGGCTGATCCTGTCGCTCATTCAGCTTTCAGTGGAAAGGGCTAAAGAGATGCTGGTCTATCCCCGTTCTTCCCTATCACTTTGGCACATAAAAACCACAGGTAAAGATGAACTTCTATAGCTCCTTGTGCCTCAGTGCTAAAAAGACACAGAGCTTCTCTCTTGTTCCAAAGTTCAAGCGATCTGAGCTTTACAGACAGCCATGGAAATTGTAGGGCCATATTTATACCAGTGCCACAAGTGACGTGGGGGTTGGTCTTTCTTCTTGGCAGCATCATTCATTTGGGGTGTGTGTGTGTGTGTTTGTTTTTCTTTTCAGACAGGGTGACATCACCTCCACTCCGTTTAATCCCAGGGCGACATCACTAAATTTCTCATTGCGCCTCAAGATAAATTTCAGCAAGCCATTCAGTGTTGATCTGTGCAATAAATTCTCTCAAGACGAGAGAGAGAAAAAAAAAGCCTCCCTCATCTACCTCGGGTTTGCAAATTCACTGGCAGAATTAAGAGACAAGGAGGGGAAGTTCAATAGGAGAAAGGACGGTGCTCTTTTAAGCAGTTCTGAACTTTATGCCCTTTTCGTACATTTTCAGTAACAAAGCACAGAAACTTTTGCAGCTTTTTAAAAAACGCTGTTATTATTTCTGTCGCCTGTAGGTGGTTACGCAGTTACTGCAATGGCTCCAGAGGTAGATACAGCATGTGAAACTTAGACTTTACAACAACAACAAAAAACAAACAAAAAAAGAAATATACAAACTGGTCAATTACTTTTTCTGGAAACGATCTTGGATGGGGCAGCAGCTGCAGCCAATCCGAGCCTCGAGTGAACCTCAGTGCACAGCTCCAATAGTCGTGTTGCACCTGCTGTTGGTGCTGTGAGAAATCCCATTAGCTACCCACTTCGCCCTCGTACAATCTCCCCATAAATCGGATCAGCAAAGGAATCGGTGCGAGGGGAAGACCTATTATTTAAAGTTTTTCAAAAGCACGTTGTGTCACAAACCAGCAGCCGCCAGAGTTTTAGAAAACAGTGCAGACCGTTCACATTCGAGTCGTTTTGTCCCTTTCATTAGTCTGAACGCCGAGGCTTTCATTTGACTAAATTCTACGTTTACATCGGTGTAATTCAGGAGTAACCCCAGAGTGTTCACTGGAATTGCTCCGGATTTACAATTTATTAAAAGAGTTGCATTTCATCCTTGATTACCAGGGACCAAATTCTGCCCTCAGTTCAACTGTGCAACTCCAATGAGAACAATGGCATATTGCAGTCACTGGCATAGCGGGGATGTAACTGAAGGCAGACTGTGGCCCTCCTAGGGTAGCAATTTCCCTTCCCCTCTCATTAAGATTCTTTTGTAGGATGCATTTGCAGTAAACTCAGGTTGATGTGCTTTCCTGTTTGTAGCAGCAGCAGCGCCCTCCCTTCTAGTTCCCTGTGTGTGCTTTATAACCTATGTTGCCTATGTTAGTCTCTCCCCCTCTTTTCTAGGAAACTGCTCAGGATGAGACAGCAAACCTAGGCCAAGGGCTCTCCAAGGCAAATGGGGGAAGAACGGGTATGTTTGGGGGAAAGGGGGTGATCCTATTAGCCATTGGAGAGCAGATGCCAGGGAAAGTGAAATGTTTTCCCTCAAAAGCAACATTTTAGACAGGTCTCTCTAAGCAGATCATTCTTCAACTCCCTTCCTCCATGAGCCCCAAACACACAACAAACGGACACGAATATATGTCGATATGATAAAACTGGCTGCAGCTTCCAGTCCTGCGGTTAGTAGCTCTGCTTTGAGACTAGTAGGAATTTGGGGAGCAGCAAAATTGTATGCTCAAATATGTGCTTTCACCGCGGCATAGGAACCCTTGACCGTACACACGCACAGAACACAGAGGAAAAAGTGATCAGATTTGCTCACAATCAAATTCCACATCACAGATGCTCCTGTCAAACACAGAGCAAAAATATAGGATCCAAATGGAAAGCAAGCAAACCATCAGCTTCCCAAACATGTGGCCACTTTGCTCCTTGCTGAAAAGTGTCTACTTTCCTATTCTGGTTTATATATGGAGCACGAGCATGAATGTATTTTAAAGCACATATTGTCCTTTTTTTCTCTTTTTTTGCTGAATAAGAAATATGTGATCATTATAAGTAACCTGAGCAATGACATTAACATATATAGTTTGCTTCCTTTTTATCTTAATTAAGCCTTCAAGGAGAAAACGTCCAGGGCTGAACATAAAGAGGTATATGGAACAGATATCAAATACAGGCTTAATATCCAGTATGCCTAGCCAGAATATTACATCAGGTGCAGAGCTCCCGGCTGTGGCATTGGTATCATGTGCTGCCCCCCAGCTCTGACACTGGCATCAGATGATGTCTCCCCTCCTATAGCACGGGTATTAAAATCCAGCTACAGAATTGGGGCTATCTCTCTCATGCGCAATGCCCGTGGCAGGAAACGTCTAAGGGAAGAGGTGAAATGAACGAAGGAGCTGGTGGAAGGAGGCATGTGTAGCTTTTCCCACCGTGGCCGTTGTTTAAATAATTGATGCCCGGCGGGCTGCAGGCGGCACTCTGTCTCCGCAGTCCCCTGCTGGCCAGAGAGAGATCAAACAGCAGCCGCCCTTGCTCAGCATCGCACCCGCTCCTGTCTCTCTCCCAGCTGCAGAATTTGCTGGGCCCTGGCTCCGCGCCTGCCGCTGCCGCAGTCAGCCAGACCCGCCTTCGCCTTCCCCGGACATAGCCACGCAGAAGGGGCCAGCGAGCGAGCGAGCGGCGGCCGCTCCAGCGCCTCAGCAGCCCCGAGCTTTCTCCCCTCCCCCCTTCGCCCCACCGGGCTCGCGCGGACCAGAGGAGGCACCGAGGATGGCGCGAGGCGGCGGTTGCCTGGGGCAACCCCGGCTGCGGCGGCGGCTGCTGCTGCTGCTGCTGGGCGGCCTCCTGTGCCTGCCCGGCTGGCCTCCGGCGGCGGCCGCCCCGCAGGGCCGCACTGGGCGGGGGCAGCCGCCCACCCCGTGCCAGGCGCCGCTGCAGTGGGAAGGGCGCACGGTGGCGTACGACCACAGCAGCGGCAGGAACACCAGGGCGGCGGTGTCTTACGACGGCCCCGACCAGCGCCTCCGGCTCCTGGAGGAGAGAAAGGGGCTCATCCCCTGCAAGAAGTAGGTGCTGCGAGCTCCACGGGGGTGGCCCCTCCCTACGGGGGAGGGGAGAGCAGCCTGTCAGCCAGTCACTTCTGGGGAAGGGGCGGCTTGGGGCGGGAAATCCCCCACCCTCCCTCTCGGCCGTCAGGGACCTGCTGCCTCTGCAAACCTGCTCTAAACAAGCGCCCCCCGCCGCCGCCCGCCTGCGGCCGGGCAGTGCTGGCGTTGGCGGGGCAGGGAGGACCTCTCCGGAGGGTGCTGGAGCAGGGTGTGGTTCGGTAAAGCTTTCAGGTGCCCCCAGGGCCCGAGTCAGGGCACGTTGAAGTCAATGGGAGTATTTCCACTGACTTCAGTGGGCACTGGAACACGCCCCAAATGGCTACACAAATACTACTGGGGAGCACAGTCCCAGAGAGTCCCCTGTTGAAGGGCTGTAGCCCCCTTCCCCTTGCTCCCCCCTCCACACACCTACAAGGTGGTATAAACGCCCAGAGAGAGAGAGAGAGCTTCCATTCCATCCATCCCACCATCGGTACGTTACTCAGTTCGCAACCAGGGGATGCATTTCTTCCTCCTCCTATTTTCCCCAGGGTTTGTTTATCAATCTGCTGCCGCATGCTTATTATATCATTTATGCATCCCGGGCCACAGCTTTAGCATTGTGCTGTGAGCCTGCCCAAAGAATGTCACAGATAAATCATTTATTTCAGCCACACTAATTTGGCAGATTGTGTAGCTCACTTTAGACCCATTCCCCAAAACTGGACTCCCACAGGTTGGTGGACACCCTAGAGCAGATTCTGCCCTTTTCATTTTCATCAGATTCAGATCACTTACCCCAGTGTAAATCAAAAGTAACTTAGTTTAAGTCAGTGAAATTTCTCTGATTTTACACTGGCCTAGTTGAGAGCAGGATTTGGCATCATGTTTTTAACTGATCTGATCAGTGATGGGTGGTAAGCACAGTGAGATGAGGTGATTTCTGGTGGATGGTGACAGAGGGCTTCCCCCATTACATTTTTTTTCTTAGGAGAGGGAGGTGATATGGAGGTTAAAGGCAAAACCAGAAAGAGCCTTTTAAGTGAACTGAGCTGTCATATCATGGTGACAGATACTTATGCAACAAGCAACAGGAAAAGAGCCATCAGGGACTTGACTGATGTCCATGCTCAATAAATATACTTTACTATATTTATCAGTGGCATCTTGTGAATCTTACTGGACTTGCGGACCCTCTGGAGCTGGACATGACTCGCGGACCCCCTGGAGGACTCTCATGGACCCCAGGGGTCCGCAGACCCCAGTTAGAGAACCACCGCACTAGCATTTTGGCTGGGTTGGGCACGCAATTGGTTCTTGTAATAGACTGAGAGACCAGACAGTGCAGTGTTAATGCAGTTTCTGTCTGGCCAAGACCTTTGGCTTGGGCAGCGACACATAGGTTGTTGGCAGAGATAAAACTTCTTGTGTCAAGATGGATTAGTTGATCATTGGTATAGATGTTAAACAGTATGATGAGAATACACTCCCCTGTTATAGGCTTTTTTTCTGTTGCTATCATTGGCTCTGCTTCCACATAGTTTGACATAAAAACATTAATTCTCTAATAGAAATTGTATCAGTCATAGGAGGTGGTGATATTTCATCACATATGTTTTAGTAAGACGCTTTAAGTGATGCTGATAGGTCAACAAACATGGTGCCTGCTACCACTCCATTTTCAAAACCATCTTTAGTGTATTGGGTGATGTTCAGCACTTGACTGGTGTGTGACTTGCCTGGATGGAATCCAGCTTGCTCTGGAGTTAGATGCTTTTCAATGAGTGGCGATAGGCCTTTCATTATTTTCCAATTTGCCAACTCAGACTCAGGAAGACCTCTAGGGAAAACTCATTCCTGAGGTGAGGCCTTCAATTGAGAATGCCTTTTCACTGATTCAGTGGAACATAATTCTAGGTATCGAAACAAGATTTCAGTCACTACGTCAAGACACATGAGGAAAAATGAAGGTATCAAATCTGTTCATTCCCCTTGGTACTTCCAACTGGCATTTGTTTTTGTTCTTTCTTATTTGTATTGTGGTAGTGCCTGGAAGGTACGAGGTGCTGAACATGTATAAAGGAAGATGAAATCTTTGCCCCAATGAACTTACAATTTACTCTTCCAAACTAAGTGTAATCAGTTTTGCTCTCATCCTGCATCAAACACTGGGAAGGAAGAGAGAGGGTTCTGTATTGCCCTTTGTGGCAGAGCAGACTCGCTCCTACCTACTTCCTACACTTCAAATGGCCCAGAGACATTTGTTCGAGTAAAACATATCATGCAATATATTTACAGTGTTCTATTCCACCACCTTTATGGATGATGCAGCTACATACCAACAGTACCATGGAGTCCTCAGCTCCCGAGGCGAGGAGGGGAGAGATTGTTCATGGTTCTGACTCTACAAGGCAACCTCTCTCTCTCTCTCTCCCACTCACTCTCTTCCTCTCTTCACACTTCCTTCCTGTGCCTCTTGTACCCTCTGGGCTAATGAGTTTATTAGCCTTTTAACTCTCCCCAGTCCATTCCAGTCTATCAATTGGGCACTGTTCCCATAGTCACGTGTGCTCCGGGGCAACCCACTGGAGTTGCAGCGATCAGAGTGCTGGCTCACCTGTTGTTGCCCAGCACTCCATCACACACCTCCCTGCCTTACCTAAGTCAGATTTTTCTTTTCCTGTTGTCTTCTGCACTTACTGGAGGTGCCACCCTGTGCGGGTCTCTCTTGGTCCTTAGGCTGATCATCTAGGTCATCTTTGTGGTACCTACTCATTTCCCACCCATTGAAATCACACTTGGTGTTGGGAGGACACCCCCACACTTCCATTTCAGTCCACAATTCGCCACATCATGGGCACCCTAGGGGAGTGCTTTCTCCCTCTGTGTCTGGCGGTGGATTGAGAGCACTTCCCTCATCCCCCTGATTATTCAGGGCCTCGGACTCTCCCAGACCTCTGAACTGCACCTGGGCAGCTTTTCCTTGGTGCTGTGGTGTGGTGGGCTACAGGAGCTTGGGTTGGAGCTTGGGTTGTCTTTCTCCACTATTTCTGCTTCCTTAATTCCTATCCCCTCCCCATCAATTTTTGCGAGGACTCTCCTTTTCTCCCCTTTCACCTGAGTTAGGCTCTGTTATCTAGGGTTTTTTCCCTTCCATTTGGGCTCTGTTTCTTCCCTCTCAGGTTTTCTGTTTCCCGGCCTGTGGCCCCCTAACACCACCTTCTTTTCCTAATGGGAACGGGTTTCAGTTGGTGCCCAACACAACAGGGTGGGGCAGTCTGTCCACTCCCCCAGCTCACTTCCAATTAAACCTCCCCTGATCTTCCAGGTTTACCTCTGCAACAGGGCAGCACCTTTTTATGTGTCCCTGGTGCCTGCACTGGAAACATGTCATGTCAAACCCCAGCTGAAGCTCTTAGTTCTGGGCTCTTCCTTCTTCATCTCCACACCCTTGGTAGCTGTGGGTTCCCTGAACTTCCTCCCTAGTTCCAGTCCTTTATAGGGTTGACCCTCTTTCCTTCATAGGTCCACCTCCTCAAACTTCTCCATCAGTTTTACAGCTGCATCAAAAGAGATCAGTTGAAGCCATATAACCCATTCCAGTATATTCTTGGAGAGGCCCTGAAGGACTTGTGCCAGCACCAGAGCATCCATTATCTCTTCCATCATTTGGGTGTCTGGCCTGAGCCAACGGGTAGCCAAATCCATCGAGTTTTGAATGAATGCCTGGGGCTGCGCGCGCACACACACACACACACACACACACACACTTCACCTCACGCCTCTGATATTTTGGCATTATTTCTCAGTGAAGAAGCTGACTTGATCTATGATGGCTACCTTGACCCCCTCATAATCCCTGGCCTGCTCATCATTCAGGGCCATAGAGACCACTTGAGCTTACCCAGTCAAATAAGGAGCTAGCTGTAGGGCCCAGGTTTCCCTGTACCAGCCTGCACACATGGCCACTCTCTTGAAGGTACCCAGGAATGCATCAGGGTTGTCCGCAGGGCCCATCTTACAGAGCCCCAGGGCTGGTGCCCAGTTGCTGCTCACTGCTACAAAACTCACCATCTGCAGTAAAAGCTGCTGCTGTTTGTTGGCTTGTTCTCTTATAAGATCCTGCAGGCTCATCTGTTGCTCAGCACGTAAAGCTTACCTCTACAGATGGTGGAACTGCTGGAAGCTTTGCAGCATCTTCGGCATCTCTGCCTATTGTTTTACCAGTCATTGCAGCATTGCATCACCATCCTCCACTGTCCAGGCCACCAGCTAATATCCTGGATAAGTGTGCTGGCTCAGCTGCTGTTGCCCAGTACTCTGTCACATTCTTCATCCAAATATCTCAAATACTTATTAATTCTCACCATACCTCATTTTACAGACGGGTAAAATGAATCACAGAGGTTAAGTGACTTACACTAGATCACACAGAAAACCAATGGCAGAGCTAGAAATATGGGTGAAATCCTGCCTCCATTGAAGTCAATAGCAAAACTCCCATTGACTTCACCGGGTTTAGGATTTTCCCTCAGGAGACCTGATCCCCATCCTGTGGCCTCCCAAACTTCAGACCAGTGATTTCAAAATTTTTGACATTTACAAACTGTACTGTTTGTTTGCATGCATTGACAGATACTTTAACAATTAATACAGTTCTTAGTGCAAAAAAAGGTAACAAAAATAATATTTTTGCTCTTTTTGTTAATAATTTCCATTCTTTCCAGCATCATATAATCATTTTAAAAATTTTTCTAAACTGCATGCTCCTGAATTCTTTTTCTGTGTCAGAATGGTTGTCACAACATTCTTATTCTGTATCCTGTTTTAAATCTAAATTTTCTTTCCCCTTTCTAAATTGTGGGGTTTTCTTTTAGTGATATTTTGAAAAGGAACAGTTTTAACAGTATTAAATGTAAGATAGGTCAAACATGAAAGGTGGTAATTCATTCCTAGGATCTGTTCCTTGTCATACATGTCTTAAATTGATCTCAGGAGATCTATGAGGTACAAGTTTCTTCATCATATATCAGTTCTAGGTTGATTTTCAAAACAGAAACAAGTGTAGAAAAGTGCATTAGAAAATCTGATGTTGTATTGTGTTCTGATATGCAAACTGTACAACACATATTCCCATGTTTGCACAAACATATTGCTGTATTATTTGAAGATTCTGTTTTTTTAAAATATTTTTTGAATATTTTACATATTTGGACTGGATTCAGCTATGTCTGGGCTGATAGAGCTTGGCACAGGGCAGACAGGTGCAATCGAAGCCTCCCTTCATTAGTGCTACCCATTCTATTCCTGTGGGCATTCTGCACCAAAAAATTAAAAATTCTTCACCAAAAAATTAAAAATTCTGCTCACAATAATTTTAAATTCTGCAAATTCTGCAAATTTTATTTGTCAAAATAACACTACATAATCACGCCAGTTTCAATTATTTTGGTAATTTATTTAAAAATACCTGTCAGCAAGTATGTCTTTAACAATACAAACACTCACACAAATTCCCCCAGGAGTAGAGAGTTAAAGAAACCCCGGTGACAATCCAGTTCCTGTTTCTCTGCCCCCACCCCACCTCCCGAGCCCAGCTGGGGAGCCAGACACCCGCAAGCCCTCCCTAGGGCCCAGCCATGCCCCCCCAGCCAATACACCTGAATCCCTTCCCTTTCAGAACCCAGCCACAGGGACCCCTGGCCAAGATACCCACACCTCCTCTTTCCCGGAGCCCAGCCACAGGGCCCTGCAGCCCGTTTTTGTGGGGGAAAATAAATTCTGCACATACATTAATTTCTGCAAATTCTGCATTCAGAATTCCCCCAGGAGTATATATTATGATCTGCATTTGGGGACAGAGCCTGTCCCACTTCTATCTCCTCAGAAACACCCCGAAGCCCAGCCCCTCCATGCCAAACGAGCCGCAATAATGAGCAAGCGGGACAGTGTCCCTCTCTCTCACATGCACAACCGCCCATCGCCCCCTGGCGGTGATTTACATTTCTACCAGCTGCTCCAGGCACCCAAACTGACATGCCGGTGCTGCCAGGGAGGGGCATGTGACTGCTCTTGTGGCTTCCCTTTGCTTCCCCGTCAGAAGTAATTTTTCTGTGGGGAAGTAAAGAAATCTGCAGGGGACATGAATTCTGCACACGTGTAGTAATGCAGAATTCCCCCAGGAGTACCATTCATTTATTGCAGACAATCCTCTGACCTTCACTATCCCTGGTGGGCAGATTTCCTGTCATACAAAATTGTAGGGAGATTTTATCACGTGTGCCAATAGTGTCCACTAAGGGCCTGATCCAATTCCCACTGAAGTCAATGGAAAGATTTCCATGGATTTCAATAGGTGTTGGATCAGGCCTCAAGGTGTGATCATAACTTCATTTTACTTTGGACAAGGTGAGTCATATCCTGAAGGCATCAGAAGTTAAAATCAAAAGGAATTTTCCAGATTTTTGAAAAAAATAGTTCTGTCTCCTAACCTCTGTTTTGTTATTGGCAAGAGAAAGATAATTAGGCCAAGGCACTGACTACAAAAACAAACAAAACTGCTATGCAACCCTCTAGAGAACTGTTAGTAACACTTCTCATGAGCAGCAATATACAGACTTTACTCATATCAAATGTAACTAAGATACAGTAATCAGTGCTGACCAAAGATTTAATTAAATTGTAAATAACAAAATGTTTTCTAAATCCTAAAAATATGGGCCTTAATCCTGCAAACTGTTCCATGCTGTGGGACTCTTGTGCCAATGCCCAGCCCCACTGAAGTTGGATGATTTCAATGGGACCCAAAGGAGTGCAAGGATCTGCCTGCTTGCAGGATGGTAACCATAGTAAGGACTATACTTATTAGGGCTTTCCATGTAGGTATATCAGTGGTGTGCAACCTGCGTCCCGTCAGGGTAATACGTGGGCGAGCCGCGAGATAGTTTGTTTACATTGACCATCCGTAGGCATGGCTGCCCGCAGCTCCCAGTGGCCGCAGTTCGCTGTTCCTGGCCAATGGGAGCTGCGGGAAGGGGCCGTGCTGGTTGCTGCTTCCCGCAGCTCCTATTGGCCGGGAATGGCAAACCACGGCCACTGGGAGCTGCGGGCGGCTGTGCCTGTGGACGGTCAATGTAAACAAACTGTCTCGCGGCCCTCCAGCAGATTACCCTGATGGGCTGCAGGTTGCCTACCACTAAGGTATACGGTTAAAAATGAAACTAACAAATCGTGGTATTTTCATACCCACTTCAGCCATGATGCCCACAGTGAACTGCTTAAAGATAATAGTGAGGTAGGTGGCCTCTTAGGGTATGTGTACACTGCAATTAAAAACCCACAGCTGGCTCATGTCAGCTGAACCTGACTCAGGCTTGCGGGGCTCGGGCTGGGGAGCTGTTTAATTGCAGTGTAGACTTCCGGGCTTGGGCTGCAGCCTGAGCTCTGGAACTTTCCCACCTTGCAGGATCCTAGACAGAGCTGGCACTAGGCATAAGCAGACTAAGTAATTGCTTAGGGCCTCGAGCAACTTATGGGAGCCCCCTATTATTAGTATGTGTTGTGGGGAGCAAAAATATTCCTGCTTAGGGCCCCCAATGGGCTAGCGCCACCTCTGGTCCTACTGCCTGGGCTTCCGGCCAAGCGTGTAAGTGCACACTGCCGTTAATCAGCCACTGCAGCCTGAGCCCCGTGAGCCCAAGTCAGCTGGCACGGGCCAGTCACACGTGTCTAATTGCAGTGTAGACATTCTTAGTGTTTCATTAATCTCTTTTCTTCACTCACCTTATTTAAGAACAAACAAACACTGAACTCTGCAAATTGTGCACTTAGGCTGAGATTGACAAAGGATATTTAATTCAAATGGGAGCTCGGTGCCTAACTTCTTTGAAAATCCCAGTTTTAGCTAATAAAGGCAGCCCGGTATTCCCGTTTCACTCACTCATGTCTTCTGCCATTCTCCACTGCATTGTGTTCTTCAGATTATTGTAAATTATAAAATTCTTGGGGTAGGGACTGTCTTATTTTACATTTGTGCATCGCCCAGCACAATGGAGCCCCGATTCTGGCTGGAGCCTCTGGGTGCTACCATAATACAAATAATAAAGAAAACAATAATTTTCATCCACTAGATTGTGCCATCCCATGTTTTATTATATTATTCCATAGTTCACTCCAGTAGTGCTATCATATCATGTTCACTGAGCATGCTTAAAAAGTTCATCCTGGTTCTAGAGATATTACCATTTATTGTGGTATTCCCCTTTTTAAAAATAGCTTTACTGTCTAATGCTGGAAGGAACTTAAGTGTGCCAATAGTATATAGTAACAGTAATACCTAGTTCTTGTAAAGTGCTTTGAGATCCATGGATGAAAAGCACTATATAAATGTGGCAAGTATCATTATCCCTATTTTACACATTGGGATCTGAGGCATTTGTTTCATTTGAATGTGATCTCTTTCAAAGGTAATAGGGCGAGTCAGTGAGACATTGGAAGAGAAGCTCAGGTGCTATTTTACCTTCATGCTATATTTTGCAAGCTTCAATTTAGCATGAGTGCGTAGGTCTTTTTGATACCTTTTGGATTCAATTGAAAGGAGAACAATAGCTGCAGGACTCATAAAATTTCACTCCTGGTCCCTCACAGCTTTTACATGCACATACAGAGATATACACAAAAAGGAATCCACATTGGTGTTAGCTTGTACTCTATAAGAAATACAAGAAAAATATTAAATTCACCGAATGGTCAGCACCATCAAGAGAGGAAGAAATTTCATTTTCAACCTTCTATAAGTATATCATGAACAATAAACTCTTTGGGACAGGAACTGCAATTACGGTATGTTCGTATAGTGCCTAGCATAATGGGACCCTAATATGGTCAATTCCTTTTGGCACTTATAATGGCAATAATAATGGAGAGTAAAAAATCTGAACTATTAAAAAGATGATAATATTTATTTAATAACAAAAGTGATTATTGATTATTTCTCTAGTCTCTGTGCTATTTGCAAAGGACAGACACAAATTATGAATCTGCTTAACTCTTTGACTTGAGAACAAAAGCTGCTGATGCTGTACAGGAGGCACAGTGCTATGATTAGGCAAGTGCATCTTGCACTCCTGTAGCCTGTCTGCATACTTGTGTCAATCCTTCTCCCAGACTGATAAGAAGAACCATATGGTCAGGTGCAAATATAACAGCATCTGTCCAGAGATGAGATGATCACTTTTCAAAATAAACAAGAGTGTGGGCAGGTGTCTCTGATTTATCTTGAGCCAATTTTTAATTGTTTAAGGCTGTGCAGTTGTAAAGAGAAAAACAGTGGAATCTGACCTATTAAAATAATGTAATTCTTTTTGTTTCTG
Source organism: Chelonia mydas (assembly GCF_015237465.2). Classification (NCBI taxonomy): domain Eukaryota; kingdom Metazoa; phylum Chordata; order Testudines; family Cheloniidae; genus Chelonia; species Chelonia mydas. The sequence continues at coordinate 173,332,522 of NC_057850.1, read as the reverse complement.
TGGCCATTATGTTGACTTAACAGGCTGAGTCATTGAACTCACATCACTGAATGACTGCAAATTTGTTTCTCAGACTTGTTTTCACAAGAGAAATTGTTATTATTTGCATTAGGGGACTTTTTGGCATCCTGACTAAAGGAGTTAGGACGTATATGTGTGTGTGTGTGTGTGTATATATATTCTTAATTTGTTCTGTGTTTGCAGACAGGATATAGGCAGTGGTGATGAGCAGTTATACAAACACTGTGAAATAAATCTTTATATTCATGATCTTATATTAGTTTCTAGTTCAACTTGAGGTTTGATGTAATTAAGATGGCAACATTACATTTATCTTCAAAGGGCCAAATACTATATGTCAGAACTACCTTTAAAATTTTCTTTAAAAATAAAATACTGTATCAGTGGAAGTGCAGTATTGTTCTTTAAAATGAAGTTATTTTCTCCTTGAGAGAAAATGTAGCTTTGCATCTTAAACTGGGTATTATATTTTCTCTATGTATTATATACAGTGAAAGCCACTTTTACTGAACTCTGATACTGTGAAACTTATGGTGAAATAATATAAAGTCCAAAATTACTTCAGTGAAGTGTAATGTAAACATTTTAATAATGGTTACAGTGAACTTTTTCTTATAGTAAAGTTGCTCTGTTAGAAAAATTACTGCTCTGTAAAAAGGTTCCACTCTCCATTGACTTATTTACCGTACAGTGGGCCAAATTCTTCTGTACTTACTCAAGTGGAATAATAAATTACTCCATAAATAGTCCCTCTGAAGTCAATTTAAAGGGGGTATTCAGAACAGAGGCATCTCCAGAAATTTATCACATCGTATGCACAACTGAACCACTCTCACTTTAACTTAAAAATGTCATGAGGGAGGAGCTGCTGGGCCAAATTTCATGGAGTGGTGTTGCAACCCATTCCACAGGGTCGCCGCACCACTCAGCTTTGGCTCCTTGACAGATGGGTGCTGGGCCAATGGGCCAAACCTGAGTGGTGCGGTGAACTCATATGCCACATTACAACCTCACTTGCTTTAGTGGCCTTCTCAAATGGGGGGGCTTAGAGAAAACTGATCCTCACCCTGGGCAATCCTGCCCCCGCCCCTAGTTGGTCCCCTGGCCTATGGTATACACTGTGGGTACCATGCATACAGCTTCGGGCACTAATGATTCAGAATAAGTAAGGGTATCATAATCTGGTCCTATGTAACTACTTTAGTGTTATCACAAATCCTTGCATATCTGTTAAAAGCACGCTGTTGTGGGGTTTATTCAAGATGAAATGTTTTTAAAAGTCTGCAGCTAATATCCAAAAGTGGCTACTATAATTTAAATGATGTTTTCTTATGGAAGTTGTTCAGAGAACTAATGTAATTATCCTTGAGGTTTTCATCATAAAATGCCACATCATTAAATGGCACCAGTTCCCAACAGGAACAGAACAAAATAATTATGCTTATTTTTTTTGCTGCGTTCTTGTTCTAAACCTGTGACTAATTACAGAAAGAAAACAATATAAGATAGCTATGAAAACCAACGGTTACAAGACTGTCCACTCAGGTTTCAAGCATTAATCTTGTCCATCTGTTTCTCTGTCAGTTCTTGAACTTTCATATTTAGCATAGCAAAATCTATCAGCTTCCTTCTGTCATCTCCTTGCAGTTCAAGATGAGGTTGATACTTCATCTAGAATCAGGGAGATCTGCATATACGAATGCACAAAAATGTAGCACCCTTCGCTTTTCTCAGTTCTTTAAAACATTTTGAATGGAATTCACTCCTGTGCAGACGGCTAGCATGAATTCTGTCCACCTCTTCAGTCCCACATTAGTCCTCAAAATAAGGGGCAAGGTGGTGCATAGACTTTGTGCCAGGCTTCTGCAAAGTGGTAGATTTCACCCTCTCTCACTAGGAAATATATACCTACCTGTGTCATATAAAACTTATGTTTTTGAGGGGGAGAAGCTAGATTTCTGTAAAAGTGTAATGATTTACATGACTGTGCTAAAACTTTTGAATGCTCAGGTGGAGAACAGTTCCATTTGTTTAGAAGTGCGAGGAAAGACATTTTGTTGTACTCAGTTTCATTACTTCCTTATATCATTAGCATCTGTGGTTTCTATGATATTTGAATGCTTTTCTTGCCAGGAAACTTGTGTTTCTGTCACACTTTTAGGCAGACAGCACTGGAAAGTTTACTCATTCTGCATGGATATGACTCTTTCTCAAGGGATTGTATATTTGGAAAACCTGTTTCCATAAAGGATCAGGCATTGTTGTTATAATTTAACTTAATCCAGATTCATTATCCTATACCTACTGCTGTAGATACACATTCATTGTTTCTTACACTGTGGCACATACACATAACCCACCCTCCCCCAGCCCACACACACAATCAGTCTGTTATGTTATTCTACATGCCTTACAAAAGAGGGAAAAGGAACCTTGACTATATAACTGACTAGGTGGTAGAAGAGTCAAGATGTTTCTGGTGTCTCTTACACTTTTTTGTAGCAATGAGGAGGAAAATTAGGATGGGAGACTGTGGCGGGGTGGAGACTCACTGGCATGGTGCCGCCTGCTGGTTGTCCAGGGAATTAGCTCTTTCCAGCCCCGGAGTGCCCTCTGCTGGCTGATATCTCACCTGCCCCTGGCCCTCGTGTCCCTCCCAGACCCTGGTGCCTTTTACCAGGGGTTCTGCCCACCGCAGCAACCCACAATCTGGGGAACTCCCAACCCCCTATCCCCACCTCGCCTCAGTGGCTACTGCCAGTCACCATCTAGCCCCCACTCACTGGGGCTGACTACAGTCTTTAAAGGCCACTCATCAGGGGCAAGGTGGGGGGTTGGACCTGCTGCCTCTGCCTATTTCAGGGCTGCCCCTCTGCAGCCCCAGTACCCTTTGTGGGCCCTTAACTCAGCCTGCAGCCTGGGGTTTTGCTAGGCTGGAGCTCCCAGCTCCCTCTGCCCTTCCCCAGCACTGCTCCATATTAGGTACCCTTCTCAGGTTCCCAGGCAGCCAGGTCCTTCCCTGTCTAGAGCCAGAGAGAGTGTCTGAGTCTTTCTGACCCGCCACCCTCTTATAAGGGTCAGCTGGGCCCTGATTGCACTGGCTACAGCTGTGGCTGCTTTCCCAATTAGTCCAGCTTTCCTCACTGCAGCCCTCTGTGGGGCTGCTTTATCTCCTTCTGGCAGGAGCGGGGTTACCACCCTGCTACAGGGACATAAAAGAAATGAAGGGAAGATGGGACTAATGTTGGTCAATAGAGTCCCCCAGTGCATCAGGTGACTAGGTTCATTCATCCAGTTGTTGATGTTGTATGAGGCTACCATCTTATCATCAGGGCTGTGCAGATGAGATGAGATAAGTTTGGATTATGACATTACAGAATATATGTTGTAACTGAGATGCCTATATGCCATAGCAATAGGGACTATAAATGTAAAAAATGTTTTGGGGATTTTTTTTTAAAAACAGGTGACCTGAGTTAAATTTGTAGTCTTTTGCTCAGGGGTCAGATTAGGCCAGCTCTCCCATGCTTAGTTACCCATTGGTTTTAAATACGACCTACTGTTAACATCAACCTGGTCTTCATATTAATTCCCCCCCAAAACTTATTCAAGTGTAATTTTGGCTTTCTATGGGAAGTGCAATATAAACGGAGTTCTCTCTGTTTTTATGTTCAGAAATGTTACTAGAATTTTTGTTTAAAAAATAGCAGATCATCATTACCATATTTATATGATGCCTATTAGAATCGAGTATTCGTAAACACAGAATATAAAGAATATATGCATAAATCTATGTCAGCCAGGACTCTATCTACTGAAACTGCAAACATAGCAGAGCAAACAACAAACATACATATTTAGCTACATTAGCCATAATTATCTTTAAAATATCAATATATGCACATCAGTATAATTGTAATTTTTATGTTATTATAATTCATTCCAGTATAATGAGTGGGGGATAGGCCAAACATCAATGTAACTAAACAAAATTTGGTCAAATTTACACATAGATGTCCATCTGTTTCTGTTTATCAGGTTAATAACTATAGTTTGCTGAATCTAAAACTCTGATGAAGCAGCCAGTAGTGTCTTACAACATAGAATCCTGGAGTTTACTTTGCATAGGTGCACCGCTGTTCCCACATGGAGTCCCATTGACTTTAGTGGGGTTCTCCATGCACACAGACCTACACAGGTGAAGCAGTATACCCATGCATAATGAATTGCAGGTGTAACTCTCACCTGAAGTCTGACAGCCATAAGAAGCTCTTGGAGCTTAGGGCAACAGTTTCCCATATGTGCCACTCCAGCAGCACAAAGAAGGGCTTAACTAGCTACCCAGGAATTTTCCCAGCATAGGGAAAATCTCCAGATGGTGCAGTCATGTAGTGTAGAGGACAGTCTGGCCTTCTGTTTTAAGATCCTGCTCCTGGCCTCTGCCATATTTACCCACAAACACTTCCTGCCAGAAGAGATGAGCCACAGCAGGATCTTCACCCCTTACTCTTTGATTCACTAACGCCTTATAAGCCCATCTCTGACAAACTCTCAGTAGCCCCTGTCACTCCCTGAAGAACTTCTACTACCTCACTCCTCTTCAGGGTCAACCTTGTACAAAAAATATGGAGTTTCTCTAGACCATGGCATCTTTGAGATACGGAATTACAATAAAATGCTACATGGAGCAAAAAAGTCTCTCACTTTCCTACATCTCAGATCTCTAAGACAGTGGTTTTCAACCTTTTTTCATTTGAGGACTCCTAAAAAGTTTTGAATGGAGGTGTGGACCCCTTTGGAAATCTTAAATACAGGTTGAAAACCACTGCCCTAAGAAGTTATCCAATTAACTTTGAAGATTGGTGAGGATAAAAAGGGAGGTCCTCAAAACCAGCACAGTTCTTTTATGACAGGGAATATGCACCAGATAATTCAGGTGGTTATAAGCAAGGATGTAAAGATATATTCTATTAGTTATTTTGCCTAAAATAAATTCTAGAACATTAAAACCAGAAAATTCAGTTACTGTAAATTTGTGAAAAATAAACTTTTGGAAATTAAGATTTTACAAACAACGTTCTCTCTGCCGTCATTCCATACTCCAGCATGCACCCATATAATCTGCATTATCCACTTGATGGATATTGCATCTGTGCTAAGTATTTCAAATGCCTTTTTTAGATTTTTTTTCAACTACTCTTTGTACTCAGGTAATAAGGACCTGATTTAAGAGTCTATTTAATTCAACTGACTTCATTCCACTGACTTCATTGGGCTTTAGATCAGGCCCTAAATTTGTTTTGGAAAATATGTTACAGTTCATTGTAGTCTATCCTGGTATTTGTACAGTAGCTGGAGTGATAGCGATTATCTGGTTGTACTGCGATGGCTGGGACTCATGCTCACATTGTGATGGAAAATGAGAAGTATATTGGTGCACATATTTTTCATAGAGAGGGTGCTGGAATGGGATCTGTAAATAGTAGCAGGTGTTTGGGAACCTAATGTAGATGATGAAGTGTGAAAAGGCTCTTGATAGCCATGTAGGAGGTTGGAGGGACAGGTCTCAACTGTATTGGTGAATAAGTGGTTAATGCTGATGTAGCTCTTTCTGAAGAGTCACCTACCCAGTCACAGATGCAAGAAGGTAGCCTTTGAGAAAAGAACCCCAAAGGGTTGGATATACAGCCTGAAGAATGTGTGTGTAAAGAGGTAAGGATGTGCCAGAAATGCCTAAGCTTTGGAAGTCCTGAAAATGTAAGCCGGAGGCATGAGACCCCCTCAGTAGGAAGGCTGATCTTCTGGTATATTAGGATAATAATTTAAGCCAGGGATCTCAAACTCAAATCACCATGAGGGCCACATGAGGACTAGTACATTGGACCGAGGGCTGCATCATTTACACCTTTACATATAAAGATACAAAAGCCACCTGCCTCTACCCCCAGCCCCGCCCCCACTCCACCCCTTCCATGAGGCCCCACCCCTGCTCCTCCTGTTCCAACCCCTTCCCCAAAGTTCGTGCCCCAACTCCGCCCCCTCCCTGCCCCTATTCCAACCCCTTCCCCAACTCCCCGGCCCGGCCCTGCCCTGCCTCTTCTCCACCTCCTCCCCTGAGCGTGCCGTGTCCCCGCTCCTCCCCCTCCCTCCTGGAAAGTCCTAAGTGCTGCCAAACAGCTGTTTGGTGGCAGGAAGCGCTGGGGGATAGGCGGAGGAGCAGGGATGCTGCCTGCTTGGGGGGGGGCGCAGAGGCGGGGGGTGAGGGGAGCTATGACGGGCCGCAGGAAATAGCTCCACAGGCCACATGCGGCCTGCAGGCTGCGTGTTTGAGGCCCCTGATTTAAGCAAACAATAGAGACAAGCAAGCATTGATCAAGATTTTCAAATTTAAGTAATGATTTTGGATGATTTTCATCTTAATTTTTGGGTGTTCAACTTGAGATAACTTAAACAGGCTTGATTCTCAGAAAATGCTGCGCATCCATGCTCATTTTCAGAAAATGCTGAATACTCATTCTCTGAAAATCAGACACCCCAAAAATGAGGTAGTCAAAATCACTAGTCACTTATGAAAATCTTGGCCATTACTTCTTATTAAATGTGCCTGAAATTGGAAATACAAGAAAATTACAATATGCACACTTTGGATGGTTATCAATAATAATAATAATAATTTGTCCACCTCAAAAGATAAGTTACTTTGGTAAGAATATTTGTTGTGATGGTGGAGAAAATGTTTCTTAGAAGGAAAAAAGTAAATCACTATTGCACATATAAGAAAAGTTCTCAGGTCTTGTTGATGAAAAATGTTCAAAGTGAACAGCAGCTCTTTTTTCCAGCTGATACCTGCCACAGACACTTTCATGTCAGGAAAGTTAGACAGTCTTACCTGTTTGCCAGAGACTTTGGTTTTGTATTCATGTCAGATGCCAAATGGTAAACCTATTTCTGTCATGTTGTAATCAGCATGGGGTAGTCTAAACATATTAAGTAGGTCTAGTGACCTTTTCCTGAGTAATGGAAAACTTTCAGCAGTGCCCGTGCTGTATTTTTATACCACTGTTATTTACAGGTCTTGTCTTCCTTGCTACAATTTCTTAGAACTGTCCTTGAATAAAAAATAAATGTGTCAGTCAGGCGTTTAGTCACACCTGTTTTTTAATACATTTAAAATGGATATAACTTAAAAATAGAAATGTCTTCAGCCAATCTGTTTTAGCTGAAAGTCATGTCTTTAGGAACAGTTGTTTAACAATGATGGTCAATTTCTGCAGTATATTAACAGGTAATATATGAAATAATTCTGTAGCAAATATACTTTTACCAATTTACCTTAGAGCAAACACTAGACATTTTAAAAAGTTTTAAAAACATATTTAAAAATTCTTATTTACTTAAATATTTACATCTTTACAGTCAAAATTTGTTTCAACAACAAAGATTATTATTCATTAATTTATTAACAATTATCACAGTAGCAGCTAGATACCTATTGTTATTACAAATCTTAATGTAATAAAGGTGAAATTTAAAAACTGCCTTTGATGGAAATAAAATCAAACAGAAATAAAAATGCACAAATGCTCTGAAAGATACCTAACCAAATGTTGTTACCTTACATTGTGCACTCACTAGACTCATGTTTTGGCAGACCTGCAAAGAAAGCAAATTCTCTAGGCAAGAGCTCTTTGCGGAGAAGGCCCTGCAGCTGATTGTGCAGTGTTTAACCTCAAGAATAAAGAGGAAAGAGCCTTCCAGCTGATCTAAATGTCACAGAGGGAAAGAGTGAGAGGAAGCCTCCTCTAAGATGGCTGGGTTACAGACTATTCAGGGCTTTAAAGGTTAGGATGCACACCTTAAACTGACCTCAGAAATGATCACGAAGCCAATGGGAAGACTTGAGTACAGAGTTATGTATTCACAGTGGCCCATTCCAGAGGTCGCCAGCTGTATTCTCCACAAGCTGAGGGAGGTTCCAGGCAGTATACCTCAAAGGACTCCCTTCCAAAGCCTCGCTAAGCCTTGCTTCTGTAGCGCCCTGTAACACTAGCCTCTGTTGAATGCCTCTTCCACACAATATTACATTATAGGAGATGAGAGTGAGATCAATGAAACAAAATAAAATAAGCTCTCTAATCCTGCACTCTAATTTGGCTCTCCCAGTGCATCTCGTTGTATCTGTGTGTATCTTTTAAATGGTAAGATTAGGGATCAGGATCTGTCCTTATATTTATCTCCAGTACAGCAGCAAGGATAGAGCCAGTGCATAAAGTAACAGTGATGGAGGTGACAAATGTGTGGGTGACAGTGGAAAGACCTCCCGATCAGAGGAATAGTTGCAGGTTTCTGACCAGTTGTAGTTAATGAAAGGTACAATGGATTCAATAGAAACCAAGGACTTGGAACCATTCTGGTGAAAAGCAGCCACATGTCTCCCAGTGCCAAGAAGCATCACCTCCATTTTATCTATACAGAGCTCTAGCCAGGCTGCTTTTGTCCAGGCCTTTAACTCGTTCAGGCACTGAGGAATAATGAGATGGTGTAATCTGGGTTAATTGAAAAAGACACATACAGCTGAGTATCCTCAGTGTACAGGAGACACTGCAATCCCCCATATTTCACAGTCTCCCTCAGTGGCTTCATACGTCCATGGAATAAGAGTAACAAAATGGCTCTTATTGAACTGCCATGTGAGGACCCTCAAAGAGAATGAGCAGTTGCCCCGCGCTACTCTCTGGGAGCTCTCAGAAAAGCCATTTGGTCCACTCTGGCAAGATTCTGCAGATGGCAGTACCTTGGTATCAAAAGCTGCAGATAGAGCTGATAACAATAACACTGACATCTAAACCTTGTCCATTTCCAGAAGGAGATTATTAACCACTGATATCAACGCAGTCTCATTTTCGTACCATTTGAACCAAGACTTGAGAGGGATCTAAGACACTGACGGAATCCAGGGGCAGCTGGAGTTGGCCCATAACTACTTTCTCAATAGCCTTCCTTAAAATTAGGAGAATTGAGACAGTACAACAACTGGCAGGGTTATTCGTGTCTAAAAATGGTTTCTTGAGTGAGACTGACACCACTTGGGTGATCTGATGAACCTATTGTCTCTTCACTACCTTTAAAGTAGTATAGGGTTGCGATGGATTTGGAATTGCTCGATTTAAGTGTCACAAACTGATCCATAATTACGAACCTACGTTTTTTTAAACACTTGTTATATATTGTACCACACTTGCTTACTGCAGTGATTGTCCGAAGTGCCATTTCCCTTCTGAACATAACTATGAATGCTTAATTCTTTCTCCCTGTGTCGCTGCCTGTCTCTCTCTCACATGCCGCCTCTTATCTCCCATGATACTCTTTGTTTTGCACATCTAATTGTGACGTTATTGACATAAACTGTGACTGTATAGATCATTGTTGCAAACAGGGTCCTATGGTTGCACCAATTCTTATACAGAGGAGGCCAAGTGGGATTTCTATGGGAAGATTGTAGTTTGCTGGTTATGATTATACTGTCTGTATGTGTGTATCATTTTTGTATTTGAAGTTCTGAATATTGGCTATGTATTTGTTTGATTCTACGTATCCTCAGTGAAGCATTTGGTCAGCTTCTTGAGAAAGGACTATTCTCAGTAAGTGCCCAATCAAGAAACACTTAACTGACCTGGACTTCGGGAGACACCAATCCACATCTGAGCTTTCCTGGGAACATTCAAACTAACATGTAAACAATAGCATCGGCCTGTCAAAAGCTGAATCATTCATAGATATGTGACTTGCCCAGGTGACTGCAAACTCCATCTTGTTAAGGGGATTTTACAAAGGAGAACAAAAGGGTTTCCACCCACAAAGGAGACTATATAAGGCCCTGTAAACCCCACCATTTCGTCTTCAGCTGGCTTAAAAGATAGCCTCTGCACCCCAAAGAGATGCCTGAAATAAACTGGAACAAAAGACAGTAACTACAGGGGTGTGAGTGATTGCTGGACCCAAACTAGGAAGGAGTCTAGTCTATCAAAGAAGCTTATTGGAACATCTCTGAGGGTGAGATTTACCTGCATTTAGTTTCCTACTGTATTAGGCTTAGACTTGCATGTTTTATTTTATTTTGCTTGATAACTTACTTCGTTCTGTCTGTTATTACTTGGAACCACTTAAATCCTACTTTTTATGTTTAATAAAATCACTCTTGCCTCCAGTTACTTGCGTTGGCAGGAAGGTTGCTGGTCTGTGCCTTCAGGCAGGCATACAGAGAGCTCCTGCGTCTTTGCCAGTCAGCCCCTGACTGAGCCAGGCTCCCTTCTTTTCTCCCCCCTCCAGGCTTGGCATTGGCTGCAGGTATAATGGGGTGGAGCTAGATTAACCCACAGGTGTTCTTTAACCCCTGCTGTGCCCAGCTGCACCCTCTATGAACCTTCACACATCCCCCCCCACCCATGACCTCCTCTGGGGTCTGCCCCCCCTCCAACTGCTCTCCACCATCCAGTGGAAAGAAGTTTGAATTCAGATGGGCTCTGTCTCTCCCGGCCTGGTGCTGGATGTGGAAGGAGAAGGGCTGGCGGGAAAGGTACCACCTCATGATTCGGGGATTTGTGTCCTTCATGGCATGGACATGGGGGGCAAGGTCGGTAATGAGGGTGAAGTGCGCACCTGGAAGATAATAACGGAGCGAGTCCATGGCCTACCTTACCGCGAGGGCTTCTTTCTGGATTACCAAATAGGTCTTCTCTTGCGGGAATAGCTTCCTGCTAATATATAGAATGGGGTGTTGGACACCCCCTACTACCTGCGATAGAACTGCTCCTAGGCCCACGTTTGAGGTGTCTGTTTGTAACAAGAACTCCTTGGCAAAGTCAGGGCTGTACAAGATGGGTTCCTGAGGGAGCCAGGCATTCAGAGTTTGAAACACCTCCTCACAGGCTCTGGTCCACAGGATCCTTTTAGGACTCTCGTTCTTGAGGAGATCGGAAAGGGGGGCCACAATGGAGGCGAAGCCTGGGATAAAGTGGCAGTAGTACCCGGCTAGTCCCAGGAATCAGCATATATGCTTCTTTGAGGACAGCGGGGGGCACAGCTGGAGGGCCTGGACTTTGTCAACTAAGGGTCAGATTAAGCCCTTCCCAATGTGTACCCAAGGTAGGTGGTCTCATTCTTCCCAAGGTGACATTTGGTGGGGTTCTCTGTCAGGCCGGCCTCCTGGAGGGACTGCAGGACCGTTGTCACATGTTCCAAATGGCGTTGCCGGTCGCGACTATAAATCACCATGTCATTGAGGTATGCAGCTGCATACCCACTATGGGGGTGAAGAATTCTGTCCCTTAGCCGCTGAAATGTGGCCGGGGCCCCATGCAAACCGAAGGGCATGGTCTGGAACTGAAAAAGCCCGAAGGGGGTGGAGAAAGCTGTCTTTTCCCTGGATTCGGGTGTGAGTGGGATCTGCGAATAGTCTTTCTTAAGTCTAAAGTGGTTAAGTCTATTCCGCCTTTCCCAGCTGATCAAGCAGTTTATCAACCCGTGGCATTGGGTAGGCATTGAACTTCGATACTGCATTGACCTTTCGGAAGTTGATGCAAAAGCGGGTGCTTCCACTGGGCTTAGGGACCAGTACCACGGGGCTTTTCTAATCGCTAAACAACTCCTCAATCACCCCCAATGCTAACATCGACCTGAGTTGGTCTTTCATGGCCTCTCTAAGCTTCTGGGGAAGGGGCTGGGGGTTTTCTCTGACCTTAATACCCGGTTCTGTCTGAATATGATGAGTTATTAGGTGAGTCCGCCCCGGTCGGGTCGAGAAAATGGAAGAGAAAGCGGTGATCAGTTTCTGCGCCTGACCCTTCTGCTCTGGGGTAGGATTGTCCCCAATGTTAACGATCCCTGGAGTTGAAGCCTTCATTGCCTGTGGGGCCTAGTTCAGGTTCTGGTGGGTACGGTGTTATTAGCAAGCTTTCTGGGGCTTTCCATGGTTTTAACAGGTTCACCTGGTAGATTTGTCGTACCTTACGTTTGTCTGGTTCACCTGCCCCACACGCCGGATCACCTCATACGGTCCTTGCCAGTGGGCCAGGAGCTTCGACTCCGAACTGGGCAACAATAGCAGCACCCAGTCACCGGGCTGAAACTCTCGGAGACGCGCCTGTTTATTGTAGGCTGCCTCTTGGGTATCTTCGGCATGTAGGAGGTTCTGCCTGGCAGACGAGCCTAGAGCCTGAAGTCTCTCCCACAGGTTTAAAAGATACTGCACCATGACTGTTGCTCCTCCCACAGTTCTCAAACAAGGTCTAAAATCCCCGGTGTTGCATCCCATACAAAAGCTCGAACGGTGAGAAGCCAGTGGAAGACTGAGGTATTTCCCAGACCGCGAACAAGAGAGGCAGGAGCAGCTGGTTCCAATGTTGGACGTCTGTCAGGATGAACCTTCAGAGCATTGTTTTTAGGGTTTGGTTAAAGCACTCCACCAGACCATCCATTTCGTAGGGTCTTGGTTTTAAGTAACCGGCAAAGCTACTTGATCGTCTGAGACATAAAGTTTGTCCTTTGATCTGTCAGGATTTCCCGGGGCACCCTGACTTGGGTGAAGATGTTCATAAGTTCCATAGCCATCCCCTTGACATTCATGGAGCGTAGCAGCACTGCTTCGGTGTACCAGCTCACATAGTCCACCACAACAAGAATGAACTGGTATCTGGCAGCGCTCTTCTCCAGCGGGCTGACTATATCGACTCCAATTTGCTCAAAGGGTACACTTATAAGTGGAAGGAGGATGAAAGGGGCTCTCTCAGCTGGCCGAGGTGCAGGGAGCTGGCGCTGTGGGCATGAGGCACAGAAATCTGCCACGTCTCTGTAGACCCTTGGCCAAAGGAACTGGGCTAAAATCTGGGCTAACTTTTTTTCCCTTCCAAGGTGCCCAGCCACGGGTATGGCATGGGAGAGTTGCATAATTTCCTTACAGTAAGGTCGGGGCACCAAGAGCTATGTTGAATCTCTTCAGTTGGTTGATATTTATGTATGTGGTACAGACGGTCACCTTGAAACTCAAAGCGTGGGAACCATCCCACTTGGTGGGGTTCGACAGTCTCCCTGTTCACTGCCGCCACCTGGGTGTATGCCCGACTCAGGGTATCGTCAGCCCGTTGCTCCTCCACAAAGTCAGAGAGGCAAGTCAGGATCTCTGATTTGGATAATAGGGAGAGCTCCGCTCCTGGCTGGGAGGGGGCCTGGTTGGCCTGGGTTGACGCTGAGGACTGGGACATCCCTTCAGCAGGGTCAGCAATCTCCCCTGCCCCACAAGGGTCGCAGCTTCAGGCCGGCCAGTGGCCAGAGGTAGGGGCCCTTGACCGTTGAACGGGGTCCCAGCAGTTCCACTAACAATTCCCCAAAATAGTTCGAGTCCCTGCCCAAAATAATTGGGTAGGCCAGTGTTGGGGCCAGCCCGACCATCAGGGGCTCTTCGCGTCTCCCCATTGTTAAAGTCACTTCTGTGCAGTGATAGGCCCTCACATCCCCATGCACGCACTGTAGCATAATGTGCCCTGAGTTGGGCTGGGATTAGGCACCTCTGTACTTTGTACCAGGGTCTGGGCAAACCCTGAATCTACTAGTCCCATCACTTCTCTCCCATTTACCCACAGTGTGATGGTCAGTTTTGCTGGGTCCCCAGCATGTGCTCGTGCTCACGGAGTCCAGATCTTCCCAAAGCTACATTTCATGTACGGACATTCTTTGGACCAGTGCCCAGAACAGCCACATGTGAAACACTTGGGTGGCACATGGGGTTTCCTACTTGGGTACCTAGGTGGTCGGGTCATGACGGGTCTCCCTGAGTTCTGGGCCAAGCAAGGGCCCTGGCAAGGCCACTGGTGGACCTGTGGTCTCCCAAGCTGGGGTGTGGATAAATGACTCTGGACCTCTGGATTGGAGAGCTCTGGCACCTCTAGATCCTTGAGCCCTCCAGAGCTCTGAGAGGGAGGAAGGATGCTGGCATTCCTCATGATCCTGGGGTCCATGAGTGGGTCCGTCTTTTAGGGACATGGGGCTCTTATTTGCAGCTGAATGCAAAGGGGGTGCCGTTATGGGAGACTTGCCGGCTAGGTAGTTCTCCATGAGTTGGATGGCATCCGTTGTGGTGTCAGGATGATGCCGCAACACCCACTCTCTTCCCCCAGGGGGCAGGATCTGGACAAACAGCTGGAGCAGGACCCACTCAGCAACCTGTGTCCCTGTCTTGGCTTCTGGTTTGAGCCATCTCCAGCATGAGTCGCGCAGCTTCTGGGTGACTAGGCGGGGTCGGGCCCCCAGTGGGTACCAATCCCCCTGGAAGCATTGCCAAAAGGTTTCCTCTGAGATATCTAGGGGATCAAGGATCGCTGCTTTAACTTGGGCATAGTCCTGGACGGCAGTAGGATCTAAAGCACGTGATGCAGGTTAAGTACGGGGCCAGCCACGGCAGCCCATTGGTCTCTGGGCCACCGGGCTACTGTGGCCACTTGCTCAAAAGTCTCGAAGAAAGCCTCAGGATCATCATCAGGCCCCATTTTGGCAAGCCTGATAGAGGCGGGGTTAGGCAGCTCTGCTGGAGCAGCAGATTGCAAAATGGATGACACCTGTTGGACCAGCTGTTGCTGCTGCTGTTGTTGGGACTGCCAATTTGCCATTTAGCTGCTGCTGCTATGTGGCCATCTGCTGCAGTAGTTGTTGTTGCTGTTGATGCTGGGTGTTTTCCTCTGCCATCCATTTCAGCAGCTGCTCCATCTCCATTCAAGTGTTTGTCCCCGGGACTGTCTCTCTCTCTCTCTCTCTTTTTTTTTTAAATTTCCTTCAGCAGGGACTAGGGTGATGCCCACACTCTCCACCGTTTGTGATAGGGGCTTCAGTGGCCATGAAGCCTACTGGCTAGATCGTTGGTTAGGGAGGGCTGAAGGGGCACCTGAGCTCTCCTCTCTCAGGTCCTGACCCAGTGTCCCGTGTCGCTCACCCCTAAGCAGGGGAGAAGGACCTTCCTCCCAGCCGTGAGGAGGGCTTCATGGCCTATTTTCCTGGGCTGCTCCCTATTTAAGTCCTTTTAGTTTGGGGCGTGGCCCCTCTAGTCCAGTTTTCCCGCAATTGGGGCTTGTCTGCAGGTTCCCCTTGGTCGGGGAAGACTTATTTGCCTCCAGTGGCTGCGTTGGCAGGCAGGTTGCTGGTCTGTGCCTTCAGGCAGGCTCCTGCTTCTTTGCCAGTCAGCCCCTGACTGAGCCAGGCTCCCTTCTTTTCTCCCCCCTCCAGGCCTGGCATTGGCTGCAGGTATAACGGGGTGGGGCTAGCTGAACCCACAGGTGTTCTTTAACCCCTGCTGTGCCCGGCTGAGGTCTCTCTGCTCCTTCACACCCAGTCTTTTCAGCCTCTCAATAGAAGACTTTTCCCCAACTTTTTGAACCCTCTCTAGTTCTGCAATATCCTTTTATTATTTCTATTTGTACACTGTATGCCCTAGGAGCCCCAGTTGTGCGAGGTGCTGTACAAACTCAAAGATAGGGTGGCCAGTACTACACACAGTGTTGCAGATGAGGCCACACTATTGATTTATATGAAGGTATTATAATATTTTTGTTACTATTTTCCATCTCATTTCTTATGAGTAACCCGTTGTCTTTAAGGGGACTACTAAAGGCCCCAATTCAGGAAAACATCCCTGTTCAGGGAAGTACTTAAAGATTTGCTCAAATGCATCCCCATTTAGGACAGAACATAAGCACATGCTTAAATCCCATTGAAACACAATACAGTGGGCTCTAACCTTGTGTTTAAAGTTAAGCATGTGCTTTAAGTGCTATCCTAAATAGGAATGAATTTAAACATGTTTCAAGTGTTTTCCTGAATCACATCTTAAATTAGAATGGATTATTAAAGCTTGCTAGATTAGGCTCTATATTATGGAACATCAGTTGGCCCACAAGAAACAGCAACGAAAACGATGTAAATCTTTTCTTACTGAAAAACGTAGTTTCCTGTCATTTTTGGCAAAGTAATTAATCTAATTTATGTTACAAAAATCAAAAGAATAAAAAGTTGTATAACTTTTTAATGCTTTTTTTTCAGTAAAATCACAGAAATATGTAATCCTCTTAGTTGATTTAGCTTTGACTTTTCAGGTTTTGATTCTTTTCTTATATTTAAAATTTTCTTTTTACCTGAACTTCATAACTAACTGGATTAAGCTGCCTGTGTCTTCCAGTTCAAAACTCGTATTGTCAAAGTTCTGTTTATAACTTGTTAATTAGATACCTGATACAGAAGGCTCAGGCTCCTTGGAAAAGAAAATCCTGTAAAATCTGAGAACATTTTTGGTCAGTCTAAAAAGTACTGCATTGACAAAACATTAGATTACATGTACTGCCACATGTATATGTACAATACCGTATTTGTACAATATATTATAATTCTGCCTCTTTGCCAAACATGTGATATCAAATATGGTAATTACTGTTGTTGAAGTCAGATACACCAGAAGAAAAACACAAGTCTGAAATTACTGAAACATCATGGGAAAGAGGAATGGAGTTCCCAGAAGCATACCAAAAAAAAAAAAAAATGAATGCTTCACAGTTAGGAAATGAGTTGACCAGAGATTTCCAAAAGCAGATGAAGTCTTCCTGACCTGAAGAAAGTATTTATCGTCTGTCTGAATGTCTACTCAGCAGCTTTTTGTCTCCTCTACAATGTTCTTATTTAAAATTAAAATGAAGAGATTAACTGTTGCTATCATCATTTAATGAACTAGGCTTGTGAAATACACTGATCAATATTTTGTTTAGAAAACTGATTTGTAAAAAGAAGCAATATTTCTATGAAAGTTGTGGTATACATTATCAAACAGGGCATAAGAAAGCCAAAGAATTAAGGATGTAGAGCTACTTGTAGGTTTTGTTATATTTATCAGAATAGAAACACTTGTTTTTTAAAAAGTGAAATTTCTATCACTTCTAGTTGTGAAGAAGGCTCTCACAATGTTTTTAAACCAATTGCACCAATGATCTTTTTGAAAATGCAGCTAGACAAATCTAAACAATACCATCAAGACAGAGGTAGATTATCCACGCTTCCAGTTATTTTAGTGGAGGTGAAAAAAATTAACTTTGAAGTTCATTTGCAACAATTTAAAATGACGTCGTTCACATCTGAACAACACATCAGCAATAATAATAATACTAATATATAACATTCTGCCTTTCTCCTTCCAAATGCTTTGTAAACATTATTAGCTAATATAAGGCCTGATTGAAGTGAGAGGGAGTATTATGTTCACAAAAGGAGAAGTAAACACTATATACATGCCCTAATGTAAAGGATTTTATTAATTTTAAGTCATATAAAAAGGGACTGTAAAGGCTTTTAACAGAGTCCCTTTAAGTACACAGCATAAAGTAGGGGAGAGGAAGGGAAATAATCTAAAACAGAAAGATAGAAACTGGACCAAGTAGCTCCTTATAAATTATATCTGAAGGCGAGGTATAAAGGATTTTGGGGGTTGTTTTAAGAAACTGTTTAAGAAATGAAATTATTAACAGAATAATAGTAATTGTAGATAAAGATTCCAACTACGTTTACTTTTTAAAAAACAAAATATTTGAAAAATCCGTTCTCCTGCAAAGACCTACTTTCAGGAATCCATGCTTCCCCTTAGGAAGCCGGTGACATCTCAAGCACCTAAAACAACTACAGGGAGTACATTTAGGACTTGGCAGGAAAGTAAAAGAGGAAATGGTTTTCAATTTTTTTGTTTTAAAATATGCCAGGTTGTCCTTTTTAAGTCTATGCACATTTTGTTATTAATTTTGACTGGTAAACAGTTCTTTTTGTAAAATAACAATTTAGCAGTTCACCTTCAATAATGTGTAATGAAATACAAGTCTGGCAAAACTGCAGAGTACCTTATGTTCACTGTGTGGAGGCATATAGACATACACAGAAGCAATCCTCACTGTAAAAATTAGGATAATGGGTATGTCTGAATTTTTTGTAAGACCTAGGGAGAGTATATTTATTTACAGTATAAACTTGTTTACTTGCTTTATTATCAAAGATTATCACGCACACCTCTGCACACCAATGATTTCATTGTGGGCATAGTAGTCTATTTTGTTCTATTTAGAGTCTTATTCTGTGCTCATCACTTTAGTATCAGAGTGCCCTCCAGTTGTGCATTAAGCAACATTACTAACCTCTGTAATGAGTTTTTCTCATCCTCTCCCCAGGGTGAGAAGTGTGTACAGTGAAGTATCTTGTGTTGTTAGGGTTTTTTATTTTGTTTTATTAATATACACATTGCTAGGTATTTATGTTTGAGAAAGCAAAGTCAACTAAATGTATCTACAGGGTTTGGCTCCAATTCTGCACATAGCTATACACACGCCTAACTTTAAACATGCAGGTCGTCCCACTGAAGTTAGACTGACTACTCGTGTGCTTAAGGTTGAGTACATGCATAAGCATATGGAGGATTGAAGCCTAAGGTACTCTCCACTTGAGTAAGGGTGGCAGAATATATCTCTTATGCAATATAAATAATATATAATTTGATTTACAAAATACAGGGTAAAACATATTCCCTTCCCCCAAATACCTTATAATATATGAGAGACAACACAGAGAAGGCAAGACACTGGATAACAGTTCAGGGAAAGGAAGGTGTGAAGAGATGATTGTTAGGGGAAATAAAGTAGGAAGAATTTCCACAGAAAATAGGTTTTGAGGGGGGATTTGAAGGAAGAAAGAGAAGCGAAATCCTTTAAAACCAGACAGGATGTAATGTGTATGTCACATCATTTTAAAAGATAAATCAGCATTTTTATCTTTGGTTAATTTGCAAATTTTCCAGATGATAATTCAAGGTCAAAAGTTATTGCTATGCCATGAGACTCAGCTGCATGTGTGCAGCTCACTTTCCCAAAGGCATTCTCTTTCTCTCTGAATCTCAAGAAGCCACTGCTGAACTTATGCAAGCAGAAGAGGAAGCTGGGCTGGATTTAAACCCTTAAAACCTGATCCTGAAAACACTTAAGCATATGCATAATTGTACTTACATGAGTAGCTCCACTGTATTCAGTGGAACAGAAGTTATGCACATGCTTAAGTGTTCACAAATTCAGCATTTTACTGACCAGATACCAGGTAGTTCTCCTGACCCCTATCACAATGGTGTGAACTTTTCTTTCAACAAAGAGAATGTAAATTTACTTTAGGCCAGTAATAATTCTGTGGCAATTTTCACAAGAATCAGGATGTCTTAATCAACTTCCAGTTTGTCTAATTACATTTCACTTACCTATATTTCCCCCTGTATTTGGATACACTATTCTTCACTTTCTCTCTTGAGCTGCTGTGAGTCTTGCTAAATGGCTTTTAACCACTGTTAAATGTTTTCCATGTTTTAACCTTTAAATAACTTCACCTGAGCAGTGGGTGAAGTGATTCCTACCTATATATATTTTATATGGTGAATTAATAACATTTTGAATTGCTTTGACTTCCACCTGGTCTTATGTAATATTACATTAAAAAAATTACATTAAAAGAATGTTCAGGGTTGAAAAGTCAAGCACTCAAAAATTAGGAAATGCCACAATTAAGGTTCCCCATATGCATTATGACAGAGTCTTTAATTACATAATCACACCTATTTTTTCCACCGGACCCCTACATCATTCCACAGGACCCCTACATCAGTGCAGGGGATAGATGGTACTCTGAGAATGAATCAAGGTTGTATAGTGAGTAAGGCTGTTGTTTGTAGGAGCCGTGCCTCACTTGTTGCAAGGGTTGTGAATGAGGCAGGTGATTCCAGGAAAAGAAGAAATGGTTTTTTGGTTAAAGAAGTTGAATGCCACCCTGAAGAATTGGATTCTATCTTTTCTTATACTTCAGAGTTGTGATCTGGCTTAATCATTTAAGCCAAATACTTACATTAAAATGTTCACAGATGGCCATTAACTTTGTGCTCAGTTTCTACACTTGACACCAGATTTGCAGAAGTGCTGAGCACTTACAACTGCAACTGGACTGAAAAATCTGACTGGAGCTGTGCTTTGAACATATAATATGCTGTACACATGCTAAATACTCTGGAAAATTGTTCACTATGTGTCTCAAATTGGGCACCCAAAATTAGAGGACGTTTTGAAAATTTTGGCTTTAATTGCCCTGAGCCTCAATTCCCTGTGCCTCAGTTCACATGGTAAGACCTGTGAGGGGACTAAGCATGCTCACTGAGGACAGAATCTTCAGAGAATTTAACCACTAAACTCAAACAAGTTGAGCGTATGAAAACTGAAATTTTTCAAAGGCTTATACCTTGCCCAAATTTGGACAGACTTTCACAGGGATGCAAATGATATAACCCTGACACAAAGGCCATCTCCTGCCAAATGTCAAGCCCTTGCTCCACAAAACTGGCAGGTGCTAGGGCTTCTACACTAAAATGTTGTTTAAAAAATGTAACCAGGGCAAAACATATTTTCCCCTCATCTCATTCTCAGAAATGGCTGAAAGACTTCAGCTGAAACTTTTTTTTTTTTAAAAAAACCCCTCATACTGAGGCAGATACCCAGTATGGAAAACTTCAGCCAAAATGGTTAAAATTTGACAAAGTTATAAGCGACTAAAAACAGGATGTTATAAAGAGAAGTCTCAGGCAATGTTAACTACAGGGAGTGCTACAAGCTGTAAAAACATCATGAACGTTAACTGTTTTCTTTTTTTAAACGTTTCAGATTCTTTGAATATATATTTCTCTATAAAGATGCAGTGATGTTTCAGATTGAACAAGTCACAAAGCTGTGCTCAAAGATTGCTTTGACTGAGCCATGGGATCCTTATGATATTCCTGACAACTCCACTTATGAAGATCAGTACTACATCGGGGGGCCTGGAGATGAAATTATGGTACAGGAATGGTCTGATAGAAAACCAGCCAGGAAATGTAAGTGTTTGGTTTGGTTTTGTTAAAAAATGTCTGCATCTCCTTTACCCAAGATATAATTTTCCAGCTGACTGTTAGTATTGGCTTTCATATTACCACAAAATTTGCAGGAAGAAATAACATGTAATAAATATCCAGCACATACTGTATATCATATTCATTGTATTGTATTAAAGAAAATGTCCCCATTATCTAAGAAGGGTTAAATATCTACAGGAGCATATAATGGAGTTGTTTGCATGTCTCAGACAAAGTTTGGGATGAAATCACACCATTTTCCCATTAGAGTCCAGTAATCTGAGCCCAGAATTATTCATAAGAAAATCTATAATATAGAGAGACTCTTTCACAGTTTAAGGAGTAACTGCACGTGACCTGTGTGGCTTGGAGATTACCCAGTGTGACCCAAGGACTTCTTGGAGCCAACTGACAGAGGGCGTTGGGGCTCCATAGGGTTTTATAGGGCTCCCTTGGGTCAGATATATGCACAATAATCACTGAAGGGTAGCATGTGAGGTCTCTGCTGAGAGCCAGTAGCCCAATGGTAATCCTAATCATTTCAAAATGTGTGCATGGATAATATTTGAGGAGTTACGTATCTGAACTGGAAATTGTGTTCTTAAGGCCCTGGTGTTAAGGCTGATTACCAGGAGGTGACATACCTTGGGCGGGTTCCTTTCGGGCACGGGGTAGCAGATGCCTATCTCCCTGTATGGCCATTTGGGTATTGGGTATTGTGTGCCTCACAATGTAGACCTATTTGCATACTGAGCCAGTTGTTGATTAAGAGATTGCAAAGTCTACAAGAAAGGAGTATATAGGCGTCCTGTTTATGAATAAGGACAGTGGATTGTTCTGATATTTCTATGGGTGCAAACACCCTGGATCCTTTGCTGAGAAGGCAAATTGACACCATGTTTTGCCTCATGAAAATTGGGTCACAGCCAACCTGGCTGAAAAACACTGGAAGGACCTTGGGTGAGCGTTGCTCTACAAGACATGAAAGTATCTAGTTAATTAAGTCCGGGTTCTAAAACATGTTATGATTTTATTTGATATGTGGTCATTTGTTTCCAATACTTCTACTTGCTATTACTTGAATCACTGTGCTTTGTTATACTTATACTAAATAAACTTATACTTGGTTTCACTATAAACATATTGTGACAAAGTTCCTCCTCTACCTTGGTGGGTCTTGTGCTCTGTGGCGGATTTGCTCGCCTCAGAGATTCACAGCAGCCCTCAGTTTGGCTGTTTTCATGAACCCACAGTCCAGGTCAACTCCTCCTATGTCTGATCAGGAGTTGGGAGGTTTGGGGGGAACCCGGGCCCGCCCTCTACTCCGGGTTCCAGCCCAGGGCCCTGTGGAATGCAGCTATCTAGAGTGCCTCCTGGAACAGCTGTGCGACAGCTACAACTCCCTGGGCTACTTCCCCATGGTCTCCTCCCAACACCTTCTTTATCCTCACCATAGGACCTTCCTCCTGATGTCTGATAATGCTTGTACTACTCAGTCTTCCAGTAGTACGCCTTCTCACTCTCAGCTCCTAATGACTCTTGCTCCCAGCTCCTGACACACGCACCACAAACTGAAGTGAGCTCCTTTTTAAACCCAGGTGCCCTGATTAGCCTGCCTTAATAGATTCTAGCAGCTTCTTGATTGGCTGCAGGTGTTCTAATCAGCCTGTCTGCCTTAATTGTTTCTAGAAAGTTCCTGATGGTTCTGGAACCTTCCCTGTTACCTTACCCAGGGAAAAGGGACCTCCTCCGCTTGCTGCTACTCTGTTTGCTTTCTATTCTCTCCTAAAGCCCCCTGGCCTGGATTTTTCTTACTTTTTGACCCCGCTTCAGTCCCCCCACCCCCGACCGGGCCAGATGCTTTTTTTTGTTTTTTTGTGTTTTTTTTGCTGCCGTTCAAGTGCTGGTTGGTTGTCAGCTTGCTGCCAGCCCCCTCCCCCCCGACGCTTGCTCTCGGACGCCACTTTTGCTCCAGCTGAAATCCCCGGAGGAGGGGGGGAGGACTGCCGACCCGCTACCCGGAGGAGGGGAGTGGAAGCCCCCAGACCCAGCCGTTTTGCTGTTGTTTCTAAACCCGTACCGAGCTAGGAAGATTCTTCTTATCTCTGCAACATTCTTGGCCTGCTGAAAGCCTCATTACAAAGCCGGAAGAGAAGATAGCCGACAGAAAAATTCGCCCAGGGAAGCTACGAACCATCGTGGAGGGAGCCGTAAGACTGAGTAACTTTTGAATTGTACTCTCGTGTGCGGGGAGTTTGACTGTGTTTTAATTGCGTTTGTGGGGGCACAAGGGGTGTGGCACAGAGCTGCCCCCCGATCCATCGGTCCCCCCCAACACTATTACAACCGTCACGGCCCCCCTGCTGTCCGTCCCTGCTGGCAATTTGCCGTCTGCCTTTGGATTCAGCTGTTTGCTTTGAATTTTGCCGTTTCGGACCAGACACAACAGCTGACCAAATGAGACTCTTTGGAAAAACGTGCGTGGGTCCACTCCCCACCCCCCGGACTGTTTACCCCACAGTTTGCCCCTATTACCGGACCCCAATTCCTGTTTTCCTCCCCCATCCAGTCCGACCCATTTGGCACCCCCCCCCGCCTGCAGCCCAGTAGGGAGGAGTGGTTAATCTGCTTCCCCCTCCCCCCTCCTCCTTCTGGTGTCTCCCCGTCTCTCCCTGCTCACAATGGCGGGGAATGAGAGGGGTGAGGCCCCTCTAACAACCTCAGTTGCCCCTCCCCCACCTACCCCCCTACCCAACCCCCAAGCCCTCCCCCCCACCACTGCTGTCAAAACACCTACCACCGCCCCCGCTGGGGCATCGGCAGTAGGAGACACCGGGGCGACTACTGCCGCTGCAACGTCCACTGCCCCCCCAGATTCTAGGAAACCCCCCCCAGTTGGCCGGAAAGGCCAGGGTGTGAAGAAAGGAAAAGGCCCCACTAAAACCACCAGGCCCTCCATGGCAGGGGCTGCCCCTACCGCTGTGGCCTCGTCATCGACCATGGCATCCCTCCCCACTGTTCCCTCCACCAGCTCTGCGAGCATCTCTCCCCCGGCCCCCCAGGATGTATGCCCGGGCGGTGGCAGCCCCCCCACTGCCTGCCGCCTCATCATCTCACCCACCCACCGCCTCCACTACCATCAATAGCGGCCGGAGCCCCTTTCCCACCATGACCAGGAGGCACGGCATCCGTTGCCTCCTGGTCCCCGCCTCGCCCCACGTGGAGACATACGTACAGGCGTTGGTGAGGGTGGTAGGACCCACGGCTATCATGGCGGCCTCCAAAATGTACGGGAAGGTTGTCTTTTTCTTAGCATCGGAGGCTGCCGCCCAGGAGGCGGTGGAGAAGGGCCTGGCGATGGGGGGGGATGTTTGTCCCCCTGGAGCCGCTAGAGGACCTGGGCATTCACCTAGTCCTCACCTCCGTCCCTCTCTTTCTACCCAATGCCGCCCTGTTACCCGCTCTCTCCACCCTGGGGAAACTCGTTTCTGTCATCAGCCCTCTCCCGTTGGTCTGCAAGGACCCCACCCTCCGTCACGTCCTCTCGTTCCGCCAGCAAGTGCAGCTTCTACCGCCGCCGGCGACGCGTGACGGAGAGGCACTCGAGGGGTCCTTCCTAGTCCCCTACCAGGGAGCCCGCTATTGGGTCTTTTACTCCACGGGAGAAGCCCGGTGCTACCTCTGCCGCTCAGCGGGGCATGTCCGAAGAGACTGCCCTTTGACCCAGTGGGGAGGGGCACTCGAGACCTCCGAGACCCGGCAGGACGTCGGCTCCGTCGTTGCCGACGCTGCTGGCCGCCCGGCACCTGAAACCACCTCTCCTCCTGCTCGATCCACCGCTGCTCCCGTCCGGGCCCAAGAGACACCTCCCCTACAACGCCCAGACGAGCAAGGGAGTCCCACCCTTGCTATCAATAATCCAACAGAGCCTATGGAGGAGGGTGCAGCAAAGCTATTACCGGGTATAGGAGAGGGCCCGCCCGAAGGAGAACCCCCCGCCCCTCATCATGCCTCACCGTTACCCCCCCGAACCCCTGAACCATTGCCTCTGCCCCCCGACACGACCCCTGCTAACCAACCCCCAGACGATGCTATGGAGGGCTGGACCCTAGTCCAGGGGAAGCGAGGCAAGCGGAAGGCTCGAGCTACGCTGCACCCATCCAATGCGGAGGCCCCCTGGAAGACCAGGAAGGGAGGCACTGATACTGAGCCTTCCGCTATGCCCACGAGTGAGATCCATCCGCCGGTGTCGGGAGGGGAAGACAGAATGGCATTGGAGGGTAGAATCTCCCCTCCTCGGGAGACCCTCCCCTCCGAGACCCCTGAGGAAGCCCCTTCTACCCGGATACCACTCGAACCCCCCGCGAACCCCGAAGCGACCGTCGAGGCGGGCCCCAGAGGAGGGGCCCCCGGGGTAGCAGAAGATGACCTCTCCTCCATGTATGAGGAGATTGAGGCCCTAGGCTTGACCCCGGTCACCCAGGGAGAGGATGATCTACTGCAGCTGGCCTCGATCTGGGCAACCTCACCCCAGTCCCCCTTTCCCCATGCTCCCTCCCCCAACCGCCTTCCCGGGCGGGCACCCTACAGAAGGTGGTCCACCACCTGATGCCATGGCCGCCAAATCCACCACAGAGCCTGCGCCTAGCATCACTGGGAGCCCCCTCCCCCACCCCTCAACCCTCGAATCTGCTCAGGAGGCACCACCTTTCAGCTGCTTGCCTCCCGAAGCCCAGAGCCTTGCCTCTGCTCCCGCCCCCACCCCTGTCCCTGCCCAGTCCACCTCCTCCTGCAACGCTATTGCCACCCCTGGGGTTATTTCTTTTCTGTTTTTTGCGGATTCCCCCCAGGGAGCAGCCTTTGCATTTTCCTGCCACGACCCATTAGGAGCTGCAATTTTCCCTCCGCCATCCCCTTCTCCCCCAAGGCGTGAGATGGACCTAATAACTTTAGCCTGTAAGACGCCCCGTCGGTGGTCTGCACCCTGCCTGCCCGCCTCAGCGGACCACGAGGCTGCATTAAGAGCCCCACCAGAGAACAACCCAGAAATCGCAACCCCACCCCCCCAGAAGCTGTGAAATGCATTGCGGAAGTTTTTAGAAAACATCCGTGGCGCCCGCAACAGGGTACAGCTGGCTCTCCAGCTATGGGGGGACTTTGATCAAATCCTCCAGGCCACAAGGGCCCTTATAAAGGAGGGTAGAGGGCAAGGAAGGCGCGGTGCTGCAGCCTACGGGCAGGCCCGCGGCTTCCGTAATGATTTAGTCACTTACGGGATGGGTCACAGATTGCTGCGCGACCCGCCGGGGGCCGCAGACACCCCCGCCAATAAGGAACCCCCACCCCCCCAGCCCTCCGCATGACGCCTCTCAGTATCGCAACTTTGAACACCAGGGGCTGTAGGATGGCTCTGTGCAGGTCCCAGGTGCTCTCTTACCTTCGGGAAGGGGGGTACTCTGTAGTTTTTCTGCAGGAGACCCATATGGATCCGACCGCTGAGGACAGCTGGCGGCTGGAGTGGGGGGACGGGGTCTACTTTAGCCACTTCACAATGTGGCAAGCTGGAGTGGCGACCCTGTTCTCCCCCAACCTATGGCCCGAGGTGCTAGGGGTCACTGAGGCCGTGCCGGGCCACCTGCTGCATCTCCGAGTCCGTATGGAGGGTCTCGTGGTCAGTTTTGTTAATATCTATGCCCCGACTACGAGCCTGAAACGGCCGCAATTCTATCAGCGGGTGTCCGACTTCCTCGGCACCCTAGATTCTCACGAGTGCCTAGTCCTGGGAGGGGACTTTAACACCACCCTCGAGGAACGGGAACGCTCAGGGGCCAAGCTGAGCCCGGCCGCTGCGAACATTCTCCGAGAAATAGTTGAATATCACTCCCTAGTAGACGTCTGGCGTGACCACCACCCAGATGACACTTCCACGTTTACCTTTGTTCGGGTGGAGGCCCACCGGTCACACCACTCTCGGTTGGACCGTATTTATTTATCCCGTTTCCATCTTTCACAGGCCCACTCCTCCAACATTCGGCCAGCCCCATTTTCCGACCATCATTTAGCCACCATAACAGCCTCCCTCCGTGCAGAGAGGCCGGGGCCGGCCTATTGGCACTTTAACAACAGCCTGTTGGAGGATGAGGGCTTCGTGACGTCCTTCCGGGAGTTTTGGCTGGCCTGGCAAGAGCAGCGGCGTGCCTTTCCCTCCGCGCGGCGATGGTGGGATCTAGGGAAGGTGCACGCCAAGCTCTTCTGCCGTGACTACACCCCGGGGCACCAGCCGACGGAGAAATCGGGCGATACAGCAGTTGGAACGGGAGGTCTTAGAGATGGAGAGGCGTCTAGCCGCCAGCCCCGAGGACCCTTTCCTCTGTGGAGCGTGCCGGGAGAAGCGGGAGGAGCTCCGGGCCCTCGAGGACCATCGAGCCCGAGGTGCCTTTGTTCGATCCCGCATCCGCCTCCTTCGGGAGATGGATCGCGGCTCCCGTTTCTTCTATGCCCTGGAGAAAAAGAGGGGGGCCAAGAAACACGTCACCTGCCTTCTAGCAGAAGACGGCGCCCCCCTCATGGATCCGGTGGAGATGTGTGGGAGGGGACATGACTTCTACACAAGCCTTTTCTCCCCGGATCCTACTGATCCTGGCGCTTGCAGGGTGCTCTGGGAGGAACTCCCCACGGTCAGCATGGGCAACCGAGACCGGCTAGAGCTGCCTCTCACCCTGGCTGAGTTCTCGGAAGCCCTCCGTCGCATGCCCACCAATAAATCTCCGGGCATGGACGGGCTGACCGTGGAGTTCTACCGCGCGTTCTGGGACATCCTTGGCCCAGACCTAGCCACTGTCTGGGCTGAGTCTTTGCAGGGCGGGGTCCTCCCTCTTTCATGCAGGCGAGCAGTGCTCGCCTTGTTGCCGAAGAAGGGGGACCTCCGCGATTTACGAAACTGGCGTCCCGTCTCACTCCTTAGCACGGACTACAAAATTGTAGCGAAAGCAATCTCGCTGCAGCTAGGGTCCGTGATGGCGGACGTGATCCACCCAGACCAGACCTATACTGTCCCGGGTCGCAGCATTTTTGACAACCTATTTCTAGTCCGAGACCTTTTGGAACTCCGGCGTAGAGACGGTCTGTCGTTCGCCCTCCTGTCTCTCGATCAGGAGAAGGCATTCGATAGAGTAGACCATGAGTACCTCCTGAGCACTCTGCAGGCGTTTGGATTCGGACCTCAGTTTGTGAGTTTTCTCTGGGTGCTGTACGCCTCCGCGGAGTGTTTGGTTAGGCTCAACTGGACCCTGACCGAGCCGGTCAGCTTCGGGCGAGGAGTGCGGCAGGGATGCCCCCTCTCAGGCCAGCTGTACGCTCTGGCGATCGAGCCTTTCCCCTGTCTCCTCCGCAGAAGGTTGACAGGGTTGGTGCAGCGGGAGCCGGAGCTGCGGCTGGTCCTGTCAGCGTATGCCGATGACGTGCTCCTCGTGGTCCAGGACCCGGGCGACTTGGAGCGGGTGGAGGCTTGCCAGGCCATCTATTCGGCAGCCTCCTCCGCCCGAGTCAACTGGGTCAAGAGCTCTGGCTTGGCGGTAGGGGACTGGCGGCAGGTGAGCTCCCTCCCACCCGTGCTTCAGACCATCCGGTGGAGTGCGGGTCCACTGCTCTACCTAGGCATTTACCTTTCTGCCACGCACCCCTCCCCGCCGGAGAACTGGCAAAATTTAGAGGGCGGGGTGATAGAGCGGCTCCGGAAATGGACGAGGCTACTCCGATGTCTCTCCCTCCGAGGGAGAGCACTGGTGCTTAACCAACTAGTCCTGTCCACGCTCTGGTACCGGCTCAACACCCTGGCCCCGGCCCCGGGTTTCCTGACCAACCTCCGGAAATCGATTCTAGAATTCTTTTTGGTCAGGAATGCACTGGGCCCCTGTTGGGGTTCTTCATCTACCCCTGAAGGAAGGAGGGCAGGGCCTGAAGTGTCTGCACACTCAGGTCTGTGTCTTCCGCCTCCAGGCCATGCAGAGGCTCCTTTATAGTGCAGGTAGTTCGACGTGGAGCATATTGGCGCACGCCTTCCTGCGGCGCTTCCAAGGGCTCCGATACGACCGGCAGCTCTTTTATCTCTGTCCGAGAGGTTTTCCGCGAAACCTCTCCGGGCTGCCGGTCTTCTACCAGGACCTCCTCCGGACCTGGAAACTGTTCTCAACGACCAGGTCCGTGGCGGCCACCGTGGGAGCAGATCTCCTCACGGAGCCCCTGCTACACAACCCCCAGCTCCGTGTGCAGGTGGCGGAGTCCCACTCGGTGCGCCAGAGTTTGGTCCTGGCGGAAGTCACGAGAGTCGGAGACCTCCTGGACTACGACTGGGGAGACTGGCTGGATCCCCTGACGCTCGCCTGGCGCGTGGGGCTCTCCAGACCTCGTACCCCCTGGCGCGTACTTCAGGAGGTGAAGGCCGCCTTGACGCCCGCTGCTCGGGCTTATCTTAATCGAGCCCTGCGCGAGGGCGCACCCTGCCCACCCTCTACCCCAGGCCCGCCGGACCTTTCAATTGGGCCCCTACCCCGTAGATCCCAACAAACCCCTCACCCTTTCACTGCAAGCCGGCTGCATGAACTGCAGCCGGTCAGCTTTCAAATCGCGCCACGGAAATATTTATACTCACTCACGCTTCACACCCTTCACGCCCACACCCTGGTGTCCCGCCCCGATACAAAGTGGTGGAACCTCCTGCCACCTTTGGAGGGTGAGTAACCCCGGTGGACCAGCTTGTATTCCACCTTGGTCCCGAGTCCCGTCGGGGACATTAGTTGGCGGCTCCTTCACGGAGCTGTGAGCACGGGCGTGTTTTTGACACGGTTTACCCCCATCCCGGATACTTGCCCTTTTTGCAACGTGAGGGAAACCCTGGCGCACGTATATTTAGGGTGTGCCAGATTGCAGCCCCTTTTCCGGCTCCTCACGAATATTTTATTACGCTTTTGGCTACACTTCTCCCCTCACCTCTTTATTTACACACTCCCCATCCATGGCCCCACAAAATCGCGAGATCTCCTGGTTAACCTCCTCCTAGCCCTAGCTAAAACAGCCATTTATAAAACCAGAGAGGGGAGGTTGGCTAATGAAGCGTCCTGCGATTGTAGGGCCGTTTTCCGATCCTCAGTACATTCACGTATCCGGGCAGAGTTCCTCTGGGCGGCGTCCACGACTCCCTTGACACCTTCGAGGAGTGGTGGGCGCTGTCCAAGGTTCTGTGCTCGGTGACCCCGTCCGGTTCCCTCCGTCTGACCCTTTGATTGAGGGGAAGAGCGAGAGACCCCAGCCCCAGCCGTTGCCGCTGTGGATACCATCATCATTGTCACCTAGGAGGGGTCCTATAACACATGGGTGTACCCCCCCCCCCCACCCCAAACCGCCCACCCCGCAGCCGTGCCAATCTTGTCGGGCACTCTCAGGAGAGGAATAATCGGTGACACTGGGTGTGGCACTAGGTAACTCGAGGGGGTGGAAGACCACGAGTGTCGAGGAAGCCCCCCCGCTCTAGGCCACCAGGTAACTCAGGAGGGTGGAAGACCACGAGTGTCGAGGAAGCCCCCCTGCTCTGGGCCCAGGCTAGCCTGAACACTTCTCCCTCCTGAAGGCTGCTGTGTTATACCTTGTGTTTGCTTTTGTTTTGTTGCATAGTTTTGCTTTATCCTCTTTGGTGATTCTTTGTAAGTGTTACACAAATAAAATTATTTTCTGCTTCAAAAAAAAAAAATTCTCTCCTAAAGCCCCCTGGCCTGGATTTTTCTTACTTTTTGACCCTGCTTCAGTTCCCCCCCGACCGGGCCAGATGCTTTTTTTTGTTTTGTTTTTTTTTTTGCTGTTTTTTTGCTGCCGTTTGAGTGCTGGTCGGCTGCCAGCCTGCTGCCAGCCCCCCCATGGTTGCCCTCGGACACTGCTATTGCTTTAGCTGAAACCCCCGGAGGAGGGGGGGAGGACTGCCGACCCGCTCCCCGGAGGAGGGGAGTGGAAGCCCCCAGACCCAGCCGCTTTGCTGTATGTTTATGGCCAACGGGAATCTTCTTATGTCTCCGACATTCCTGGCCTGCTGAAAGCCTCATTACAAAGCCGGAAGAGAAGATAGCCGACAGAAAAAATCACCCAGGGAAGCTACAAACCATCATGAAGGGGGCCGTAAGACTGAGTAATTTTTGAACTATACTCTCGTGTGGGGGGAGTTTGATTATGTCCTAATTGCATTTGTAGGGGCACAGGGGGTGTAACACGAAGCTGCCCCCCCGATCCATCAGTGCCCCCCCCCCAACACTACTACAACCGTCACGGCCCCCCTGCTGTCCGTCCCTGCTGGCAATTTGCCATCTGCCTCTGGATTAGCTGCTCGCTCTGAATTCCGCTGTCCAGACCAGACACAACAGCCGACCAAACGAGACTCTTTGGACAAACGCGCGTGGGTCCACGGTTCCGCCCCCCCCCCCCCCCCGGACTGCCCACCCCACAGTTTGCCCCTACTACCTGACCCCAACTCCTGTTTCCTCCCCCTGTCCAGTCCGACCCATTTGCCCTCCCCCCTGCAGCCCAGCAGGGAGAAGTGGTTAATCTGCTTCCCCCTCCCCCCTCCTCCTTCTGGTGTCTCCCCGTCTCTCCCTGCTCACGATGGCGGGGACTGAGAGGGGTGAGGCCCCTCTCACAACCTCAGCTGCCCCTCCCCCACGTACTCCCCTGCCCAACCCCCAAGCTCCTCCCCCACCACTGCTGCCAAAACACCTGCCACCGCCCCCGCTGGGGCATCGACAGCAGGAGGCACCGGGGCGACTACTGCCGCTGCCACGCCCACCGCCCCCCCAGATTCTAGTAGAGCCCCCCCAGTTAGCCGGAAAGGCCAGGGTGTGAAGAAGGGAAAGGGCCACGCTACAACCACCAGGTCCTCTATGGCAGGGGCTGCCCCCACCGCTGTGGCCTTGTCATCAACCATGGCATCCCTCCCCGCTGTTCCCTCCACCAGCTCTGTGAGCATCTCTCCCCCGGCCCCCAGGACGTATGCCCGGGCGGTGGCAGCCCCCCGCATGCCTGCCACCTCGTCATCTCGCCCACCCACCGCCTCCGCTACCATCAATAGCGGCCGGGGTCCCTTTCCCATCATGACCAGGAAGCACGGCGTCCGTTGCCTCCTGGTCCCCCCCTCGCCCCACGTGGAGACATACGTGCAGGCGTTGGTGAGGGTGGTAGGACCCACAGCTATTGTGGCGGCCTCCAAAATGTATGGGAAGGTCGTTCTTTTATTAGCATCAGAGGCTGCCGCCCAGGAGGCGGTGGAGAAGGGCCTGGCAGTGGGGGGGTATTTGTCCCCCTGGAGCCGCTAGAGGACCTGGGCGTCTGCCTAGTCCTCATCTCTGCCCTCCCTTTTTACCCAATGCCGCCCTGTTACCCGCTCTCTCCACCCTGGGGAAACCCGTTTCTGTCATCAGCCCTCTCCCGTTGGTCCGCAAGGACCCCACCCTCCGTTACGTCCTCTCGTTCCGCAGGCAAGTGCAGCTTCTACCGCCGGCGGGGGCACGTGACGGAGAGGTGCTTGAGGGGTCCTTCCTAGTCCCCTACCAGGGAGCCCGCTATTGGGTCTTTTACTCCACGGGAGAAGCCCGGTGCTACCTCTGCCGCTCAGCGGGGCATGTCCGAAGAGACTGCCCTTTGGCCCAGCGGGGAGGGGCACCCAAGACCCGGCAGGGCATCGGCTCCGTCGTTGCTGAAGCCCCTGGCCGCCCGGCACCTGAAACCACCTCTCCTCCCGCTCGATCCACCGCTGCTCCCGTCCGGACCCAAGAGACACCTCCCCTACAATGCCCAGACGAGCGAGGGAGCCCCGCCCTTGCTGTTAACAATCCAGCAGAGCCTATGGAGGAGGGTGCTGCAAAGATATTACCGGGTATAGGAGAGGGCCCACCCCAAGGAGAACCGCCCCCCCCATCCTGCCTCACCGTTACCCCCCCGATCCCCTGAACCATCGCCTCTGCCCCCCGACACGACCCCTGCTAACCGGCCCCCAGACGATGCTATGGAGGGCTGGACCCTAGTCCAGGGGAAGCGAGGCAAGCGGAAGGCTCGAGCTCCGCTGCACCCATCCGATGTGGAGGCCCCCCGGAAGACCAGGAAGGGAGGCACCGACACTGAGCCTTCCGCTGTGCCCACGAGTGAGATCCATCCGCCGGTGTCAGGAGGGGAAGACAAAATAGCACTGGAAGGTAGAATCTCCCCTCCACGGGAGACCCTCCCCTCTGAGACCCCTGAGGAAGCCCCTTTTGCCCGAATATCACCCGAACCCCCCGCGAACCCCGAAGCGACCATCGTAGCGGGCGCCAGAGGGGAGACCCCCACGGTGGCAGAAGACGACCTCTCCTCCATGTATGAGGAGATCGAGGCCCTAGGTTTGACCCCGGTCACCGAGGGAGAGAATGACCTACTGCCGGCTGGCCTCGATCTGGGCAATCTTACCCCAGTCTCCCTTTCCCCATGCTCCCTCCCCATAACCGCCTTCCCGGGCGAGCACCCTGCAGAAGGTGGTGCACCACCTGATGCCATGGCTGCCGAATCCATCACAGAGCCTGCGCCTAGCATCACTGGGAGCCCCCTCCCCACCCCCTTATCCCTCGAATCTGTTTGGGAGGCACCACCTCTGAGCTGCTTGCCTCCCGAAGCCCAGAGCCTCACCTCTGCCCCCGCCCCCACCCCCATCCCTGTCCCTGCCCAATCCACCTCCTCCTGCAATGCTATTGCCGCCCCTGGGGTTATTTCTTTCCCTTTTTTTGCGGATCCCCCCCAAAGAGCAGCCTTTGCATTTTCCTGCCGCGACCCATTAGGAGCTGCAATTTTCCCTCCGCCATCCTCTTTTACTCCAAGGCTTGAGACGGACCTAATAACTTTGGCCTGTCAGACGCCCCGTCGGTGGTCTGCACCCTGCCTGCCCGCCTCAGCGGACCACGAGGCTGCACCAAGAGCCCCACCAGGGAATAACCCGGAAATCGCAACCCCACCCCCCCATGAGCTGCGAAAAGTGTTGCGAGAGTTTTTAGAAGACATCCGTGGCTCCCGCAACAGGGTACAGCTAGCTCTCCAGCTATGGGGGGACTTTGATCAAATCCTCCAGGTCACAAGGGCCCTTATAAAGGAGGGTAGAGGGAAAGGAAGGCACGGTGCCGCGGCCTACGGGCGGGCCCGCAGCTTCCGTGATGATTTACTGACTTACGGGATGGGTCACGGATTGTTGCGCGACCCGCCGGGGGCTGTGAACACCCCAGCCAACAAGGAACCCCCACCCCCCCAGCCCTCCGCATGACGCCCCGCATTATTGCAACTTTGAACACCAGGGGCTGTAGGATGGCTCTGTGCAGGTCCCAGGTGCTCTCTTACCTCCGGGAAGGGGGGTACTCTGTGGTTTTCCTGCAGGAGACCCATACGGATCTGAACGCCGAGGACAGCTGGCAGCTGGAGTGGGGGGACGGGGTCTACTTCAGCCACTTCACGATTCGACAAGCTGGAGTGGGGAACCTGTTCTCCCCCAACCTACGGCCCGAGGTGCTAGGGGTCACTGAGGCCGTGCCGGGCCACCTGCTGCATCTCCGAGTCCGTATGGAGGGGCTCATGGTCAACCTCGTTAACATCTATGCCCCGACAACAAGCCCGAAGCGGCCGCAATTCTATCAGCGGGTGTCCGACTTCCTCAACACCCTAGATTCTCACGAGTGCTTAGTCCTGGGAGGGGACTTTAACATCACCCTCGAGGAACAGGACCGCTCAGGGGCTGAGCTGAGCCCGGCCGCTGCGAACATTCTCCGAGAAATAGTCGAACATCACTCCCTAGTAGACGTCTGGCGTGACCACCACCCAGATGACACTTCCACGTTCACCTTTGTTCGGGTGGAGGCCCATCGGTCACACCACTCTTGGTTGGACCGTATTTATTTATCCCGTTTCCATCTTTCACAGGCCCACTCCTCCAACATTTGGCCGGCCCCATTTTCCGACCATCATCTAGCCACCATAACAGCCTCCCTCTGTGCAGAGAGGCCGGGGCCGGCCTATTGGCACTTTAACAACAGTCTGTTGGAGGATGAGGGCTTCGTGACGTCCTTCCGGGAGTTTTGGCTGGCCTGGCGAGAGCAGCTGCGTGCCTTTCCCTCCGCGCGGCGATGGTGGGATCTAGGGAAGGTGCGCACCAAGCTCTTCTGCCGTGACTACACCCGGGGCACCAGCCGGCGGAGAAATCGGGCGATACAGCAGTTGGAACGGGAGGTCTTAGAGATGGAGAGGCGTCTGGCCGCCAGCCCCAAGGACCCGTTCCTCTGCGGAGCGTGCCGGGAGAAGCGGGAGGAGCTCCGGGCCCTCGAGGACCATCGGGCCGGAGTTGCCTTTGTTCGATCCCGCATCTGCCTCCTTCAGGAGATGGATCGCGGCTCAAATTTCTTCTACGCCCTGGAGAAAACGAGGGGGGCCAAGAAATACGTCACCTGCCTTCTAGCAGAAGACGGCGCCCCCCTCACAGATCCGGTGGAGATGTGTGGGAGGGCCCATGACTTCTACACAAGCCTTTTCTCCCCGGATCCGACCGATCCTGGCGCCTGCGGGGTGCTCTGGGAGGAACTCCCCACAGTCAGCGTGGGTGACGGAGACCGACTAGAGCTGCCTCTCACCCTGGCCGAATTCTCGGAAGCCCTCCGTCGCATGCCCACCAATAAATCTCGGGCATGGACGGGCTGACCGTGGAGTTCTACCACGCGTTCTGGGACATCCTTGGCCCAGACCTAGCCACTGTCTAGGCTGAGTCTTTGCAGGACGGGGTCCTCCCTCTTTCGTGCAGGCGAGCGGTGCTCGACTTGTTGCCGAAGAAGGGGGACCTCCACGATTTATGAAACTGGCGTCCCATCTTGCTCCTTAGCACGGACTACAAAATTGTAGCGAAAGCAATCTCGCTGCGGCTAGGGTCCGTGATGGCGGACATGATCCACCCAGACCAGACCTATACTGTCCCAGGTCGCAGCATTTTTGACAACCTATTTCTAGTCCGAGATCTTTTGGAACTTGGGAGTAGAGATGGTCTGTCGTTCGCCCTCCTGTCTCTTGATCAGGAGAAGGCGTTCGATAGAGTGGACCATGGGTACCTCCTGAGCACTCTGCAGGCGTTTGGATTCGGACCTCAGTTTGTGAGTTTTTTCCAGGTGCTGTACGCTTCCGCGGAGTGTCTGGTTAGGCTCAACTGGAACCTGACCGAACCGGTCAGCTTCGGGCGAGGAGTACGGCAGGGGTGCCCCCTCTTGGGCCAGCTGTACGCTCTGGCGATCGAGCCCTTCCTCTGTCTCCTCCGCAGGAGGTTGATGGGGTTGGTGCTGCGGCAGCCGGAGCTGCGGCTGGTCCTGTCAGCGTATGCCGATGACGTGCTCCTCGTGGTTTAGGACGCAGGGGACTTGGAGCGGGTGGAGGCTTGCCAGGCCATCTATTCGGCAGCCTCCTCCGCGCGAGTCAACTGGGTCAAGAGCTCTGGCTTGGCGGTAGGGGACTGGCGGCAGGTGAGCTCCCTCCCACCCGCGCTTCAGACCATCCCGTGGAGCGCGGGTCCACTGCTCTACCTAGGCATTTACCTTTCTGCCACGCACCCTTCTCCACCGGAGAACTGGCAGAATTTAGAATGCGGGGTGATAGAGCGGCTCCGGAAATGGACGAGGCTACTCCGATGTCTCTCCCTCCGAGGGAGAGCACTGGTGCTTAACCAACTAGTCCTGTACACGCTCTGGTACCAGCTCAACACCCTGGTCCCGGACCTGGGTTTCCTGACCAACCTCCGGACATCGATTCTAGAGTTCTTTTGGTCAGGAATGCACTGGGCCCCTGTTGGGGTTCTTCATCTACCCCTGAAGGAAGGAGGGCAAGGCCTGAAGTGTCTACACACTCAGGTCCATGTCTTCTGCCTCCAGGCCCTGCAGAGGCTCCTTTATAGTGCAGGTAGTTCGACGTGGAGCATATTGGCGCACGCCTTCCTGCGGCGCTTCCAAGGGCTCCGATACGACCGGCAGCTCTTTTATCTTTGTCCGAGAAGTTTTCCGCGAGACCTCTCCGGGCTGCCGGTCTTCTACCAGGACCTCCTCTGGACCTGGAAACTGTTCTCAACGACCAGGTCCATGGCAGCCACCGTGGGAGCAGATCTCCTCGCGGAGCCCCTGCTACACAACCCCCAGCTCCATGTGCAGGCGGCAGAGTCCCGCTCGGTGCGCCAGAGTTTGGTCCTGGCGGAAGTCACGAGAGTCGGAGACCTCCTGGACTACGACCGGGGAGACTGGCTGGATCCCCTGACGCTCGCTCGTCGCATGGGGTCTCCAGACCCCGTACCCCCCGGCGCGTACTTCAGGAGGTGAAGGCCGCCTTGACACCCGCTGATCGGGCTTATCTCAACCGAGCCCTGCGCAAGGGCGCACCCCGCCCATCCTCTACCCCAGGCCCGCCGGACCTTTCAATTGGGTCCCTACCCCATAGATCCCAACAAACCCCTCACCCTTTCACTACGAGCCGGCTGCATGAACTGCAGCCTGTCAGCTTCCAAATTGCGCCACGGAAATATCTATACACACTCACGCTTCACACCCTTCATGCCCACACCCTGGTGTCCCGCCCCGATACAAAGTGGCGGGACCTCCTGCCACCTTTGGAGGGTGAGGAACCCCAGTGGGCCAGCCTGTATTGCACCTTGGTCCCGAGGCCCGTCGGGGACATTAGTTGGCGGCTCCTTCACGGAGCTGTGAGCACGGGTGTGTTTCTGACACAGTTCACCCCCATCCCGGATACTTGCCCTTTTTGCAACGTGAGGGAAACCCTGGCGCACGCATATTTAGAATGTGCCAGGCTGCAACCCTTTTCCGGCTCCTCACGAATATTTTATTACGCTTTTGGCTACACTTTCCCCCTCACCTTTTTATCTACACACTCCCCGTCCGTGGCCCCACAAAATCGCGAGATCTCCTGGTTAACCTCCTCCTAGCCCTAGCTAAAACAGCCGTTTATAAAACCAGAGAGGGGAGGTTGGCTAATGAAGCGTCCTGTGATTGTAGGGCCGTTTTCCGATCCTCAGTACATTCACGTATCCGGGTGGAGTTCCTCTGGGCGGCGTCCACCGACTCCCTTGACGCCTTCGAGGAGCGGTGGGCGCTGTCCGAGGTTCTCTGCTCGGTGACCCCGTCCGGTTCCCTCCGTCTTACCCTTTGATTGAGGGGAAGAGCGAGAGACCCCAGCCCCAGCCGTTGCCGCTGTGGATACCATCATCACTGTCACCTAGGAGGGGTCCTATCACACGTGGTGTACCCCCCCCCCACCGCCAAACCGCCCACCCCGCAGCCGTGCCCATCTTGTCGGGCACTCTCAGGAGAGGAATAATCGGTGACACTGGGTGTGGCACTAGGTAACTCGAGGGGGTGGAAGACCATGAGTGTCGAGGAAGCCCCCCCGCTCTAGGCCACCAGGTAACTCAGGAGGGTGGAAGACCACGAGTGTCGAGGAAGCCCTCCCCCCCCCCCCCCGCTCTGGGCCCCGGCTAGCCTGAACACTTCTCCCTCCTGAAGGCTGCTGTGTTATACCTTGTGTTTGCTTTTGTTTTGTTGCATAGTTTTGCTTTATCCTTTTTGGTGATTCCTTGTAAGTGTTACACAAATAAAATTTTTTTTCTGCTTCAAAAAAAAAAATCACTCTCTTGTAGACCTGGGTCAGCTGGGTCAAGAGCTCTGGCCTGGTGGTCGGGGATGGCTGGCAGGCGAGCTCCCTCCCACCCGTGCTTCAGGCCATCCGGTGGAGCATGGGTCCGCTGCTCTATCTCGGCGTTTACCTTTCTGACACGCATCCCTCTCCACCGGAGAACTGGCACGATTTAGAGGGCAGGGTGATAGAGTGGCTCCAGAAATGGACAGAACTACTCCGGTGTCTCTCCCTTCGAGGGAGGGCACTGGTGCTTAATCAACTAGTCCTGTCCATGCTCTGGCACTGGCTCAACACCCTGGTCCCGGCCCTGGATTTCCTGGCCAACCTCCGGATGTTGATTCTGGAGTTCTTCTGGTCAGGACTGCACTGGGTCTCTGCAGGGGTTCTCCATCTACCCCTGGAGGAGGGAGGGCAGGGCCTGAAGTGTCTCCGCACTCAGGTCCATGTCTTCCGCCTCCAGGCCCTGCAGAGGCTCCTTTATGGTGCAGGTAGTCCGGCGTGGAGCGTACAGGTGCACGCCTTCCTGCACCGCTTCCGGGGGCTCCAATATGACCTGCAGCTCCTTTATCTCCATCCGAGAGGTCTTCCGCGAGACCTCTCCGGGCTGCCAGTCTTCTACCAGGACCTTCTCCGGACCTGGAAACTGTTCACAGCGACCAGGTCCGTGGCGGCCTCTGTGGGGGAAGATCTCCTCGCGGAGCCCCTGCTACACAACCCCCAGCTCCGTGTCCAGGTGGCAGAGTCGCCCTCGGGGCGCCAGAGGTTGGTCCTGGCAGGAGTCACCAGAGTTGGAGACCTCCTGGACTACGACTGGGGAGACTGGCTGGATCCCCTGATGCTCACTCAGGACATGGGGCTCTCCAGACCTCGTACTCCCCTGTGCGTACTTCAGGAGGTGAGGGCCGCTTTGCCGCTCACTGCTCGGGTCTACCTCCACCAGGTCCTAAGGGAGGGCGTGCACCGCCCACCCTCCATGCCAGGCCCTCTGGACCTTTTCATCGGGCCCCTGCCCCGTGGACCTGACCAACCCCCCCGCCTCTTTACTGTGAGCCGGCTATGCGAGCTGCAGCCGGTCCGTTTCCAGACCGCACCAAGTAAACATCTATACACGCTCGTGCTCCACACCCTTCACGTCCTCACCCTCGCGTCCCACCCCGACACAAAGTGGCGGGACCTCCTGCCACCTCTAGAGGGTGAGGAGCCCCGGTAGGCCAGCCTATATTCCACCTTGGTCCCGAGGCCCACCAGGGACATCAGTTGGCGGCTCCTTCATGGGGCCGTGAGCACGGGCTTGTACTTGGCGCGGTTCACCCCAATCCCAGACACCTGCCCTTTTTGCGGCGTGAGGGAAACCCTGGCGCATGTCTACCTGGAGTGAGCCAAGCTGCAGCCCCTATTCTGGCTCCTCATGCATGTTTTGTTAAGATTTTGGTTGCACTTTTCCCCTCACCTCCTTATCTATGCACTCCCTGTCTGTGGCCCCACTAAGTCACGGGACCTCCTGGTCAACCTCCTCCTGGCCCTAGATAAAATGGCCATCTATAAAACCAGAGTGAGGAGGTTGGCCGATGGAGTCTCCTATGACTGTGGGGCCTATTTCTGATCCTCCGTCCGTTCACGCCTCTGGGCAGAGTTCCTCTGGGCGGCGTCCACTGACTCCCTTGACGCCTTTGAGGAGCAGTGGGTGCTGTCCAGGGTTCTCTGCTCGGTGTCCCCGTCCGGTTCCCTTCGTTTGACCCTTTGACCACACTCCTGTCCCTGTTATTTCATTAGTTGTCCCCCACATTTATTTGGTGTCCAGGTCCTGTGGATCCCCCTCTTAGGCTGGGCGGGGGGATCCTTTAGCAGTGGGTGGGCTTCACCCACCCACTTACCGGATCCCAATAGGATCACTTTCTTGTAGCCATCTGGCCAGACCCTGTCACAATATCTAAGTGCTGTACTTTAAGCAGAGCCGTGATCTTAGGTGTAAATGGTAATCTGGGATGTACTGTTTCTTTGGAAATGGCAAATCTGTGAATTCTACCAGAGTCCAGTGTATCAGGGACTGGACACTCCAGGGAGAGGCTTGAAGAGGTCGTAGGTTAGAGTGTGCCTGTTGCTAACCTGTAGAGAGACAGGAGGGCCTACGTAGATCTAGAGGGGTGTGCTTGTGTTGCCTCTGACTGAAAGAATTGGGTAGCTGTCCCATGGCAGGCATAGACAAAGCTTCTTCGCGCTAAGAGTAGGTAGTAGCAAGATACCTCACAACCCTGGGTACCTCTGGGAAGCATCACACCCAGACCTTAACTATAAAAAACAGTTCTTAAACCCCCCTGAATTTAAATTGAATTTACAGCATTATCCAGTTAATGCAATACTTATGGTTATGACCAACAAAATATATGGCTGGTTATGAACCTTAATACTCAGCCTTCCACAGAAGAAATCCCTTAATTATTACACCAAAGGAAAAATATCTGCTCTGCCAGTGTTTAATTATGGCACCTTTTAAAATCTGTATAATAAAATACAATAAAATTCAGCTTTGAATCGCCTCTTTCATACAAACTATGTCCCAAATAATGTGCAAAAGTAGGCTCTAGGTCAGCAAGGTGTTTGAGCACATCCCTAAAACTATACAGTCACCAAGTTAAAAAAGGGGAACAGAAAAGTTAAGAGGTGCAGACAAGAGAGAAAATATATGCTCTGAGGTGAGATTTAAAAAAGGATGGTGAATCAATGAAGCCCTTCTGGATGGCGGAAGCTGCAGAGAGAGAAATTCTTGCATCAACAGTGGCAAGATTACATGAATTGACAAAGGGAAAACTAGTGGTGGAGGACCAGAGAGAGAGAGGAGGTCTGAGACTTAGGCTGGACTAAGTCCATGACGTATTCTCCGTCTCAGGATACAAATTTTGTGCTCTTGACTTGTACCTTGCAGTGGAGAATAGGGTCCAAGGAGTGCAGGATTTGAACAGGATTTCAAATGAATGGTGAGCTAGGGGAGATGCTTAGGGAGGTGGAAGTTGCACTAATGAAGATATGGGTAAAGATTTCCATAATGGGGGCAGGCAAGGGGAAGGCTTATATGCGCAATGCTGTGGAGAAGATAATGGGCAGATTTGCAGACAAAGAGTTGTGGGAGAAGTAAAATTTTAGGGATTAGGATGGTGCCAAGGGTTTACAGGGAGATGGGAGGAATGAGTGAAGGAAAGAGGTAGAGGAGTTCGAGTTGTGTTTGGGAATGCTCCTTCTTTTCCAGGATGAACACTTCTGTGTTTGAGATAGTTAACTAGAAGAAGATGAAAAGAAGCCATGTATATTTTCATTAAAGATGTGACAAAAGGCAAAATATGTACAGCTGAAGTTCATCGGTGTAAAATTCACAGTTAGGAATTAAGATAACTAAAAAGAATGAAGGTAGAAGGTTGTGGGTCTCCACAGAGGAGGAGTCTTGGTGTAGAGAAGGAATTCCCACCAATGAAGAATGAGCAACTTCATAGGTAAGAGGAAATCAGATATCCTACATAGCTATGGAAACTGAGTATTGCATAGTGTCAAAGGTGGCTCTGAGGCCCAGTAGTATGAGACTGGAGAAAGAGCCTTCAGTAGCAGAAGGAAGAAATAAATTTGGCAATGTGTTAACTATGGGAAAGAGAGATGTTTTCAAGTTATGGTGACCATCAAGGATACTCAGACCTCTTCAACTACCTCGGAATACATGTGGGATGCAGTGTTTGATGTTTACTCGAAATGTGGGACCCAAAACATTTTTCATGCAGGAAACACAAAATGCTGTGGAGTTCCTCCCTTCCTTCTAGAACTTCAATTTCATGGTTCTTTATTTGTGAGTTAAATAATTTTTGAGAATAAAAAGGAGATGATGTAAATTTGTGTGGAAGGTACGTAAATTTAGGATTAAAATAAGTGATGTCCCTCCAAGTGAGGGGCATGTGGGAGCTATGAGAGAGTCAGATGGAGAGGTGAGAGAAACCTACTTTCTTGATTACGTGGACGAGAAATGGATACTTATAGGTGGTGCTGCAGATTTGCCAACGCACTTTTTGATCAAAACTCATTTGTAAATTTAGTAAAAGTCACAGGTTTAGGGGAAACCGGTTTGTAAAGTCATGGATATGAAAATTCAACTATACCTCTTTAAATACAATATACATAAATGCCTCCTTCTTCGCTGCCCTCACCGCAATGGGGGGCGGGAGGAGGCATTGACCTTGCAGCAGTTCCCTCTGCCTCGGCACAGCAGCCCTAATCCCACACAGGAAAGGCCCTGGAGTGAGAGGGCTGGAGAGCAAGCCCATCCCACACTCACTTCACAGCAGCAGCTCCTGTCCCATAGGACTGGGCCTGGCTCCCCACACTGGGTGTTGCCACCTGGCATGCAGGTCACAGTGCAACTCACTCAAATTTGGCCTGGCCACCAATCCATCATGATGTGAGGGAGCCAGGGCCAGTCTTGCAGGACAGGAGCTGCCACCATGGGATGAGTATGGGGTGGGCTTGCTCTCCAACCCCTTCCACTGGGGCCTCGCCTCTCTACCAGGTTGGCGACAACCTAGGTGCTTCCCACAACCCACTGATGGGTCATGACCCAGGGTCTGGAATATAACTGCTTTATTAAAATGATAGGCACAAAGAAAAATCTCAGACAAACAGAAAAGTCAGAGCATCCATGACATTTTTACCACCCTGACAAACTTACAGCCCTACTTATAGGTCAACACTTGTTTTAGGCGAATATAAAGGCAAAGGAAGCATTATGTCAGAAAGGTCCAAAGAACTGAGAGAGTGAGTTGAGGAAGGAAAAGAAATGGAAGAGAGTGGGGGGTTAGGGAGGCAGTATTGGCATGAATTAGGGCAATATTAGATCGAAAGAGGGAAGTCTGCAGACATGATTCTCTCATCAGAACAATTTCCTGGTAATTAGGGATTAACTCCTATTGGATTAACCCAATCCTAAATTGATTGATGCTGTCCATTAGAGTAGCAGATATCTGTCCAGCTCATGACTTGCTTAAGATATGTATACAGTATACAGAGTTTTCAAAAACTGCTCCAGAAATTAATATTCAGCTCATGACTAAACATTTTATCTTGAAACAGCATGACAAATATTTTTCTTTTCATTTCTCCATTAAGGCGGGGATTTTCAAAGTTCTAGGTGTCCAAAATTCCCGGAAAGTTGTCACTGAAGTCAGGAAAATATACAAATGTTCTTTTGTCTCTTTAATAACAACTTTAAAATAATTCATGCTTGTCCCATAAAATAGTCACATTTTGTGCTTCATTATAGTTGAGTCCTGGGTTGGCGTTTACACAGTCAAGGACTGTTACCCAGTGCAGGAAACCTACACCAAGAACTACAGCGTGACAACCTCCACCCGCTTTTTTGATCTACAGCTGGGTATTACTGACCCCTCTGTGTTTACCCCACCCAGCACCTGCCAGGACGCCCAGCCAATAAAGATGAAAGATGAATGCTGATTATGAACAACGGGTTGCCAAATGCAAACAATAACATGGAGGATAATTATTAATAATCAGCAACTGACATGTAACCTGATTTTTGCTCTTTTTGGAATTGTGAGTTTTCATTTGAAAGAGAACACAATATTTAATTGAACAAGAGGGTAAGATGTGTAACAGAAAGGATATCTTTATGTTAGTGTTTCACTAAA
Organism: Chelonia mydas; assembly: GCF_015237465.2. NCBI lineage: Eukaryota > Metazoa > Chordata > Testudines > Cheloniidae > Chelonia > Chelonia mydas. The sequence continues at coordinate 173,288,125 of NC_057850.1, read as the reverse complement.
TTAAACTCTGTTCAACGATGCACTTGGTGTGTTTGTTACTGAAAAAGTAATGTTTATAGGCACTATTTTAGCTGTGAATATTTTTTGAAAGTTTCATTATTTAATATTTTAAAATGCCAACACAAAAGTATATTGTGCTCCTATTAACATAAAAGAAAAGTTGTTTGGAGGATTTTATGGAGTTGGTAAAATATATTCTGTGTAAGAGCTTAACTGTAACCATAAAATGGCATAGCTTAAGAAGACTACATCAGAGTGATTAAATGCATTCTCTTGGTTTTTTTATCCTTGCTCTTCAAAAAGCTGTCAGTCAAGTGTACAGGGGTTTGAGGTTGTTGGCTTTTTGCAAAGAAACCAGAGTAACTATTCATATAATACGATGTGACTGATGTAATACTTTAATGGGTGGAAAATAAAAAATTAAGCCAAAGTTTTCTTACATTTACTAATCCTTCAGTGAAGCCTTTCTGATTAGAGATTTTTCTGTTTTATTCATTTCTAATTCATGCTTTGTCAAGGCATTTTTGCTTTTAACCTATGCAAGGAAATTAAAAGATACTGCATGCTGAATTGCTATAATTGTCTGTAACTCCTATTTTCAGAAGTCTTTCTTTTTTTCAGAGAGTATGAAAGGCCTTTACAATTTCAGGTAGAAGTAAAAAGCACCTGCTCCTATCACCTAACTAGTCAAAGCCATATTAATGCACATACAGCTCCTCACATTGCAATTCAAATGAAAAACCTAAATGTGTGACAAAAGGGAAAATGGTATTTTAAAGGCCTTTTGCGTGATATGATTACAATGCACTATAAGCGAAACACGAATGACAATCCTGCTTTTGTTTGCACACATTCCTTTGATCCCTGAACATGTTCATTGTTAAATCAGCATTCCAAAACATTATCATCCACATATAGCTATTTGCTGGTGGAAGGAATGAGAGCTTAGTTATAAAGAAAGAAAGAAAGAAAAACCAAAAAGCCCCAGGTAATGTACATTTTTAGCAGTACTAGCTTTTATCACTTAGACACTGTAGCACATTATGTATTTTCCTTTCAGAGCTGGAGTCCTGAAGGAATTTTCTTTAGTGGAGCTCTTTCTGCAAGTATACATGTGAACTAGCTGAAATATAACTAATTAATGATATTTGCCCAAACATTAAAGTTTATGGAGATGTGCTAGTGGAAATAGAATTGGATTTCCTATCAATTTAGTATGCATTTAGTCTATGTGATTCCTCTGTAATTTTGTGACAACTTAAATACTAATTGCATATTGTTTTCATTAGGGCTTCTTGTTGAAAGCTGGAAAATATAATAAACTTGGCTAGCAAACATGGAACTGTGATTCCACATCATTAGGCTTTGTTGTGGTTTGACAGATAACTATGTAATCTCTCTGTGTGCGGGTGTAATACCATGTCTATAATTATATTGGTTCTAACAATAATATTAGATGGTCTTTTAATATTCATTTGCAGAAGTCTGTAACACAAAGTGCTTTTAAAAATTTTGCAGTGACATCCAAGTTAATTTTCAATGGCAAAATATATACGGTTTAAAACAATGCTGTTTTTGAATTTTTGAGTTCTGCTCTATATATTCAATAAAGGGACTTGTTAAAGAAAGAACAAAGAGCCTTGGGTTTGTTTTCTCATTGTTCTAAACGAGTGTGTCATTAACCAAAAAGTTTGCTTAGTTTGTTATCATAGTCTTCAACAGAGGCCCTTAACATTGCTTATTGGCTCTTTTACACCACTCTGGCAGTGTTAAGTACTTTACAGTGGGAGTAAATTACATTTATGCCCACTTTAAGGTCCATTCCCACTGCCTGACTGATGTAAAGGGGCTTTCGTGTAAATGAGACTGTGGGACAGTAATTTCTTCACAACAACTATCCTGGGTGTAATACAGTTATCAAACATTTTCTTTTCCCATTAAAATCAATGAGGGCTTCATGGTAGGGAGCTTTTGTGAAAATCAGGCCATTTATTTAGGTGCCTTAATATAGATGTGAAGGTAAAATTTGTAGAAGAGCCTAAGGGAATTAAGAGCCTAAGTGGCTAAAAAGCCTAAGTCCAATTGTCATTCAGTTAGGCACTTTTGAAAATTTTACCCACTGAAATTAAGTAGTAACAAACTAATTGTCAGTGGGACTTAGGCTTGTAAGTCACTTAGGTGTTATTAAAATTTTTTACCTCAGATGCCTAAATTTAGGCTCCAATTTCTGAGAAACTTGACCCAAAGTCCACATTTAGGCACCTCACTAGTCTCATTTGCAGAGTTCCTGAACATCCCCAATTCCATTTGACGTAATGCTTACACAATTGTTGTTTATATGAAATTGTAGGTTCTCTTGCGAGGTTTGGATGGAAACTGGCACTGCTACCGAACTTGAGATTGATCTAAAACTGGCAGCAAAATTCTAGTGCTTGGTGATTAACTTGCATTCACTGTGTGGCATTTTTGTTTCTCCGCTTGGTGGAAAAATATTTGTACCCTTGTTTTGCGTAGGTGTAGCCATCAGAATGCGTTGAACTTTAAAGGGGGAAAAGACAATTTGTACTAGTGGACTGGAATGCAGTACTACAAAAAGATTGTTTCACTAAAATTAACCTTGACATTGGGTTGTGATTCTCCTCCCGGATTGGTCCCATTGGAACTCCATTGTAAATGGGACTAGCTAGCTACTCATGAATTAAACTGCAGAGCAATACCAGCAAGCTCTCTCGTGCCAGATTTTCCCCCAGAAATGTGTATCTTGTGCTGTCCAACACTGCTGAACAATGCAAGCTCATATAAAGTCTGTCATTTCATTAATGGAAAATGATATGCACCAGCCTTGTTATCCCAAATTGAGTTTCCTATACACTTTAATCCACACTGGTTAAGATAAAACAATAAGATAGGTTTATTAACTACAGAAAGAAAAGAAAGTTTTTAAGTGGCTACAGGTAATGAGGCATAAAAGTTAGGATTGGTTGCAAAAGAAATAAGATAAAACACACACTAACTGCTTAACTTAACAAACTAAGTGAACTTAAAAGCAAAAGGTTTTTCCTCACCATAAACTTAGAGCAGTCTGTACTAACTGAAAAGTCTCCTGCTCCCCCCCATTCAGTTCTTTACATGTCACTGATGTCATGAGCAGAGATGAAGATGGAGACGAGTGAGGTCAAGTGTTTTTCTCCTCTCTTTCTAATTCAATTTCTTGAGCTAGAAATATCTTTGCTGAGTCATGGTGACCAAACAGTCTCTTGTGGACGTGAGGTTTGAACTGTCCTTGTGATGAAATGTAAATTTCTTGTTCATGCCTTTCCCCTGCCAGAAAATGGCTGCTTAACTAAGTGATAGCCCACTTGACTTTCTTAATACCTATTTTGGGGTGTGAGCATGTCTTTGTCTCCGAAGAACTGGTTTAGGCCTGCCTTTCTAACTCTGGAACATGTTATGGCAATGTTATACAGTAGAAATTTATAACTTTACATACAATGTTGATACACATATTTTACCGGGACAATAATGTTCAGCAAATTATGAGTTTTCAAATGATACTTCACAAGGCATGCTTTGTACATGTACAGAATTTATCATAGTCTTGTAAAAAGGGTGAACATACAAAAAAGTGGGGTGAAAAGAAATGCTATTATCCCCATGTTACAAGATGGAGTAGCAAAGTACAGGTCTGTCTGTGCTTTGCTACTCCATCTTGTAACATGGGGATAATAGCATTTCTTTTCACCTCACTTTTTTGTCTGTCTTATTTATGTAGCTTATAAACTCTATGGAGTAGGGACTGTCAGGGTCTTCCTCCTGATGCACACACACAAAAAATGTATGCTTTATACAGGGCTGGCCTTACCAAGAGGTGAACTGAGGCAGCCACCTCAGGTGCCAGACCGTGGGGGGGGCGGGGGGGAGGCGCCACTAGGACCCAGAATTTCAAAGTTTCGGCCCAAGCAAGGGGGAATGGGGGCGTCATTTGAGCTCCCCGCCTCAGATGCCAAAACGCTGTGGGCCAGCCCCAACTTTATACATGTATTTCTACTACACCCATATGTGCTAGCTGAGTACACTGATTGTGAATCATGACCTCTCCAAAGGCCAGTTAGTGTTAACTGATCTCACCTCAGACTCGAGTCAAGCCAGGCAAACGTGGCTAAGCTGGAAAAAGAAAAGAAAAGCTCATTGGATTCATATGCCATAGGTTTTTCACAAGCTTGACCGCTCTAGCAAACAAACAGTTTTGATGTTCTCGAAACGGCACCAGTTCAGTTGTCATTTTTTACATTGCAATCCACGTCACTAAGAGAAGTTTGAATTTTGTCCTCGCCAATAAAACAATCCTTCACTCAGAGTTACAAACTCAGTATTATTTTCAGTGAAAGAAGTGTTCTCTCAGTAGGCAGACAAGTTGATTTCAGTGCTGGTTTCTGTTCTTATATTGGACAGGATGGGGGCATGTAGCTAGAGGCAGATTGTGCTACCCTCTGTGCAACCAGGGACTGCTGGGAGGCAATCTGTGATACCCCTTTAAGGGTACAGGACAATTTTTTCCCCCAGCTCACCCCAACACACAGAGCCAACCAACTTGCTACAGCTAGTTCCCTCCCCCTTTCCAGTGACTTGCTGCTCGGGTGAGCAACTGAGTAGCAGCTCCTGCACTCCTCCTAGCACAGGGATACCAATTCTGGGGGACCTTTATGTGGGTTATGCAAGTGTAGAGAGGCTCCTGCCTGCACAGCTGCATTCCAGGGAGCCATCGTCTAGTCATAAATCGAAATAGAAATTGAAAGCGGTAAGAGATAGTGTAATACATAAATCATCCAAGCCCTAGATGCCTCAATAATAATTTCTTGGCCTGTTGTGTACTTCTGGCCAGCATCATGAGTCAGCTTTCGGTTGTCTTTCTTGGGCCAGGGACCTGTGTTGGAGAACTCTCTCCCACATGTGATACTTCATGGGTTGCTTCTTGGGCCTGGTTATTGAATCAGGGTTACCCCTGACTCTTTTTGGACCCTCTCCTTTGTTTTGATTTCCTTTTTGGTATCTTAACTCCTTGTCTTTCCAGGTTTTCGTTTTAATAGAGAGTTGCTGTCTTTTGTTTGGTGGGTGGTTTGCCTTAATGATACAGAGCTTGCTCTTTTGCCATTTCCTTTTCGGCTGGCTGGTGGTCTTTTCCTGTGGTTCTTATTTATTTAATATTATAATATTGTTAATTTACTGTACTGTCACTGTGTGCATATTCACACAGTGGGCACCTTCTACATGCATTCAATTAACTAAGTACATTTAACTGTGGCTCTGGGTGCTCAGATATTAGTGATGACAAGTATGGCATAAATACCAAGATACGGTAGGTTACTTTAAAGGGAAAAATTACAGTTTTACAAAAGGACATACATTTCTTAAAACTAAATCAACCCTTTTCACAAAGGATTATTTATGTTTCACACGTGTTCCTTAGCAGATAAAGACGTTTCTCTCAACAGAAGGGCATTGTCTTTCAGTGACATCTGCTCTCTATCCACACGCATATCTATGTACCTCTTTTTGCTGCTGTCAGGCAAAACACACCGTCATTGTTCCAGGCACGTCATGAAGTTCCATTGTGATTCCTGTGGAATGGCAGAACAGGAACAGAAGTAGTGGCAACTCAGAAGCTGGACCAGAAGCATAGCTATGAAAGGTTGAATAGGAGTTATGCATTGCCCAGGGGCAGATGAATAAACCATTCCGTTCCCATGAAAGCTAATTGGATTTATGCTGACACAACCAAGGGACAATATACTCCCGACTGGTAGGAAATATATGCTGACAAAAACCTTATGTCGACAAACATTTTTAAACGTTTTTTTTCTTTTAAAACTATACAGTCAACTTATGAACAGCCACGACTTGGGGTTTCTACCCATATATATGAGGGTAGTGATTAAAAAAAACCCCAAAAAACTCTTCTAATACCATGTGGAAGGAGAGATAAGCAAGGTTCTGTTGTATATCATCTGTGCGCTAGTAAAATGCTCGCTAATGTTATCAGTATAGAAGCCTGTTCATACCATTGCAGCCATGCCTCTCAGTCTGTGATCCCACAAGTACAGCTGGCTGGAAAAATGGGGGTTTCCCCCCAGAAAATGTGAATGAAAATATTTTTGGTTTTCATTGTAATAGCAGAAAATTTTGATTTTTCAATTAAAAACAAAACAAAACCAAAATCTGCACCCAAAGAATAAATAAATAAATTAAATAAAATCAGCCAAAACCTGCCAAAAACCTAAAAAAGATTTTGCTTTCCCACCAAAAAAATTCAGTTTGGGGGGTTTTTGGTTTTCTAATGAAACACTTCCCAGAATTTTTGTCAATTTTGTATTTAAAGGGTATGGGTAATAAAGTAACATCCCACGCTCACTTCAGAGACACTCACAATTCGGGAGGAGCAAACTCATTTTGCCTAATTCCCAACCTACTCAGACATTCTGAGTTGTAATTTTCATCTCAGCCTTGGACATTAAGTGGGCCATGCTCTGTTTAGGAGAGGACCTTTGAAAGGAGCAGAGAGAGGAAACAGAGCACCGAGAAAGAACAGGGTGAAAAGTGGAGCAGAGAGTGGACAGAATGAGAGTGCCCTGTAAGGAGATTGAAAAAGGGAGCAATATGAGAGATAAAATTCGAATGAAGGAAGAGATACCTAATACACCCCAGAGGACTGGCTCCTTGGCCCCTTCTTTGATTGCTTTGTGAGATGGAGGGGCGGTTTCTGGGATTGATCTAAGTGACACTGAGGGTCAAACTGGCCCACGAAAGCTGTGGGGATTGGTGGATGCCAAAGGTGCTTAAAGCCAACTTTGCCCTGCTCTCCTCAGCTGTGGCAAGTGGAGCTCCGGTGCAGATGACGATCTAGTCCAGAGTCTACGATAAACTATACACAGGCAGCTCGCCCGTGCCTGTGCAGTTGCTAAACAGAGCCTAGGCTGCCCTTTAACTTTAAAAAAAATATCGACTCTTTCTTGGAAAAGCACACATCTGGATTTAAAGTAAGAGTGTCTTGAGAACACCACAAACCCCCAAAGGATATTGCAGATTCACAAAATATCAAACACCACAAGGTGTGCTCATCTCTACTTACAAAACACTTCCTGCCGCTCACTAAGGGTATGTCAACACTGCTAAGGAACTGTTTAATTATGGTGTAGATATTTGGGCTCCGGTTGCAGCCCGGGCTCTGGGACCCAGGGTCCTAAAGCCTGGGCTCCAGCCCAAACTCAGATGTCTACACTTCAGTTAAACAGCCCCTTAGTCTGAGCTCTTTAGTCTGAGTCAGCTGGCATGGTCAGCCACAGGCTTTTAATTGCAGTGTAGACATAACCTGATAGACCCCGGGCCTGTGGAGATTGGTGTTAAACCTTTAACCCAGGGCTTTAGTATGGCTCAAGTGGTGCATGGGGCTTTGTGTGGGCTCTGCTATAGGGTGAATTTGACCTTTTGGGCTTGATTCTGAGACGTGCCAACTACTTGCACTCCCAATGAAATAGGTAGGTAGGTAAGTAGATAGGTAGATATTATTGGAAAGCAAAATCCTACCCAGTTAGTGGAAATTAACAGTCATCATGTATGACCCTGTCTTTTTCTTTTCAAGAAAAGCTTTCTTAACTGAGCTGCTGAAGTTGGAAATTAAATGCTCTTTACTTCTTTCCATGTAATTTCCATCTTGTGCTCTTTCTTTTCTAGCACACTGCCAAAACTATATTGCCCTTAGGATTATTTTTTTTCCAGTGATTTTACTCTTACAGATGTGAATGAAAAGGACAAATGGGCCTAACGGGAAATGTTCTGAGAAATAATCACAGGGAGTAGTCTAAAAAGAAACAAGGCATGATGATACGTTCGCATGTACCTGCTGCCTTTCCTACCACGTGAAGCAGTTGAGCTGGAATTGCAAAACAGGCAAATGAGAAAATTAAGCCACAGAAAGCAAAGAAGTATGATACTTCAGAGATTGCTGGTAATATTGTATATATTATACAGTACTTGCATGACATCAAAAGTGTTGCTCAGAAATGAAATTACCCTCTCTGGAGGTTCTCTTTAAGAGCAGTAGTAAATGTGAATAATATCTTAACAGCAAGTTGCATCTCATCCAGCCAAAAACACCACACAAGGTTGGCCAAAGACAATACATTTTGTAAAGCTTCCTGCAAATATTCTTCTTTATTTCCATGGCAGCTGCTGGAAGCATTGGCTCTTAAAGGGCTTTGAGATGCATATAATAGGTACCAAGTGTTTGGTCAGGTGTTTCAAACCATGTAAAGAACTTAGGTCCACCTGTTTCACAATATCTTTGTAGAAGTCCTGTGCTCATTGGTAAACAGCACTTATTTTATACCGAAAAATGTCACACTAAAATGTTCCATTGACTAATATTAGTTCACACAAAAATTTGGGGGACAAGTTGTAAACCCAAGACCTGGCCATTAATGAACTTTTGAAATTTTTATTTAGAAGAAAATCTAGTAGCACCTGTGTCCCCCAAAAGTTTTCCATCTACATTGGCTATTAGATAAGACCTTTCTGTTTGGATGTGGACTTCATTGCAGTTATGTAGTTGTCAGGGTTCCCTCCCCACTCTGAACTCTAGGGTACAGATGTGGGAACCCACATGAAAGACCCCCTAAGCTTATTTCTACCAACTTAGGTTAAAACTCCCCCAAGGCACAAATTCTTTGCCCTTGGATGGTACGCTGCCACCACCAAGTGATTTAACAAACAATCAGGGAAAGGACCACTTGGAGTTCCTATTCCCCCAAAATATCCCCCCAAGCCCTTACACTCCCTTTCCTGGGGAGGCTAGAGAATAATATCCTAACCAATTGGTTACAAAGTGATCACAGACCCAACCCCCTGGGTCTTAGGACAATAGAGAAACCAGTCAGGTTCTTAAAAGGAGAATTTTATTTAAAAAAAAAAAAGGTAAAAATCACCTCTGTAAAATCAGGATGGAAAATAACTTACAGGGTAACAAAAGATTCAAAAACACAGCAGAACTTCCTCTAGGCTTAGTTTCAAAGTTACAAAAAACAGGAATAACCCTTCCCCCAGCAAAGGAAAAAATCACAAGCAGAACGAAAGATAATCTAACACGCCTTGCCTGGCTTTTACTTACAATTTTTGTAATATGAGAGACTTTTAGGATGGTTTATAGGAGGAGTTTTCTGACCTGATGCTTCTCTGCTTCCCAAGAGAACACACACAACAAAGCCTTCCGTGTCCCGCCCCCCCCCCCCAAGATTTGAAAGTATCTTCTTTCCTCATTGGTCCTTTTGGTCAGGTGCCAACCAGGTTGTTTGAGCTTCTTAACCCCTTACAGGTAAGGAGGAATTCTAGGCTACCCTTAGCTTTATGGTTAGACCTGGCCATTAATGATCTTTTGACATTTTTATTTAGAAGAAAATCGAGTAGCACCTGTGTTCCCCAAACATTTTCCATCTACATTGGCTGTTAGATAAGACCTTTCCATTTGGATGTGGACTTCATTGCAGTTATGTAGCACTTTTCCCTTCCAGACTAGCTTACTATGATGTACGCTACAGACAGTACGAGTCTATAACTGAAGACAATTTAGAAATTGTACCTAGTTGAGAATGTGCTAGTTCAGCAGCCCATTTGCTTTGTGGAGCTCTTCACTAAGAGTAAATTGTACTTGGTTTCTATAATCTGCAATGGCTACCAGTATAACTCAAACGTAAGTTTTGGCCTATAAAACTGTATAGCTTATTTCCTCACCACCTAAAAGACTGTGTTGTTCCTTGGTGATACCATCACAGTTGTAATTAGCTTGAGTACTTGAACTAACAGCAACCTGGTGGCAGGACATTTTTAGGGAGGGAATTTGACTCTGGCTTTACTCACCCGGCTGACGTATCAGAGCCAGATTTGTTGACTTCATGGCACATTGCTTGGCCCATGTTTACTCAGGCTTCTTAACTGATGGGATATAGGACGGGTTGCGTTTCTTTTATTTATGTGGACAGAGTTTGGTGGTCTTCTGCTAGCATTGCACCAATTTTCCAAATCATTGTTTAACTATTGTTTTAATTATTAGGCATCCACTAAGAGATGGTTTTATTCGCAAATTTATTAACTGAAATAAATTAAGAGTCACAGTATCAAGACACTTGATCCAGATATCCTGGCCAAATTCTAGCACAGGTAATTACATCATACATACCTAAATTCCCCCTGCGGTTTCAACTGGACAAAGAAAGAACGGGGTAATTATGATTTATGCTGCAATTCTTGAACCAGACTATTATTTAGTGTTGCTATATATTTTTAAACATTGGTTGCCTTTCACTGCGGGGTAGACAGACCAACCGAAAGATCGTGTAGATGAAAGGTGCTAGATAATGTATTTTTATTGTTATCATCATCATCAACCACCTTCTCTTCATTAAACAACTGAAGTGTTTATGAAAAGTAATATATGTTCAGAGCCCTGGATACCGAAATCCTCTACTGACATCCTCTGTCAAGCGCTTCAGGATTTACTGATGAAAAGCTCTGGAGAAGAGCTCACTAGTACTATTATTACTTATTCACAGGACAGTACAGCACAGGCAGCATTAGTGCAAACTCCTCCACGCTACCCCACCAATGTGTCTCAACCCTGATAACTACTTCATTATCCATGCCCATTTAGTCCTTTGGCCCTTTAACTCAAGTGCCAAAATGGAGGCCAAGTTACCACCGCTGTGATTATATTTTTCTGTGATGTGGACATATGTCTTTAAGTAGCTAGACTGACAATACTAACTCATTTAACATAGCCTATCACACAGTCATCAGATACTCACAACTGTCGGCTGCTACTAACTTGAGCTAGATGCGAACTGGTAATATATGGGTGAAAGCCTCCATATCTCATTACCAGTCCCTTGTATTCCAGTCTTCATATGTAAATCATAGGATCACATCTAGTATAACATACAGCTCAAGTTTATGAATGGCATTTTTAATCTCTTTTTTTTTAACCCAGACTACAGTGAATTGTCATTTTTAGATATGATCGCAAGTTAAAGAAGGGGCTGTCTGTCCTCTCTAAGACAGATGTTCCAGGTGAGCACCAGAAATGGACTTCCTGGCCTTCACATGTTGTGACCCGGAGTTCTCTCAACACCTCCAGCATCTCAGTGAGGGATACCAACTGAAGCTCTAACACAGGGCCGGCTGCAGGGCTGGTCAATCATGGCAGTTGACCTGGATGTTAACTTCTGGGGCTGCCAAATCAGCATGTGGGAAAACATCACCTCACTCAGCTGTTTTGGTTTGGTTTTTTGCTCGGCAAAAAACATTTTCCACCTAGGGCCAGCCCTTCTCTAACAAAGTTTTCACTTACATCCCATAACCTTACTCTTTTTACACAGAAGCAGATAGTTTGCCCCTCACCCAATCAATGTTATTAACAAAATAACACAACATTTCTGCACAGTAGGAGGGCCTCACGATACTTGCTGAGCAAAGGCAATCTGAATTAACCAGACTATGTATGATCTGGAGCCAATCTACTCTCTGAATTTTTGTGGAAATGGTGGTAGAGGAAAATGAAACCTCTTCCTTGCTTCTCACACAGCCACAGCATAAAAAATCTACACACACACACATACGTACATATATGTTATAAACATATTTATTTACAAAATGTGAGTATGCATATGAATTTTGGCATACAAGAATGATGAGACAAGATGGGTACCTCACCTACCACTTCCAGTTGCCTATTTAGGTTATTTGCAGCTATAAGTTCTAAACCATTCGGAAATGAAAGATTCACAAGAGCTGTTTTGGACACCAACTCTGCAGTTACTTACTGGTCAAATGACAGAATTTAAGAGATTCATAGATTGTTATTCTCTGTGCAATCTCAATGTCAAAAGAGGATAAGGTTCTTCCTCAGGGGTATGGAAGTCATGGCTTTCTTCACCTACATGGCATTGTTTGCCATACTTCAAAGTAAATCTTTTCAAGCTTGATTAAGGATTGTGTACAGTCCTCTGCATGACAGCATGGAATCTCTGTGATCGTACCTCAGAAGATTCAGGACCTTAGTTGTGTGCATAAAGCTCAAGAATGCCTGCAAGGGAGTACTATTCATCTCTTCTTCACCATCAGCTGTGATAGGAATAGATACTTCCAACATAGCTTTCTGGGGAGTGCACCTCAGCAACTGTATGACCCAGGGTCTCTACAAACCCAAAGAACTAATGCTTCACATAAATGTCTTGGGGGCTGAGGACAATTTCATTGACTTTCAACACTCTCTTCCCTCATATCAAGAGAGGTCTTTGCAGACAAATCCATGGTGAAATCTATTGTATTATGTTAACCAACAGGAGAAAGTCAGTCTCAACCATTCTGTAGGGGGATATCAGGTACCAGGAATAATGTAGTCAGCTTCAAATCATTTCTCTGGCTCTTCCTTTTCACAACAAGGATGACATGCTGGCAGACAATTCATTCTGGAAATATAATACCCAGCGTGAGGGGCCTTCAAGGACTTCCTGCTCCAAATATGGGCATGAAAGAGGCTATGAAATAGGACCATGAAAGAGAATATAAGGTACCTTCAGTTCTGCTCCTGATATGGCAGAGATCTGTTCTCCCTAATGCATAGCTTCCTTCTGAACCAGAGTCAAGAATTTTGCCTTCCCTACAACGCTTCTTTTAGGGTCATCACGAGGACCAACAGGACAAAGTTCGGGTGATGTAAAATAGCTCCATTTTCGGGCACTTCAGTTTTGATTCTCAGATCTCCTTTCCTCAGAATTGGAACCTCCAGCAATACTTTCAATTCTGCCAGATCCATTACAGCAAGAGCAGGCATATATTCTCCACCCAGACCTGAGATCACTGAGACTGGTATATTGATACTGGCTCATTGATCAGTTCAGATTATGACTATTCCCTGAAAATTCAACAAATATCTCTGGAGGGCTTGAAGACTCCAACAACAAGGACCACTGGAATTCTCAGAAGGTAAGGGGCCCATTGGCTTCACAATTTTTAAAATTTGGACTTTTTGTTAGCTCTCAAACAATCCAGGTTATCTCAGTGCCATCACAGTCCATCTGCCAGCCATATCAGTTTATCATCCTCTTGTACAAAGTTCTTCATTCTGCATACATCCTACTTCTGACTTCCAATCACAGTTGCCAACTTTCACACGTTAAATTAGCACCCCGACTTTCACAATAAACCAAAAATCAAGCTAATCCCATTTCAAAACAAGGCCAAAACATGCTAGTCCCTAAGAACCCCAACACTGTATGTGACTAGATCCCCCTGGCGTGCAGTCTGGGATTGTGGTGGGCCTGCTGTACACCCCTGACTCTATTCTCCCCTTGTTCCCACTTGCCCCTGCTTGCTGGGAGCCGATCAAAAAAAAGAAGCAACAATCTACAACAAGCAACAAGCCACAAGCCAAACAAGCAACAAGCTACAAGCCAAAAACTGACGAACAAACAACTCACAAGCCAATTAAGCCAAAAACAGGCCCAATTTCTGCGTTTTTTCCATGGGTTTGGCATGTCTGCTTCCAATCCCAGTCCTCATATTGATTCTTTTTGGTGCCTTGGGCAAGTCTCCTAATTTCACTGCTTCTGTTTTTCCATTTAGCATGGGGATAATAAGACTTACATCTTACTTCACAAGCATACTGTGAAAACTCATTAGCTTAGGTTATTTAAATGCTTTGAAGATTCAATATGCATATAAGTGCTAAGTATGAAGGTATTAATCATTGTAATTATTATGCTTCTATATGTATGACTGTTATCAAAAAGCATGATCATCTTATATATAATGAACGTAATGCCACATTTTAAAATGTTGCAACCACTATACTTTTGCTGGCTATAATAAACCTCTCCTAGCCTCATTCTGTAGTTTCCATTTCAATAGGATGCTTTGTTTTAACCTAGCATTTTAGAAAGTCTGACATCTGCTCATGAAGCTAATTTCTATTTTAGTGTTTCCTTGTAATGAATCCTGGAACGAATATCAGCTAGTGTAACATTTTGTATCACCATAAACACCATTTAAAGTGCACTTGTTATAGAAGGCTTTTTATTTGAACTGCTGCTGCTCACGTAGGGGTTTTCCTTAGTTAAACACTTCATGTCCCAAAGAGAAGTCTCTGCAGATGGTGTGAGCTCATTCCCATTCCATGTTTGGGTTTGGTGTTGTTTCCACAGGATCTAAAGATGAACTGATGTTAAGAAGTCAGTGTAATGCTAAAACCTTTGGGAAGTTGAAAAGGAAGATTTTTGTGATAGCTATAAATCTTCCAGAGACATTCTGAAATTATAAATAGCTGCCTTGGCTGCATTTGGTGCTAGTAGGAAATTAAGCACTAATTAGTTCAGCTAATTTCAATTTTTAAGGTAACCAAGAATGGGTTTATTTTTTCCGTAAGGGTCTGGATGAATCACAACAATCAGGAAACCTAACAGAACTTGGACCAGATGGTGTGAATTGGTGTAGCTCCCCTAAATCCAGGAGAACGACACCGATTTACACAGGGTAAGGATCTGATCCCTCATCTATAATTTGCCGTTTGTAAAAATCCATCCCTACCATTAACGGGAGCAAAAGATCTAAAAGAACTGGTAGGTCAACCAGGATCCTCCCATGCAGTGTAGGCTAAGGTGTTCCAGCCAGTCTAATTTTAACTGACCCACACAATGATGCCTCAGTCACTCCCCTTTTGAAACAATACCACAGTCTAATAGGTCTCACTGTTCTGTCAGTGTAACTACCCCCCAAAGTGCCAGTGACTCTACAGAGGAAGATGCAGGAAGATACCTCATAATTTCTAATAACACCTCTCTGGTGTCATGGAAGCTGAACATTTTAGGATAACTCGTGGATGAGAGTGTTCTTGAATTTACTGTCATTTCTTTTTCACCTTGCAGGGCACAGCAGGTATCAGAGTTCTCCAAGGCTGTATAAGCATACGCCACTGAAGAGTTGGAGGCAAACATACTGGCGTACTACAGAGGCAGCACTTCTATTCTTGTAATTAATTAACTCTTAGCATGGGGATGTTGTGAATTCAGTATTATATAAAGCTTGCAGGCAGTACCAACTAATGGTGACACGTTTTACTTTTACCAGTGAATAGTGTCACTTTTTCAAGTGACAGCTCTAGTGAAATGCGAAATGCAAGCAAATAGCAACATTTCCGTAGTGCAGTCACAGCATTCTAGAAGGCTGAGTAACAATATTTTCTATGTTTCCATTTTGCTTAAAATTTAACTTTCTTTTAGTTGTTGTCATAAATATAACGGGAAGGGTAAACACCTTTAAAATCCCTCCTGGCCAGAGGAAAAACCCTTTCACCTGTAAAGGGTTAAGAAGCTAGGATAACCTCGCTGGCACCTGACCAAAATGACCAATGAGGAGACAAGATACTTTCAAAGCTGGAGGGGGGAGAAACAAAGGGTTCTCTCTGTCTGTGTGCTGCCTTTGCCGGGACCAGAGCAGGAATGCAGGTCAGAACTCCTGTAAAGGGTTAATAAGCAATCTAGTTAGATATGCATTGGATTCTGTTTTGTTTAAATGGCTGATAAAATAAGCTGTGCTGAATAGAATGTATATTCCTGTTTTTTCGTCTTTTTGTAACTTAAGGTTTTGCCTAGAGGGATTCTCTATGTTTTGAATCTGATTACCCTGTAAGGTATTTACCATCCTGATTTTACAGAGGTGATTCTTTTATTTTTTTTCTTCAATTAAAATTCTTCTTTTAAGAATCTGATTGCATTTTCATTGTTCTTAAGATCCAAGGGTTTGGGTCTGTGTTCACCTATGCAAATTGGTGAGGATTTTTATCAAACCTTCCCCAGGAAAGTGTAGGGTTTGGGGAGGATTTTGGGGGGAAAGACATTTCCAAGCAGGCTCTTTCCCGGTTATATATCTGTTAGACTCTTGGTGGTGGCAGCAATAAGGTCCAAGGGCAAAAGGTAAAATAGTTTGTACCTTGGGGAAGTTTTAACCTAAGCTGGTAAAAATAAGCTTAGGGGGTTTTCATGCAGGTCCCCACATCTGTACCCTAGAGTTCAGAGTGGGGAAGGAACCTTGACAGTTGTGCTTGGCTTTTCCTGTTAATTATCATTACTAGTCATTAGTATTGTGGTAGTGTCTTGAAGTCCCAGTCACGCACCATTGTTCTAGGCTCTGTGCACACATATATTAATAAAAGACAGTCCCTTCCTCCAAACAGCTGACAATCTAACCTGTTTGTTTTTGTGAGTTAGTGTATATTCACATATGTATGTATATTGGGGTGATCCTTATCTAATCAGCTAGCCACCCAATACAGTTTGGTGAACCTATTCAATTTGTTATTACTGTTCTTTTCAACAAAGCTGTTCCACCAAGGTAGGGGAAAACATAAAAAAAGAGAAAATGTATTTACAAAGTCTAGCCTCTTCAGCATTTTTCCTTCCTTCTCTCATCCTTTCCCTCTCTCTATATTTTGGATTAAGGGGTAAGGAGAAACCTAGAATATACAGTATTTACATTTTTACTGGGTTGGCAAAAACAAAATGCACTGCATGTTAGATGCACGTACTGAATAGAAAACGGTCAGCCCTCAGTTTGGAGGGAGGTGAACTGATTTTAAAGTTCTGCCTACATGTAAAGTTTGGGTGGTAGCATTCACTCAACAAGAGTGGTTAAAGCACAATAGTTACACATTTCTGTGGAAAAGTGCATATCCAAGCATATCAGCATTTAACTCAATGACTTGTACAGACTGCTTCAATTAATCAATAACAACATTGAGCCAAAAGTTGCAGGTCCGTGGGAGTTGTTTGAATTTAGTACATCTGAAAATAAGGCCAATTATTTGGGTTCCAAGTAAGGATTTAGGGCCGAGATTTTCAAAGCTGCATATGGGATCTGAATGCCTCATTCCAGTTAATGCTAATCCCTAGGCACTTAACCTTAGGCACCAATGTTTGAAAATGTGTACAATATTATTGCAAGCCTTTCTTATATTTCATCTGATTACTGTAGCCGTATGCTGTATATTCCAACAAGAGTTGCCATGGTTTTTCCCCTATGGATAATGATACACATTATTGCACAGTGGTTATATTTTATGGTTCATATAGATTTCATTTTCTATTCAAGTCTCTTGCTCTTACTTTCCTTCCGTTTTATGATGTGCAAACAGACTTAAAAGTTAAAATCTCATCCATAACCTCTTTACTGTCTGAACAAAGATCTCTACTTTTTAGTGTGTAGTCAACTTGTGCTTTATTTAAAAATAAGAAAAGGTAATTACTTCTGCTCCCACTGAGCATTGACTTCAGTGGGAGCATGACTGGGCCCTATAATATCAATATAAAGAAAGAGAACACAAGTGTTATCCTATAAATATTAGTAAATATATATTACATCAAAATGCAAAGGGGGAAATATATATATATTAACCCTGCTCAGTGATCAATTTATAGCTCTACATCTTGTGACACTGAAGAATTAGGTATGAAGGCCAAACATTTAAATAATGGGGGGTGAAATCCTGGTCCCACTGCAGACAACGGTAGTTTTGCCATTGACTTCAGTGGGGCCAGGATTTCACCCTGAGTGTCAAAAGTTAAGCTCATATTTAGGCACCGAAATAAGTGGGCTGATTTTCAAACAGGCCAGTGACTTCAGTAGGAGTTGTGGGTACTTAGCTCTTCTGAAAAAAAGCAAACCTTATTAATTATTATTATTTAAAATGCCTAAATATGGACACTATTTATGGACACTATTTAAAATGCCTAAATATGGACACTAAAGAAACCTAACTGTAGACACTATTTCAAAAAAAAATCTGCCATTGCTGAGTGGTACTGCCAGGAGCAGTGAACTAGCAGACTGTCTGAGTCACGGCAGGAGTGACAGGGTCAGGGCAGTGGGCGTGAGGACTGTTGAACGCTGTTTTTTCCTGAGAGACTTGGAAAATATCATACTTCAGAAGGGGAAACCACTTAGTGATCTGGCCAGAGGACTGAGTCATGAACAGAAAGCAGCAGCTCCTGGAGTGAGAGAGAAACGGAGAGTGATGGAGTGCAACCCCTGGAAAGGGGTGTCGGCTGGGCAGAGCTAATCCCCAGAACAGCCAGGAGGAGGCATCATTGAGCAGTGAGTAGAGCAGTTGAACTCAGGGTAAATAACTAAGAGAGTCTGTATCTTCAGATGGAAAATTGGGGGGAAAAACTGTCAAAAATTGTAAAATTCCCTAAAATATTTTAAAGATGGTTTTGTCTGCAAGAGAGGTGACGTAGAAAAGTGATATTGGTGCTCATTTAGGAGGACCCGCTTATGCAAACAAAACCTTTATTTCACACCACATCGTTGTATATTTTATATTATATGTATAATTTACATCGGAAAAAAGATCAGCTGTAGATCACAAACATGCACAAACACCAAAAGCAGCAACACAATTAAAAACACAAAAGTCAAATGAGCATATTGGAATCCATGTTTTGCACACTATGTACGGTACAGATTAGGGTGCAAGAAGGAATTAAAGGGTGGGAAAGAGAAGAGAAAAATGGAAGAGAAAGAACAGATGGCTAGGACTGACTACAGATTATGGTCACTAGTTTAAATTTCTCCTGCACTCAGAACGTTCTTTATTTCGAGAAATTCTTCTTATAGGGCAGATCTCAAAATGTTGCCAGATCATTATTAAGCAATATAGCAACTCTTCAATGGAAACTATGTCTCCCCTGCACTGTAAACTGTTATCTAGCATATGCGTCTCTGCACGTACCTAATATTGCCAACTCAATCTACTGAAAAAAGACCCTGATCCAAAGCCAACTGAAGTCAATGGAAAGAGTCCAAACCACTGAAGTCAATGGGATCAAGCCCTGAATTAAAAAATCATGTCCATGGTTACATTCAAAGAATATATATTCTGTGGGACAGTGCACTCCATTTATAAGAATCACTGATATAAGAATCAACCACATATAGTGATCAAAACTACTGGGACAAAATCATTCCTAAAGTACTAAAATACTCCACTTTTAAGAATCAACTGTTTATAAGAAACAAATCATCCAGGACAGAGGTGATTCTTATAAAAGGAGTGCACCATACCAGGAAAATTGCAAGCCCTGCCAGAGTAATATTGACTGGCAAATACATACCCAGTCATGTATTACTGCTTACTTAGAAGAGTTCATTCCTTCTAAGCCCTGGTCTACACTAGGACTTTAGGTCGAATTTAGCAGCGTTAAATCGATGTAAACCTGCACCCGTCCACACGACGAAGCCCTTTTTTCGACTTAAAGGGCTCTTAAAATCGATTTCCTTACTCCACCCCTGACAAGTGGATTAGCGCTTAAATCGGCCTTGCCGGGTCGAATGTGGGGTACTGTGGACACAATTCGATGGTATTGGCCTCCGGGAGCTATCCCAGAGTGCTCCATTGTGACCGCGCTGGACAGCACTCTCAACTCAGATGCACTGGCCAGGTAGACAGGAAAAGAACCGCGAACTTTTGAATCTCATTTCTGGAGACTGCGGGAACTGTGGGATAGTTACCCACAGTGCAACACTCTGGAAGTCGAAGCTTGCCTTGGTACTGTGGAAGCACTCCACCGAGTTAATGCACTTAGAGCATTTTCTGTGGGGACATACACACTTGAATATATAAAAACGATTTCTAAAAAACCAACTTCTATAAATTCGACCTAATTTCGTAGTGTAGACATACCCTAAGTCTGTCTTGATTCATTATCCCCTCACATTACATTGTATTAATGTTCCTCCGACATCCATTTCTGACAGTCCTACAGTTTGATTTATTCATGGCACTGTGTTCTTCATTTTCTCAGCCAAATTCCCAGTTATTCCTTATCAGTTATCACCCACGCCTTTAGACATCGACAAGAGCCTCAACTGCAGAGCTGTGTCCAGAATGCTTTTGGAACACTACTTTGTCCTTAGAGAATGTGTGACTGTGTTCTGAAGAATTTTAATCTCTGGAGTTGCAGCAATGATTGGCTTTGAGTCCCAGTAACTTCGGGGTGGGAAGTTGGCAGGCTACACTAGCCTGGTTCTGCTTGCTTCTGTTGTTACCACCTTTGCTCAGCTCTTCGCAATCTGTATCTTTTATTGGTACATGCTACAGCCGGTAATTAGACAAGAACAGGTAGGGTTTTAGAGGTTAGAACTGGAAAAGACCTATTAAAACACTGCAGCCAATTCTCCATGCAAGTGCAGGATATAGCCCTGATTAAAGGACGTATTACACAGATTTAAAGCATCAATACGTATTTTACTATCCACACCTTGTTTTTCTGTTAGATGTTGTAGGCCCTCCTTTTCTTTACAGCTGCAGTACCTCTCGCCTGCATTGCAGTAACCTTCCCTCTGCCCCAGGGAAGCTGAGGGGCTGAGTGGGCTGCGTGTACAGTGCTCCCAGCCCCTGCTGGCTCAGGGAATGACACATCTTGAACTGATTGTTAAAACTGAGTTCATTTAAAGCAACATATTTTCCAAACTGATTTTTAAATGTAGGTCCAATTAAAATTTTTTTTTTGTCAGAGGAAAGAATTCTCTGCAGGGCCCTGAACAATGGACAGCGAGAGCAGCCAAAAAACATTGACAGAAACTTCCAACCACTTCCGGAAGGCATGACACTGTCAGATGTGCCTTTGCAAGACAACTCCTCCACAAGCAGCGCCCTCCACCACACACAGCAGGGGGAGCCAAGGACATTGGTATCAACCACTGTCCACCGCTGCCGCCAGATGCCCGTGCTCCCCTTTCCTCTGCTGCGGACCATAGGCAGCTGGGGAAGACAAAAATCATCAGTCGCAGTTGCTGTCTTCCATATAAATATTGCCAGTGACTGGGACCCTCACTACCAGTGGTGGAGCTAGCAGGGACCAGCAGAGACTGTGGCATATTTACTGACTGTCACCAGCTGGAGGACAGCCACACATCTGCCCAGAGTATCTCTCTATCACTCGTCAGAGCTAAAATGCACTTGTACGCAGGGCTGCAGGTGGTGATCAGGGTTTCTTTTGCAGTTGGACAGGTAAACAGCCAGTCAAGGCTTACGACTACTCCCTCTCCCCTTCTCGAAGCTCCCCCCTCCTTTTCCCTTGTACCTAATGTGTCAGTGCCAGGGGGGTGAGGAGTTGACCAGCTCCAGCTGTCTCAGGCTCATTTGCCTACCTTACATGGAAAGTACTGCCTAAGTGCCAAATATGATCATTAATTCTGTACTGCCAACCCCAAGCAATCAAAACCATGACTCAGGCTCCCCAAACATCATGAAGTTGGCTTAAAAAATAATCAAATACAATGTGAGAACTTGGTAGCTCCAAGGCAACCACCAGTGTCCTATCAAGAGCTAAGAGCATGGCCAGACCTCTCCACTGCTCCTGTTCTCTACAACGGAAGCAACGTGTCCTAAAGAAAGTTTGCTTCCCCCAAGGCGCCTGGCCTGGGATGGCAGGGGGAGGTGATGATGGAGTTTATTGTAAGATGTCCTTTACCTCCTGCTCTGAGGGTCTCTGTTTGCACTCTCAGCCCTAGGAGCCAGGTCTGTCCTACGACCACATACATAGCAGTCCTGAAAGAAGGTTAACACCGTTGGGAGGTGGGGATTTGGCAGGCTGAGGGTGGGACTGGTTATGGGTATGTGGACTCTTTAGTTCCTGTTGTGATGGATCTGGGAAGACAAGACAGTTATGATCAAGTGGGCTAGATCTGCTCTTAGTCCTTAGATTTAGACTAGACCAGAGTGGAGCTAAGACTTTCTCAATCAGAGTCCCTTGCTGTGGGACTCTTTCACAGACAGTGTCTGCCAGTGTGCCTCTTTGGTTACCCATTTTATTTCAGCAGCTTTGTCATCGACTGTTGTTTATGCTCCTTTCCCTGTTCTCTTAGGTTTGAAGTTTAAGAACTCTGAATAAAAATGCTCTTCAACCACTGGACCACTCTTTCCTGTCCCTTTAGGATACTGTGATCACCTTTTCTTCTTGGGCATTGATACCATAACCCTTAATGTGTTGTGCTTCACTTTGTTCTCCTAGATCACCCTTACCATACTGAGATCACCCAAGACAAGTAAGAGGCAGACAGAGACAAGCAAGTTAGTGGCAGAAACCTCCTTCCAAAGCCAACTGATTGCACCACAGAGTTTGTATATCCTTTTCCCATGACTGCGGTTAAGATTTTTTCCCCCCTTCCTTCATGACTAATGTCTGAAGTGTTCTGGAGGGTGAATCCAGATTCTTTTCACTCGTTCATAGCTTCAAGCATTTATCACTGTGTGGAATTTTCCATCTACTTCATGGATAAGCTAATTTGGCTCTAGACTTCTTTGACTGCTATCATGGGACTGGTGAGGAATGCTTCACAAAGGCATAATGGCTGATTGCTGGGTTTTGTTTCCCCCAAATAGCAGTAATATGTCCAACAATGGTTAATTTACATTGTCATAGATGCTTGAAGTCCTTTAAGTCTTCCTGGAAAGTCAGTGGCAGAGATAATATTGTGATGGGTAGCAGGGATAGGCCAGAAATAGAGCGTGTTTGGCCAGCCCCCAGAGTAGGAGCTGCCAGAGGACGAGCTCTTTGTACTTGGCAATGGGTGGAAGGAGGCAAATAAGGTGGCCTTAGGCAGATAGAAGTCTGCAGCAGAGCTCTACTTTCCCTCTCCACAGAGAGACAGAGCTGGTCAAAAAACAGGAAGAAACATGCATGGCAAATTTCAAAATGTTTTTTCATCTTTTTGAAACTTTTAGTGATGTTTTTGCCAAAATTGTTACAGAAAGTTTACCAATATTCTGATAGACATATTTTATTTGCTAAAACCAGTGTTTTCTTATTGAAACCAAGTTTCCTATAGTAAAAAATATCAGAAAGGATTTAAATTTTCAAAAAAAAAGTCACAGAAAACTGGAAACATTCTATAATGTTGATAATTTTTTTTTTACAAAAAGTTTTATTGTTGCAAAAGGGGCCATTTTCTTAAAAAAAAAAGTGCAAAATATTTCCACCAGATCTAGAGACAGCAAAGTAATATCCGTTGCTGGGGCAGCCAGACTTAGGAGTGTTTGTCCACCAGCACTACCTGCTTAATGTCTTGGTTATTTCCAGCTGGTCAAAACTAATGAAGTTTTGACTCCAAAATTTTGCACACAAAACTCATCTCTGTCCTTCCCCATAACACTGACACTCAGCAAAGCTAGCCTGTAAAAAAAAAAATTCCCCCTTTCAATAATTCATTAAACAAACTATATTGTTTTAAATATATTGGTATTTATCAAAATGATATTTTCACACTGTGAAATTATGTAATTACAGATGCATTTTTCATGCTGATCTGCCCACAGACAAAAAATCTGTAATGGTCTGGATTTTTTTTCTTTTTTCGATAGGGTGGGGGAAAAGAGGAAAGTTTACTACAAACTTCAACCACGTTGCAACTGAGCAACTAGACCTAGGCTTCCCTTGGATATCTTACTTATGGTGGTAAGTGCCACAAGTACTCCTTTGCTTTTTACTTATGGTAAAGAATGCAAAACCTCAGAATGAGCTAGTCTGGGACTTACAGTTATATTTAGAGATCTTACATGCAGATCAGATCTTCTGTATCAAACCTAGTCTGTAACTTTGTGTGTGTATGTATAGGCACATTGGGGACCTTGATTTGATTGCACTCAGTCCATGGTTAAGGCTTGAGAGCCAAAAGGAGAAGATGAGCCAAGTCAACAGTTTTGCATTAAGAATGGGGGAAAAGGTTGTCATGCAAGACAAACTACAATTAGCTCAGTATCATATAGCAATGAGGATTTAGACTTAAACTGTGCCTAATAAATGTACAAGATTAGTGAATGTGTGTTGTTGCATAGTTAATCTCTTCACAGCAGATATTTATACCAGTTATTCAGCCACACAAGGACATCTACATCCAAGATTCAGAACTTGATCTAAATCTCCAGTAATCTGTTTAGAAACATTATCATACTTATTATTAGTAAGAGATACATAAACAGGAGCAAAGTTTTAAAAATACATTTTGGACAGGGTTATAGGATATAGATTTTCCAAGAAAAGCTAAATCAACCTAGGTTTCAGAGTAACAGCCGTGTTAGTCTGTATTCGCAAAAAGAAAAGGAGTACTTGTGGCACCTTAGAGACTAACCAATTTATTTGAGCATAAGCTTTTCGTGAGCTACAGCGAAGTGAGCTGTAGCTCACGAAAGCTTATGCTCAAATAAATTGGTTAGTCTCTAAGGTGCCACAAGTACTCCTTTTCTTAAATCAACCTAGGGATGCAGATTTGGATTTGCAGAGATTACCAGATGCAAGAGCTTTGACAGCACAGCTTGTAAATTCCCAGGTAACTAGTTTTACATGATGCTCAATGCATTGAAGTAGACACCTTGGGCTTGATCCTGTTCAGTGCAGATGCGGAATGTTGCATATGTGTATGGACAGTAAAAAAAAAAAAAAATTAGAGATGAGCAGAAGAAGAAATGCAGGAGAAGCTGGTCCCGCATTGCCAAAACTGCTATGTGGCTGCCAATATACTTCTGCCCAGTAGCAGGAATAAGGATAAAGGGGAGTGGGGGGATCGTAGCTCAAGCAGAGCTAGCACGTGTCCGTCTACCCAGACTGGGAGGTTCACTCGCAGCTGCAGTGTTGACATATCCGCCCAGACACCTTCCACTGACTTCACTTGAGTATTGGATCAGGATCTCGATGTACAGGAGGCTTGAGACTTACTACTACTGCACAGAGAACTATGCCTCCCCACCCACAAATGTAGCCTCTATTTGTGCTTTCACTAGAATACAATAGTTCATGCCACCTGTGGGGTACAGCACAAGTACTTACAAAATGAGGACCTATATTTATGGCTTAAAACACAGCATATACAGTGTGGTTGGCTGAGTTATTGTTGCTATTATTGCAATTTATTGTTTGCAATTGCTAACTTCTTTAGCTTCTTTAGGACTTTAGCGATGCAAAATTAACATTGTATTAATGCAGGTTTATAATTCACTTATTAAAATTATTACAAAACTATATTATATTCTCATATAATAAAAATCAGTGTCTATATAGAAAATGTATATAACAATAAAAAGAATACTTTGAATTTGCTACAGCACTTTGCTTGCAAAGATATCAAAGCTCTCTGCAAAAGTGGGTATTATCCACATTTTACAGATGGGGTACTGAAGGACAAAGAGGCTAGTTAGGTGCCTAAATACTCATGAGTACAGTATTTGGGCCCAAATGACTTGCTCAAGATCACAGTACAAACCAATGTTTAGAACACAGATCAGTTCTCAGTTCCATGTTCTACACACTACGCCACTCTGCCTCCCATATAAAGCATACAGATTATAGACAAAGTGTTTGTATCAATATGTGTGAAATATTTAAATTATAACAATTTAAATGGGATTCTTAACACATTCCACATATTGCATATCAAAGAGATACTTCAGAAGTTTGCCAACCAACCTTCCCTCATCAGATTCTTTCTACTCTTTGCTTGTACTTTCTGAGGAGAGGATTTTAAAAAGATAAAACCTTTATTTTACTGGAAAGACTCCCACTGCATTCAATTGGCCTTGGATCATTCAATGGGAAGATAGAAACTGTGATTTGCATAATCTACTGTCTGTCTCCTCGAATTTGTTTGAGAAGTTAATTTTTAATTTAACATTTAAAAGGTTTTAACTGCTGGTTCTAAGGAATTTAAAAACTGTATGTATGAAAAATATATATATTGTTACTCTGATTGTTACTTTTACAAGGTGGCTTTTTTGGCATATAATCAGTAATTGTTTTCAGCTTGGTTTCCTTCTGTAGGCAGACCTTTTAATTTAGATGATAATTCATATCTGATTGGCTAATAATGTGGGTGGAATTCCGCAGCTGATGTTGATAAAAGACTTAGAGTGGCATAAATCTAGTTTTAGAAAAGAAGGAATAACTAGAGGTAGCAAAGGTTAGTTGCTTAGGGTGATAGGAGTTGATACCAAGCTATTGTAATATTTCATTTAGGAACTTAAAACAGAAACATGTTTAGAAAGTACTAGTTCCAAGTCAGGCTGGGTGCTAGAATATTAGATACTGTTCTTTAGATGAGCTAGACTGTTTTCCAGCTCTTCTTGTATACTGACATGAAGACTGCAGAATGATTAATGCATTTGGGGAAATTCACTTAAGGAAAAACTGAGAAACCTTTTTTTACAAGGTATTTTAAATTCTGTAAAGAGCATCAGCTAACCTATGCATAGCTTTCTCTCTTTCTATCACATTCCACTATTTTTCCATGGATGGAGATTTAAGGGCACTATGAAGTACATTTTGGTAAAAAATCAAAAATACAGAGAATTTGGCTATGTTTGTGTGTGAGTGAGGGAAGTAACACATCATTCAGGATTTTAGCAAACTACACCCATATTAAAACTTCTATTATAGCTACACTGAGTGTCTAGCAAATATTTAAATGAAAACTAGAAGAAAACCTCCACATCATAAATGCCTGAAGCAAGAGAGAATCACTGGTTACTTTCCAGTAAGGCAATGAAACAGAAACAAACCCCAAAGATGCCATACAAAGAGCAAGAATGAATTAGCAATGCTGTCATGCTTTAAGCCCTATGAGACCCTCATCAGCATACATTTCTTTTTAAGATGAATAGCGCCAAACCTGATACTCCTTAGTCATCTGCAGCAGGAAGTGCTGATTTCTTACTGCATGTGGGGAAAATGCACTCATGACAGAAGTGCTTCAGGGAAACCTAACATCCTAAAGGACTGTGATGCAGTTTTTCAATCAAATACAGAATGAACACGTATTCTTACCGTATTTCCAGGATGAGGATTATTTAGAGAAACTGCTTTTGTGACAGAACGTGACTTCAAATTGGTGTCATCTTAAGGCCTTGGTAACTCAGTGTAAGATGTAGAAGTCTGACCCCTAGTGGGTGTGAGCGATAGATGCAATTCATGTGGCAACAGGAAATAGGTCAGGAAAGAAGAGCCTGTCAAAAGGGAAGAGAGGACAAACTGCAGAATAGGGGCTGTCAAACTGGCCTACTGAGAGCTAGCTAGGCCTTTGGGGGTGGCTCTCATTCTGAGCTGTTAAGACAGCAAAATATTTAATGTATTTTCAGCTATCCCCTTCTCCAGAAAGAAATCGCTGTGGTTAGGGATATTAGACCATTATGAATGGAAGGAGAGAAGTGCTCAGTGAAGTACTCTGTTAAGATGTGGCCCTCACAAAGCAATGAAGGTCTGTTGATGTAAGGACTTGGGCTGCCTAAATCTGAAGCACTCTGGTATCCCCTTGGGGACTAAGAACTACAAATAGTCAAAGGATGCTGGGATTTGTAGTCCTCTCCTTGGGAGCAAGTTGCTCATGAAGAAAGTTTGTGCACAGAAGCAGCAGATGAGTGTGACCCATGTGCCTAATAGGGAGATATCTCTTTAAGAGATGTATGGGGGAGGGCAGGTATGAATGAGTTGTCTGCTTCATTGTTGCTAGACAGATACCCAATTAACACTGCATACTCAGAAGTTTCTGGAATTGGGTGTGGTAGTTTTGGGTATGCTCAATAGGATCCCTGTAGCTGGACTTGAACTCCATGAGGGTAAGTGGCCATGTGTAGATTTGAAGACGTTGAGCCACAGGAGCTGAAAGCAGCCTGTTTTCCCTAACTCTGAAGCATTTTGCAGCAGGTTAGTGATATTGTTAACCCCGCCACAGGGAAGCCCCGGCAGAGTTAATTATAGAAAGGAGAAAACTGATTTAGTTTATTTTAATTTTATATTTGGAATGCCATTTGATTTTAGCCACACTGTTTTAGTTAAATTGTCTCAACTAGTATGATTCACTTTTCTCTTTTTTGAATGTGATGATGGGGAAAGTCATTTATTTTGCTCTTATCAGTTCTGTATTTTTCCTATAACAGGGTTTTTAAAAAACTATATACTTAATCTAGTGGTTGGCTAATCAGTTAGCTGACTAGCTAATCGTGATTTCAGCGGAGGAGGAGGAGTCTGCATGGATTCCAGCTGAAGATTTCAACAAGCGAGTGGCGGTAAGCTGTTGTTGCAGTGCTTTCAGTGACGCAGACTGTATAGTTTTTGGCAATCAAAATCTGTAACTGAGACTCAGATGAACTCAACCTAAGCTTTTGGGAACTCTGAGTTTCTTCTCACCGTGTTTCTGGGGGGACTGACCTGTTTAGAGTTAATTTGTTTTCTTTGTTTATATAGAACTGAAGATAATATATGTGAATTATAACGTAGCTATGTTTATGTTGTAGAAATTAAGTCATTACTGTTGTTTCTTTATCTCTATAAAATTGTTACTTAAGAATTAAGTTTAATTCCTTTTGTTCTTTTTGGACTTGATTGTGGGCAGGTTGACCCTGTGTGATCCTTGCTGAAAAGCCTCAATGACTGAATTCTGGGTCTCCAGGTGCTTTTCTATGGGAATTGGGTTTTTTTAGGAAGTGGTGAAGTAAACTCTAGCTCAGTATTTTAGCCTTTTTGATACCAGGGACCAGCTTGCAGCCTTCCTAAACTGTGCCCGGGAGATCTTAGGGACTAGCACTGGTCCATGGATTGGTTGTTGAGAAACACTGCTCTAGCCCAGTGGTTCTCAAACAGGGGGCTAGGGCCTTCTGGTGGGCTGTAAGCAGGTTTCAGGGGGTCCTCCAAGCACGGCCAGCATTAGACTTTCTGGGGCCCAGGGTACAAAGCTGAAGCCCCACCGCCTGGGGCCCTGAGCCCTGCCACCTGGGGCGGAAGCCAAAGCCCGAGCAGCTTAGCTTTGCGGGGGGCCCCAGGCAATTGCCCTGCTTGCTAACCCCTAAAGCAGGCCCTGGCTTTTATATGTAGAAAACCAGTTGCTGTGGCGCAAGTGGGCCATGGAGTTTGTAGAGCATGGGGGCGGGGGGGGGGCTCAGAAAGAAAAAGGTTGAGAACCCCTGCTCTTGCCCACCCAAAGGTTACACAAGTCACACTCATCTAGCTCACCTGTTTTAACCTGGCTTAGTGTTAACCGGTGTGCACTTAAGTTACTAAGCTTCTTGAAATGTGTTGCTCCTCAGCTTACCCTGCCCCCAGCCTAATTCACAATGCAGGGGTTCAGAGTAACTGTACCCTCAGAGATAGAGTTCTCGCTTGGCCTGCATTGTGTCCTAGTCTGATTCAGTGCAGAGGTCTCTTTGTGCTGAATATTAAAAGAAGTTAGTCAGAAAAATGGAGAAGATGGCAAATGGCTTCTATAAAAATACAGCTTCTCAAATCTGGAAAGGGGCAGAATTGAGGACTTTCTTGTTCATCGCATCAATTTTAATTATTTAAGCTTTGACAAGTTGTAGTCTGTCATTTAATGAACACTTTCAAACCTTCAGACTTCATTGTCAAATACCATTTGGGTGGCAATGAAAGGTCTGTCCAGTGAAGTGAAACAAGCCTACTTTAGCCAATTAGTGAACGAAGGGCAAAAACAGGCAAAGTTCTCAGCTGTGTCGCTAAGTCATGTTAGGAATCTCTTATAAGGAGTAAAATATTTTATTAGTACAGTGCTAGTAGTCACAATGCTTGACAGAATAAGAAGAAATTTTAAAATTGTCACAATACAAATAAAGATTTAGCCCTTCTAAATTCAAATTACAATTTTCAGACAGCCCATAAAACAACATTTCAAAAGTTAAAGTAGATCTATTTTAGACCATAAAGAGAAGCTTCACATAATTCTTGCTTTTGCTGCTACCTAGGTAAATAGAACAACTGACCATATGACTGAACTATCTCTCCATAACAAATATTTTAATTTAAACCAAAGAGCCAAAAGGCTTCTGGGCCAAGACTGAAAACTGTTGTGTGAGGGGAAAATGGCTGCTGATTTTAAAAAAAGTTGTAACAAATCTTCTCCTGGCTAGCCTGCATGGTCAGCAGGGGTATCTTTCAGTGCTTTTTAAATAAGCTGACTGCATTGTTTTGAAAGCAGTGCTCTGAAGGCCTGCCTTAGCTTATTTTACTCTAAATTTCTCACATGTATAGATAGCCTTCAAGGAAGACCTTTGTTTTGTTTAACATCTGCTATATATAATTGTTTACAAATATCTTAAACTCTAAGCTTAATTCTTTTTACATTTAAAGTGCTGACCAAGCCTGTTGCTGAAAACCATACATAATGCAGATATAGATGTGCTTGCAAAAGCCAGGGAAATTTAAAGTTTGAGACATATTAAGCTGTTTCTCCAAATATAACATTGCCATCAGATATAAATTCTTATGATGAATGCATAAGCAATTAGAGAGGCATTGTGCTTTGGTTGAAATGGAGCACTCTTCCACTTCTACCCTAAGTAAAGCAGTAGGGGTGTAAGTAGGGAGACCAAGCATTCTGTTAAAACTGATTTTGCACCATCTCTAATGACATAAGTTCTTTCCTGTCCCAAATTTCCACACCATATAATATCTGAGCATGAAAGTTAGCACTAAACACTGAGAGCCAGTGCGTGCAATTAAATTACCCCATGCACATAAGAAACTAAGAGCTGCTTGCATGGCCCTTAAGCCTCCTGTATATGTTTGTCTTGGACACCCCTGTATAAAAAACAAATACCCAGACAAGAAAAGGTCTCAACCTGTTCTGTACAGTGGGCAATTATCCCCTTATGCAATTTTGGTCTATGGCTGAAGGTAA
Organism: Chelonia mydas; assembly: GCF_015237465.2. Lineage (NCBI taxonomy): Eukaryota > Metazoa > Chordata > Testudines > Cheloniidae > Chelonia > Chelonia mydas. Next base: position 173,257,354 of record NC_057850.1, on the reverse strand, counting down.
CTACTTTAGTTTTCTGGTAAGTGAATCATACACTCCTGCTGATGCAAAAAAAAAAATTGAAATCTTTTAAACAGATGCTTCAGACCAAAGGAGTTTGGGACAACAAAACCATACCTGCACACAGGAGGACTGACCTTGGTCTGTTCAGAATTCTAGGGGCGGAATAATGCTCGCCCTCTAATTGTGCCACTACCCCATGAATATAAAAATTAAAAATGGGGACCGGTAAACAACCCTGACTCCTACCCCTCCTAATGGAAATAAGATGTTAGCTCACCCTTCTTCCCTATCCTAACTCTAGATGCCATTTGGCCAGAAAAGGTTTTCTCTAAAGATATCCCAGCGCTTGTGGATTAAGTATTCGGTTTTCCCCCAAAGACTGCCTGTATCAACAACAAATCTGACCTCAAATCTGAGGTCACATTGCTTCTTCAAAGGGGAGAGAATTGTATAGGTCCAATATGAGCGCAAACATTATCTATAGTGGAGGGGACTTTCCTAAAGTCAGCTTGTTCCTCTGCATAAAGTTTCAGTTCTCAGACCAGTCTTCTAACCTCCCCAGGAGGTATATGGAAGAGATCTGTAAGGCTTACTGGACAATAATTCTCAGAGTAACTTTTATTTCCTTTGTAATAGAGGAAAAATAATACCAGTAGCTGCATTGGCAGGGAATGTCTCTGTTATTTTATTGGTAAATTTGCTAAAAGAGGAGCCCTCCAATTGATACTATCCTTACATTTCTGCTGGAATAATACCTTCACTGAGAGCTTTATTGTGATGATGACTGATTTAAATTTAAACTTTCCTAATGGAAAATGTGGCTGTTCCAGAAGAGCACAATAGGTAAAGTCCATCAGGACAGACAATGCCAGAGGTTTAGCGGATAGGGTATTACTAAAGAACAGGAGGGAAAAAATCTCTTACAATGTATAAGGATAAGAGCTTTAGTATTTACGTTAACCTTACAATTGCCACCTATATAAATAAATTTGTCTTGATGGTAGTAAATTCAAATTGCTTCCACAGGGCCCTTTGATCAAACTTCTTAGCACGTTTTTTTAACATTGCTACAGCCCCTATTTCTAACAGCCCTAGCCATAATCTGAAGCTGTTGTGTGTGTATATAACCAAAATAATCCAAATCATACAAGATTTTCTTTCGTGGGATGAAAATATCCCCTGTTCATAGCCAAATTATCCAGTCATTTTAACTATCAGTAAATACCATATGGACCTGTAATGCACTCTTCATACTGGGTAGTTTTTTTTTTTAAATTAAGTTATTAGATGCAAGTTTCTCTCATTTTCAATCTTAACAATGGGATTCAAAGCCTAATAATAACTTGGTATGTTCCAGAAGGGCAATGTCAATACTCCAAAGCACTCCTGTTATTCCCTCTCATATTTCTGAGGTTAGAGAGCAGCCTCATATTTACCCAGGAATTATTCCAACCTCTCATCTTTGTTTAATTGAAAGTATTTCAGAATCAAGATTAAGAAATAAAAGCATAATTAGGCCGTGTCCCTGGTGTTTATATTTCTGGTGGAAAGGATGAGTCAGCGGTCCAAATGCAGCACAGAGTATGCACATTTTGGAGCAAGTAGTGTGTTCTCTACCCAGATACCAAAGTCAGAAGGTTCTTTCTCATGTAGAACCACAAGCATGGAGATGGAATTTTAAGGACTGCTGAGCTGTTAAGAAAATCTGGAGTATGAGAGCACTCCTTAGCTACAGAGGCTACCTGATAGAAAAGGTTAAAGGGAAACAGTCTAAAAGTGTTCAGTTGAAGAGAATTTCAGCTCCAGATAACAAAATGAATGGTTAAATTATTCAAGTAAACTCTGCCAAAGCCCTACTATTCAGGTAAAATCAAATGGTCCAAATTTAGGCACTATTGCTCAATCCCATGAGTTAATCATAGGGTTAAAGACTATAATTCTGAGAGAAACAGCCCTAATTATAAAGCCAATGGAGCTGTTTACCAGCGCAGTCTTCTAACCAAGACTCTGGAGAAGGAGGTAGAATGACTAGGAGATGGGCCTGAGCAAGACTACATTAAAATATCGCATGATGATTACCTCCTGGAATACTGGTGGTCTCAAAAGCAAATCTCAGGATATGGAACACAGAAATCATTTTATCCCAATCTGATTACTTTCCCTTCAAGAAATTTGGCTATCTAAGGGCGAGACTTTTTGTCTTCCAGGCTTTGAATCTCTTTTATACGGGAGTATACGGGAGTATACGCCTTTTATGATGAGATTACTGGTTCTGTGGATGAAGGGAAAGCAGTGGATGTATTGTTTCTTGACTTTAGCAAAGCTTTTGACACGGTCTCCCACAGCATTCTTGTCAGCAAGTTAAGGAAGTATGGGCTGGATGAATGCACTATAAGGTGGGTAGAAAGCTGGCTAGATTGTCGGGCTCAACGGGTAGTGATCAATGGCTCCATGTCTAGTTGGCAGCCGGTGTCAAGTGGAGTGCCCCAGGGGTCGGTCCTGGGGCCGGTTTTGTTCAATATCTTCATAAATGATCTGGAGGATGGTGTGGATTGCACTCTCAGCAAATTTGTGGATGATACTAAACTGGGAGGAGTGGTAGATACGCTGGAGGGGAGGGATAGGATACAGAAGGACCTAGACAAATTGGAGGATTGGGCCAAAAGAAATCTGATGAGGTTCAATAAGGATAAGTGCAGGGTCCTGCACTTAGGACGGAAGAACCCAATGCACCGCTACAGACTAGGGACCGAATGGCTAGGCAGCAGTTCTGCGGAAAAGGACCTAGGGGTGACAGTGGACGAGAAGCTGGATATGAGTCAGCAGTGTGCCCTTGTTGCCAAGAAGGCCAATGGCATTTTGGGATGTATAAGTAGGGGCATAGCGAGCAGATCGAGGGACGTGATCGTTCCCCTCTATTCGACACTGGTGAGGCCTCATCTGGAGTACTGTGTCCAGTTTTGGGCCCCACACTACAAGAAGGATGTGGATAAATTGGAAAGAGTCCAGCGAAGGGCAACAAAAATGATTAGGGGTCTAGAGCACTTGACTTATGAGGAGAGGCTGAGGGAGCTGGGATTGTTTAGTCTGCAGAAGAGAAGAATGAGGGGGGATTTGATAGCTGCTTTCAACTACCTGAAAGGGGGTTCCAAAGAGGATGGCTCTAGACTGTTCTCAATGATAGCAGATGACAGAACGAGGAGTAATGGTCTCAAGTTGCAATGGGGGAGGTTTAGATTGGATATTAGGAAAAACTTTTTCACTAAGAGGGTGGTGAAACACTGGAATGCGTTACCTAGGGAGGTGGTAGAATCTCCTTCCTTACAGGTTTTTAAGGTCAGGCTTGACAAAGCCCTGGCTGGGATGATTTAACTGGGACTTGGTCCTGCTTTGAGCAGGGGGTTGGACTAGATGACCTTCTGGGGTCCCTTCCAACCCTGATATTCTATGATTCTATGATTCTATGATTAAGCATGCTAAGGGGGGTATACATGCCCTCTAGCCTTTTGTTTCCATTAAAACAAATAACCCCTAGTTCCTGGCCTTCAGTTTTCTTTTCAGATACATTTGTTTTTATTAGCCATGAATATTTAACCTCCTTCTACAATGAGTCTTTCTGGGGACAGCTTGAATCGCTCATTGATTCTTTTATAGAAAAGTACCCATACAGCAACTTTGTTCTTTGGGGAGATTTCCATACTCTACTCAGTCCTGAGAATGGGGAAATTCGTAATCTTTCCACTGAATCTGTATAGGGAGCTTTTCCTTTTTAAATCCCTCTGGCCTAGACAATCTATGGATGAGATGAGAAATATTTTAGACCACAAATTATGATGGCCTCTAAACCAGATAGTGATCGTCAACCCTCAGGTGAACTTTTGTTCACCTACCACCTCCCTGTTGGGAAATACAGGCTCAGGCAAAGTAGTACAGCCCTGAATTAGAATATGTAAATTTTGAAGTGGATTATATGGAGTAAAATACATATAAAGTTATGGACACATTCCATTAACAAATGCACCTGTCCTTTGCTCTAGATGCTCTTTGATTTATTTAAAAAAATATTTATCTAAATAGATTAATCCAAGCACTTCCCTTTTGCCCAATCTTTAGTAAATAACAAACCAGCAGCTAAAACCACTTATTTTTATGATATCCCCAGAGTCCTCTCAGTTCAGGAAAATGTGTCTTGTAGCATGGGCTGAGGGTTCATTAAAGCAGGACTATTTCATATCAATGGAGTTTGGAAGTTCCGAAGCTTAGGGGTTGTCACAAAGAATACCCTCCAACTGTCCCCTCACATGGGTATGGTCCAGCTCTGCTGACCATGACTGTGGCAGTGTCCCTCAGGAAGAGGTGGGGTTTCAGAAATAGGTCCTAAGTCATTTAGGGCTTGTAGGTCAAATCCAACACCTTTAAATTCTGCCCAGTAGCAAGTAAATAGCAGTGCAGATCCAAAACCAGTGGTGTCAGGTATCATGGAAAAGATATACCCTGTAACAAACAAAGAGGTTACCGAATTCTACACCGTCTATAACTTGAAATTTAGGATGTAGCCTTTTGTAGAAAAAGTATTGTAGTCTAATCTGGAGATAAGAAATACATAAGATACCTTCGTGGCTCGTGCCAACAAACCACGATCCAATCAGATGGTGACTGTCGACTTGAATATAATTAAAGGTTTACTTAAAATCTTTAGTCATAGCTTTAAAAGGCAGTCGCTCCTTGGAGGGTATAAACTCCTACTGAGTTGCATGGAAAGATATGTGCCTAAATATTATAGCCATATTGCAGACATCTTGGAGTACAGTAATAGACCTTTCCTCATAGTCAAAGCTGGTGATATTTGATAATGGATAGGAAAAAGTGACAGGAGTGTTGAAAGCCGGTTTCCAGCACTGGGTAAAGATCCTGCTGTAGCAGACTGAAAACAGGGCAGGCAAACCATACTCCCAACAAGTCTCTGCTGACTCATAGGTGTTAGTGGTGTCAGACTTAACTAGGAACAAGGAACGATTGCAGACATCTGATGAATCATTCTTCCAATTTTATTCTGGGTCTTGATCTGTGACCAGAGCTCCTAAGTGCTACTGCAAAGCAAATTAATAATACACTGCTTGTTAAACGGTTGGGTTTTTCACACAAATGTGCATAAGACTAAATTTTAGAATTACTTGCAGACACTAGCTATAGCTCTCTTAAAAACTGGAGTTTAGATCAAGGAAGGAGCAAGTGACTAGGTCAGGAGACATGGGTTGTGTTCCCAGTTCTGCCACTGACAGAGTTTAAGCAAATAATCTCTGCTTTGGTTTCCTGTCTCTAAAATAGTGATTATCTTTTGTGCAGTGTTATGAGATGCTCTTTGGATAAAGAATTGCACAATGGTAAGTGCAAAATATGACTTCAGATAGACCTGTGCCAAATGTATTTCTCAGACTAATACTTGTCATTCTGGAACTTCCATTCTTTGTAGTGTTCTGTGGAGGCCTGGCATACACTCTTCATACTTCAGAATTTAAGACTTGATGGAATCAATTTGCCCTGTAACAATCTCTTTGGAGACTAAATACTGTGGCAGTCACTTAATATTTCCAAGTTATTTCCAACTTCCAATATTTGGAAGTTACAAGTGCTGATAGTAAAGTTTAGAATGCATCCTAATCTATAGCAGTGTGCTGTAGACTTTGAGGTTGTTCATCCCCCTTGTGCCAATACCTGACCACCTCACATCAATGAAGTAACCTAGAGACTGCTCCAGTTCAAAAGAGCAAACTTTGGTGCTAACTAACATTTGGACTTGAATTAAGGGTTTCACTTATTTATTTTATAGCTCAGTAAACTAAGACTGTGTGTTTTGTCTTCGAGATGGTTCATATTTGTCACTGATTCATGTGAAGAAGACACTGTGACCTAAAGAAATGGCTAGGATAGGGAGGTGGGGGAATGAAATGGTTTTATACAATGGCTTCAGATTATCTGCTTTCATAGCTTTAGAAGAAAAACACTATGCAGGGTCACAAATGAAAAGATACTTCTCCTTAATTAAGTAGCCAATTTAGAACCAAAACTTTACCCACCAGACCAAGCTTCTGATCTCTCTACTGCAGTAACTGATCAGAGGTTTGTATAATATATTAAACCAAAGAGAATGCTTTTTAAAAACAATTAACAAACTAGCCTAAGACCACACAACCACTACTATGGAAACTGTTCTCTGCTCAGTGCTCCCAAGGAAGGTGGAAAGAACAAGGAATCATGTCAGTAAGGTGCAGTGGGAGATGCCTGGCTCTGTGTGAGGGGGTGTTAAAGTTAAGTCTTCAAACACCCATGTAGAAAATAAATTTACACATTTTACCATGTTAAGCATTATTAAACAATGTGAAATTACAATAATAAAATCTAAAAACTGCCTGGTTGATACAAGAACTCTTACCCAGATTAACAGGAGACTATCTTCCTATCTTAATTTGAGATGCAAGAGGGTTTTTATAGCATAAAATGCTTTAGCATGTTAAATAGCATTTACTTGCTGTGGATAAAGGACTACTCAAGCTCTCCTAGGAGGCCTCTTAAGTATGCATAAATAGAAGGAAATTAACGTCTAGATGGCTGGTACTGGATTCCTCTTGTGGAGAACACAGGTTCCTTTTCTAACTTTTTCCCCCCAGTTGTCACTCCCTTGCCTTGTGTCCCACCTGGCTGCAATAAGAACATTCCAAAGATTTAAAATTTGTTATACTCCGATTATATCCAGACTTTTTTATGCCAGCTGCTGCTCAATAATATCTTTACTTGAATTCCTGTGATGTTATTACACCTTCAAAGCTACTCAACCCCGGGATGGTTCCATCCTGGCTCACCAGGTAGTGGGGACAGTAAAAAACCTCAATCATCTACCCCTGCAGAACACTAACTAGATGGCAAGGTGTCCTGTTGCTTTTGTGCAAGTGTCTTTTCCTTGCTACTTTGCAGCCAGTCTGCTCTATCATTTAGTGGAAACAGATAGCATGCCACTGTCTGGTCTAGTCTAACTACCCACCGCTGCCATCTGGTCAGATGCACTCTGCAACTGCTTTCCATCTGGGATTACACTCCCCGCTTCCCCTTGTCCCAACTCTCCCAAGTGAAGCTGTTGTTTAACTCCAGGCAGACATAAGGCACAGTAATGAAGCTTTGGATTCTCTGAAGTGTTGTGCATTTACTGTATAAAAGTGGCTTGCAAATTAGACTCCTCTGTGTTTCAGTGCTACTGGAACCAGTAGTTAACTTCTAGTCCAGAGTACTGGAATGCAGAAAAGTAAATGGATGGGGTCAGGGCTACGGTGAGCAGTGCACTCTGGGACACCAGTGGGAGGACTGCTTTCACTGGCATTTTAAATGGGAAGTCAGATGCCTCTACCCTGCCAATAAGCAGAGTTAAGTCCCACTCATACAAATTTGCTTTAATTATGAAGCAGACTGATTTCTATCAGTGGAAGGCCAGAGAGTCATTCATGGGAAAACACTGAGGGAGAAAGCAAGTCATACAGCCACGCACAGTTCATGCTGAAAAGAGGAGAGCTTTTATACTGGTTCAGCTTCAGTGTGGAGCTAGGCCTAAAGGTGATAGGAATGGTGACAAGTGTAGCGAAATGGAACGTAACATGAAAATGCATGAGCTAAAATTAAATAGCAGGTGTGTGCTGCATGTCAGTGGCAGCTGTGGTATGATCAACAGGTCAAATGAAATTTAAGACTTTATAATAAATTTAAAAATCAAGAGGAGTTTGAAATAACCAGTGAGGTAAGACGAAGGATAAAATCTGTCAGTCAGAATTGATTGTATCTAATATAGGCAGCATTGGTTATAGAAAACTTTTTTTTTCAGGTGTTCTCTTGAAATGTCTTTCCACAATGAATGCCTAATTAGGCAAGAGGGTGCAGTTCTTAGTGCTCCACTTTCCACAAGTGAGGGGAAAAACCATAAAAAGACTGACTTCTGGTTATGCTTTTAAAGTCAACAAACACTGCTGAATGTTTGACTGAGCCTTCAGGGCTTTGGGTATTATCTTCCCGACCAGCACCAGTCTTTCTCATGCATGTGAGGGCACTGTTTTTACTGTGTCCCCAGTGCATGACCTATTTATGAACTGGTTTTGCACTGCTAAAAATGTATAGCTGTCTTAAACTAACCTTTTCTCGCCACAGAGGACTTACTCAGAAAGTCTCTCTCAGACCATGCTACCCGCTACAGCTTGGGCTCTGGGCCCCACATTAATTTGTTGCTGCTCCTAGCTGACCTCCCCGCATCCCATTCCACTCAAGCCAGGCTCTGATTCATTGAAATGAGTAGGGAAAGCCACAAGGGCTGTGCTGGATCTTGGATTATTACTAAGTAATTAAGCAATGTCTGAGTCAGTGAAGCAAGTGCTGTAGTAGGTGAGGTAATACCTTTATTAGACCAATTTCTGTGGGTGAAACAGATAAGTTTTCAGGTTTACACAGAATTTTTTGATATTCCCTCACCCACCTTTTATCAATGAAGCAATCCATTCCAGGTGAATGCTTTATCTTCCAGCATAATCAGTCACTTAAGTATGTCTCAGAAATTCATCCAGGTTGGCTCTTAAGATTTCTGGGAAGGACAGGTTCCCTCCCACTGCCTTGGAAGTAGAACTCCATCTCACAGATGGACAATCCAAACCATGTTTACCCCTGGTTTTGTGAATTTTTAAAAATGTCCTATACAGGATTCATACTTCATATGCTAGTATGTCCCCGATATTCTAGCTTCTGGTTTTGAGTTGAGCATCATTCAGATTATCCTAAATTGTCATGGTCCCAACAATAAGTTTAAATCTCTTGGAGCAATAGGGAGAGCTGCAGGATCTGTACTGGGACCACAAACAGTGGATACTGGAAAAAAAGTGCGGTATGGTGTTTCACTGGGCATAGAACCATATTAGTGGTCTGCAGTTCACAGTGCAGTACCTAAAGGTAGGAGAATCTCTGCATGTTTCTCGAGGGGTATGTCTACACTACAAAATTAGGTCAATTTTATAGAAGTCGATTTTTAGAAATCAGTTTTATACAGTCAATTGTATGTCCCCGCTAAGCACATTAAGTCGGCGAAGTGCGTCCTCACTACCATGGCTAGCATCAGCTCATGGAGCGGTGCACTGTGGGAAGCTATCCCACAGTTCCCGCAGTCTCCGCTGCCCATTGGAATTCTGGGTTAAGCTCCCAATGTCTGATGGGGCAAAAACATTGTCGCGGGTGGTTTTGGGTACATGTCGTCAGTCTCCCCCTCCTCCCTCCCTCTGTGAAAGCAATTGCGGACAATCATTTTGCATCTTTTTTCCTGGGTTACCCATGCAGACGCCATAGCGCAGCAAGCATGGAACCCACTCAGCTCACTACTGCTGTTGCGAGCATTGTAAACACCTTGCGCATTATACTGCAGTATGTGCAGAACCTGGCTAAGGGACGGCAGCACGAGGATGATTGTGAGGAGGACAAGGACACAGACGTTCCTGAAAGCACGGAATGTGGCAATTGGGACATCATGGCGGCAGTGGGGCTGCTTAATACAGTGGAACACCGATTCTGGGCCCGACAAACAAGCACAGACTGGTGGGACTGCATAGTCTTGCAGGTATGGGATGATTTTCAGTGGCTGCGAAACTTTTGCATGCGTAAATTCACTTTCCTGGAACTCTGTGAGTTGCTTTCCCCCACTCTGAAGTGTCCTGTGGAAGCTTGCAACGCCTGATTGCTACCGGTCAGTCAGGAATCAATTTGGAGTGGGCGTTCTGTTGCTTGGGCCATCCTCTGGAGTCGACTGGCGGGTGCCTGGTGGCCCCTCCCCCCCCCCCCCCCCGCATTCTTGGGTGTCTGGGTGAGGAGGATATGGAACCTGGGGAGGAGGGCACGCAGTCTGTGCTCTTGTTGGCTTTCCTGCAGCTCCAACAGATGCTTCATCATCATGTCTGTTTGCTCTCCCATTAGCCTCAGCACTGCATCCTGCCTCACCTCATCGTGCTCACTTAATGCTTTCCTGGACTCTGCCACTGAATGCCTCCATGCATTCAGCTGTGCCCTATCAGTGCAGGAGAACTGCATGAGCTCGGAAAATATGTCATCGCAAGTGCATTTGTTTTCGCCTTGTAATCTGCGATAACCTCAGGGACGGAGATGATATGGGGAGCATAAAAACATTTGCACCTGCAGGGGGATAGAAAGGGAGAGTAAAATTTCAGATGATACATTTCTGAGAACAAAAGGGAGACTCTTTCACAGTGAATCAAGCAATTCACAGCAGACAGCACATGTGCTTTAGGTACAAGGTCGCATTTTGCCTTTTATATTGAACATCACACATGGCTGGGCAACAGAATTCTCCTCAGGGGGACTGAGTCATCTATCTCCCACCCCGACCAGGAAAACCGAGAAGTCTGCTGCTTGCCAGGAGCTAGGATTCACGAGGTGACGGAGAGACTGCCGAGACTCATCAAGCCCTCGGATCGCTACTCATTCCTGCGTCTCCACGTGGGCACCAATGGTACTGCCAAGAATGACCTTGAGTGGATCACTGCGGACTACGTGGCTCTGGGAAGAAGGATAAAGGAGTTTGAGGTGCAAGTGGTGTTTTCGTCCATCCTCCCTGTAGAAGGAAAAGGCCTGGGTAGAGACCATCGAATAGTGGAAGTCAACGAATGGCTACGCAGGTGGTGTCGGAGAGAAGGCTTTGGATTTTTTGACCATGGGATGGTGCTCCAAGAAGGAGGAGTGCTAGGCAGAGATGGGCTCCACCTAATGAAGAGAGGGAAGAGCATCTTCGGAAGCAAGCTGGCTAACCTAGTGAGGAGGGCTTTAAATAGGTTCACCGGGGGAAGGAGACCAAAGCCCTGAGGTAAGTGGGGACGTGGTATACCCGGAGGAAGCATGAGCAGGAGAACGCAAAAGGGGAGGGCTCCTGCCTCATACTAAGAAAGCAGGACATAGAGCAAGTTATCTCAAGTGCCTATACACAAATGCAAGAAGCCTGGGAAACAAGCAGGGAGAACTGGAAGTCCTGGCACAGTCAAGGAATTATGATGTGATTGGAATAACAGAGACTTGGTGGGATAACTCACATGACTGGAAGAAAAGGAGGACTTGTGGCACCTTAGAGACTAACCAATTTATTTGAGCATGAGCTTTCGTGAGCTACAGCTCACTTCATCGGATGCATACTGTGGAAATCGCAGAAGACATTATATACACAGACACCATGAAACAATACCTCCTCCCACCCCACTCTCCTGCTGGTAATAGCTTATCTAAAGTGATCATCAAGTTGGGCCATTTAGATTATTACCAGCAGGAGAGTGGGGTGGGAGGAGGTATTGTTTCATGGTGTCTGTGTATATAATGTCTTCTGCGATTTCCACAGTATGCATCCGATGAAGTGAGCTGTAGCTCACGAAAGCTCATGCTCAAATAAATTGGTTAGTCTCTAAGGTGCCACAAGTCCTTCTTTTCTTTTTGCGAATACAGACTAACACGGCTGTTACTCTGAAACCTGTCACATGACTGGAGTACTGTCATGGATGGATATAAACTGTTCAGGAAGGACAGGCAGGGCAGAAAAGGTGGGGGAGTTGCATTGTATGTAAGATAGCAGTATGACTGCTCAGAGCTCCGGTATGAAACTGCAGAAAAACCTGAATGTCTCTGGATTAAGTTTAGAAGCGTGAGCAACAAGGGTGATGTCGTGGTGGGAGTCTGCTATAGACCACCGGATCAGGGGGATGAGGTGGACGAGGCTTTCTTCCGGCAACTCACGGAAGTTACTAGATCGCAGGCCCCAGTTCTCATGGGAGACTTCAATCACCCTGATATCTGCTGGGAGAGCAATACAGCGGTGCACAGACAATCCAGGAAGTTTTTGGAAAGTGTAGGGGACAATTTCCTGGTGCAAGTGCTGGAGGAACGAACTAGGGGCAGAGCTCTTCTTGACCTGCTGCTCACAAACCGGGAAGAATTAGTAGGGGAAGCTAAAGTGGATGGGAACCTGGGAGGCAATGACCATGAGATGGTCGAGTTCAGGATCCTGACACAGGGAAGAAAGGAGAGCAGCAGAATACGGACCCTGGACTTCAGAAAAGCAGATTTTGACAACCTCAGGGAACTGATGGGCAGAATCCCCTGGGAGAATAACATGATGGGGAAAGGAGTCCAGGAGAGCTGGCTGTATTTTAAAGAATCCTTATGGAGGTTACAGGGACAAACCATCCCGAAGTATAGAAAGAATAGTAAATATGGCGGCGACCAGCTTGGCTTAACAGTGAAATCCTTGCTGATCTTAAACACAAAAAAGAAGTTCACAAGAAGTGGAAGATTGGACAAATGACCAGGGAAGAGTATAAAAATATTTCTCGGGCATGCAGGAGTGAAATCAGGAAGGCCAAATCACACCTGGAGTTGCAGCTAGCAAGAGATGTTAAGAGTAACAAGAAGGGTTTCTTCAGGTATGTTAGCAACAAGAAGAAAGTCAAGGATAGTGTGGGCCCCTTACTGAATGAGGGAGGCAACCTAGTGACAGAGGATGTAGAAAAAGCTCAATGTACTCAATGCTTTTTTGCCTCTGTCTTCATGAACAAGGTCAGCTCCCAGACTGCTGCACTAGGCAGCACAGCATGGGGAGGAGGTGACCTGCCCTCTGTGAAGAAAGAAGTGGTTTGGGACTATTTAGAAAAGCTGGACGAGCACAAGTCCATAGGGCCGGATGCGCTGCATCCAAGAGCGCTAAAGGAGTTGGCGGATGTGATTGCAGAGCCATTGCCTGTTGTCTTTGAAAACTCATGGCGATCGGGGGAGGTCCCGGACGACTGGAAAAAGGCTAATGTAGTGCCCATCTTTAAAAAAGGGAAGAAGGAGGATCCTGGGAACTACAGGCCAGTCAGCCTCACCTCAGTCCCTGGAAAAATCATGGAGCAGGTCCTCAAGGAATCAATTCTGAAGCACTTAGAGGAGAGGAAAGTGATCAGGAACAGTCAGCATGGATTCACCAAGGGCAAGTCATGCCTGACTAATCTAATTGCCTTCTATGACGAGATAACTGGCTCTGTGGATGAGGGGAAAGCAGCGGACGTGTTGTTCCTTGACTTTAGCAAAGCTTTTGACACGGTCTCCCACAGTATTCTTGCCAGCAAGTTAAAGAAGTATGGGCTGGATGAATAGACTATAAGGTGGATAGAAAGTTGGCTAGATTGTCGGGCTCAACGGGTAGTGATCAATGGCTCCATGTCTAGTTGGCATCCGGTATCAAGTGGAGTGCCCCAAGGGTCGGTCCTGGGGCTGGTTTTGTTCAATATCTTCATTAATGATCTGGAGGATGGTGTGGATTGCCCTCAGCAAGTTTGTAGATGACACTAAACTGGGAGGAGAGATAGATACGCTGGAGGGTAGGGATAGGATACAGAGGGACCTAGACAAATGAGAGGATTGGGCCAAAAGAAATCTGATGAGGTTCAACAAGGACAAGTGCAGAGTCCTCCACTTAGGACGGAAGAATCCCATGCACCGCTACAGACTGGGGACCAAATGACTCGGCAGCAGTTCTGCAGAAAAGGACCTAGGGGTTACAGTGGACAAGAAGCTGGATATGAGTCAACAGTGTGCCCTTGTTGCCAAGAAGGTCAATGGCATTTTGGGATGTATAAGTCGGGGCATTGCCAGCAGATCGAGGGACGTGATCGTTCCCCTCTATTCGACATTGGTGAGGTCTCATCTGGAGTACTGTGTCCAGTTTTGGGCCCCACGCTATAAGAAGGATGTGGAAAAATTGGAAAACGTCCAGTGGAGGGCAACAAAAATGATTAGGGGACAGGAACACATGAGTTATGAGGAGAGGCTGAGGGAACTGGGATTGTTTAGTCTGCAGAAGAGAAGAATGAGGGGGGATTTGATAGCTGCCTTCACCTACCTGAAAGGGGGTTCCAAAGAGGATGGATCTAGACTGTTCTCAGTGGTAGCAGATGACAGAACGAGGAGTAATGGTCTCAAGTTGCAGTGGGGGAAGTTTAGGTTGTATATTAGGAAAAACTTTTTCACTAGGAGGGTGGTGAAGCACTGGAATGGGTTACCTAGGGAGGTGGTGGAATCTCCTTCCTTAGAAGTTTTTAAGGTCAGGCTTGACAAAGCCCTGGCTGGGATGATTTAATTGGGGATTTGTCCTGCTTTGAGCAGGGGGTTGGACTAGATGACCTCCTGAGGTCCCTTCCAACCCTGATATCCTATGAATTCGGTTTCCAGGCAGCCAAAGGGAAGCCAAAGGGGACACGGGTTTTGGCTTCTAACACCTTCATAACATGTGGGAATGTTTTCAAACTGCAGCGTCCTCCTTTCCCATAGCAAGCAATGCTGGCTGGGTTTGCCATTTAAAAGGAGGGGCTGCGGTTTTTGAGTGGATGTGCAGCACACACCTCTCCCAACCCCTCTGCGTGGCTATTTGAGATGTTCCCTTCACCCCTACCTTCGCCACGTGGCTATGGGATGATCCCTTTTAGCCAAGGGCAAACAGTCCAGCACGAATGGGGTCCTTTTACTGGTCCCTTACAAAAATTCCCCTATTTCAACCAGGTGACCATGAATGAGATCACTCTCCTGAGGCTGACACAGAAAGATAAAGGCCGAATGTTGCTTGAATGCAACCAAAACCCAGGACCATTCACTGTCATGCTTTGTGCTGCAATGATTCCTGGCTACTTGCTACTGGCTTGGTGTGGTAAAGTGTCCTACCGTGGAGGATGAAATAAGGCAGCCCTCCCCAGAAGCCTTCTGCAAAGGCTTTCAGAGGACCTCCAGGAGAGCTTCATGGAGATGTCCCTGCAGGATTCCCGCTCCATCCCCAGACACGTTAACAGACTTTTCCAGTAGCTGTACTGGCCGCGAATGCATCCCAAGTCTTCAGGGCAAATCAAACATTAAACACTATTGCTTTTAAACCCTGTACTGTAGTTACAAATGTGCACTCACCAGAGGTGCCTTCTCCGCCTTTAGGGTTGGGGATCCCACCTGGGGAGAGTACTGGCTCCAGGGTGATGAAAAGGTCCTGGCTGCCGGGAAGAACAGAGTCTCTGCTTGCCTGCTGTGCATGCCTCCTTTGTCTTTTGACAGGCTGGCCTGAGCTCCTTGACTTTCACTCGGCACTGCTGTGTGTCCCTGTTGTAGCCTCTGTCCATCATGCCCTGTGCGATTTTGGCATAGAATATCAGGGTTGGAAGGGACCTCAGGAGGTCATCTAGTCCAACCCCCTGCTCAAAACAGAACCAATCCCCAACATTTGCCCCAGATCCCTAAATGGCCCCATCAAGGATTGAACTCACAACCCTGCATTTAGCAGGCCAATGCTCAAACCATTGAGCTATCCCTCCCTCTATAGCTTCTTTTTGATCGGAGTTTTGCCTGCACAGATTCTTCTCCCCATACAGCAATCAGATCCAGTGTCTCCCGTTCGCTCCATGCTGGAGCTTCTTTGCGATTCTGGGTCACCTGTGCTGCTGAGCTCGCCACACTGACCAAACAGGAAATGAAATTCAAAAGTTCCTGGGGCTTTTCCTGTGTACCTGGCTTGTGCATCGGAGTTGAAAGCGCTGTCCAGAGCGGTCACATTGGCGCACTCTGGGGTAGCTCCCGGAGGCCAATAACGTTGATTTGCGTCAGCACTACCCCAAATTCGACCCAGCAAGGTCGATTTTAGCGCTACTCCCCTTGCTGGGTACGAGTACAGAAGTTGATTTTAAGAGCCCTTTAGGTCAACAGAACAGGGTTGCTTGTGTAGACGCATTCATTAGAAAATCAACCTAACGTGTCTAAATTCAACCTAACCCTGTAGTGTAGACCAGGGCTTAGAGCACATAGGAGACTTTAAGTATGGCACGAGATCTACCACAACCCAGCCATTCAGCTGAGATTTCATAGGCTGAACCCAGAACCTTCCCTTGGTGTTGAGTGTGAAAAGAAAATTGCTGGCAGGAACACACCCTGTTTAGCAGGAGTCCCCATCATTCTAGTTTATTCAGTAGCTGATAATGTCAGAGACTGGAAGTTTTATGTAATGTCCAAGATGATACATTTTTCCAGAGTCTTGCCTGCAAATAGTGTAGTGAAAAATATGGAAGCTGGTTCACTCCCCTGACAAACAGTAATGAGATCAGGCTAGCATGATTGACTGGACCTGAGTTTATCAGTGGGAGTCATCAACAAGTAGTCTAATTCATGGCTAGCTGGTTAGCACTTCCCATATGCAGAAATTGCCACCCATTAGCAAATGACAAACCCTGCTAAATGAGAATTTTGACATGAAAATTGGTAGGTAACCCAACATTAACAATAAAGATAAAGCAGAGAGAGGCATGATTTTTGTAACTGCTTGCAGTAGTTTCAAGGCAGATACCAGACCTTAGAAAGCTTAATTTAACCATGCTGCAGAATTGTGAAGAATGGGGTTCGCTCTGCACTCTGGGTACCTGTTAAATAAAATATGCCTTCAGAGCCTCCCACCGAGACTTTGGCAGAGTTGCTTGTGGACAGCCATTTATTGGGAAATGATTGACTTCACTTTGACTCAACATCAGTGAATCTTTGGAATTAGTCTCCATATGCTTGGCACTGGCTTCATAGTATTAGGAAATGGAACATCGAATGCAAGTGTGTAATACTCAATTTTACAACTAATTACCCAAATGACAGATGTATACAACATAGAAAACCATCACCAGTGAATAATTTAAGATGGGAAAAGCAACTTTCCCTTTCATTATTACTGTTGTATGCTGCCAAGTACTGAAAGGAATATTTGAGTGACTCCAGATAACTCATCAAACAATTTCTTTGCACTTGAATGCTGCAGACGTAATCAAAAAACGTTAGATAGTTGCATAGATCAACAAATTAAACATGAGTGTTTCTCTGCTAAGATTCTAGAAGTCTGGTTGTGGACCTCAGTTTCATTGTTCTGATCTGGTGGAGTGGTACTTAAAGAATAAATAAATATCAATTGATCCTTTTTGTTATATCTTGTGCATTCAGATTCTTGAACTCATATTGCTGAAGCTTGATATGCAGCACACTTATTGGCCATTGTCTACATAAAGAATTGACTAGTCAGCTGCAATGTATTTCATTTGTAAAATGGTACATATAGAAAACTGCTCAAGTGTTGTGGCCAGGCAGTCTCTCTCTCTCTCTCTCTCTCGCTCTCTCCTATTATGACAAGCTCAAGTTAGTATCTAGAATAAGATAGTAACTTGAATAAGTATCTAGAACTAGTATCTAGTAACTAGAATAAGATCTTTACCTGTCAAAGGTTATTCCACACATTTTTGTCAATAATGCTACAGGAAACATACATATTTAAGGCTGCACCATTTAATCTCAACAAATATATAGAAATAAATACACACACACACACACACAGATATATTAAAACAGGGTTCAGAACTAGCGTCCCCTAACCCTGTAACACACCGTTGCGTTTCTTCTGTATTTATGGAAAAGCCTCTGAAACATACAATTTGGGACCTTTCATTGTAAGCTCCCTTCTCACCTGGAAGCAGAAATTTTTGATTTTGGCTCTTAACTTCTGATTCTACAAGACTGTTTGTTTGTTTATACCTCATAACATGTTCATCAATTCAAGGGTTATGTACTTGCTGCAAAGTTCCCCTTTTTAGAGAGGAATAGCCTTTTTTTTTTTTTCCATTCTGCCTCAGACTTCTTTACCTGAATCTCAGGCCCTGTAGTTCTGTTCTCAGACTTAAAGGCTATTTATGTTACATGAGTTCCAGCTTCAAATGTGCTTTGTATGTTTCCTCTTGATTGCCCTGGCTTGTATCCTAGAGCATAGAATAACATTGGAGTACAGTGCGTATGGAGCAGCTGTCCTCTTTGGAAGGAAGTGGTTGCAGACACCAAAGGCCACCCTCCATCTTGGAAGGCACAGCTATGAAGTACAGTGCTCAGGTTTACAGACTACAGTGACCAGGCGGTTGCTGGCTATACCATATTCTGGGAGTTAAATGTTTAAACAACTTTAACTCTTGCTTCAGTGCAAAAAAAAAAATTGTTGGCACTTACTTCATTGCTGATGTCTTACATTCATATAGCTACAATTGTACCTCTGTGCTGTTGACAGGCTACTGTGCAAGAGCAGCTTCCTGATTCAAGGAAGACATGGACCATTGGATTGCTTTAGTTTGATGATTATGGATATTTCAGTGCTGCTGAAAGTCCAGTTTGGCCAGAGAAGCGCTATGCACAAGTCATCCTAGAAAAGCCATTTAGTCAAGAAATTCCACTTGGAAGGAGAATAGCGAACTGGTATAAGTTTCTTGAAAACAGACTGTGCCCCTTTCCAATTAAAATTCTGTGGTGTACAAGATATTACCTATTTTGTCATTTTCCCCCTCTGTCCTCCCAAAGACATGACAAAATACGTCTTCTGATCACTCAAACGGTGTTGCGAACTCATGATTTTGTCACAAGTCTTATGCTATTTGGGGTTTTTTCCCCTTAAAACTTCAAGCTCCTGGAAGCATGTGATTAGGTGAGAATCTCAGCCTTCATTAGTAGGTTTAGTCCTCATGGTTATGGAGAAAAGCCTCAAAATGTGACCTAAGTGCCCCCTAAAGGTTCAAAAAAACTCCAAAAGATAAATAACCCACAGTTTTTTGGGGCTTAAAAGTCATGAGATTAAGATATCATGATTTTTGAATACTAGAGGCTGTACTGTTTACAAATGCTGTAAACAACTTTTTAGAGAAGGTGGCCTTTTAGTAAAGATGGAGCAAAATTGTACCACTTCTTATGATGGGATTCAGCCCCCAGGCTCCTCACCCAGGGGCTACTTCTACCATGCCTGTTCCTAGTCAGGCTTTCTCAACCAGTCCCCTGCCAAAAACCTGCCTTGGTTCCTTCCCAGTTTCCACTTAACCAGAGCAAACAACTTCCATGTTGCTCCAGTCCCAACTACTTCAGAAAGTCCCCATTCTACCACAGGACTCTCCTGGCCAAGCTTCTATTCCAGCCATCTCTCAAGCCCTCACTTTGGCCAATATGGAGAGACTCAACACCTCTTGCTACCCCAGATCAAACCCCACTAGTCACATGCTTGCTTACTCCATTAAGTGCTCAAGGGGCTGACAGTCATGTAACAGGTCATCTGTAAAAGCTCAGCTCATTGTCTAATGGATACATAACCTAACATTACTGAAATGCATTAAGCTCCAAAGCAATACAATACTATATTGTCTTTGATACCCTTGCAGCTCTGTCTTCGAGGTGTGTTTAGTTTGGTTGATTTCCAGGATGTATATAGTCTGCAGCTGCAAAATAAATTCTGTAAGTATTGAACATTGCATCATTTCATAGAATTGTATTCTGAGATACATGCTGATTCTTCTGTTTCAGTCTTTCCCCTGCTTTCAGTAGTCAGTTTTGGCCAACAGCAAGTAATTTGAAGGATCTGTTTTTAGAAGTGCTTGTGATCTCTACAACCAAGTTAGTTGTATTAAGTGAGGAAAAGATACTGCTGTGGATACTTAAGACACCTCACTACTAATTATAAGGGTGGTCTCTAGCACAAACTTGTTTTTAGATTTGTGTAGCACATGTATAGACTCTAGAAATATGAATGGAGATGATGTATAGCATAACTACAAATGTAACCAGATTCTCAACTTCAGGATACCATGTACAAATCCACTATTACACACTCAGGACAGAGTACAGTAAATATAAATTTCACTATGTCCTGAAAGTCAGCTCCAGTGGCAGTTTGGATCCTGGTTGTGTATGAAACACAATGTCCCCACATTCCACCACAACAATAGAGTTAGGTGGGGCATTCTTGCTTAGTCTCTAAATTTACCTTTTATGGACCAGTGCGTTCTTAGCCAAAGGACCTTCAATTCTGGAACACACTCTCAACACCATACAAACAGGTCTCAAATTATATATAGACCTTAACGGCTAAAGAGTAATACCTTTTGAATTGCAGCTGACAGTGAACTCTTGGTTGGTTCCAGACTTCTCTGGAAGGGGATTAGATGCATTTCAGTCCCAGTCTCTCTTTCTCATGATCTGGGATGTTTTGCCTGATGCTTTGCATGAGCGACATTTGTCCAGGCAGCTTTCAACAGGTTCTGGCCCCTTTAATGCCCTATGTACTCAAGGCTGGGTGTGGCTTCATCCCATACAGGTTCTACTGAATGTCCCATTGCCTCAAACCTTCTCTAAACAGTGTCCCTAGAATGGGGGTGCTCCAATGGCTGTCCACTTGTGCTACTGCCCCTTTAAGGATTGTATGGCGGTAAGGTGGGCCCTTTAGCTGCAGCAATGTGGCTGCCTCTCTGGTCTGCCCCCCAGCTCCTTAATTCTCCCCACACTCTGGATACCCTGGCAGCTCATGAGCCAGTACCTGGCAGGTGCTTGCAATAGCAGCAGCTCCCCTGTGCCTATTCCCAGCTTCCTCACAGCACAATACAGACAGCTCTCCCCCCTCCCCCCCTCCGCATGGGTTTTTCACCTAACTCCCATCTGCTCTTGTTCCTTGCATGATCCGTTCTTTCTGAGCCCTCTGACCCCGCAAACTCACCCAGGCCAGTGGGGCAATGGAATGAAGAGGCTTGCCTCACTCTGACTTAGCTGCCATAGAGGTCAGGAGAAGTGTTCCCTGCAGTGAACATGTGGTGAGCTTATTTGTTGAGGCTTTCCAGGCTAAATTTTAGCTCCAGGGAGAGGATCAGAAGTCTTGTCAGCTCACTTTCATACAAGAGTTCTTTTTAAATGGTTGATTTTCATCTTGGTCTTTCTAAATACACACTACAGTGACCACAAGTGAATAATTTTTGTGTTTGGTTTCTGCTGAAACTTTTCACAGAAAAGAAGCTGGACAGACTTTTCTCAGGGGGATAGCAAATTCACCCCTTCACACACACGTTCCTCATTTAAGTGCTATAAAATTCCCACAATACCTCTGATAGCTTTGCTGCAGAGGGGACCATAAAATTACACAGTCTAGCATCATGAAAATTGATCAGTATGAGCTATGGGAGTTCAATAAGAGTGAGGAGGTGTATTTCTTTTCTGTTCCCCTTCGGGCCTTGAATTCCTCCATTTGTGGCTGTGCAGGGATCTAACCAAGTTTTGGATGTATTTCTTTCAGTGGTTGTGCTGTCTGCTGGACTTCATTACCTAATATTTTTAGTGTAATGGGTAAGGTTGTAAGTCACTGCAGTAATCCCTAAACACCACATAGACTCGTAGACTTTAAGGTAGAAGGGACCATCATGATCATCTAGCCTGACCTCCTGCACATTGCAGGCCACATAACTCACCCACCAACTCCCATAATAGACCCATAACATCTGGCTGAGTTACTGAAGTCCTCAATCATGATTTAAAGACTTCAAGTTACAGAGAATCCACATATTCTTAATCTAGATCTTTAAACCTGAAAGTTCCTATAGATATCATGGAGGAGGTGAGGACCTTTGTTGTAAAGGTTTATTTCCCAGTTGAGGAGAGAAAAAAGTGAAATTAATGTAGAGGTGGCAGAGAACTTTTTTGTCAGACTCCCAGTATACTGTAAATCAGAGTACAGGTGACTCTCTACCTAGTGGAGTCTTTCTAGCTAGAAGGCAGTGTCTCCCTTTCCAGATGTTGGGATGAGGAGAAAAAGATGTGGAAGTTTTTCTCATGAGCTCCACAAGTACTTAGCCTTACTGTATAGCAACCTTGCGGAGTTGAATTCTCTGCTCTTACACAAGAAGACATTCCAACCTCTTGGATAAAGAGGATGGGGAAGACATCTCCATTTACAGCTCTGTGCAGCAATCTATGACAAAGATGAGGTGTTACAAAGCTACCATAGTGCACGGAGGTCTCAGTCCCTCCAGGATATTGTGTGATTCTTAGAAGTCTATACCTGAGGAATTTGGTGAGGGAAAGATGGGTGACTATAAAATGCTATTTAATTTAGCTCCTATTATGTATGTTTGTCAGCTGGCTGGATCTGCACATCTCGGAAGAAGAAAAGGGTGTTCCATAATACATTTGGCTGTCAAAGTTAAGTTACTATATTTTTTAAAATATTTTAAAAAAACAAACAAACAATACTCTCTGACATACAGTACCTCCTGGCTACTAGCACAAAACTCTTCTGACCCCAAGGATCCCTCAATAAATGAATGTGTCAAATAAGAATGTTATACACCATTATTTTGTTGCCACATAGCAAAAGAGAGAGGTGGTGTGTGGAAAAGCATGAGGCACTAATCAGACTGACAAATCCCAAACCAACTGCCTGTGTAAATCAGGGTTTATGAATAAGTGATGAGATTTTATCAAATCTGGGTTTACTCAAAAAAGTGGCAGTATTTCTGCTATAAAAGAAAGCCATCAGGGTTATTTATGACGGAAACTTTCTTTATTCTGAAACTGCCGACAACAAATCCACAGCAACGTTATCTTCTGCATTTTTAAAATCCCCTTTCTTGAGATACATGGTCTGCAAAGTACGGAGCAGGTTTTCTATCTTACAAGCAAAGTGTTTCGAATACCATTTCCCTCCAATCTGCCATGGCAATGTAGTATATCCCTATTGCATTAAGGTAAGTCACCAAAAAGATTTCTGAACTTTAAACAGCCAGTTGAGAGCCATAAAAGCAGGGGTGAAAGTAACTTAAAGAATTTACCGGTACTCTGGAGTCCTGAGCAGGGGGGCGTGGCCTCAACTGGAAGAAGCGTGGCCTCAACTGGAAGAGGTGGGGCCTCTAAATACCCGGGCCCTTTAAATCAAGATTTAAAGGCCCCAGGACTCCGACTGTGGCTGGGAGCCCCGGGGCCTTTAAATCACCCCTGGAGCTACCAGCTGCAGAGGTGGCTGGGAGCCCCAGGGCTCAGGGGCGATTTAAAGGGCCCCGGGCTCCAGCCACAGCGGAGCTCCAGGCCATTTAAATCAGCGCCGGAGCCCTGCCACTGCTACCCCAGGGCTCCAGCAGTGGGGCTCAGGTGGCTCTTTAAAGGGCCCGGGGCTCCCCTCAGTAGCCAGAGCCCCGGGCCCTTTAAAGCTCCACCTGAGCCCCGCTGCCGGAGCCCCTCGGGTAGCGGCGGCAGGGCTCCAGCGGTGATTTAAAAGGCCCAGGGCTGCGGCCACTGCGGGGAGCCCGGGGCCCTTTAAAGTGCCAGCCTGGGGAAGCCGGTTTGATCCGGCATGGCATACTGGCTCTTGCTGGTACACCGTACCGGACCGTACTGGCTTACTTTCACCTCTGCATAAAAGAGGAGTGAGGAGTACACCATTAACTTTCTACATCTCAGGATGTCAAATATCAAAAGAAATTGTCTGTTGTCTCCTTGAAATGATTTTATTTACTTGTACCCTGATTACTGATGGGTGAACATCAGTAGCTTTTGTTTAAAGAACATAAACATTCAAGGCCAGATCCTCTCTTCATTGGAGCTATGTGAATTTGCCTCAGCTGGGGAGCTGGATCCCAAAATTAATACTGAAGAAGCTAATTGAGAGGGAGTTTATCTTATCAAAATTAGCCAGGTTCTAAGATGCTCCTTTTGAGGTGTAAGTGATGAGGGATATATGGGACAGCTAGGTTATATCTGTCTCACCTTGCTAGCCTTCCCAGTCAATGGACCTTCTTCCTTACTTAAGAATGGCCATACTAGGTCAGACCAAAGGTCCATCCAGCCCAGTATCCTGTCCAGGTGCCCCAGAGGGAGTAAACCTAACAGGTAATTATCTTGTGATCTCTCTCCTGCCATCCATCTCCACCCTCTGACAAACAGAGGCTAGGGACACCATTCCTTACCCATCCTGGCTAATAGCCATTAATGGATTTAACCTCCATGAATTTATTCTTGCTGACATGTCTGAGGAAGGAGAGGGGCAATTCATAAGTAGACTGAGGCAGAGCAGAATGGGTTAGGAGACACAAGCATCTGCTTCCTTCTCCAATGCCTTATCTCAAAATACAGTCAGCTCATTTGGAGAAAATGAGGGAAAAGGACTCCTGACCACAGAAGTTACAACTTTTCAACAGTTGGAAAGTAGGAGAGATGGTGCAGTTTGCTTTGTCCTTGTCCTTTACTTCTGTTTTTGATTTATATACATTGCATAAAAAGGAACACTTCTTCTTTGCTCTAGGCACCTCTTTGACACATTCAAAAATAGAATACAACTAGATGGTTTCAGAGTAACAGCCGTGTTAGTCTGTATTCGCAAAAAGAAAAGGAGGACTTGTGGCACCTTAGAGACTAACCAATTTATTTGAGCATGAGCTTTCGTGAGCTACAGCTCACTTCATTGGATGCATACTGTGGAAATCGCAGAAGACATTATATACACAGACACCATGAAACAATACCTCCTCCCACCCCACTCTCCTGCTGGTAATAGCTTATCTAAAGTGATCATCAAGTTGGGCCATTTCCAGCACAAATCCAGGTTTTCTCACCCTCCGCCCTCCCACAAACAAACTCACTCTCTTGCTGGTAATAGCCCATCCAAAGTGACCACTGTCTTCACAATGCGTATGATAATCAAGGTGGGCCATTTCCTGCAGAAATCCAGGTTCTATCACCCCCTCACCCCCCTCCAAAAACCACAAACTCATGGCAGAGGGGCATTGCTGGCACATGATGGCATATATCACATTGGTGGATGTGCAATTATCTCAAAACTGGATACTCTCATAAAAAACCAACCTTCCACACAAACTTCCTCGTGGCTGGATTTTACTAAAACTAGACAAGCCATTTACAACACACACTTTGCTTCTCTACAAAAGAAAAAGGACACTAAACTTTCTAAACTACTACATGCTACAAGGGGCCACAGCAATGGTTCCCTCAACCCACCCAGCAATATTGTTAATCTATCCAACTATACTCTCAGCCCAGCAGAAGCAGCTGTCCTATCTCGGGGCCTCTCCTTCTGCCCCTCCACCCCCACGAACATGATACAGTTCTGTGGTGACCTAGAATCCTATTTTCGACGTCTCCGACTCAAGGAATATTTCCAAAATACCTCTGAACAACATACTAATCCACAGAGGCCTCCCAACCAACATTACAAAAAGAAGGATTCTAGGTGGACTCCTCCTGAAGGTCGAAACAGCAGACTGGACTTCTACATAGAGTGCTTCCGCCGACGTGCACGGGCTGAAATTGTGGAAAAGCAGCATCACTTGCCCCATAACCTCAGCCGTGCGGAACACAATGCCATCCACAGCCTCAGAAACAACTCTGACATCATAATCAAAAAGGCTGACAAAGGAGGTGCTGTTGACATCATGAATAGGTCGGAATATGAACAAGAGGCTTAAATAGAGACTGGGAGTGGCTAAGTCATTATGCAAGGTAGCCTATTTCCCCTTGTTTTTTCCTCCCCCCCCCCCAGACGTTCTGGTTAAACTTGGATTTATGCTGGAAGTGGCCCACCTTGATTGTCATGCACAGTGTGGGGAGAGTGGTCAGTTTGGATGAGCTATTGCCAGCAGGAGAGTGAGTTTGTGTGTGTTTGGGGGGGGGGTGAGAAAACCTGGATTTGTGCTGGAAATGGCCCACCTTGATTATCATGCACATTGTAGGGGGAGCGGTCACTTCGGATGAGCTATTACCAGCAGGAGAGTGAGTTTGTGGTTTTTGGAGGGGGGTGAGGGGGTGATAGAACCTGGATTTCTGCAGGAAATGGCCCACCTTGATTATCATACGCATTGTGAAGACAGTGGTCACTTTGGATGGGCTATTACCAGCAAGAGAGTGAGTTTGTTTGTGGGAGGGCGGAGGGTGAGAAAACCTGGATTTGTGCTGGAAATGGCCCAACTTGATGATCACTTTAGATAAGCTATTACCAGCAGGAGAGTGGGGTGGGAGGAGGTATTGTTTCATGGTGTCTGTGTATATAATGTCTTCTGCGATGTCCACAGTATGCATCCGATGAAGTGAGCTGTAGCTCACGAAAGCTCATGCTCAAATAAATTGGTTAGTCTCTAAGGTGCCACAAGTCCTCCTTTTCTTTTTGCGAATACAACTAGAGTAGTCCAGTAACCTCCCATCTCCCAATAATAAAAGCACTGTGGATGTGTATTCTTATCCTTCAAGACCTATCTAGGTACTTTATATTCAATTTTATAGCCTTTAGCCCAAGCCCTGTGAGCCCAGGTGGACTGACATGGGTCAGCCGCAGGTGTTTTATTGCATTCCCTAACATGCTTATCCAAAACATTTTGGGTTTAAAGTCTTGATCAAACTTTGTAAGACTTCTGGTAATGCTGGTTCCAAATGAACAAAATGTGAAAACAGCCTCCTAGCCTTTTGTTTCTGATCTGGAATGTCCTGAGAAATACAGAGATTAAGGAGGGAGGGATGTAATTAATATTTCTGAAATTCAAGAAAAGGTGTGACTTTTGGACTGAGGCTTCACTTGTAGAATTTTGCAGCTCACTCGGCATCACACAATTTGGGGTGCATCTGTTATATTGCATCACATTACATGACATGATAAGACTGACCCACCCTGAAATGACGAATCAAGTGGGATGTTTGAAAAGGCTTTCTTTTTTACAACCATCAATTAGAGAAACCACATTTTCCAGGAGAAAACAGTAACTTTTTAACGTGGTATTTTACAAAGAAGACTCTCCTGCCCACTATAGAACTTGGTCAGAGGGTTTTTTTAAACCTGTCATGAATCAACATGAATCATCTAATTTTAACCAGTGTCTGAAGTTCATAGTTTGAAAATAATCGGTAACACTGTCTATGCTAAGCACAGTAATGGATTTTTCAGCTCTTGTGGGATATTGCCCCATTTGCTGTGCATTATGTCACAACTTTAGTGTATCTCCCTTCAAATACACCTAGGAAATACGGCAACTGCCCAATATCCCAGGAACCTTTCTCTTTGCTGAATCAACTAACATTACATTAAGCATCCTTGGATTCCCTGTACTTTCCCATGCTGTTCAATATTTAGCAAAAACAGAGAATAGATTAAAAAACTTTTTTGCAAACAATGAAATGTTTAATGAAACTCCAGTTTGTAGCACAGGACGCTGGTGTTGCTGTTACTCTTACTAAGACCCTTTGTATTGTGCTGCACTCAGTTTAGTTGATGGCGTTTAGTTGATGAAGCTTTAATGTTTTTTGTTTCATGAGTGTGTGTGTTTTTTTTTTTTTTTTTTTGTAAACAAGTCATTGTTTTGGCTATGTATGTCTTCCTCTTTCACTTGGTGAGCTTAGAAGTGATAGTCTGTTTGATGGATCAGGTGTTATTGAATCATAAGATATATGCACATTTGAAGTGCGTCAGATCCCCAAGTCTGGAGTATTTTTGATTGTTTATGGATTGGGTATTTCTAGTTTTCTTCCTGCCAATAAAGAAAGTGAATTCTCATTTAAAATTTACATAGCATCAAGAAGCACAAAATGATTTTTGTTCTGTCATACAAACACATACAAAGATACAGTCCCTGCACTGTAGATATTACAATCTATATAAGTATAATTAAAAGGAGAAGTGAACTGTTTCAGGCTGAGTGAAATCAACATTCTGATGTCAAATATGTCCTTAAATTCATGTGTTTGAGTGTGTTCTAAATTACGAACTTAATTAAATCTTACAGCATTCCTATGGGGCAGATAAAGGATAGTAGAAATGCTGGGTCTTGGGTTGTAAGGATGGGGTGGGTGGAGGTGGGAAATCTATCTAGTAGCCAGCCCACTGAAAACTCTAGGATGAAACACGTTGAGAGGCCTGACATTGCCCAGACAATTCATAGCAGGATTGGGGAAACTTGGCCATGACTTCCTTGAACAGATGTTGGATGCTGCAGATGGCCATTGTGGTTAGAGCGGACATCCTATGTATATTGATGTAAGCATGTGCATTTATGCTTGGGCTTCTGGATGTTGACACACGTTCCAGCCACAACTCCGAGTACAGTTGGGAATGTGCAAATCTGCAAAACTCTGCATGGATGGGTACCCCTTTGAGAAGATCATGCCAGGACCAGTAGAGGGTGGCCATTTATGTGACTGTGTCTGCAATTGTATTCAGAGCCATGGTCCTGCCTGGCATTCATTGCAGTAGTGGCCTATCTTAACGCCACACAGCTCATGCAGCTTACACAACAAGAGCAATCCTGATGTTCCAGCACACTCCTGAGCCCTTGTGCCTGCTCCCTTCTCCCCAAAATGTCCTGCACTGTGGCATCGTTCTGGCTGAGCACAGCCACCATTAAATGGTACCCTCTGACTTGAGGCGGGGGTGCGGGACATGCCCACCTTCCTGCGTCTGTGGTGTGGGGACAGGCTCTGAGTCTTTCTAGGCAATGCTGCAGGGTGGCGTCAGTGTCCCCACCTGTGACTGTGGGAAAGGCAATCTGTATTGTGGTGAGTTCTGTCAGAGTGGTGTGATCACTACTGGCTCCTCAGGGATGTGTGTCTGGGTTGAGGATCTTTCCCTCGTGGGGGCTGAGGATGCAGGGGCATTCCAGTTAAGACATGCCGGCACCGTGGAGAAGGAATACATGAATGTGGCTGAGCAGTCTACATTCCACTGGTACGGAGCCTGTGGTGCTGAAAGCAGTGACATGTAGCCATGCAGACACCAGGGGCTACTTCCAACCTGGTCTTCTGGGATAGGGAGGTGGGGGGTTGAGTATGTGGTTTGGGGGGGTGGGAGGTTGGGGCATTTGTGAGGTTCTGAGAAAATGCAGACCGTACAATGATGCTGTAGTATATGTATTTCTAAACCCCTGTATCGTTGTACTGTGTTGACTCTATAGCCTGACATCTTACCAATAAATGTAGTGAAAGAAAACAGGCACTTTACTCTGTTCTAGGTCATCTACTGGGTAAACTTACAGGTTGGGCTCCTCTGCCTTTGCGGGGTGTCTGTACCTCCGCACTCTCATTACAGCAACTGAAGGACTAGCAGAGGCTGCAAGCTGCAAGTGTTTGGAGAAGCAGGAGATCCAATTTTCCCCCCATCCCCTCCACATTCTACGCCCCCGTGTTAGTGATCTCATGGATGGCCATCTTTGCCTGGTCCTGGCACAGCTGCCACTTCTAAAAATGTCTTTCAGTCCCCTCCAGTGGCTGCCCAATATTCATCCTGTCCTGGCCAGCTGCAAATATTTCGGACGTATTGGATGCTAGTTAGGATTGGGGCTTGCACACCCATAAACTGGTCGATCTCATTGATATAGTTAGAAACGTTGGACCGCTTCCTTGCTTGCCTCTGCCTTCTCCAGCGCCCCGTGGCTGACCTGTCATGTTCTGATCCAGAGGAAACCATCGTGCTGGGATGCTAGGGGCACTGCTGGCATGACAGGCTTAAAACAGCATTCGTAGACTTTGGTTTTAATGAGCTGCCATGATCATCAACACATGACATTGTTGCCCAGTACCTGCCTGATAATAGGGTATGCACCGGTTGGTGGCTATGGATGTGAAGCTTTTGAAAATGCTGATGGTGGGTGAGTAATCAAAGTTCCTCAACGTACCCTATATTGTGTAGTTCGGTGCTTATCCCCCCTTCTACCTCCCCTCACAGGAGCGGTGAGAGAAGAGAGCCTTTTCCTGTTGCTTCCGTTCAAAAATAAAAGTGGCTGCAGGTCCCGATTTGCAGCTGGTCTTTCACCAAGAAAAAGTGCAAGAAAACCCCCAACTTGAATGCTAAAGTTTGAGACGGTTGTAGGCAACGGGGGACAGGGAACAGGGTGTCAACATGGAGAAATCTATTGCTGCACACCACTCTGTGGTGGAGAACTACCCCAGTCCATCATTTGGCCGGACCAGGGGATGCCCCTTGATGACCAGGGCAACAGGAGACCAGTGCAGGTGTACAACACTTGGATGTGCAGCTCTATCCCAGAACCTAACAAGGAGGGTGAGCATATGGCAGTGCCCGCTGCATGGCATGCCTCTCAGGAGCTGACTGCGCTGGCAGTGAGGGGGCGAAGTGGGGAGAAACTTGTTGATTGTGGTTCTCATTTTCCTCCAGTCTACTGGAAGGACTCTCCTATATTTTTTTCCACCTCTTTATCATTTGAGAGGACTAAACCATGTGGGAGGGTTTGCCTGTTCCTCCCCCACCTTCACAGGCTACTGTGTCTTTCCATTCCTGTAGCGGCCTGGGCTCCGCTAGGTGCACTAGATGGCATAAGCTGTTCTTTGTGCTCGAGGAGATTGTTGAGACTGACTGACTCCAGGGGTTGCCTTTGCTGGGCTGGGAAGGCTTTGAGCCTGGAAACAGAGGGGCTAGGATTAGGGTCTGCTGGGTGTGGAGGGACCCTCCCCTTGCTCATCCCTCAGAACTCCCAAATTGATGTACGGATGACACAACATGAGAAATTTGACTCACTTCTATGTCCACCTGTTTCTCCAGCATCCAGAAGAAAGGGAGTGGAGTGAATCTAGTGGTGTGGGGCCCTGAGAGTGTTAAGGGGACTCCAGAGGAAGGTGAGTAAAACTTTTCCCCCCGTTATATAGCATTGTGCTAGATAGTGGAAATGGCTTTATAAATGTAGGAGCTGCAGCAGTCAAAGATGGTGAGGGACTGTAGAGCAATTGTTTCAAGCATACACCAGTACTAGGGGCTAGACCAGTAATAGGGGCTAATGAGTATCTCCACACTTCAAGGTTGCTTTGCTCGGGAATTTATGTCTACACAGGTGGGGCAGGGCTCACATCCTCGCATTCTGAAACTTCCATACAGAGGTGCTTACTTGGCCCCTTGCATGGGGAGATAGGCAACTACTTGCCTCCCATTCTGGTTCTGAAAACTCTGCTAGGCAGCAGCTGGCTTGAGTTTGAGCAGGGCAGCAACTAAATACCTTTAAAAATTTACCTCCCTGTACAGCCCATGCTTTCAGGTGAGATGAGAAATGAGGATCACATTCTCTTTGATGATCAAGTACTAACTAAGAAGGAAGAGTTTCACTTCCTGCAGCACGTAGGTCCTCCTGGAAGGTCTCCTATCCAACTAATGATCTGGCCAACTCTGCCCTGATTGCAAGCTGTCAGGATCACGGCACAGGTGATGTCTACAGTACTTATGACTGAAAAAGGTAAACAAGTTACATGAGCCTTCAGCTGACATACATAAGGCTGTGTATTTACATGGACCCATGCTTTCTAGAAAGTAGCTGAAAATAATCAATTTTCTGGCAAACTTCATGAATTGACCATCTTCCCCATTAATTTCATACTAACAAAAATGCCTCTGTCCAGTATTTTACATGAACAAAAACTAACTCTGGAGTGAGATCTGCCCTCAGCTGACCATTAATTTAGGTATTTAATCTCTCCTGTAACTATTCTCCTTGGTTCACTACTCGTGTCTCTCTTGCTCCTCCCACTGTAGGAAACAGTGGATGTTGCAACTCTGTGAAGGGCAAGTGAACAGTCAGTAAAGTAGGGCGGAGGGCCCCAAATTTTGTATCTTGGTCAGGTATATATTTTGAACTAGTAGAAGAAGCTTGTAGCTTTTAGCCAGTTGTAAACTGGTGGATTTGAGCCTGCCTTCCGGGCTCTTGCAGGCATGCTAAGGAAAACAAATCCTCCCTGGTGTGGGTGCCATTCAGGATAGTCCCTAGGGTGTCTGGTCACAGTAACAATGGGTTACCTCACTCCTGTAGTATCAAGCAAAACAAAACAACTCAAGAATCAGCCTAAAAATTCATCCCTTCAGGTAAGGAGGTGATAACAAGAGCAGTCCCTGAGGACTGTCCTTGTAGAGTAAGACAAGCAAGTCAGCATACCTGCAAGGAAAATGTAAGGGGCCGACCAGACAGGATAATAGAGAAGCCCACTCATCTAAATCTGATGCTGTGCTAAGTAGACCAGTTTGATTCCTGAATTATGGTATCAAAATGGATTGGGAGAGGCTTGCCAGACCAGCTCTTTTTAGAGGCAGTACCCCACAGGCACACAGTAGAGAGGAAATCTGTCTGTCTTCCCTTCTATTTTGGGACTCCCTTTCTCAAATTTTTCAAAGCAATTAGACCTTTCAGGATGTTTTAGTTTCTGAGGAAGCAATAGGCAATATACCCTCAGCCTCTGGTGTTTTATTAAAAGCACCCACCTTCTAGGATTGTGAAAGAAAACAGGTATGAATATTAACACAAACAAGAACTCTACTACCCAGAATACTTCACAATATAGCACAATCTAATATCAGATAGCCTGTCTAACAGGAAAGACACCAAAAGCCTCAATGAATCCATCAATCTAGATGTCTCAATCTACTCTTCCTTAGAAATCCTGGTGTATTTTGGAGCATGGCCTGAAAGTTAACTATTTGGCTTCAAGACTACGTATGGGTCCCCCACCCTTATTGCTTAATTTTATCACTAGGCTTTCACTATCCTCTGCTTTAGAGCACCACATCCTGAATATTAGAGTTGGTTTAAAAACTACATTTTTCTGAGCTTGTCAAAATCGGACACATCTGTGCTGGCTTTTCAGTTCATGCTACACCACAAATTTCCTGTGGCTCTAAAGGCAAATACTAACTTGTAATTTTTTGATGGTTTTCATCTTTCAGTAACATTAACTGATTGGCTCTGGTGGCTTCCATGTCCCAGTTCATAGCCACATGCTTAAGTTCACTCATAAATATGGTTCTTGAGGGGAACCATGTTCTGCTTTGGTAGATTGTTCCCTCCAGCTGAATTCTGGCTGAATTCTGCTCCAGCCCCACAGCTGGTGGCAGTAGCTGTATGTGCTCTCACAGTTGGAGTAACTGCCTCTTCAACACCTTCCAATCTCGTTCTTCCTAGAAGACACTCACTTAAGGTTTTAGGTTTCCTAGCTGTCATCTCTCTCAGGAGGAGACCTGTGTCACTCTCCCTCCAGATCAGGGGATTAGTCTTGCAGTCTCTCTGCACCTCACTGTAATTTTCTCCAGCAGGTCTGACCTGTGTCCAGCATCTGTGGTTAACCTTTTGCCAGGCACTACAACAGTGTACACCAGGTACCAAACAGCCTTCACACAGCAAGGTACAGTTATTCTTGGGGCAAAAGTATTACAGAGAAAACAAAAAGAGACCTACATGCATGCTGAAAGCTTACCAGAGGTCAACCTCCCTCAACTCCCAGGCAAGGCTTTGATAGGTGTCAGACTGTCAAACCCCTCAACTGGGTTTGCTCTTCTGATTACCAGTTTGTGTTAGGTTTCAGATCAAGAATGAGAATAACCTTGGGACAGTTCAGCTGTTCCTTTATACAGTTTGAGCCGTTAATCTCTGACCTCCTGTAACAGGAGATCACCAGTCAGTTACCTTCTCCTCAGGGCGAAGCTGCAAAAGGTTGCGTTTGCATAACTGGTGTTGTAGAATTTGCATTAGCCACCCTCCAGGGATTCCCCAGGGAACCCACTTACTGTCACAAAAGTCCATGTTGTCTGGTACATTTCAGTGTAGCCGTTTGAACACCTTACATTTCCCAGGTCTCTCACTTGTCACATGCCCAACAAGGGTTTGGCCAGAGTTTAGGATAGTGCAAAGCAGGCATGGAACACAGTTAATCAGTCAAAAACTTGCAATGTGTCCTGTTCACACAGAGTGAACAAAAGATACGATTAGACCGGCTTACCTCAGTGACTGGGCAGCTGTATCTGAAAGTTAGGCATAAACCTGAGATAATAAAGAATTTCTTTTGCTATAACAGAGCTGTGGAATCATGGGGCCCATTTAGGTTATTTTATATCTTTTCTGTGTCATTGGATGTCTCTGGGCTCTTGTATTCTGAGAAAGTAGATGGGGATCTGACTTGCTTTCTCTGCCATTCATTTGATGTAGATTTAGTTTAGAGGAGACAAGATTAAGACTGTATCTCTTCATTTTCTCTGTCTGTAATCAGCTGTTGGTCTCTCCTGGATCTCTTCCATTTGTTACTCTGGGTTTGGGTGAAAGGCAGTACCCAGGAAGCAAGTAATGGACATCTTAGTGTCCTCCTTGGTAGATGGACTTGGCATGGTGCAGAGTAGGCTTGCTCTACAGTAAAGGGAAGAATGAGGCTGACGGAGCCATGGTGCTAAAAAATGGCGGCAGGAAAGATTCTGGTTGTCACTGTGGCTTGAACTGTGGCTGTGATGAACGATGCCTGAATTAGGCACCTAGGTTCCCTACACAATGAATGGGGGGAGTTAGGTGCCTTAGAATGTGATGCTCAAAGGGCAACCCAGATGAGCTGAGAGCAGCCCAAGCTAGCCTGGAGACAGGCCGTGCCCACACATGGCAGCCTTGATGCTGACAGGCATAAGCAATTGCCTCCCCCAGTCCCCAGTGTCGAGTAGAACAATAGGCCCAGTGAAAACTGGCTCTAATGAGCTCCTTACATTGAAAGCGCATGGACATATACACTGTCTTAAATGTATTGCAAGGAACCGGTTCAGAAGACACCTGCTCCTCTCAATCCACCATTTCACTCACCCCTGAAGCTCCTAGGACTCTGAACACACAGGAGTTCTAAACTCCCACCACCCCACCTCCCAAAAAAACCCCACCAGAGGGACGTGTGACCCATAAACTGGAGAGTGGAGCAACCATGGGGGAGGTAGGGGGAGAACAGTACCATCAGACACACACAAATGCCATGCGCCTTTTCCACAGGCTCAGCGACCTGCCAGACCCCAACAAAAGAAGATCTGTCCCAAAGTCACCCTCAGTCACATCCAATACCTAGCATCTTATGGCTTCATGTCCTAGAGTCGTGCACATAGATTCTCCCTGCCCATCCCTCAAACTCCTGTACATGTGGAGGGGAGCAGCCTTTGAACCACAGGAGCTGAAACAGAGCTTCCCTGCCACTTGTCATGTCCTTAGAGGATGTGGTAATCCAAATGGTAAATCCTTTTGGACTATATCAGTGAGAACTGGGGACCTTTAAGTTCGCACCACAGCATCCACACAGGGACATGTCAGTGCAGCTCTCTGCTGCGCCCTGCTGTTCACACCCCCTGTAGTCTGAACTGTGGGGAGTGTAGACATACCCTAAGTCCTCTCATTACAGACTTGCTGCGCTAAATAGAAACTTGAGGGAGGTCAGAATTTTGCAAGCCAAACATGAAAGTTTCAGACAAGAGAAACCGATGTCATCCAGGAGCAAGTGCCCACTGTTACACTACAAAAGTCTTCAAAATTCTGCTTCACGTATTCTCACGTATTCTCACCTAAGACATACGATGCCTTATCTGTAGGACTTTGATAGAGTGTTGCTAGATGACTCACACTAACTGGAATAAAAACACCAGGTAAAATATGACTATTGGACGAAGTGATTTTTCTTCTCTCCCTGCCCCTGCCTTACTTCCCTCTGGAGTCTAGGAGGCTAGCTGATTGGAGACCTGTAGTGTCAAGTATATCATTTTGACTGCTGATACAATAAGTTAAGATTTATAACACCGCTGGTGAGCCAGCAACACTAACTCAATTTCTTGGTCTCATTATTTGCAATGAACCATAACTCAGCACCAGGGTCACGCAGCCCTTGTTATCCATAAATCTGTTAATACTGAAGTAGAGAGAGCCTTTTCCTCCATCTGAATTTCCTTTTCTAAAGACATGAGAGTGGTGCCCCCAGATGTCAACTGTGGGGAATATTAAAAAAACAGAGATAAAAATAGTCAAAACATCTGAAGGGTCTGCTGTAGCTTTTCCCTCTCCAACCTTTGTATGTCCAAAGCCTCTTATGCCAGTGAAGTGCTACTTTTCTTCACAAACGTCCTTTTAAGTATCAAAACACATTCTTCATAAGCTACAGTGGTTTGCAGAGGCTTGTCACTTACATAGCTAGGCTATTTTACTGGTCCCTTAGCCTCTTTTTGAGCATATAAATCCATATCAGATAAAAGCCCTAAGCATGCACTGGTTGGATTTTATCCTGCAATATTGTAAAATAATTTCCATTTGTAACTGCTGAAATAGCTTTCCAATACTAGAAAACTGCACCAGTTAATTTCCATTCTTGTGTGACAGGTGGAAGGTTACTAAAAGGAAAGGCTGAAGTGCCCAGAAGTTTTTCTTGTAAAAACACCAGGGTACGATGGAGCATGTGGTGATGATGATACTGTGGGGACAAACTACTTGTCATTAAAAACCCACATCCCAGACTATGCCACATAGAAGTAAAACCAAACATTTCTTGCTTACACAAAAGCATTACATTATTTTAGCTTTTACAAAAACAAAACACTGAAAAAAAAATCCACTGCAGTCACTAAAATAATGTGTTTCTAAAATTCAATCTTGAAATTCTCTAAATAAACTAACTCCTTAAAAATTCCAAGTAACCATTCCAGTGTCTTGGTCTGTGACCTAAACCGATTTAAAAATAAAAAAAAGATGCAGAGCCTAAAGGCTAAAACCTCTTCCTCCATACACCCTGTTTTTGCCAAGTTATTGGCTTTATGTGAAGTTCCCCATTTGGATATCTTGTATTATCCTAACTCAGTAGGGTGATCTAGAGAATTCTTTGAATTTCATCTCCTCTGTGCTACCTTGACCCAGCAAAGTAAATTAGGACTATGTCAGATCTTCTTGAATTTACAATTTTCATCCTCTATCACTAGCTTAATTCCAGTTATTCTTCCCTATGCTTGTAGCTTACACACCAGCCCAATATATGGGCTTCTTTCCCCTTAGAACTCCATCCTGATCCCAAAGGTGCATCCCTTCAAAAACCTGAGCATGTCTTTGATACCACCTGCAGACTGGGCACATCCAGGCCTGCATTTGTTAGACCCTCACTTAGACTGTTGGGCCATCACTTTCAAGTAGTTGTAGGTGAATTTGGGGCTTTGGGATAGAAAAAACAACCCACATTCTGTTGTCTCCTAATCCCCCATTTTTGTGCATGCTAAAATGTGGTGCTCTGTTATTGGCATTAGAGCACTGTGCATACTCTGACTGTGACAATGCCTTCTAGGGGGACAGTTTCTCTAGATGGTGGGGGAGGGGGGAGACTTGGGAAAACGAGCTGTTGCATGAGCCAGTGGTGATTATGAAAGAAAGTAATGGTACTTTACCTAAACTGGATGTTTCTGCTTAATTTTTTTTTTTTAAAGCAAGTAGTGAAATAGCAATTGCACTTCTGAGTTAATGCTCCCGTGGCCTTCAATTGCTTTCAAATTCAGAAAGTTGTTTAATGCAAGTTTAAAAGTTGACTGCTTCTTAAAATGAAAGCTTACATTCTGAAGAAATTGCAGTGGCTCAATCTCTCCCCTGCTGCTTGCCGCAGCGGAGTGAGCGGGCATGGGGAAGCTCAGATTGCTGTGGTCCATGATTTATGTGTTCTATGTGTAGATGTTAGACTGGCAGCACTCTATTTATCAGACACATGCAGCAGTCACTCTTCTTTCTGACAAACTGATGGTCGCTGAACGAATTACTTACTTGGAATAAAACAGGTGTCTGGGTCGAACATGAGTTGTGTCCATCCTTCCTTTCTTTTCCAATGCTAGCCTCTATGGTGGACATTTTGAATAAATAATCTATGTTAAGTGCATTTTTCCAGAACATTCCCTCTCCTTCCCCTCTTTTCATTGGAAATTTGAGGTAATCGCTGACTGCTCATGGGATCTCAGGCAGAGTGGCATTCTAGTTCTCCTGCTTATCACTCATCGCAGTAATGGCCTGTCGCAGCTCACATGATAGGAACAATCCTTGTGCATGCTTCCATCTCAGCTCCAAAAGTTCCAACATCACAGCTTCATTTTGATTTATCAGGACCTCTGAATTTGTGATTTTTTTGCATGGGCCTTTTTTTACTATCTGCCTTGGTCTGGGAGGTTGCAGTCTTTCCTTTCAGATGCAGATCTTTCCACCATTAGCCATGTTTTTGTCACTTCAAGATTAGACTACTTTACTTTAAAACCATTCTGAGAATGAAGCTGGCACAGAATGGAGCGGCTTGCTTATTAAGCATAGCATCTCTCTGGGAGCATAAGAACTGTTGCTCCGGGACCTGCACTGGTTGCCCATTGGTGTCTGGAAGGAGCTTATGGTATTGGTTAACCTAATAGGTGTGCAATTAATGCTCATTTAAAAAAAAACGTTAATTTGAGTTAATTGCATGTGTTAACTGTGATTAATTGACAGCCCTAATATCAACATTAATGGTTCAGAAAGCTCTTCACCCAGCTCTTTTAAGACTCTCAGATGCAAGTTATCTGGACCCGCTGATTTAAAATGTTGAACTTTAATAGCTGCTGTTTAACATGCTCAGTTACTGTTGGAATGGAAAATATTTCAAAATCATCATGTGGTATGAATAAGTCATCTGGATTTTTCCCAAATGCAGAACAAATATTTATTGAATACGTCTCTCTATTC
Organism: Chelonia mydas; assembly: GCF_015237465.2. Lineage (NCBI taxonomy): Eukaryota > Metazoa > Chordata > Testudines > Cheloniidae > Chelonia > Chelonia mydas. Next base: position 173,218,970 of record NC_057850.1, on the reverse strand, counting down.
TGCATCACTATTGACATTACTACCATTTTCATCTGACAATGAAACAGTACCAATGTTAGGGTTCCCAATTTTCATTCACATTTTCGTCCCAGCTAATGTGTGTCAGTTGTTTGCAGCTTTGTGAAAGTGCCCATTTTAAAGCACCAAATGTATTAGTGGTTGGGACTCTATTCTCTTTGCACATAATATCAAATCACTTGCACCTAAGCAACAACAACTAATTTTTAGTTCTGTGATCATTTTTTTTATGAAAATGAGGTTGAATATAGAATTCCCCCACTGGGGATGCAATATTTCAAATTAGGAAATTCATCTAACTTTTTGAAATTCTAAGAATGTTTTAATACTGGCAGCATGAGACCCCAAGCATGTAATTCAGATTGAAATTCTCCATAATAAGGCAGCTTTTTTGTCCCTTATGCATTAGATACTTGTTTAAAGAGCTGGTCATCTTGATCTGTAGTGTGATTAAGTAGTCTGTAAAAGACACCAACTAGTCACCACTAGCACTCCATCTTGTGCTTTGTCTGTTAGAACATTGACCTATAAGCATTGATGATCACTTGCTTCTCAGTTGGCAGTGACTTGGAAATAGGTGATGTCACTTTTGACAGAGTGGCATTCCTTATTACCTTTTGCACAGTAAATCATTCCTAAATAGATTTTATCCAGTGATTTTTTTTAACATTCCCGTCATACAAATCTTACCACCAGGTTTAAGTAATACCAGCTAGATTGAATCAATGCTCATAAATGACAATACTAATATCTTTTATTTATTATCTAGGGTCCTAGCATTGATGTATAGGCAACTCAAGAATTTCTTCTCTACACATCCTTTGGTGCCTTGATCGGTTTTAATCGTGATTTTGTGCTAAATGAGTGTTCCTTTGTCTGCTTTTCACTCTCACCTTTTAACACCCTAATCCATTTAGCAAGCTTGTCTCCATGACTATTGGTTCCCCTGATCTGGAGATGGAAGTCCTTCAAACTATATGGCCTCCTCTCCCCATAGAAGATGGCCCAATGTTCCACAAAAACAAAGTTTTTCTACACCACTTAGACAGCATTTCACTTCCAGAACATTCTGCTTTCTGTTTTCTTTTGCTTGCGAGACAGGAAGAATCTCAGAGAAGATCACCTGAACATTTCTCTCCTTCAGCACCCTTCCAAGTTCACTGAAGCAGGATGTAATCTCAAAGATCCTCTGAAGCAGTTTTGTTAGTGGTGATATGCACTGTTGCCAGTGGATCCTTCCCCATGGACTTCAGAAGCCTATCCAGTCTTGCAGTCACATCCCCTGTGCTGGCTCCAGGAAGACAGCACACTGGTCCTATTGTCCACCTGTCCCTTGCAGAACCTTCTCTCCATTCTTCTTAGCATAGAATCCCTGACAAGGATAGTCTGTTTTTGGACAGTTGGAGATCTTTCTGGTCACACCTAATGGTCTTGCAGGTTGGCCCAAGCAGTCATCCTCAGGCATGTCCTAGTGATAAAACAACCCCACCAGAGTGCCCTTCTGAGGCAGCACAGCAAGCATACCTGCCTCACTTTCCTCTTCTGCCCATGAAAGGAACATAGTCTGTATCTGGCACAAAGCCTGCCTCTGGACATAATTTATTCACATACCCCACTGTAGTAGTTCCCAAATACATTGTAATAAAATCATTCTCCAGTTTCCCCAGTAAGCATAAATATACAGCAGGTTCTTCTCATTCCCCTCGCCACGGACATTATCAGCAAGTCACCACCCAAGAGTCCATAGCAGCACTTCATTCTCTGTTCCTTTGGCTCCTGATCTAGGCCCCACTCTTCAGGTCTCTCTGCCAGTCTTCAAGCAGCCCTTCACTCAGGTCTTCACCCCAGGGCTCCTCCTCTTGTAACATTCCACTTCTCCAGGCCTCCCTGCCGGTGAATCGTGCCCCTGCTCAGGGAATCCACCATCTCACAAGAACCCTCTTGCTTCTGGGCTCAGCTTCCACTGACAGTCACTGGACCATGCTGGACCACTCCCCTTTTCCTAGGAGGCCAGTGCCTGAGCCTTCTGCTTGTCAAGGGTTCCAGCTTTGGTCAGTTCTGCTCAGCAGTTCTGTTCCAGGTCTCTGCAGAATTCAGCTCCCTTTACCAGGGAGCTCTCTCCCAAGCCACTCTTTCTAGCTCTTCCTTGTTGCTTCTCTCTCTCTACTCTTGGTTTCAAGCATTTCTCACCTGCATCTTCATGACTCTCTCTCAGGCACTAACTTACCAAGTCTCTCTCCTGTAGGGTCCAGGTGCCGGCGTAAGCCCAGTTGAGAAGTAGCTAATAAGTCACAGGCACACTGGCTCTTGTTCCCTTTTAAAGAGCCATTCTCCACCTGTGACCTTGGGTTTACAACCTCCTCAACTCAAAGTCCTCAAGCTCTCTGAGCCTGCTCTGACGAGTCTTCTGGAGTCTGGGAAAGAGCTGACCCATTACAAGATGGATGGCTTCTAGTCTCCTCTTCCCTGCTTGGCTTCCTGTTCCTGCTTAAATAGGTCAGTCCTAGGGTGGAACAGGGAGCCTCCTTGATTATCCCCAGGCTGCTCTGATGGGGAGCTCCTGGGTTTCCCTTAAAGGAGTAGTAACCTCCTTCACATGGCCCTCTAAGAACACACCATACAGACCAAACATCTGGGCAGATCAAGGAACAAAATAGTCCATTCATTGTATTTAGTAAGTTACTTTGATTTCTTGAACAATTTTCATTTTTGTCATGCTTATGTATTGCCCTTTTCTTCAATGACCCTTGGCTACCTCTTTGCTCTTAACTAGAATGTTGACTAGATTCTCAGCTTGACAGCTCTCACCGAGCTGCTTTTCCTGCTGACTCCAAGGCAAAAGGAGCTGTTCACTCTCATCACAGATTTCTCCAGAGACTTGCCCTTGTCTGGGTTAGCATTTTCTTCTTCATAAATGCCCATCCAAATTGAGCAGATACACAGTAAATTCAGTAGCTCCTTGGCTTTAAGTGGCACCTGCTTAAAATTCGGTGCCAGCACCGTTATCTGTCCTCCCTTCTCTCGTTTAAAAAAATGGTTATGAATTGCTTCTGAAATGTATTTAAGGGTATCCCAGCACTTGTCTGGCCAATGGATTTATAGTTACCTGAAGATGGTAGAGCTTGGGTTACTGCTGTCCAGCAAACAAACACATGGAACATTTTAGTTGGTCAATCAAATTGCATAGCTCGTTATCTAGAGACTGGTTTATAAAATAAAATAACCTTATTTATTCTGTAGTATCATATTTCATTAGTATAACATCTTAGAAGCTGTAAGATGAATACTAAAATCATAGAATATCAGGGTTGGAAGGGACTTCAGGAGGTCATCTAGTCCAACCCCCTGCTCAAAGCAGGACCAATCCCCAATTTTTGCCCCAGATCCCTAAATGGCCCCCTCAAGGATTGAACTCACAACCCTGGGTTTAGCAGGCCAATGCTCAAACCACTGAGCTATCCCTCCCCCCCTAATGAAAATAATCTCTTCATTAGATTATTTGGGATAAACTTCTAAATCACGAATCAATGTTATAATCCCCAAAACAGTAATAAAAAATAATGCTCTTAAAGTTGTACTCCATAGTTCTTGGGGAACTTCTTAAAATATGTAAAATGGAAAACTATCCCCTACGGTCCATGGTGTATACAACCCATACACGTGTGTATGCAGTCTGCCTCTATGACCAAATGGTTCTCTTGCAAATATTTCTTGGCCATGAGTGATTCAAAACCTACCCTGATCACTGGAAAACAAATACATTTATTTTATACATAATCTTTGTAACAAGAGCCCATGTCCCCACCATGACATTTTCTTCTGGGTTTTCCCCACAAAAATGCCAGGCTGAAGTACAGTCTATATAGAAAGGGTTAAAGTTTACAAGCAAATGGTTATTTAGACTTTATGGAAGTCACAAGCATATCATTAAAGTACATAACCCCAAATCCCTCACTTAAAACTCAAAAGGAAACTTTTACCCTTACCACAACACTTCTCAAGTTTTCAGTCAGTGACTTTTGTTTTCAAAGGCAACTTAATAAATTAGTCCATAACATATCCCTGAATAGAATAGTTTGGGGTTTTCTAGTACAAATTCATGTTTTTTTAAAAAAATAGGTACTTTAATATACAAAGTCATCTTAATGAAGGAGGGGAGTGAGGTGTGCCCTATCTAGTAGCTTGGGGTCTTGTGGGCTTAGGGGGGGGATCTCAAATTTACAACTTCTTTTATCCAGCATTGCACTAGATAATGGAAATAGCCTTGTAAAATGTGAGGGCTGCAACAGTCAGACTGGACTGCACAGGTATTGGTTGACAAACATCCAGGTGTAGGAGCTGACAGGTCTCATCACTTTTCAAGGGAGCTTCGTGGCAGGGTCAGCCTCTGCAAAGCACCTTTGTGGCTTGATGTGGGACTATTCAACCTGCTTCAGTTTCCTTCTGGGTCACCAGTGGTCATCAGCCCCCTCTGTTATGGCCTGGTGCTGTTGTGACTTAGCCTGATAGCTAAATACAGCCAAAGTTCCAGTCCTTCAGGGAGTATCAAAGTTCCAAAACAAATACAACAGTCAAAGAGGAGAGTCATCCATGGCTGGATCCAGCCTGTCTCTTCTAGCTAATGCTCATCTGGGCTCCCTGCTTCAAGCCTTCCTTCCCTTGGGAAGGAACTACTTCTTGACCAGTGTGGGAGAACATCGCATCATACACCCTCCTCAAGACAGTTCCCAGGGCACTGTGAGCTGATGTTAGCACCCTCACTCCCAGGAGAAGCCTGCGTTCTGGAGTGCCTTTCCCACCCTATGTTGTATCTTGTATGTGTATGGCTGAAGGTACAAGTATCATCGCATGAGCTGGGGGTTTGCATCCTTCAGTGCATTAAGCCACATCAGAGGGGCATTGTTTGTGACCAAGGTGAAGAGGCTTTCGAGGAGGTAGCAGCAGAGGGCGTCCATGGCCTCCCTTCAGCACCAGTGCTTCATTCTCAATGGCAACATGAGCCCTGTCCTGGGGAAGCACTTTGTGCTTCTGTACAGAACCAAGTGTTCCACCCCATGGATTTCCTGGGACAACAGTGCCCAACTGCACTTTGGAGGCATTGATCTGGAGGATAAACTCCGTTGGACATAAGAGTGATATAGAATGGGTTTCTTCATTACTTCCTCAAGGGGAGGTGTTTACCAATGGAAGAGGGACTAAGGGGCTTTCAAAACTCTTCGAGCAGCAGCATCGACTCCTATAGGGGGTGTCTCTGGCTTCTTGCTATGGTGGGCAACTGAGAGAATCTCTGGCTGGCTAGAACTACTCCCCCCAAACTAGCCCTGCCTTTTCACTCTGCCCTTTATGATTCTCTGGGTCCTGGGCCCTATCCCTTGGGGTCTCATTGAATCATAGAAATTTAAGGTTGTTTCCAGTTCTACAAGGTCATCTAGTCCAGCTCCCTGTGCTGAGGCAGGACCAAGTACACCTAGATTATCCCTGACAGGTGTTTGTCTGACCTGTTCTTAAAAACCTCCAAGGATGGGGATTCCACAGCCTCCCTCCATAACTTGTTCCAATGCTTAACAATCCTTTGTAGTTGGAAAGTTTTCCTACTAGCTAACCTAAATCTTCCTTTCTGCAGATTAAGCCTATTGTTTATTTCTTGTCCTACCTTCAGTGGACATGTAGAACAATTGATCACCATCCTCTTTATAACAGAAGTTAACATATTTGAAGACTGTTCAAAGACTGTTCAACTCTCTGTCAAAGTGGGGGCTCTGAGTCCAAGGCTGGCAGTACCGCCTAGTGGCGATACTCTGGACTGTGTCATGCAGTGGTGAGAATCAATGGCTGCTTTGCCTAGCAACTGTAGTCAATGGCTGTGTTGTGCTACGGTGATAATCCACAGCCATATTGCGCAGTGGTGGGAAGTCAGTGGCTGGGGGTAGGGGAACGCAGGCCTTCTCTGCTCTATTGGATTCCAACCCAGAGCCCAAACAAACAATCATTCAAAATGGGTGGCCTACGGGGCGGGTGCCCCTATGACTGTTCACTGCCACTTCCTCCCCCACCTTCTGTTCCTCTTCTGGCCAGTATTTTGTTTGTACACATTATCACGCATTGGTTGGGGAAAATATCTGCTTAGGCAGGGGAGCGCGCAGCCCTGCGTTCTGAAAATCCCATATTTAGATGCTTACATTGCCCCGTGCCATGGAGAGAGAGATGCCTACTTGCCATCTGTTCTGGTTCTGAAAATTCTTCTAGGCATGGGCCACTCAGGAAGTTCATTGTGCAGTGCTGAGTGGGGCAGCATCTAAATACCTTTAAAAATCTACCCCATAGCCAGTATTTCCAATTTGTGAAAGCCATATTCAGCCAAGAAGCAAACATTTTTTCCCCTTTGAAAGGACTTGACAGGACATAAATGAAAAAAACAGAATTTTCCCAGAATGGACAACAATTTAACTTTTGAATTCAAGTATTCAGTGGTCTGGTTTGCTTTTTTAAGTATACTCAAAAGTTGGAAAGGATATGTATGGTGTAGCTTCTATGACTGTGGCTTACTTTTGCCATGTTGACTAAAATCATGGACCACAAATAATTGTTCAATATTGTAACAGTAAAATGAGTCTTCTAGTTTTACCTTAACTCTTAAGAGCCAGATATCTCCAGCAGAAGAGGCATGGGCTGGAGATTAAAGTACAGGATTAGGGAACAGAAGACTTGAGTTCTACTCCTTGCTGTACCATTATAACCAAGGGCAAAATACTGAATTTTGGCCCCTTCTTATCCCATTTTGTAGATTGGTAGAAAATACTTACCTCACAGCAGTTATTTGAAGTTCAAGTTCATTAATAGTTGTAAAACACCTGGAGATCGTCAGATGGAAGGTGCAGTAAGAGGGTGAAGTGTTAACTTTCTAGGCCTGAAATGTGTAGCTCTTTTAAAATAGGAAAATATAATCCTTACACTATAAAGATGTTGTGTCTGACTTCTGCCAAATTCAATCTAGCTTCTTTAGCATTTTGTATCGCCATATTCCCTGTGCATATACGACTTACCATATACTACTTATTGTATCCTAAATGTGTTTTTTAGAGAGGATAAGTGACTACGTGATGGTGTGATGCTTTCTTGGGGCATCCAGAGCTGTAAGTCACCCTGTCATCCTTCTGCCTTAGCAAAAAAGTGATTTGTCGGTGCAACACTGTATGGCAGCTCCCTGCCAGCCTATGCTGTTAGCCAGCCAAACAAACAGTCCTAAGACTGCCCATCCTAACTGTGCCTTGCAGATTACCTCTTGGTGTACTTCAGTTCTAGAACTCTCCAGAAGAGTCTTCCTGCAGTATCCAGCCCCTGTAACTGGATGCCCACAGAAATACCAAGTCTGCTGTCTCCAGAGACAGAATACATACCAGCCTGCTGGTTCAGTTGAGGATGCACACCTCCCTTTAATATAACAGCACAGAGATGAATTCATCATAAAACAACAAAAAGTGTATAAATAAAGTACAGATTTAAGTGATACTAAGCAGAGATAATGAAACAGCAAATGGTTACAAAAAAACCACAAAAGTATAATCGTGCTTCCTACTGACTAAAGCTTAGCTCAACAGGTTACAATCCTTGTCTAATGCAGCCTTTCACCTACAGCCATTTCTTAGCATCACCCACCCCACATGGTTAGAGATCCACCCTTCATGGAATGCAAAAAGCACTGACCTCTTTGTCCCTTCAGTGATGGATAACAAGATGTGTTTTTGCTTCTCCTTATATTTGCCAAAGTTCATTGTCTTTATCTCAAGAGTCAGGACAACCCCCTGTCATTCTGACTGGTTTGTCCTCCAGTATGCTGTGGTCATACTGTTTGTTCATCCTCCTGAGAACAGACGTTTACTTCAGATGCAAATGAACTGCCCATTGTCTCTGGCATCTCCATGGTCAATTTACATTAGAAACACAGGACAAACTTGTTTATCAGCTCTGCCACCAAAACGTACTTAAGGAATATATTTCCAGCACACATACATAACTCTTTACACACCACCTATATATACAACATGCAGTGATATTAATGACTGGTATGTCACCAGATTTCATTTGATGCGTCACATGACACGCTTTACAGACAAATACCATGACAGCACTGTGTAAGGCAGGGGTGGGCAAACTACGGCCTGCGGGCCACGTCCGGCCCCTGGGACCATCCTGCCCGGCCCTTGAACTCCCGGTCGGGGAGGCTAACCCCTGCTGTCCCCCATCCTCTGCAGCCTCAGCTCGCCGTGCCGCCAGCCCTCTGGGTGGTAGGGCTGCAAGCTCCTGCTGGGCAGCGCAGCTGTGAGAGCTGCCTGCCTGCCCTTGTGCTCTAGACTGCGTGGTGGCGTGGATGATTCTGGCCGGGCGGCATGGCTGCCAGTCCTGGTGCTCTGAGCGGCATGGTAAGGGGGTGGGGAGTGGGGAGGTTGGGTAAGGGTCAGGTGGTTCTGGGGGGCAGTCAGAGGACAGGAAACAGGGGCTGGTGGGTTGGATAGGCGTGGGAGTCCCAGAGGGCCTGTTAAGGGCTGGCGGTGTTGATAGGGGTCGGGGCAGTCAGGCGACAGAGAGCCGGGGGGAGGTGGATGGGGGGGTCCCGGGGGACAGTTAGGGGCGGGGGTCCCAGGAAGGGGTGGTCAGAGGACAAGGAGCGGGGGGTGTGTGGGTTGGATGGATCAGGGATTCTGAGGGGGACAGTCAGGGGGCGGGAAGTGGGAGGGGGTGGATGGGGGTGGGGGACAGGCTGTTTGGGGAGGTCCTCCATACAGTTTCAGAACCCCGATATGGCCCTCAGGCCAAAAAGTTTGCCCACCCCTGGTGTAAGATGTAGTGAGTAAGTCAGGCCTGAGAGGAGTTGCAGTACATTAGGACTCCTGCCAGTAAGTACTGAGAGGCTCTTGGCATCACAGATAGATAGTTTTAAGGTCAGATTCAGACACAAACTGATTTTAAACTGACCGGGACTAGGTTCATGTCCAGGCACCTCAGTACTCAGATTGCAACGCTCCAGATTTGCCTAAAATCTTTAGATTGTCATTTCTAAATCAGTATATTTATTTAGGCACTAAGCTCAGAGAAGCAACATTCAGCATTCTTACATGGAGAGTACAAATGTATTGATATTTAATGTCTTTAAAGTGTTTGCAGTTAGAGCCGTTCAGAACCTGCAAGTAAACTAATTCATGGTCAGGGAGCTGAATTAAATTCGAGACGTGTTATGACACTAATCAAATTGATGGGTCAATATTTAAAATACTTACTCCCTGGTAGTTTAGGTAATGTGTCAGTGGACTAGATCATTACTTTCCAAGCATTCTACAAGTTTGAGCTACGCTACCATAAGCACAGTCCCTGCTAAGCAGTTTGGATTAAATTGTGTGAAAAGTGTCTACCCAATAAAGCAAGTCCTGCTGTAACAGTGTCTTTCTTGAGTGATTTCCCATTTACAGCAGCCAGTTGGCAGTTAATTTCATTAAGAGCTTCACTGAATCACAGCTTAGCCACTGGATCAAAGGCATTTTTTAAGATGTCTGCTGTTACGGTTGTGGGGGGAGAGAGCTATACCTGCTCTGAGAGCCTAATTTTCTAATCCTTGCCTAGAAGGGGCCTTCTCCCTGATTAGGGTTCCCCAAGGATGCCTAGTCTGCTTTGCATTATCCCATCTTTTCTCACTGATTTCTGTATCTGCAGGCCCAGGATGGCCCTTCAAAGATCTGACTGTATGGCAGGAAATACCTTAGAGTTTATTAGGTGGGGCTTGTCTGGTAGGGCAAGAGCAAGAGCAGGTGTTATGACTGACCCTCGTGAGGCACAGATATGCTTCCAATCCCTTTCTACAATTACAAGTCAAGAGAATGTTGGACCCTGATCCAGATTCTCCCTACTAACTGACCTCTTTTCATCAGGACTGTGACTATGGGATAAGTCACTTGTCCCCCACAAACATAGGAGATAAGGAATCGATTAGTGGGGTAGTTTGCAGAAGGTCTGATTTTTACTAGATAGCCTCCAGCTAGAGTACGGGCATATCCTAGGTTTGAACAGATAAACACAACCTTTGGGAGCTTTGGCCTGTGTCCATAAGAGGACAATTTTTTAATCTCTGAAGCCATCCACAGTTACCCAGTTTCTGCATATAAGCCGCTTTTGTGGTGCAAGGCTGTTAAAGGCCCATCAACAGCATCAAAATGTGAAAAACAGGTGCTCCAGAGCTCAGCTATGAGTCTCTGCCTTTTATTCCTTTGCCAGTTCAATTCCTTGGCCTTCGGCTCTAGCTTGCTGATGAGACTTTGATAATTTTTCTTTTCCAGACTACTCTGCTGCTAAATAGTCCTGTCTACTATATAGTTTTTGCCAGCAAACTCAAGGTGTAATCTTCATGGGAAGAATGTCCCAAAACTGTTCTAGACAGAGGTCCACTGCTTCCATTTACAGTAGAACCTCAGAGTTACGAACTGACTGGTCAACCACCCACCTCATTTGGAACTGGAAGTAAGCAGTCAGGCAGCAGCAGAGACAAAAAGAAAAGAAAAGAACAGTACCATATTGTGTCAAACATAAACTACTAAAAAAAGGGAACATTTAAAAAAAGGTGTGACAAGGTAAGAAAACTGTTTCTGTGCTTGTTTCATTTAAATGAAGATGGTTAAAAGCAGCATTTGTCTTCTGCATAGTAAAGTTTTAAAGCTGTATTAAGTCAATGTTCATTTGTAAACTTTTGAAAGAACAACCACAATGTTTTGTTCAGAGTTATGCACATTTCAGAGTTACGAACAACCTCCATTCCCGAGGTGTTCGTAACTCCGAGGGTGTTCTGTATGGACCATAGCGCTGGTTTCACAGTCCTGCAGTCTGAGCCACTGCCTGTAGCTGTGTTCCATTAGAGAATTATTTCTTCTGGAACTTGAGCTGCTACGTCTCCTCAGATTGCCAAATGAGGAGGCAGGTGCCGCCTCTGTCTGCTGTCACATGGGCAAGACCGTAGAAAGCTCTTGGGACTGGAGAAGGAGGGAAACTTGGTTACTGTTATACTTCATCAGAGTCTCTGCCCTCCTCGCAGTCCTCTCCTATAGGGCAGGGGGATTCTCATTGACTTGCTGATTCTTATGAAAAATAAACATTAACTCATCCATTTGAGCCTACCTGCATTTCTTTCATCATGGGGTAGCACAGTCTCCATTTATTTCTTCCACACTGCTCTCCTGGGACTTGGTGGGAGAAAGGGGAATTGCAAAGGTGTAGTTCATTATATTTATCAGTCTGTTTAGCACCATTGCATTTGCAATCCTGTCCTTTGGTTTTGATATGATGCAGCAAGGGTATGTGCTAATGGATTGCCAGCTGCTTAGGATGTGGGCCTCGTCTTGTTTTTTGAACCAAGCAGTCCTCTAGGTCTTGTGGAAATCACTGAGACTGGGGTCATTGCATGATTCCATGGCGATCTGTGGAGGAGTGTCCACTCAGGGTGTTGTATTAATTTTGATGGAAAAAATGGGTCCAAAGCATCAAAGACATAAACGTGATCCTATTACTGTCCAACATTAAACGGTTTTAAACAAGATTCAGGCTTAGGTATACATAGAGCCCAGCCTGCTTAGTACTATGGCAAGCACACCATTAAACATCTTTTTAACCTTTTATTAAAGATCCAGAAAAGTAAAGCAGCTAGAGCATTTCACATATAAATGATTAAGTATGGCTTTCATTCTAACATCCCTTGTTCTTCTTCGAGTGCTTGCTCATGTCGATTCCATTCTAGGTGCGCATGCACCCATAGTCATCAGAGATTTTTGCCTTAGCGGTATCCGTAGGGTCGGCTGTGGCGCTCTCTTGAGTGCCGCGCTCATGCGTTGGTATATTAGGCGTCACCGGCCCTACACCCTCTCAGTTCCTTCTTACTGCCCATGGGGTGGTTAGTCAGAGCACCTTTCCCTTGCCTCGCAAGGGCTAGCAGTTCTTATACTTCGGTCTTTGAGCCTTAAAGCCTTGTAAATAGTTTTACAGTAGTTATTTAGTAAGTAGTTTAAGTAGTGTAGTTAAATATAAAGTCCCAGCGGAGACTTTGCTCCATGCAGGTTTTAAGCCCTGCTCTGACTTTAACAGGCCTGTGCCTGTTAGTGACCCCCATAGCAGCTGCCTCAAATACTTGGGGGAATCGCATGTGAAGGAGAAGTGTCACATCTGTGAGAACTTTGGTCCCAGAACTCCGAAAGAGCGCGACATCCATTTGAGGACTCTCCTCATGGAGGCTGCTCTCCGCCCAGCGTCCGAGCCTTCCCGGCCAGACTCTGCCCCTAGCACTTTGGCCTCAGTGCACATTGCACTCCCGTCACTGGGCTTCGCCCGTCACCGCTCCCCATCACCGGCGCCTAAGTAGAGGTGGAAGAAGAGTGACTCCCCGGCACCAAGCAAGAAGGGCAAAGGACCCAGTTCTGGCAGACAGCCCACACCGGAGCCACATGGGGACGCCCTCTCAATGGGACGCCCTAGCCTCCCGAGGGATCCGCCACCGACTCCAGGGAGCGGTAGGGGACCCAGACTGGTGTCAATGCTGACGCCTTCCCAGGTTCTTCCGGCGCCCAGAGAGCAGAGGCCTCTACCAGTGCGGCTGGCACCGCATGTGTCACAGGTCACGACAAAGGCTCCTAGTGAGGGCAAGCCAGCAGTAAAGACCCCCCAGAGGGCAAGCGAATGACGTTGGTCTCCAGAGACAAGGCAGTCTCCGCCTCTACACCCCAGGTCTCTGTCTTCTGTGGGAAATCCTACATCACCGGCACCGCACTCGTGGTCTCCGCCCTCTCAATGCGGGTTGCCTGGAGGAAGGCACTGGTCCCCATATCGCCGGCAGCAATCATCCTCCTGCCAGCCATCTCCCCGGTGCAGATCCCCATCTCCCAGACAGTGGGAATGGTCTCTGTCATGGTACCGATTCCCCCAAGCCCTGGCACTGATCCTCCTACTCGAGGCACCAGTCTCCTGTGGCGACAGTTAGCCGTGAGATGCAAGCTTCAACAGCCCCTCTGTGGTCACCGGAAGGTTGTTCCTGCGGTTCAGAAAGGGAATTCAGCCCTTCAGTGACAGCACTGGCATGATTGGGCACCTGAGGCTGTGTCGACCTCTGCAATGCCGTTGTGGCAGCAAGGTCAGTGGCAAGCACAATGGCCTTACTGGAGTGCGTGGGGCATGCCTGTGATGCTGATGCCTCCATCAGTACATTCCTTGGCCTCCGCCTCAGAGCAGCAACCTACAGCTCCGAGCTTGGTGCCAGAGGCAAACTCGAAGGCTGGGGTAGGGGAGCACGTGCCCACCCCAAAACCCTTTTCCTTCCCCGGTGACCCACTCGTCATCCTTGTCCCCAAATGAGGCAGTGGCGGGCCAGTCCTGCACCAGCCTGCCAGACAATTAAAAGAACATCAGGCCGTGCTTCGTAGGGTGGCTACGAACTTGGGCTTTGAAGTGGAGGAGATGGCCAAACAGGCAAACACCCTGTTTATTGTGCTCTTGGCCTCTATCCCCTTCCCTGTTGCACTACCAGTGCACGATGAGGTCCTAAAAATAGCAAAAGCCCTTGGCAAACTCCTTCTTCCATCCTTCCCACCTCCAGAGACTGGATCTTTTTGGAAGAAAGATTTATTCAATGGCCAGCCTTCAGTTCCGGGTGGCCAACCACCAGGCTGTCTTGGGGAGGTACAACTTCAGCTTATGGGACTCCTTCTGGAAGTTCAAGGGCTCACTGCCCCAGGACTCGGCCCAGGAATTTAGGGCTCTGGTGGAGGAGGGCATGACAGCTGCAAGGTGCTCCCTCCAAATGGCCTGGGACGAGGCCAACTTGGCAGCTAGGGTGGTTGCACCAGCGGTGGTCATGAGGTGCAATGCCTGGCTTCAGACCACTGACCTGAAGGTGGGGGACTCCCCAGGTAGACATGTTCGCATCCTGTCAGAACAGGAAATGCAACGTGTTCTGCTTGTTCCAGGGATTGGACAGGTCTCCCTGTCGGACGCCTTTCTGCTCCTGTGGTCGGGGGCTCTGAGGTATGCCTTCCCACCGGTGCCGCTAATCCATAAGGTCCTTTTGAAGATCAAACAGGACAAGGCAAAGGTGATTATGATAGCCCCTGCATACATGGCCTCGGCAGCACTGGTTCGGCACGCTGATGGACCTTTCAGTAGCCGCCCTGCTGCAGTTGCCTCTCTGGCTGGACCTGCTGTCCTAGAACCACAGCAGTCTTCTACACCCAAACCTGGTGGTGCTGCACTTGACAGGGTTGTTTCTTCAGGGCTAAATGCAGAAAAACGGGAATGCTTGGCCCAATTCCAACAGGTCTTGTTGGGTAGCAGAAATCTCTCCACCAGAGCAACCTACCTGGCCAAGTGAAAGAGGTTCACGTGCTGGGCCTCGGACTGAGATATCCGGGCTGAGCAGACCTCGCTGCAGGCGATCCTGGATTATGTTTTGTCCCTCAGGCTCCAAGGGTTGTCCTAGTCATCGGTCAAAGTCCACTTGGCTGCTATATTGGCCTTCCACCCTCCACTCCAGGGCAGGTTGGTCTTTGCTCACGATGTGATGGTCCAGTTTTTGAAAGATCTGAAGCATTTCTACACACATGTCAGGGATCCCATCCCTCCCTGGGACCTCAATGTCATGCTGTTGCAGCTCATGGGTCCTCCCTTTGAACCTCTAGCTTCCTGCTTCCTTCTCCCACTCTTCTGGAAAGTTTCTTTCCTGGTTGCAATAACATCCGCCCGTATGGTCTCTAAGATCCGGGTGCTTACTTCAGAGCTGCCCTATGTGGTGTTCTACAAGGACAAGGTCCAGTTGCGGCCGCATCCATCGTTCCCGTCCAAGGTAGTTTCACAGTTTCATACCATCCAATACATATACTTACCTGTCTTCTTTCCAAAGCCTCATAAATCGGAAGAGGAGCGCAAATTGCACGCCCTGGATGTCAGGAGGGCGCTTGCCTTCTACATCAACAGGACCAAGCTGTTTCGTACGTCAGTGCAGTTGTTCGTTCCTGGGGCAGACAGGATGAAAGGTTGGCCAGTGTCTATGCAGAGGATTTTATCCTGGGTCATGGCCTGTATCTGTTACTCATTACTGCTATGACCTAATAAAGTTGCCTCCAGTGGCAATCATGACTGCCCACTTGACTAGAGCGCAGGCTTCGTCAGCAGCCTTCCTGGCCCAGGTGCCGATTCACGATATCTGTAGGGCCGCTACCTGGTCATCTATCCATATGTTTATGTCTCATTATGCGCTCACCCAGCAAGCCGGAGATGATGCTGGCTTTGGCAGAGCAGTGTTGCAAGCCGCACGACCATGAACTCCAAGCCCGCCGCCATGGATACTGCTTGTGAGTTACTTACTTTTTGTAACTGTTGTTCTTCGAGATGTGTTGCTCATGTCCATTCCATTACCTGCCCTCCTGTCCCTCTGTCGGCACTGCCGGCAAGAAGGAACTGAGAGGGTGTAGGGCTGGCAGCGCCTGATATACCGCTGATCAGTAGCCGTTTGGCCTGATATTCACTGTCATTACAGGATTCCTATGCATGTATTGAACCACAGCTAGTGATTTCAATATATGCGGTGAGCAGTGGCTGCTATGCAGTGTTGTAACTTGGGAAAACTCTTGACATGTTTAGCAAACAGATTCATGGGCAAAAGTACTCACCACCCAGTACTTGCTATCTTTGCTCTGTATACGTTTTCCTGGGTCTTGGACAACTTATTGTGTGTCCAGTAATTCTCATTATAAGCGATAAAGTTCTTAGCTTTTCATCAGCTGATTTTTCCTAATGTCTGAAGTGCCAAACCTCTCATTCAGAAAGTTAAGATGGGCAGAGCACGTACCTAGGGATGTCTGTTGATGGTCCACTGTTAAACACTGTTCAAAACCAGTAGTGTCAGCACATTGGCTGAGGTAGCCTGTCTCTAATACAAACCAGCTGTTACACAGAATGCTCAGCCTTACAATTTAGGGCCAAACTATCATTCTTCTGAGACTGTATAGCGTTGTGGTTTGGGTTCTGTTTTGCTGGAGCATTCCCATGGGAAGACTTTAACTTGGAGGGGCTCATCTCTTCCCTGGGCATAAGATAACCATTGAACCAGAGCACCAGTCTTCATTCTTCTGAGATAAATGCAGACATGAATGTTCCTATTCCCAAACTTTTGCCAATAGACCTAGACTACTGAGCTATACCAGTTACTGTGGGGTTCTTCAATCATCCCTAGTCCAAGCATTTTTTGGACTTCCCTTAGGTGTTCACATTAACTTATCAGATATCAATAGGAGATATGCATGTGTAGCAATGGGAGAATAATGCCCTTTAAAATGCTACCTGTATCTTATTGCCACAGTCTCTCCACATATTGATGTGCTATGTAGCCCAGAATAACAGACACAAAAAGATGGAAAAGATTTAAATAATAACTTTAAATAAATCCCAAGTAACTTCCAGAAAATCTGCCATTGTTAGTGTAGCAGTAATTGCTCCCATGGTTATTCTTTCTAGAGCGATTGACTATTGTATGTATGGAACACTGTACTTCTGTTTTGCATTTCCACAGTTTTTGACGTCTCAGCTGGAGTTTGGAAAGGGAAGCTATTGGAAACGTGCCTAATCCTTTATTGTTGATGGCCAATCAAAACAACGGAGATGTCTTGTCAGATGTAAATAATAGGACACCATATTGTGATGTGCATATTTAAGAGACCACACCCCTGTTTGTAGAGGCTTTATGTTGACATGGGAATCATGTGCCACTTCATCAGTCACTTCATTCTCAAACCAGAGCAATTATAACAAAATCCGGTAAAGTGGAACCAAACCACAAGCGTAACATTAGCTCTGTATTCTGTGCCATCACTTATGAATGAGATATGAAAAGTTCATGCTTACAGTAACTGTGCCCTTGTGACCAATATAGAGAATTCTTTCAGTAAAAACAATATTTTCAACACTATTGCTTTTTTTAAATAGGCTGATCTATGTAGATTTCATTTCAGCCAGCAGAACGCTTTGTATAAAACACTGACCAGTTATAGCAACCCATGACTGGTCTCTATTTCTCAACAATGAATCTTTGGCCTTCCCCTGCTTTGTTTATCTTAATCTTCACAGTGATATATTCAAAGAACTGTCTTTTTCTGACTTGCCTATGTGCTCTTAAAATAGCTTTTTGGCCCATCTAATCCAAATCTTATTTTATCTGCCTTACTTTATCTTCCTTTCTTTTGGTTTTGCTAGCGCTGGATTTCAGAGACCTAATGGGTACAAATAACCTTTTGATCTTTGCCATTTATCCATTCTGCCTCTTTTTCTTGATTTGTAGCCCTCTTTATTGTACATACCTCCTGTAATTCTAGTCTGCTTGAGCAGCCTCTGTGCTGCATTTTAATTTCCTTGTGAATTTAGGGCACAGGTATCAAACTCATTTTGTGAAGAAGGCCTACATTTTATACTGTGGTCCACGGGTTGAGCTATAAACTTAAGACAACACGCTGCCCCTTGATCCACAGTAAATCTCCCAATGATATAGAGAGTTTTGGATTAAGATTAAAGGTAGACTATGACACTCATGTAGTAACTTAATTTGTAGTTATTGTCACAATTGGCATCATTCAGTGGGAAAGCACATTCACCTTTAGGATCACCATGATTTCTTCTTCCCTCTACACTTTTCCCTCCACAAAATCCCCGTGCCCATCCAATGAGCTTCATTCTGACCCCTTTCTCCAGTCAGTTCACCAAAATGATCATCCATGAAATAATGATGTTGAAGCATTATCAATGGACTTCAGAGTTAACGTCCAGTGAGACCAGTGGTTGGGGGAAGGTAGTTCACACATCTGTTTCTGAATGCATTCAGACTCAAGAAGGAAACATTATATTTGTTTAAACTTTTGAATGTGAAAGGAACATCTTTGTAATTGAGGGCTAAAAAGCTGTTTTAAAACTTAAAGTTTGCAGAATTTGGTTAGGGTTAGATCACATAAATGCATCAAGCAGGATGAATCTGGCCCATGATCCAGTTGTTTAACACCTCCATCTGACCATGTTGCTTCAAGTCTCATGACAAATTACTACGAGGGCTCTGGTAGGGTCAAATCAACATGGATGTATTGCAGGCGGCCACTGGTTACTGTGGTCGTACTCCAACCTTAAGCAGGGCTCAGAGAGGGCCACAAACTCAAATCTCCTTGTCCAAATGGAAAACATATTAACCACAGGAAACAAAGCAAATTAAAATTCCCATGCCAGCTAGGGTTACCACCTTGGAAATTCAAGAAAAACTGGCATCCCGCTCCACACAGCGCAAGCCCACTGCAACCTCAACCACAAGGCAACCCCCTCTTCAACAGCCACTTACAGTGTCTAGAGAGATAACACACATAGATAAGATTGATAACATCATTTTCTTACACTGGTCATGTTTCTCCAAGCTGTTTTATTTGTGTCCATCTTCACTGAGATTATTTTTTCCCAAACTGCATTGATTCTATATTTTAACTATATATTTGAATGTGAACATTTTGGAACTTTATACATAAAGAAAATCCACTGAGTCTATTTCTTGAATTTGTATTTGCTGTTTGATTGTGCCGTTTCCAGCAATTTCTTATTTTTAATGGCAACATCATAGAATTCCAGACAGGAATAGCTGAGGTTGCATCTAATACAAAGCTCACTTTTGACCACATCAATACCTAAGTGATTCTTCTCATCAGCCCTAAGGTTTTCCAACAAACTGAAAACTCGCTCCATGAATGCATTACTCGAGGCACAGAAAACATATGCCTGACAATTTTCAAGACATTTGGGGCTTCCACTGCCGTGAAAAATGCACGCCACTTATCAGTAGGTCTGGCAAGACTGTAGGGCAGCGGTACGTAAGAGACAGAATTCCCTGTACAAATCATCCCCATCCATGACAATAGCAGCACTCAATTTCAAAAGGTCTTGCAGCTTCATTAAGTCATCAAATGCTGGCAATTTCTTAGTATTTGGGTATGAAAGTGACTTAACTGGAGAGTCTTCAGAAGAAAACCATTTCTCCAGATAAGCTACTGCTCGATTGTACATAGTTTTTGCTTCATTTCTGAATTTTTCCTGGGCTTCTCTTGGCAAGTGTGGCAAAGCTCTGTTCATCTGGTAACCGAAAAATTCGTCCTTTGCTTTGTCAATCAGCTGGCTTCTGACATCTGACATCAGATTGAAAAGTTCTGTGGCATTCATAGAATCCTTTTCAAGAATGGAGAATGATTTCTAAAAGATGGACATGACAGAATACACAGAATAAATGGAGCACTTGGGAAGTGTCAATTTGTCACTTAATACATGCTCCCGATTTCTGATGAATCTCCAAATCAGCCCGTCACAGTCCGAATCCCCAAGCTCCAAGAAATCCACCTTGATAGCTTACCAGTTCTACAGAAGCCTTTCGACTGCAGTAAAGAAGCTTAACCAGGGAGTGGGCACATGCAAAAGCACTGTCTGATACTTGTGCTCCACAAATTCAAAGCAGGATTTGAGATGCTCTGCTTTTTTTGCACTGCATGAAAACTCATTGAAAATCTTCTAAACCAAATCTTCCACATCAAAGCGGAGGGCTTTCATGCAGTCTTTCCTGCATTGTGTAAAACATGATAGTTGCAGTTAGCTTAGATCATCAGTGGTTGAACAGCTTCCAGTTTAGCAAACGCAGAACAATTCTTACCGTAATTCACAGATGCATTATCGGCACCAAAAGCACTGACATTTCTCAGGTCCAACCCAAACTCATTTATGGCATTAATTATACCTCCTGAAATCAACTCCCATGTCTCATCTGGTTCTTTTCTAAAAGGCCATCGTTTTTCTCTTTCGATGTCAAAAAAATGAGCTGCCAAAGGAAAAAAAAGTCCGGCATCCTTTATTTGAAGCCTCAGTAGCAACTGCGGAGGGAGAACCGCTTTCTTTTAGCTTTTTGACTGCTGTTGCCACCGAAGAGCAGATTGAAGACATTCTCAACTAGTCTTTCAATTTTTGTTCTTCCCTGCTTCGTTTTATTCGCCACAGCAGAATCAGCATGTAGCCATGTCACTAATTTGGTGCCACAGTCCATTGACAAAAACCTGTAGTTGTACTTCACTCCATGAAAGATGTTGGCCAATTCCCACAGCCTTGTCTTTAACTCTGTTTCCCTGTGAGGAAACCGTTGATATGCCTGCATTCTGCTTTGCACTCTGAACCATTGTTTGGTGGTTTTTTCCGGTTGAATGTTTCCAAACTGCATCGACTCCATCATATGTTACCGTAAAGACACTCTGACAAATTGTGCAATGAGCATTTGATCAGCCAGTCTTTGGAGTCTGTTTTGTTTAGGCAGTTGTCACTGAATGTGCAGTTTCTGATGTGAGCTTTTTATTTTCAGGGGTGTAGTAGGATCACTCACGTCATCCCCTGATCTTCCATTATTTACTATGCCTCTCACGTCTCCTTGCTCTTGAGTGACTCAAACCCTCTCTCACACACATGCACGGTGCGCTTGCATGTTGGTGGGCAGACAGCTTCTGAATTTTCAACACTTTTGATCTGTTATCGCTTAAACTGCAGCATCTTTAGCTGGACACAGAAACTTTTAACATCAGATATCCCAGTGTATTCTGACAATAATGCAAATCTTTAAACCCTCGTAAAAAAAATCCCGGCAGGTTAAATTTTTTTGGCAACTGGAAAATCCATGAAAAATCCAGTCAAATACCAGCCAGGTGGTAACCATAGTGTCAGCTCTACCTACCCTCAGAGGATCTGGCATCTAGCAGTTTTTGAATAGATCCAGGCCCCAGCCAAGCCTTCTCTCAAGGCGCTAGCATGGGAGGTTATCTCCCTTTCACAGACAGCCAATACTGATCTGGAATTTCCCCTTTTTATCCCTCCGATCACGATTTATGCCTCTTTCAAGACTCGTGGGCTAGGGATGTTTGAACCCATAGGCTCTCATTAACCCCTTCTTGGTTCATGTGGAGTCAATAGGCTGTTCCTTCATGCTGCATATTACTCCATAGCGTGATGCAACATGGAATACCTCTCCCTGAGAGGATGAACATATTGGAGTAGAAGGACAGCGACAAGAAAGAGAAGGGCCACAGCCATAGTTTGACCAAGCCTCCACCATGAGTCAAGTATTGGAATAGGCTTCCAATGGAGGCTGTGGAATCACCAGCATTGGAAGTTTTTAAGAACAGGTTGGACAAACAAGTTGTAAACCTCTGCCTAAGTTTTCTGTGCATGCTGGGCTGCCTTAGCATTACCCTGAAGAACTGCTTCTGTCCAGCCCCTAATTCTCTCTGCTCTAGAGGCTCACTAACCCCTCTTGAATCCAGCTGCCATCTTCAATTACCAGTAATTTACTCTGCTGCTTGATGCAAGGATCTAGCAACCTAATATAGAGTGACTACTCAGAGTCATACATTCTTGTATCGGGTCCCAGGAGCTTTCCCTACTAGTACAGACCAGATGTCAGGTTTTGGCAACCTGGGAAAGGCTTGAGCTGAAAACATGGTTGTGCACCAGCAGATGCCAGTTTCTAGCAGAGGTATGATTACATTAATTCAGTGTTTCAGTAATTTCAGTATATGTCAGGGAAAAGGAGAGTTTCCCAGTGAGGGAAGTGACAACATAGTGTAATTGCTGAAGCACCTGGGAAACATTTACAATTACAGCACAGTCCTGTTGTAAACAATAGTGCAGTAAACAATAGGTGAGAAGTAGGCTGGGGAGATCCCTTTCATCCGATTATGTTCTTGGAACAGTCCATTGATCAGTTCTCTGTCTGCCTCCTGGTGTGCAGTGAGGCATAACATTGCACAAGTCAGGAAATTTTCAGTGAAAGGTTGTACCAGGTTTTCCAGAGGAACACCGCCTGTGAAAATCAAGTCAGAAGCATGGCAATGGCATGTAAAGAAATGTTTTCACAATCAAACCCAGACCCCACAGGGACACCATGTATTGTAGACTCAGTGCCATGGAGTGACTATGCTACAATCCTTCCTGTGTGGGGTGGGCAACTGAATGTGTTTCCTGAGCTAACCAAACTGTCCTTCAGAAAAGGTCTTAAAAATCAAGGTCAGATCTCCTAGAAGCCCTGGTGGATTGGCAGGACTTGACTACAGGACTGCCGTGCTGTGACACCCTCTGCACACAACAGAAGGCATTTCCGACAATAACAAAACAGAAGCCTGAAATACATTTTCTTCTGCAGTTTAGTAGTGAAGGATGGTGCTGTGCATGGGCAACACTTTATTTTATCTGAGCGTCTGCACCTGGCTAACAATTGTGCAACTGAACTCATGTCAGAATGTAAAACTTCATTTTATAGAGGTAATTGTTTCAAACATTAGGTGGTTTTATGGGAACTTCCAGCTATTAGTTATAAGAACTCTTAATCACTTCATCATGTTTATATGAAGTATTGATCTCAAAGTTGCTTCAGCTTCAGAATCTTCTCTTCCTATGAGGTTTACAAATACTTCATGTTCTGAGACTAAAAGGTAGATTTTCAAATGTGCTCAACATTTGTCTAAATCTGCTCCCATTAAAGCTCTCTTTCACCTATACCCTGTTCATAGAGAGGTACTCTACTGACATCAGTGGAGTTACTGCTGCTTGTGACATCAGTGTAAGGAGGAGAATTAGGCTCTGTATCTTTCCGGAGCTGAACCAGCTTTGTCCTCCTTTAATTCATGGGAGGGCAGGGGAGAGACTGCATTCAGTGTCCATTAGACGAGGAAATAATGGGTGGATCAGATTATAAAGGAATATAACATTTCACATGCATATAGCACCAAGGAAGACATAGCCTTTATATCTACTGTGACGAGATGGCCGATGTTCGTATGGTGGGTCCTGCTCTTTTCTTGGGGGGGAGGAGGCAAGACACCACCCTTTGCCCCTGCTCTTGGGTGCCGAAGCCCCTGCTAGTGGCCCGGGAAGGTGGTAGAGGAGAGAAGCGAGGGAGGGGTCTGGGTTTGCTCCTTGCTCGGAGTCCCAGCCCCTCTCAACCCCTGCGGGTTTCTTACCTTCTTCCCCCTTGGGTGGGGAACCTTCGGTCTTTAGACTCTGGGGGAGGGAGTCCCTCTGCCCTGCCAGGGCAGGGTCTCCCTTACTTCAATTCTCTGGTCTTTCAGCTCTCACAACACACCTCCAAGCTCCAGTCTTCTCTCCTTCCTCCTCTTCCCCTGACTGCCTGAAGCAGGGGGTTTTATTAGGTTCCTGACAGGGCCTTAATTGACTACAGGTGCTCCAATTAACCTGTAGCAACCCTCCCTAGTCTACAGGGAATCATGCCTTAATTAGCCTAGGGTTTATATATTTCCCTTCTACCACTCTACCACTGCTCCTTGGCCCTCCTTTATCACACTTCAGTGAACACTGACTTGAAACAGATGTCCCACCACAATGTCCTTCTCTTGTATCTGGCAAGGAGACTTGTTTTTGTAAAGCTGCTGAAAAAAGTAATTTGAATATATGTGTAATGGAGATGCAATGTCTTACCTTTCTGTTTGTAGCTTTCTTTTGCCCTTTTTCCCTCTCCACTTTGTGTGTGGTGCGTTGCATGTGTTAAATTTAACTCCCTCTCCTTTCTGTGAAGAATACGAAAGAAAAATACAGCTGTAATATGCTAGCTTCAGTGTCATAGATATACAAAGAATGAGAACCCACTTTAATCTGAAGGCCTTTTGACAGTCCATTCAGATCTTGTAGTATTTTCATGCAGTTCAGAGTATTCAGCCACTGATATTCTGTATCTATGAGCTGCCGGTGTCATGTGCTTTTCAGGGTGCTTCTTTTCTGAATAGTTTAGAGAGAGGTTAGATTTCCTTGAGGATGAAGGCTGTTTATCAGTCTAGGCCAAAAACTCCTCCAGTGGTCCCCTTATAATTACTAGGGGAAAGTGACAATAGTCACAATACTCTTCTGTAGTGAAGTTACAAGTCTTTAATGACACCTAATTTGATTTGTTTTTGTTTTTTCAAATACTGATAGCCTATTCTTTGAGTCACCTACAATATATTATTATCTTGGATCAGTTTACTTGAAAAAAGACTGTGCAGGGCATCAAATGTCCAGAAGAGGGAGCTGTCTCCCTTCCACAGGCAGTTGTTTCTGGAAATGTTCAGTGAGCTACAATAAATACCTCTGTTAAATCCACAGTGCTTCTCACTTGCTAATCTTGGTTCACCATTACAGATCTGCTGGAAGCAGGCTGGATGTGCTTTTCTTTCCTCTTTTCTCATGGCACCGTTTATTGAAATGAGGCGGGAGAGTAAAGTTTCAGGAAGAATGAGACGATGTGAGCTGATGAACTATTTACTCTGAATTGCATCTAGGAGATGCAGTGTCTCAAAAGAGCATTTTTGTGGTTCTGGTTTCTCTGTTTGTAGACCCAGCATGTTACATTGTGCGGAGCTGGCCCTCCAGTTGGACGGTTGCTGGATCCCGTTGAACTGGTGTCAGGAATGCTGGTAGCTGAAACCCAGGATGCTGGCCAAGTCCCATCTCTGTGGTTCAATAACTCTTCTTGTGTGTGTACTTGATCCAGCACTTGACAGGAAAGGATCAGTGGAAGGACGACTCTCCCACGCTTGTTTGGTGCTTGAACTGCTCTGGTGTCTTGTCATCGCAGCTTGATGTTCTTGCGCTGTTTCAGGCCATGGTCACTGACAATAACCTATTTGCCCATCAGGAATGATCCTTGCAGTGCACATCTTACATGGCTCTAATGTGCAGATCTGTGTCCAGCTGGTGGATCTTTGCTGGCGAACTGCCCAAGAAAGTATTAATTGAATGTGGATTCAACTCATTACAGGTGCAAAATAGTTTCTGCAAAAAATGGAGTCTCACCTTGAAAATGAGGCCATTGGGTATTTTTAAATGTACCTGATTATGCATCCCAAGGCCCATGTATATTATTTAAAAAAATAAAAAATCCTGCACAGCATTTCACAAGAAACACAGGTTTTGGGAACCATAAATGAGATGCACAACAGTACAGGACCACTCCCTTCATCAGTGAGTGTGACAAAGGGTGGTGATTGCACACTTCACAAATAGAACCATAGACACTTACACAGATATTGTTAATTTGAAGAGAGAAACATTAAATATAAAGTCTGCTAAATAGCCAGTAAATATTGCCATCTTTCCCTATAGCTCAATCAGGAAGAAGCCCAATTATCTTTATATCTGAGGTGCACTCGTGTAACAAAATGCTCTATCATGAGGGAAAAAGGAAAAGTTTATGAAAGTATCCTGAAATCCCTAGACCTGCTTACCACCCATGCAAGAGTGCTTGTGCTATCTCATTTGCATGCTATAGTACTTCTCTACCCTTTTTATGAGAGAATAAAACACCTGTGGTTTGTTCAGGCACTGCTTCTTATCCAGCCAGGGAACAAAAGAATACTAAAGGATTTATGGAACAATCACACAGTGAATATCAAATTCACTTAAAAAAAAATCTCCCCAAGAGTGGCACATAAGAAATCCATAGGAAGAAATACATTTGCATAAAATATCCTGTAAACAACTGTGACTAGTAAATGCACAGGAGGGGAAAAGACAAAATAGGCCAGCTTAGTTATTAGAAATTGTTCAGTTAATTCTAATGGTAATACAAGCATAATTTCCAGTCCCATGAGTATGTTCTGGGAGGGAGGGAGAGTGGACACAAGAAGGGAGGGTTAAAAGAAGTTGAGAACAACTTGCTGTGCAAATGATGGATATCTGAGATGCCGTGTATGGAGTAGTGATGGATAACTTAGTTCAGTATTTCTTTGAAATGTTTTGATCAAAATGGCCTTTTTTGAAGAGTAGGGTTTTTTTGCAAAAAAGTTGTCAACATTGTTCAAAACTCTTATAAAATGTTGTTGTGCTTCTAAAAATATTTAAAAGTGTGGTTGAAATGGATCTTCTGTTTACCAAAATCCTTTGTTTTGTTAAATGAAAGACTTCAGAAACCATTTCCATAACATTTTGCTATGTTGGATAATTTTATTAAATGAAAAAATTTATGAACAAATGCTTTAAAACCTCAAATGAGCTTTGAATGCTCAAAACAAAAACTAACAATTTTCATGAAAATGTTTTTGTTTTTCAACAACCTTTGAGAAAGCAACCTTAACAGTACATAAAGAAAAATATTTGTTTGGTAAGGATAATAATATGGATGTAACTTTGATCTTTGAAGAATGCTCCTGTAAATAAAATAAAATAAAATAAAATAAAAAAAAATCTCAGCCAAATTTTCTCTAATAAACGTAAATACTTAAATTTAAGAAATGCTTTTAAGACGGAAGTAACAGCCTACATGAGGCCAGAAAACACTCCTGTGTACTGAATAAGTCCAGATTAGCTAAGAAATAATTACTGTGTGTAGCTTATTGGTAGTGTTGTAAGGCCCAATCATATGCAGTGCTGAACGCCTCTTCTAGGTGCTGAGTACTCTCTGCTTACGTTGAAGTGGAGGGTGGTCAGCATGCTTAGGAGATCTGGCCTTTTCTGAGTATTCCACGTCAGTGAAGTTGTTTATTTGAAGCTGCAGCTGTATTTTTGATGAACCCTGTTGTTCTGCTGTCTGAGGCTTTGCAGAATGAATATGATAGATGCTTCTTGGGTAACATCCAGTCTGGTGAAAAAATCCCTCAGTGTTGCTTACAGGGTGGTTTCTGTACAATAGCATGTGATTCGTTCATCTTTCAGCAAAATAAAATATTAGACTAAGCTGTCAGGGAAAAAAAACATCTTTAAAACTTCAGACCTTGTTTTTTCCTCCTCCTTTCTAATTTTAAGCTAGTTCCTATTTGCTGGAAAATGTCTGAGTTTCAGTAAATGTCTGAGTTTCAGTAAATCAGATCACAAGAATGGATAAAATGAAGTAATGTCATTTGAGGCTTCCTGCAACTACAAATTAAGATTTTTATTAGTCCTTAAGTGTGTGGGTGTGCATGACTACCATTACCACTAATAGAATAAGATTTGGGGCTTTTGGGGAGAGAGAATATGCTCCTTTTTACAGCAGTGTGATGGAGTTAATGAGAACCTGTTAGTGCAGTCAGCTTTGACCCACTAGTACACCTGCATTAGGTGTAAAGCCTGGAGGGAGAAGTTAGAAAGGCTGAACCTGGCTCAGTTAGGCCCTGGACTGAGCTGGCTGGGTCTGCCTGGAGAGCTGAGAGGGAAAATTTTCTGACCCCAAATGAAATCACTCTAGAAACTGAAGAAGAGTCTATTAGAGAGGGAGAATGGGTACAAAGTAAGGAGGGGGGAAAGAAAAGAGTAGAGGCAGAATCAGATGATGATATCAGCAAAAAAGCAAAGTGGAGGAAGGACAACTCAAACGTTATAATTGTGAGATCCCTAGCCAAAGAAATAAGATGAGGTGATGTTCACCCTGTGAAAGTAGATGACTGGATTAATAACAAGCATAGGGGATATAGTAAGAGCCAGGAGGTAGTGAGATGAGGATCTTCTAGTTAAATGTAAAATCAAAGAGCAAAGTTGATAAACAGCTAAAAACTAAAATGGTGCAGGGAAAGTTAAAATAAGTTGCAGGGACCAAAATATTTGAATGAAACAAAGGGGGTTATATATGAAGTGCCATTAGAACTGACCAATGGTGAGATAACAAAAAAGCATAGGAGAATATTATGAAGTGTTAGTAAGTGACTAATCAGTAAAGGAGGAGGAGAAAGCAAACTATCAACAGCAGGGCTGATTACATTTAAGGGAGGGACGCTGCCTGAGAAATTAATACTAGGGTTTAGAACCTACATCCTCCTTCCCCTAACGTGTTATAGTGCTAACATTATGGCCATGTACTAAATGAAAATGAGATGTGGTAAATGTACAGGAGAACATCCCTGTGACAATTGCACAGAAGGGGCAGAGGTCAAGTGTGGTAACTGGGATGGTAATCAGAGTCTGGCATATAAGAGTTTGTATTGCACCAAGACAAGCTAAGAAGATACAAAAGACAAAAATTGTTAATAACATATCTTAAGCAGAAGCTGAAAGAGGACTCTCAAAACACCAGGTGGTGAAAGAAGAGAAAATCAGCACGGGAAAAGGGGAACTGCAGACAAAGCCTCACTCTCTAAAAAATATGATAAACACTGCAGAAAGAATAGGCAATGATATACTAGTAGTAAAGTAGTGAAATAAAGGTTTATTTCAATGATGATAGAGATCATAGAATATCAGGGTTGGAAGGGACCTCAAGAGGTCATCTAGTCCAACCCCCTGCTCAAAGCAGGACCGATCCCCAATTAAATCATCCCAGCCAGGGCTTTGTCAAGCCTGACCTTAAAAACTTCTATAAGATGATAAATTGTTTCTGATTTTTTTCCCCCTGATTGTGATGTGCAAAGAGAATTATAGAAAGGGCAGTGGAAAAATACTTGTATATTAACAATCTGTCAATGGCCATATTCATGCGATTTTTGAATGAGCTTTTAATGGTGAAATATGACTAGCATGGGGATCGGAATCTTTTGCTGGATGTGCACAATTTGATAGCACATGGTCAAGAACTATCCACAGAAGCGGTTGCTTATAGACTTATTGCCCTTACATTCTGTTTGGGTAAAATTATGGAGACAATGGTGGATGAAAAATAGGACACGGGGCAGCAGGAGAGAATATAAACCACTAAGTATTTAGGAATTATAGTTGATGGCAGCTATAGATTATTCAGTTAAGTCTGCTTTGCCATTTAAAAAAAATAAAGAAAAGTGTGGCCCTGACCAGGAAGGAGAGCAGATCTGTGCTTCTCACTCAGTGACAAAGGCCTGTTTGGAGTCAGGGAGCTGATTGGCAGGCAGAGCCTCCATGAAGGAAAGCATGCATGCAATAGGGAGCACAAAGTAGTTGGGAAGGAGCAGCGGAAAGTAAGTCCATCCAGGATTTTCTTTGCCGGAGGAGGGTGCTGCAGGGAGCAGGATGACTACAGCTTAATCAGGGACTGCCCTGTCAGGCGAGCAGAAAAACCTCCTCTCCAGCAGAACCGGTCATATGGCAGAAAGTGCTAAGTACCCCTGCAGTGAAACGATGGAAGAGGCTTAGGGGGAGTGGAGCTGATACACTGGGAGCCTGGGAAGAGGCTGTGGGAAAGGCCTAAGACAGACCAAGGTAGAAAAACCACTGCAGGAAGGAATGGTTATCAGCAAGGAGTGCTAAAGGAGAGTCTGTGGCTATGTCTACACTATGAAATTAGGTCAAATTTATAGAAGTTGGTTTTGTAGAAATCGTTTGTATACAGTTGATTGTGCGTGTCCCCACATAAATGCTCTAAGTGCATTTAGTCGGCAGAGTGTGTCCATAGTACTGACGCAACTGTCGACTTCCGGAGCATTGCACTGTGGGTAGCTATCCCACAGTTCCTGCAGTCTCCACTGCCCATTTGAATTATGGGTACAAATCCCAATGCCTGATGGGGCAAAAACATTGTCGCGGGTGGTTCTGGGTACATATAATCAGGCACCCCCTTCCCTCCCTCCCTCCGTGAAAGGAACAGCAGACAATCGTTTCGCGCCTTTTTTCCTGGGTTACCTGTGCAGACGCCATACCACGGCAAGCATGGAGACCACTCAGCTCACCGTTACCATATGTCTCCTGGGTGCTGGCAGACACGGTACTGCATTGCTACACGGCAGCAGTTCATGGCCTTTTGGCAGCAGACAGTGCAGTATGACTGGTAGCCATCGTCGCTGTATTCCAGGGTGCTCTTTTAGCCGACCTCAGTGAGGTCGGTCAAGGGCGCCTGGGCAAACATGGGAGTGACTCAGCCACGTCATTTCCCTTTTAAGTTTTGTCTCATGGCGATTCAGTCCTGCCGGCAGTCCTACTGCACCGTCTTCTAATGAGCAGCCAGGAGACGACGATGGCCAGCAGTCATACTGCACCGTCTGCTGCCAGCAAGATGTATAAAGATAGATGAAGTGGATCAAAACAAGAAATAGACCAGATTTGTTTTGTATTCATTTTCTCCTCCCTTCCTCCCTCCCCCCGTGAAATCAACGGCCTGCTAAACCCAGGGTTTTGAGTTCTATCCTTGAGGGGGCCATTCTGTTTCTCCTTGATGCAAAGCCACCCCCTTTGTTGATTTTAATTCCCTGTAAGCCAACCCTGTAAGCCATTTTGTCAGTCGCCCCTCCCTCCGTCAGAGCAACGGCAGACAATCGTTTTGCGCCTTTTTTCAGTGCAGACGCCATAGCATTGGGAACATGGAGCCCGCTCAGATCACCGCAGCAATTATGAGCACTATAAACACCGCACGCGTTATCCAGCAGGATATGCAGAACCAGAACCTGCAAGAAAAGTGAAACCAGGCGAGGAGGAGGCGACTGCAGCGCGGTGACGAGAGTGATGAGGACATGGACATAGACTTCTCACAAAGTACGGGCCCCTGCAATGTGCACATCATGGTATCAGTTGGGCAGGTTCATGGTGTGGAACGCCGATTCTGGGCCCAGGAGACAAGCACAGAGCGGTGGGACCACATAGGGTTGCAGGTCTGGGACGATTCCCAGTGGCTGCGAAACTTTTGCATGCGTAAGGGCACTTTCATGGAACTTTGTGACTTGCTTTCCCCTGCCCTGAGGTGCAAGAATACCAAGATGAGAGCAGCCCTCACAGTTGAGAAGCGAGTGGCAATAGCCCTGTGGAAGCTTGCAACACCAGACAGCTACCGGTCAGTCGGGAATCAATTTGGAGTGGGCAAATCTACTGTGGGGGCTGCTGTGATTCAAGTAGCCAACGCTATCACTGAGCTGCTGCTATCAAGGGTAGTGACTCTGGGAAATGTGCAGGTCATAGTGGATGGCTTTGCTGCAATGGGATTCCCTAACTGTGGTGGGGCCATAGATGGAACCCATATCCCTATCTTAGCACCGGAGCACCAAGCCAGTGAGTACATAAACGGCAAGGGGTACTTCTCAATGGTGCTGCAAGCACTGGTGGATCACAAGGGACGTTTCACCAACATCAACGTGGGATGGCCGAGAAATGTACATGATGCTCACATCTTCAGGAACTCTGGTCTGTTTCAACAGCTGCAGCAAGGGACTTACTTTCCAGACCAGAAAATAACCGTTGGGGATGCTGAAAGGCCTATAGTTATCCTTGGGAACACAACCTACCCCTTAATGCCATGGCTCATGAAACCGTACGCAGGCACCCTGGCCAGTAGTAAGGAGCTGTTCAACTATAGGCTGAGCAAGTGCAGAATGGTGGTAAAATGTGCATTTGGACGTTTAAAAGCGCGCTGGCGCAGTTTACTGACTCGGTTAGACCTCTGTGAAACCAATATTCCCATTGTTGTTACTGCTTGCTGTGCGCTCCACAATATCTGTGAGAGTAAGGGGGAAACATTTATGGTGGGGTGGGAGGTTGAGGCAAATCGTCTGGTCACTGATTACGTGCAGCCAGACACCAGGCGGTTACAAGAGCACAGGAGGGTGCGGTGCATATCAGAGAAGCTTTGAAAACCAGTTTCAGGAATGGCCAGGCTATGGTGTGACAGTTCTGTTTGTTTCTCCTTGATGGAAACTGCCCCCCTCGCCCTCCGCCCCGGTTTCACTCTACTTTCCTGTAAGCTAAGCACCCTCCCCTCCCTGCTTCGATCACCGCTTGCAGAAGCAATAAACTCATTGTTGCTTCACATTCATGCATTCTTTATTTATTCATCACACAAATGGGGGATAACTGCCAAGGTAGCCCAGGAAGGGTAGTGGAGGAGGGAAGCTCCGGGTGGGGTGGTGGAGGAAGGAAGGACAAGGCCACACAGCATTTTAAAACTTTAAAACTTATTGAATGCCAGCCTTCTGTTGCTTGGGCAATCCTCTGGGGTGGAGTGGCTGGGTGGCCGGAGGCCCCCCCACCGCGTTATTGGGCGTCTGGGTGAGGAGGCTATGGAAGTTGGGAAGCAGGGCGGTTGGCTATGCTGGGGCTGTAGCGGAGGTCTGTGCTCCTGCTGCCTATCCTGCAGCTCAGCCATACGCTGGAGCATATGAGTTTGATCCTCCAGCAGCCTGAGCATTGACTCCTGCCTTCTTTCAGCAAGCTGACGCCACCTACCATCTTCAGCCCGCCACCTCTCCTCGTGGTCATATTGTGTTTTCCTGCACTCTGAGATTGTCTGTCTCCACATATTTTGCTGTGCTGTCAGTGTGGGAGGACAGCATGAGGTCAGAGAACATTTCATCACGAGTGCATTTTTTTCGCCTTCTAATCTTCGCTAGCCTCTGGGAAGGAGAAACATATCCAGCTGGTGGAGGAAAAAAAAGGGACAGTGGTAGTTAAAAAGACACATTTTATAGAACAATGGGTACACTCTTTCATGGTAAACCTTGCTGTTAACATTACATAGCACATGTGCTTTCATTACAAGGTCGCATTTTGCCTTTTATTGAGGGTCTGCCGGTTTGGTGTGAGAGATCACTCACGCAGGGCCGGGCAGCAGAATTCGGCTTGCAGGCAGCCATGGTAAGCCACAGTCTTTTGGCTTCTTTAACCTTCCTAACACGTGGGAATGGTTTCAAACAGCAGCGCCCTATACGAAGTAGCCATTGGGTTGGCCATTAAAAATGGGTTGGCCATTTAAAAGGAGGGGCTGTGGTTTCCGGGTTCATGTGCAGCAGAAACCCAACTAACGCTTCCCCCCCCCCCCACACCCAATTCTCTGGGATGATGGCTTCACCCCTCCCCCCACCGCGTGGCTAACAGCAGGGAAGATTTCTGTTCAGCCACAGGCAAACAGCCCAGCAGAAACGGGCTCCTCTGAATGTCTGCTTACTAAAACCACCCTATTTCAACCAGGTGACCATGAATGATATCACTCTCCTGAGGGTAACACAGAGAGATAAAGAACAGATGTTGTTTGAATGCCAGCAAACACCGGGACCATACTCTGCAATGCTTTGTTCTGCAATGATTCCCAACTACGTGCTACTGGCTTGGCGTGGTAAAGTGTCCTACCATGAAGGATGGAATAAAGCTGCCCTCCCCAGAAACCTTTACATCCAGGAGAGCTTTATGGAGATGTCCCTGGAGGATTTCCGCTCCATCCCCAGACACATTAACAGACTTTTCCAGTAGCTGTACTGGCCGTGAATGCCAGGGCAAATTAATCATTAAACATGCTTGCTTTTAAACCATGTATAATATTTACAAAGGTACACTCACCAGAGGTCTCGTCTCCGCCTTCAGGGTCCGGGAGCCCGCCATGGGTGGGTTCGGGGGGTACTGGGTCCAGGTCCAGGGTGATAAACAGATCCTGGCTGTTGGGGAAACTGGTTTCTCCGCTTGCTTGCTGTGAGCTATCTACAATCTCCTCCTCCTCATCATCTTCCTCGCCCCCAAAACCCACTTCCGTGTTGCGTCCCACTCCTTGGACAGAGTCAAAGCAAAGGGTTGGGGTAGTGGTGTTTACACCCCCTAGAATGGCACGCAGCTCATCATAGAAGCAGCATGTCTGGGGCTCTGAACCGGAGTGG
This sequence comes from Chelonia mydas, assembly GCF_015237465.2. Lineage (NCBI taxonomy): Eukaryota > Metazoa > Chordata > Testudines > Cheloniidae > Chelonia > Chelonia mydas. The sequence goes on along the minus strand of NC_057850.1, from coordinate 173,185,401 downwards.
CCGTTTGCCTCTCTGTTTTTTTGGTAGGCTTGCCTGAGCTCCTTAATTTTCACGCGGCACTGCTGCGGGTCCCTGTTATAGCCTCTGTCCTTCATGCCATTGGAGATTTTTTCAAATATTTTGGCATTTCATCTTTTCGAACAGAGATTCATCTCCCCATATAGCGATCAGATCCCGTACCTCCCGTTCGGTCCATGCTGGAGCTCTTCGGCAATTCTGGGACTGCATGGTTTCCTGTGATGATGAGCTCTGCATGGTGACCTGTGCAGGTGAGCTCGCCATGCTGGCCAAACAGGAAATGAGATTCAAAAGTTCGCAGGCTGTTTCCTGTATACCTGGCCAGTGCATCTGAGTTGAGAGTGCTGTCCCGAGCGGTCACAACTTAGCACTCTGAGATAGTTCCCAGAGGCCAGTTCTGTTGAATTGCATCCACAGTACCCCAAATTCGACCCGGCAAGGCCGATTTCAACGCTAATTCCCTTGTCGGGGGTGGAGTAAATAAATCGATTTTAAGAGCCCTTTAAGTCGAAAAAAAGGGCTTCGTCGTGTGGACGGGTGCAGGGTTAAATTGAGATAACACTGCTAACTTCGACCTAAACTTGTAGTGTAGACCAGGCCTGTGATGCCATGCCCAGCCACCCAGGGGTGTGCTGGTTTGTCAGTCACATACTTACAAGCAGTTAATTCACATAATTAACACCAGAAAAAAATTGTATACCCAAAATAGAATATAGCCAACCATTCAAACAAATATGAATTCATTTAGAGATGTGAATCTAGCTAAAAATTGCATATTGTAAGTGTAACCAGTGCACATATGAAATCTTTTCAGACTATAGGTGGAAGTTTTTGGGTAAAGATAGTAAGAAAATCAGGAAAAATGAAATTTGTTTGTATTTTTTGTCAGATTTCTGATTCTATTTCTTAGGTCAAAAATAGTAAAAATTTCATGAAGTGATTGAAAATTTGTTTTGGACAAAGTTTTCCAACCAGCTCTAACTTTGGGAGATGTTTGTTTTAATAGCACCAGGGGAGGAATGTTGAAACCATAAAGTTCCATAAGGATTGGAATCGTCCAGTTGGAGAAGCACAGATCTGAAGAAAATATAGTGACAGCAACAGGACCACTTTGAATAAGGATTCAGCGACAACAGTCAGTGAGGGAAAGTTAGTAGGAAGCTTGCATGAGAAGAACAAGATAAGGGAGGTGAAGAAGGGAACAGAGTTTGTACAGAAGCAGAACCAGGGAGAAAGTGGCAGAAAATTAAAAATGGGCTGTGAAGTCATCCTGTAAAGATAAATCTGCACTAAGCTAACTCTAATGCATTGGTGGAGTAACAAAAAGTCAACAGCAATTTACACTGGTCTATTGTTTAAATATAAAAGGTATTCCTGTCCTTCGCCCCATTGATAAAACTCTTTATTTACCTCGTGTTGGTGAGGAGCAAGTGGATTCAGGGGGTTAAACTTCTATTACTGAGCTGTTTATATAAGGTCAAATTCTGTGGACTTCAGTTAGGCAAATCTCCTGTTGACTTCGAAGGGAGTTTTGTTCAACAATGGACTGCAGAATTTGGCCCATTTTGTGGAGTAGGAATTCAGGGTTTGTTGTCATGACTACTAAAATAGGGATACCTTTTAGTTTTAGGGGTATCCTACACCAGAAAGATATTTTGAACACATAACCAGATGTTAAAGAAAACAATAGCCTATTGACAATATTAGGCATCTAAGAATCAAGACTTGCTCCATGATTTTTACCCCAGAGACTGTACCTGCCCAAGTGCTTCAGAGGTTGTAATGATCAGATCCTCCAGTAGGGAACCCTGAAGATGGAACATAAGCAATATTTATTTTGTAAGAACTAATATTGTTTTATATTATATAAATTAATGGGGGTTTCCTTTGGATCCCAAGCATCAGCTTTAATGCTTGATCTATCTGAAAGTCCTTAGCTTGAAATCTAATGAGGGGTGGATTTATATAATGCCTAACAGGTGTTTTGATAGTCCACTGCCACTGAATCTAGCCTGCGTCAGTACGTGCATGCTAGAATGCTACATACAGCGCCTATCACAGTGGGGACCTGGTCCAGGAGTAGAGCTCTTAGATTCTATGGTAATACAAATAATAATATACCTACACACCATGCTGGAATGTCTCTTTGTGTGCTTTGAATGGGGTAGTTTGTTTAAAGTTAAAAGTGTGTAAGGGTCTCATCTTCAGGCAGCTAAACATCTGCAACAGGGACATAAAGTAAAGGACTGTGTCTATTTCCAGCAAATGGAGATGCTTTAGCTAGAGCTCCCTCTTGCTGTTTGCATCTGAAGGTTAAATGACTTCTGTGGTCAGTACATCGATTATGGCAATGGCAGTAATTTCACAAAATGTACTACTAATTCTATTGTCCCTTAGATTAGTTTGTTTTTCATTGCTGTGGCCCAAAAAATATCAGACTGGTGCTTTTATTCCTTTTCTATATTGTAATGAACTCTAAATTCACAAAACCATCATCAGGTATATTTACTGATGTAATTTATGGAATCTACACCACATTTGCCATGATGTACATTGTCCCAGCTGGAAGTATTTCACTTCTGCCATCTGATATACTTCCCACTTAGCAGTGTCCATAAAACTTTTTTTTTTAGAGGTGATATGCCAAAAGGTGACAATGGGGAGAGAGATGGATAAACACCCAGGATAAAACTCTCCATAGAAAGAGTTAAAGATGTCATGCAGGAATCCTATCCAGAGTTGTGAAGAATACAATGTGGGTTAAAGTATTCTTTGTCTGGGCCAAAAGACTGTTTCTGAGCTTCCGTTGTATTGTAAAGCAGCTGCACAAAAGGACGTTTAATGGCCAGAGGAGAGCCCTGGACTTAAAATTTCCCAGGAGCTGGAGTTGGAACAGGTGTTAGGCAGTGAGATTGGCATGAAATCCTGGACAGAGACAGACACAAGGCAGGGGTGCTTGACCTGAGGTTTCTTCAAGAGGGAGTTGGCTGTGTGTAGTCTGTTACCACCTCTGTTCTGGCTTAGAGGATTGCATACACATTCTAAATAAACAAATGGTACTAAAAATACACGACTCTGCATCACTAACTTCTGCTCCAAATGTGAAGCTGATCTACAAGGCAACAAAAATCTGCTACAGTTCAGCAAAGGGATAAGAATATGAACATTATTTAGTAATAACAATCTACTACTCTGGAACTTGTCACTTCTTCAAGCACTCATCCACTCAGAAGTACAGCAAACAATTGTACAGTTCATTAGTTTGGCAACTCGGGGGTGTGGGAGGGGGGGAGAATTGAATGGTGTCCTGCAAAGGAAAAAACATGAATCTGTGATTTTTTTTATTCTTCATGACGAATACATTTTGCATTTCCCTCTCTGTTCTGATACAGTAAATTTGTCATCAGCTTTTAACATAAAGTGGGTGATATTTGTTCCAAGTGAAATCAAAAGGATCCAAGGCAGTGACCTTTACATTGCAACTGAGTTCCCAGAAAAGGTCCATTGATTGAAATAATCGAGTTCCCAGAAGAAGTTTTTGTGACTGGATATGTGGGTGGAGCAAACTGGCAACCTCCACTGTTACGTAGAAAGCAAAGGAGGGAATTATAGACCAAGCAGATGTTGTACTTGTTGAAAATGCCACCAGATATACTGAGAGGTCTTAATTTCAGTGATATAAATGATCTTGAATTATCTTTTTTAAGATGATTCTTAAGCCACCCTGTCTAGATCCACGTTAAATTGCAAAAAATGTAGAAGCTTTTAACACAAATGCCATGTTATTCTGAGTTAACATTTTAAGTAAATGTTAGCAGATTATAGAAGAAGATGGAGTTGAATTTATAACTTGAAACAAAAGTTCCTGAATTGGTCTTACAACAGTGTCAGAGTGTAACAGTGGAGAGAGATTGGGGGTGAGGGGCAAGAGAAACATATGGAAAGGCAGGATTCCACCAAGCCCTACCCTGGGTCAAAAGTTAGGGTATACCGCTAAACACTGAGGATGGAGTGGACGTCAAGGATAATCTAGGCATGGCCCAATATCTAAACAAATACTTTGCCTCAGTCTTTAATAAGACTAAAGAGGATCTTAGGGATAATGGTAGCATGACAAATGGGAATGAAGATATGGAGGTAGACATTACCATATTTGAGGTAGAAGAGAAACTCAAACAGCTTAATGGGACTAAATCGGGGGGCCCAGATAATCTTCATCCAAGAATATTAAAGGAATTGGCACATGAAATTGCAAGCCCATTAGCAAGAATTTTTAATGAATCTGTAAACTCAGGGGTTGTACCGTATGATTGGAGAATTGCTGACATAGTTCCTATTTTTAAGAAAGGGAAAAAAAGTGATCCGGGTAATTATAGGCCTGTTAGTTTGACATCTGTAGTATGCAAGGTCTTGAAAAATTTTTTGAAGGAGAAGGTAGTTAAGGACATTGAAGTCAATGGTAAATGGGACAAAATACAACATGATTTTACAAAAGGTAGATTGTGCCAAACCAACCTGATCTCCTTCTTTGAGAAAGTAACAGATTTTTTAGACAAAGGAAACGCAGTGGAGCTAATTTACCTGGATTTTAGTAAGGCGTTTGATACCGTGCCACATGGGGAATTATTAGTTAAATTGGATAAGATGGGGATCAATAGGAAAATTGAAAGGTGGATAAGGAATTGGTTAAAGGGGAGACAACGGGTCCTACTGAAAGGTGAACTGTCAGGCTGGAGGGAGGTTACCAGTGGAGTTCCTCAAGGATCGATTTTGGGACCAATCTTATTTAATCTTTTTATTACTGACCTTGGCACAAAAAGTGGGAGTGTGCTAATAAAGTTTGCGGATGATACAAAGCTGGGAGGTATTGCCAATTTAGAGAAGGACAGGGATATCCTACAGGAGGATCTGTATGACCTTGTAAACTGGAGTAATAATAATAGGATGAAATTTAATAGTGAGAAGTGTAAGGTCATGCATTTACGGATTAATAACAAGAATTTTAGTTATAAGCTAGGGACACGTCAATTAGAAGTAATGGAGGAGGAAAAGGACCTTGGAGTATTGGTTGATCATAGGATGACTATGAGCCGCCAACGTGTTATGGCCGTGAAAAAAGCTAATGCGGTCTTGGGATGCATCAGGAGAGGTATTTCCAGTAGGGATAAGGAGGTTTTAGTACCGTTATACAAGGCACTGGTGAGACCTCACCTGGAATACTGTGTGCAGTTCTGGTCTCCCATGTTTAAGAAGGATGAATTCAAACTGGAACCGGTACAGAGAAGGGCTACTAGGATGATCCGAGGAAAGGAAAACTTGTCTTATGAAAGGAGACTCAAGGAGCTTGGCTTGTTTAGCCTAACTAAAAGAAGGTTGAGGGGAGATATGATTGCTCTCTATAAATATATCAGAGGGATAAATACTGGAGAGGGAGAGGAATTATTTAAGCTCAGTACCAATGTGGACACAAGAACAAATGGATATAAACTGGTCATTGGGAAGTTTAGACTTGAAATTAGACGAAGGTTTCTAACCATCAGAGGAGTGAAGTTTTGGAATAGCCTTCCAAGGGAAGCAGTGGGGGCAAAAGATCTATCTGGCTTTAAGATTAAACTCAATAAGTTTATGGAGGAGATGGTATGATGGGATAACATGGTTTTGGTAATTAAATATTCATGGTAAATAGGCCCAATGGCCTGTGATGGGATATTAGATGGGGTGGGATCTGAGTTACCCAGGAAAGAATTTTCTGTAGTATCTGGCTGATGAATCTTGCCCATATGCTCAGGGTTTAGCTGATTGCCATATTTGGGGTCGGGAAGGAATTTTCTTCCAGGGCAGATTGGAAGAGGCCCTGCAGGTTTTTCGTCTTCCTCTGTAGCATGGGGCACTGGTCACTTGCTGGAGGATTCTCTGCTCCTTGAAGTCTTTAAACTACGATTTGAGGACTTCAATAGCACAGATATAGGTGTGAGGTTTTTTGCAGGAGTGGGTGGGTGAAATTCTGTGGCCTGTGTTGTGCAGGAGGTCAGACTAGATGATCATAATGGTCCCTTCTGACCTAAATATCTATGAATCTATGAATCCCAGGCTGAGGAAGTCTCCTGTTACGCTGCTGCTTATGTAAACTTTTTTTAATTTCTGGTAATAGGGCCTGATCCAAAACCCACTGAAGTAAGTGAAAAGACTCCCTCTGACTTGGTTTTGGATCAGGCATGCAATTTTTAATCTCTTGAGGACACGCCTTGTTTAGACTGCACACAGGCATTTGTTTGTTTCCACTGAAACATTCCACCAGTCTCAGTTGCCTTTAGCTAAAACTGTTGTTTCTTGGGGCTGTGTTGTTTTCCACATTCCCAAATCCAGAGTGCAGTGAAGAGGATACCAGAGAGTATTGGGGAGGCAACACACAGTTCCCCAAGCGCAGTGATGAGCGGGCTAGCCAGTGGAGCCATCTTTTTGTTGACCAACCAACCTAAGAGGGGCTGCACGAATGGATGAATAATCTCTTTAATGTTTTGATCCTGCCAGGCACACAAGGGATAATGCAAGACTATAGAAGACCCCCCACCAATGCAAATCCCCAGTTGTGCCCAGTATGGAAGAGGACACACATACCTACAGAAGTGGTCTGTATACACCCAGTTTTGCTGCTAAGCTTCTTGGACTGTGACTTTGCATCTGCTGGCTGCAATCACTATCTTGGTCATGCTTCCATGCACCTCCTTCACTGCATGGCCTGATGGAGCCCCACATTGTGTCCCATGGAGACCACAGCATGGGCTTCACAAGACCCCTGTAAAGAACTCACCATATGCCATCTTCTACCTGCTCAGCCTAGGGATCTCCAGCACAGTCGACAGTTGGAAAGGGTTTTGAAGGCCACTGCTGGTCCTGCTGGTGTCTGTGTGCTACCTGGAATTTAACCAAGACTGCACTGCCAAATCCTACCACTTTGTTGTTTAACATTGCAGACATCCCCACTCAAAGATGGACACACTGAGGGTGATATTGCCACATCAGCCAGTGTCTGAATATTTCCTGTCTGCTCCCACCATATTCGAGGACAATCTTTATGTTCTCATAATCATGTTCACCAGTGTTTTGGTCTCAGCTCCAGACCAATTGATTGCCCTTTGATAACATTGTTAGAGTCCCCTGGATGTCCATCACCCTTGGAAATCACTCTTCCATTGTTTGGGAGATTTGCTAGCTCAGGCAGAACAACGATGTGGCAAGCTTTGATGCTTTTCCCCTATGTCTCCTAACCCAGGAGCATTCCCAAGGGGTGGTGATCCTCCTTTTCCAACCATGCTGTAATATCACCAAAAAAGGGCACAGCAGGAGTAGGTCCAATAGCTTGGCCTCAAACGGGTACCCTGTCCTACCTAGGTTAACTCATGGTCAACAACCACCTTACAGATATCATGACAGTGGTCACAGGTGATGCATTTGCAGAAGGATGGATGGAGTCTGCTAAACTCATCCCCACTGGAACACTGAGCACTTCCCCATTATGTCTGTCTTCCACTGACAGATGATCAGTGACACTGAAGGTGCCTCGACAGCAATATGTGTCATCTGTTTGCTTTCTTCCCCTTTAGGAGGCTGGTGCTGGCAAGTGAACATGTGTGCAGCTTGGCTCACAGGAGAGCCAGGTAGCTGATATTAAGAACAGCATTTTTTAAATGTGATTCCACAGCCTGTGTCAGGCTGGAGGGTGTCTTTGGATGCAGCTGGGGAAGGTGTGCCTCTTGGTGTGATAGCAACATATGTGATCTCCACAATATGGCTCACCTTTGGGACCTGTCTTGGGAGAAGGAGGGCCTTGTCTAGGAGCCTGTGGCTGGAGAGAATGGCCAGGTTATGGACATGAATCAGCAGGGCAGGGAACTGACAGCATGTGACTTAGTTACTTCACCTGACCCCATCTTATCTTTGGTGTGCCTGTGCACTGGGGTTACCTCACTTATTACAGGAGGGATTTTTATGGGTGAAGGTCAATTTGAAGGGATGTGGCTGGGGAAGTGGTGGGTCTGCGTATATGCAGTGGCTCCCTGTTAGCCGATGGCCAAGGATGTTTGGTGAGGTGCCAGCTACGCCCGTTTTATACCATCCGTGACTTTAACCGCTAGGACGCACTGTCCCTTCGCGGCGGGCAGCCCGGGCTAGGCTGACGGATGCCCCAAGGTCCTAACCACCCGTGACTTTAACTGCTAGAGCTCAGAGCTCCTTCGCAGCGGGCAGTCAACACTGACTGACAGGTGCCCCAATGGCAGCACTAAGAGCCTCTCCACACCCGTGATTTTACTGCTAGAGCTCAGAGCTCCTTCGCAGCGGGCAGTCAGGATTGACTGACAGGTGCCCCAAGAGTTTGCCCCGTGGAGGCGGCACAACTCAACGCTAGGCTCTTAGTACTCTCACCTAATGGCCAGGCTTTATAGCCAAAACGGCTGAGGTTCTTTAATTGTGTTGGCTGCTTTACAGTAAACCAGAGAAACAAGTCAGGCTTATGCACAAATGGTTACCAAAATTTATTAAACTAGATTCTAATCATGTGGTTACAAAATTGCTAGTGCCTACTTATTTAAATGTAGAGATGTTACACACACACAAACAAGTTACAAAACTGAAGCCACAATCCCAAAGAAAGAAAACAAAGTATATAGAGCTCTATTTCAAAATATGTGTACACTAAAGATAGGAGATCAGGTGTGGGTGCTTCTTACCCTCCTTGCATCTCTCGATTCCAGCGGTGCCAAGCCAGGATCGGTCACTCAATTCCGCGGAAAGACGAATAAGGGACAAGGCTTAGGGACCCTCTTAGCTGCAGAAGCCTTGGGAGGCTGTCACTTATCTGACCAGCAGATAGATAGTGAAAAGCACTCAAAAATCATGGTGCTGTAGGTCCCCTACTTATACCTCTGTACTCCTTTATTCTCTTTCTCCTTTCTTATGCCAAATTGGGGCTGGTCTGTCTGGGTGACGCCAGCTCTCGCAAGAGTAGTTCACACTTGCAAGGGAGAGAAACAATAAGTTTCGACTACCGGACATTCCTTTTATTAGGGTAAATATTTTCCCACCTAGGATGTTGGTGTGTGTGCATCATGCTATTTAGTAGGGGCTAAGAGCCATGTCTGTCACAGCGCCTCTGCCTGCTGTGAGCCTAATCGTTGTATATGTTCCCAGAGGCACATTGTAGCAGCACACCTGTGCTTCTCACAGCTTCAAAGGCTGTGCTGGAATTTATGTTGAGTGCCCTGTTGTTTTGGCTCCCGTGTGTTCCCAGCAATGCTGGTCTGAGAGGGGGGGCTGTCTGTCTGGCTACACTCCCCCCTAGTCAGCACTCACTCATTCGTGCATTTGCCCCATTGCTTATCTTCCGGATTCTCTTTTATGGTGACGTCCCAGCCTAGGGTAGGGAGCGGGCTGTGTTCCCTTCCTGTGCATCAGTCTGCCATCTCCAGCTCTGGATGCAGGTCAGGTTGGCATCTATAGTCGTGAACTAGACTCCCTGGTGTCCTTTTATCCACCGCCGTTCTGACATGACAGCCGCTTCCAGTCCTACCTCAGTCCTACCCTAATGTGCGGATAAAGCTACAGCACAGTGCTGCAAAGTGGGTACAGGAGTGAGTGGGGTGGGGACAACGGGTATGTGAACTTACCTCTCCACAACCAGCAGGTGCAGGGTCTCATCCAGGGGACCAGGGGTTTTGTCCCACCGCTGTTGAGATTTGTTTTCCTTCTGTATTATATCTGTGGGCTCAGCCCACTCCATGGCCTGGAGTGATGCTATTGCTGGTTGGCCATTGTTTTTAGTCAAAAAAGCTAACAGAAAGTTAGGAGCCGTTAGGAGAAGGATAAATAATAAGAGAGTAAATATCTTAATGCCACTGTATAAATCCATGGTACGTCTACCCCTTGAATACTTTGTGCATTTCTGGGCACCCCATTTCAAAAAAGATATATTAGAAATGGAAAAGGTATAGAGAAGGGCAACAAAAATGATTAAGGGTATTGAACAGCTTCCATAGGAGGAGAGATTAAAAAGACTGTGACTTTTCAGCTTGGAAAAGAGATGACTAAGGGGCGGAAGATGATAGAGGTCTATAAAATCATGACTGATGCGGAGAAAGTAAATCAGGAAGTGTTATTTACTCCTTTTCATAACACAAGATCTAGAGGTCACCAAATGAAATTAATAGGGAACAGGTTTAAAACAAACAAAAGGAAGTATTTCTTCACATAATGCACTGTCAACCTGTGGAACTCTTTGCCAGAGGATGTTGTGAAGGCCAAAACTATAACTAGATTCAAAAAAGAATTACGTAAGTTTCATGGAAGATAGGTCCAATCAGTGACTACTAGCCAAGATAGTCAGGGATGCAATCTCATGCTCTGGGTGACCCTGCACCTCTGACTGCCAGATGCTGTGAATGGGTAACAGGGGATGGATCACTTGATGATTGCCTGTTCTGTTCATTCCCTGTGAAGCATCTGGTATTGGCCACTGCTGGAAGATATGCTACTGGGCTTGATGGACCATTGGTCTGACCCAGTATGGCCATTCTTAAGTTAAACTTAAGTGAGCTCCCTGCAATTTCTCAACCACTTGGCTTTTCTGAAGGTTTCTCATGTTCCCTGAGACTTCTAGACATTAACTGTTATCCAAACTGTGCAATATTCACTGTTTCAAAGTGAGAACAACAACAAAAATTGGTTACCTACCTTTCTGTAAGTGTTGTTTTTCAAGATGAGTTGCACATGTCCATTCCACTGTAGGTGTGTGCGTGCCTCGTGCAGTACCCATCAGGGTGGTCTGAGTGCCCTCTGTTGCCATGTGCCACTGTGTGCTGGTAGAAGAGGGTGGAGCCATCCCTGACCCCTCTTAGTTCCTTTGTACTGGATAGACTACAATAGAGAAGGGAACGTGAGTGGGTTGTGGAGTTGACATGAGCAACACATCTCAAAGAATGACAGTAACAGGAAGGTAGGTAACTGTTTTTCTTCTTTGAGTGCTTACTCACGTCCATTCCACTGTAGGTGATTCAGAAGCAGACAAATATGGAGATAGACTCAGAGTCTGCATGAACAGTGATTGTAAGACAACCCATCCAAAGCTGCCATCGTCCCTGGACCGATGGGAAATGGCATAATGTGAAGCAAAAGTGTGGACAGATGCTGCTTTACAAATGTCTATAATAGGTACTTGCACCAAGAAAGCCGCTGATGTTGCCGGCACTCTAGTATAATGCAACAATGCCCTAGTTGGTGGGGTTATATTAGCCAACTGGCTGCATAAACAAATGCACAAAGAGATCTAGGATTAAATCCTTTGGGTAAACACTGATCTGCAATTGCAATAAACAGTGGAGTAGAGGGCCTAAGTGACTTAGCATAATCTCGATGGAAAGCTAGAGCTCTTCTCACCTCTTGCAAATGCAGTCTCTCCTCATCTCTATGAGCATGAGATTTCAGAAAAAAAGTTGGCAAATAGAGTGCCTCATTAACATGAAAATTAGAGACTATCTTAGTAAGAAATTTTGGGTGAGGAAAAAGATAAACCTTATCCTTATGGAAAACTGTATAGGGAGGGTCAGACACTAGGGCTTTTAACTCTCCCACCCTTCTGGCTGAAGTAGTGGCCACTAGATATGCTACCTTCAAAGAGAGGTGCAGCAGAGGGCGAGTTGCAAGGGGTTCAAAAGGTGGTCCCATCAGTTTTGCCAGGACCAAGTTCAAAATCCCAGGAGGGATGGGATCTTGCATGTGTGAATACAATCTGACCAAACCCTTTAGTAATCTGATGATGATCTACTATCCACCAAGATGTGGAAGACCAAAATAGCTGCCAGATTCACTCTCATAGTGCTAAAAGCCAAAGTCTTTTTTTTATTTTAATATAGAAAATAGCCAGTATGAGGTCCAGGGATGCCCACTCCGGAAATATGCCTTTCTGATGGGACCAAATGGAGAAACGCTTCCACTTAGTCAGGTAAGTGCTCCTCATTGAGGGTTTTCTGTCATTCAGAAGCACTTTCTGAATGTCCTTTGTACAGGATCTCAAATGGTGTTAACCACGAAGCATCCACGCTGTCAGATGGAGGGCTCTGAGGAGCTGGCGACTGTGGTCCTGGGAAATGACATCTGGATCCAACAAGAGAGACAGCAGAGGCTTGATTGAGAAGGCTAGTAGGGTTGAGTACCAGTGATGATGAGGCCACATTGGTACTAGAAGGATGAGGTGAGCATGGTCTTGTTTGCTTTGAACAAGACTGTAGTTAGGAAAGGAATCGGCGGGAAGGTCAACAAGAGGAGCTTCTTCCAGGATAAGAAAAAAACATTTGTCAGTGTGCCTGGGCTGAGACCTCTCCAGGAACAAAACTAAGGGCATTTTCTGTTGGTCTTTGCTGCAAACAGGTCCAAGGACACTGCTGAGGGAAAAATTTCTCCAACTGTATACAAGGTGTGTAGGCACCTACAGTGGAATGGACATATGCAAACATTCTAAGATGTAACGATAACCAGTTCTTCAAAAATTCTGTATTAATCCTGTTTCTCTCATTCATTGTTAGAAGTGAAACAATTACTACCTTCATTTTCTGTTGTTCAAATAATACCAGCCACTAGATGGTGCAGGGGCCAGATGATAGCCTCTAAATTTCATTATCTCTGTTACTTTATGTAGAAGTCTCTGATTTCATGGCATCCAGGCGAATCCTATTAAATGGCAAAAATAGCATGTTAGTTAACTTTAAACTTTGCACTACTATAAAACATGCTGAGCAGTGCTACGCAGATACAGCATTGAATATTAAGTAACTATCATTGCTGTGATCCCTGTGAATGTTTCTTCAAGATGACAGTCTTATTTCTATCTAACTCCTCAATGGATTATTAGAGTATTGCATTGCAGTTCCACTTTGTCAGTCTCTTACCACTTGGTGTGCGAATACTTGTGTTATACACATTTTTTAGCTCTTCGGTAGCATTGTTCATCCATCAATATCAAAGCACTTTGCAAAGGAGAAAAAGGATCAGTGCTCCCCATTTTACAGCTGGGGAAACAGGCAGAAGTGCAAGTCACTCAGCAGGTCAGTGCCAGAGTTTTTAGAATATAACCCAAGTCCCCTGATTCCAAGTCCTGGAGTCTGTCCACTGTACAACACTACCCTGCCCATTTTATGAGAAGAATGTACCTGCAGCCCCATCATTAAGGTTACAACACAGTTCCTGTTTAAAGCTGAATCTTCAAACCTGTGTAAAATCAATATATAAGGTTGGAGCACCTTGAATACTGGTATGCCAGTTAGGAGCCCAGGCAGGGTATGAGGTGCAAATATCCGCTCATTTGATTAAGAAGTTCTCTTAAGACAGCCCTCATTCTATGAACTGTTTTTAAAATTTGTAAAGTCTTCTAATGTGTTTTGCTCAGAGACAGGGAAGAGCAGGAGGGAAACATTGCTGGAATGCTTCCAGGGAGATCCAGCACACAGTACTCAGAACAGGCCGCTGGGGCCGGTATTGGAGGGCCTGCCTGACCCACTCACTTTCTGCAAGGTATATGTGTATGAGAGGGGAGCATGGGAGAATAAGTGTGATCATGGGTGGTGTTGGCAGCATACTCAGAGCAGGGTGAGCTCCCTGAGTGCTGGAGTGCCTCAGCTTTGTCAGGCTGCCTGCTCCTTTGTGATCTCATAACGTGAGCTGGACAAATCACTAGACATCTTATACAGACAGAATACATAAACTGGTAATTTAGTAAAAAGACATGATGCTGCATTAGTGGAGAATATTACAACTGAGTGAGTGCTAAGAAGACACGAGGCTGAAGACCAATGTATTAACAGCTTGAACAGATTTTATTCCCAAGTAGTGAATAGTTTGTTCTTTGGCCATCATATCATTTTGGGGAGCTTGTTGCTAAATTTAGAAAGGTTGTCATAAATTAATGTTTTTAACTACTACTGGATTCTGAAGTCTGTATGACTTCTGAACTTCTGTGTGTAGAGGGAAGTTCTTTGATGTGGATAAGGCTCAGCTGACATCCACATTGACATTGAATCTGGGCTGTGAACCAATAAAAATGTCAATGCAGTAATGTCATACTGCTTGCTAGGGGATGCAATTAATAACCTGTGTGCCAAACTGTATTAGCCCTCTAGCTAATCATATTGCTTGCGTACTTGTATCCATTTTTCTATGATAGGATGAGAATTGAAAAGACAGTAAATATATTTGCAAATTGATGTAAGAATACAGCTGAAGAGGTCGCATATTCATGTTAGACCGTGTGATTCTCTCATGAATTTTGTTTAGGCCAAGCATACTGTGTCTGTGTTTGTTTTTAGTATGTTAAAACACACTCTCCAGACTGATCATTGTTTCAATATTTGATAGGCAGAAACTAAGGCCCATTCAAAGGCATGTAAGGTGGTGTGTGTTACAACTTACTTACTCATGTGTAAGAGTCTAAGCTGGGTGTAATTTATACAGAAGAAAGTGTATTGGTGTTAAAAAGAAAGTGTAAGAAGTCAAAGTGGAGACTGACCTCCATTAACTTACACATTGTTACACCCTTCTGTTAGCTTCTTTTTTTCCATGTTCCTTTGTGTTGCCTCTGTATTTGGGTTACATCGGATTAGACTATTGTTTTCAGTTAAACTTTTTTGCAGTCCAAATACAAAGTTGTTGTGTAAAAGCAGTGTGGCAAGGCACCTTCTCGGTCTCACCAGCCTCAGCTGTTTTTAGCCTTAGTGAGACGGGCTTGGGGTAAAACAGTCCCTCTTTGCTGCACAGGGGCAGTCCGCTCCTTCTCTCAGCCAGTCTTTTAGGTTGGTTTTTCTCCCTTATAGGAGGGAATGCAGCCTCCCTTCCTGGTGAGGCTTGCTATCTTGCTGTTCCTCCCCTACTGGCAGCTTGACTCCCCCACTGCGCAGGGTTTAAAAAGCTCTCATGCAGCCCTTAGTTGGAATCAGCTGATCCTAATTGCCCTCAGGTAATTCCCTCTCATCTGATCCTAACTGATCTCTGGTAACCCCTTCTCAGATGAACCTGCTTGACCTATAGTCACCCCTCCTCAGTTGATAGGGAGGAGGGCCTTTTACCCTTCTGGGACTGTTTTCTACCCCACCCTTACAGCTGTCTGTCCTGAGTTTATCACAGCAGGTATAAACTGTGTGTTAGTAAGTGTCTGAGTGAGCCTTAAGTAAATAAATCCATGTATTCATGACTGAATATCGGTGATAGCATAGCAGAAATTTTAGAAGCTTTCATGATCCATCGCTCACTTTGAGCATGCTGCAGCTGACCTTCCAGTGATCTGCCACTCACCATACATCCATCTCCTCTCTGGTTGTCTTCTACTATGATGAACATCCACCATTCCTGCACGATAACTTTCTCAAGGTTATTTCCATCTCTATGCCTAATGTGGCCAAAGTACATAAATTTGTATCTGTTTTTCTCCAACATCAAGGTTTGCTTCTCTTCAATACTATTTCTAACGTAGGCATTTGTCTTTTTTTTTCCATCCAGGAAATATGCAAGAATCTTCACCAGCATCACCTTTCAAAAACTTCAGTTTTCTTCTTGTTGGCAGCATTAATGTCTCATGACTCCCATCCATAAATCACTATAGAAAAATTAGGCTTTTCACCAGTCACACTTTTGTACATTTTGAGAGGCCATAGCTAAGTTAGCCAACTCTAGTGTTCTTACGATTTCTTTGGAACAGCCTCCTGGGTTGTATATATATGATCTCAGATAATTAAATTCATCTGCTACTTCTACAGCTTGTCCAATAATCATAATGTCCACTAACATTCTGTTTTTCTTATAAATGTACATGCATTTTTTTTTGTTGCATGCAAGAACAGTTCATATTTCTCACTAACTGTTTTTACAGACTCCAACGTTTGTTACATTTCCTTGGCAGTTGTAGCAAAAGTGTTGTGTCATCAGCATATCTGAGGTCAGTTAAGAGGTATCTACCAATGGAGATCCCAGCTCCTTCCACTTTGTCAAAACCTTCCAAGGCTTGTCTCAGAATAAATTCTCTGTATATATTAAAGAGGTCTGGGGGACAAAATACACCCTTGTGTCTCACCCTGCCCAGTGGAAAACCACTCATTGTTTGCCCACATCGTGGTCTGGTGATAGCAGACTTGCAATGGATTCAATGAGATGCTTTGCAATCCCCATATTTTCTAGAATCCTCCAAGATGGTCATGTCAGATGATATTGAATGCTTTTGAGTTGTCAATGAAGCACATGATCAATGTATTTTTCAATGATGTAACAGTTGTGCTTTGGTCATATGTGATTGGCCCTCCCTAATCTTGCTAATGGCTTGTGATTGGCCTTCCTAATCTAAGCTTGCTGTGGTGGTAGTTCTGCTTTTAAACTTTATTTCATGCAATCCTGGATTATGTAGAGCAGAAATTTGCTGGTGTGCAATATCAGGGAGATAGTACAGTAGTTGCTTACTCTGTCTCCCTTCTTTAATAAGGGCAGAAAAATCCCTTTATCCAGTCCTCCAGCCAATTTCTAGTCAGCCATATATCACTACAAATTTTCCACATAAGAGCAGTACTGTGTTCATCAATTGCTTTTAACAATTCTGAAGGTATATTATCTACTTCTGGTGCTTTCACACCCTTCATTTTCATAATAGTGTGCCCTACTTCTCACAGGATTGATGGCTCAGATTCTATATGCTTTTGTCATTATGAGTGGCTTTGGCAAGGCACACAGAATGGCACAATAATCTCTCTATGTGTGTTTAATATCATCGCCCTCTGTGGGAACTCTGCCCTTGTGATCTTTTATAATGGTTTGATTGTGGGGAAAACCTTTTGGTAAGAAGTCTGACCACTGTGAATATATCTTTTGTATTTTTACTCTCTTTATAATTCTCAAGTTCCATATACTTTGGCCCTCATATATTCGCTCTTGTCTCATCTAGTCTGCCTATGAATCTGTCTGCTAATTTCATTATATTCTATCCTACGTTCTTCCATCTCCAGGCCATTCTGTTTCACCCTGCATAGTTTCTTCTGTTAGCTCAAACATCTTCTCAATTAACCATGGTGCAGTCCAACACTGACTTTTCAGAAGGTGTGCTTTGGCAGTTGCAAGTACGAGGGAGTGTAAGTCGATATAAAATACACATAAAGGGGCTAGAAATTGTAACATAATAAACACTGACAGATTCCTTTTGAAGTAATTTACGTTCACCTCTGAATTTGGCCTTTTGTGTTTGTTTTGCAGTTCCAGAGTCAAAAGGAATAAGTACAATGGAGTTTGTTGATGAGTATGTTGCATTGGTGGCAGCAACCATGGATCATACTAATTACATTTGCAATTAAGTCTGGCCATGGGATGGTGGCAATTTTATCATAGGTTTGCATAAATAACAAGTAAATAACCAAAATGTACTTTCTATTTCAAAATGCTTAATTTTCAGGAAAAATTTCCTTTCAAATAACGTAGCCCCTGGACAGAGAAGTGAATTCTTTCCCCACCTTCTACCCCAACTCCTCAAAAAACCTTTCAACTGTTCCTACTAGTTGCAAACCATCACTTTGAAAATTGTATTTCCATTTCAAAATTTTGTACATAATATTGTTACATATAGTCTCTGTTTTTCCAGTTTGCTTACATTGTACACTTGACAGCACTTTGGGGGAAATCTTGGCCCTACTTGATGTTATTGGCAAAGCTCCTGTTGTCTTCAGTAGGGCCTGGATTTTACACTTTGTGTTTAGTCATTTTCACTGTTTTGTTGATGGTCCATTGTAATTCCTGTTTTGTGCATTGTGCTGGGGCAGGGTAAAGTTCTCATGAATCTTTTAGCCTGGGCCCTTCAAGAAAATGCTTACCAGTAATAGTAGTAGCAAACATGAAACAGAAGGGTCAGCAGACAGGTGAGTGCCTAGACTGAAAGGGAGAGGGCTGGAGGAGTGGACCCAAACATGTTTGCTCTTGGTCCTACCCAAATACCCTTTAAACAGTACTGGAAAAATCAGGAAATATAATTGCAAGGGTTTTCTATAGAATAATTCATAATTAGAAATAAATTAATCTGAAAAATTATAAATTGATGGTGCCCCGTTAATTTAGAGTTTTGCTTCCTCCCCAAATAATCTCTGTGCTAATACTGAGTTGTTCACTGGAGGATATTAACATATTTGTATATTGTTTTGCCTTTTTTAAAGGTCCTATACAGGTATGAAGTTGTTGGATTCATCTGCATTGCTGGAAATAGTTTTGCCTGTTTCTATAGGCATGATTACAACGAACGTGGGCTTATTTTCTGAAACGACATCTTAGGATGCAAAAGGAGAGGATGGTGGAGTTAGTCTAATAATACAAGAGATTGTCTTGGAATTTACTCATAGAGCAAGAGTACCAGCTCACTTTGTTACTCATGCATTTTTCAGGCATATAAACATTAACAAATGTATTCAACTCTGAATAGTGAGAACTTGTTTCTTCACTTATTGCATTGAGAAGACTGCAGCCAAGAAATCAGTTATTCTCCAACCAACAATCAAATAATCATAATTGGCAAATGTTCTTGGAACTATTTTTCTCCATTAGAATGCACTTTTACTTGTAAAAGATTAAAAACAATATTTAAGATTTTGTTTTATGTTACCATTTTGCTAATGCTACATTATTGTTGATTGGCTTTGTTGTTTTCTAATGAAAATGTGCAGAAAACCATTTGTTTTATTGGAGGGGGTAGATATGTTTAGATGTGTTTAATAAACATGTCATTGTTTTTAGTAAATTCTGTTAGCTTTTGTGATAGTACTGAACAACAGACAAGTAAAGGCCTGGGCAGAGTTTAATGTTCTCCTATTGATACTTTTGAAACTACGTGTGTATGGCTCAGGTTATGGACATATGTACAGTATATACAAATAAAAAGAAGAGCTGTGAAAAAGGTCCTGTCTACACTACAAACAGAACAATGTTTAGTGTAACTGGATTGATAGTAGTAGTAAATATTTATATTATGGTATCATACTGTCTGGAGTGGCTCGTGACTGAGAATTCCTACCTTAGGGAGACTGTCAAAAGCAGGGCAGATACCTCAAACTGGTGGTATGTTCTATCATTCGATTTCAACAAACCAGTAACAAATGTGAACTCCTGAAGTATTATGATAATCTTATAATGGAGTCACAGACAATCCCCTTAGACATCTTGTCACTCAGGCAAGCTGGACTATGTGATAAATGGTCATTTACACAAAAAATCACAAGTATTCCAGGTTACGCCCTCTCCCAAGAGACCAGTCACTCACCCAGGTCGATTTGCGTGCTATATCTCGTACCAAAGACAATGCTGGTAGCCAATTGTGTACAAAACTAAGTAAAAGTGTATTAGCTAAGAAAAGGGAATGAGAGTTATTGAGAGGTTAAAGCAGGTGAAAATATATGTTCAGGTGAGTCACAGTCTATAATTCCAAATGGTAGCAGAGATGTAGTAATCTGCCAGTTTCCCAAAAGTCTCTCAGGGCTGGGGAGCTCCATCTTCTTGTTCAGTTATTCTGGCCTATTAGAATCCAAAAAGTCCAGAGATGAAGGGTATTTCCCTGTGTCCATACTTACAGTTTCTTCTCACAGAAAACAAGCTGACAGGGTGACCATCTACATAGGCTCTTTCTTTCTTTGGCAGAGACAGGAATAGATCATCACACACGATGATCACTTGCCTTCAAATGCACAAGAATTAGTACTTTCCTGTTAAAGTTCTTCATTTGTGTTACACAAGGCTTCTTTCTCGTTTGATGGGTTATTTAGTTACAGAGGACTACACAATCTAAATGTTTGCTATTACATTCTAACAGAATACACATAAGTGAAAACAATTCATGTAACATCCCATTACTTTTCATGAAGTTTAAAAACCAAATATATTTTTAGACATTTAACAATCATTTTGATCTATACTAATACACAAGTCAATCAGCCTGGCTTCCCACTATGCATTTGTAAGTGTTCAGTGAGGCCTGGAGCTTTGGCATGACCTGGCACCTGGTTTGCCAGCATCACATGTGGTAGCAGCTAAAGTCCCTAGTTGGGATTAGAGTTCACTGGGCTGGGTTGGGTTGTACAAACATATGTCTGTCGGACAAAGGTAGAGTTAATATGCTTTATCATGTGTATATACTGCAGTTTATTGATAGAGTTGACATGTTATTCTTATAAAAAGCACACGGAATCTTTTAAAGGGGATAAGGCAATACACCACTTTTATTGAGAGTACAGACGCTCCCCAACTTATGCAAGTGTACTGTTCTGGAATGCCTTGCGTAAGTCAAAATTTGCGTAAGTCGGAAAAATATCTCTGGCCATTACGCAAATAAATAAATAAATAAAATAACCCCCTCCTATTTCTAGCTTACTGAAGTTTTTCTGTAAACTTGGATTTGCATAAGTCTGGTTTGCGTAACCCTGGGAGCATCTGTAAAATTTAAGCATGCTTCTATTCACACACACACACACCCCAAAAGGTTCTGCAGCTGGATTTTATAGTTAACAGTCCTTAGTGTTGTTCGGTCAGTTTCAGTGGCCAGCTGAAACTGAACACGAGAAAGGGGAGCTGGGCCTCTGTTGAACGCATTTGAAGCTCCGACGTTGATGCAGAACGAACTCAAAGTCCCAGGGCATTACACCTTTCTTTTATAGTGATAAATTCCCATACAAGTCTCTGGAGCTTGCTGTGTTACACCGGAGCTGTTCAAGGTTGTTCCAATCAGCATTATTTGGGTTGTTACTGGGAGTTATCCGCAGTGTTTCTTATCTCGTCCCTCTGGCTCCACTCTTTATCTTGTCCTTGGGGTGTATGCCTTTGCTTTAGGGTCATCAGTCTGCCATCCGGGTGAAAGTTGGCGCCTCTCGACTCTTCCACTCCCTTCTTGACCATCTGGCCTAGCTGTCCTTTCTCAGTTAATTACCATACATTCTTCTCTCACACCAAACACTAAATAAGGCAATGACAGCCATAAAACTTGTATCCTTCTAAAAACAATCATTAACACAATCAGTAAAGAATAAACTCAGAACAATTTCTTCTTACTAATTCAAGGCTACAATTTCTTCTTCACCTTGATCACCTGGATCGAATGGTCTTCAGCTGTCGTTAAGACTGCGCCGATCACAAAAAGTCCGCCGTTCTTCTCACACTCTTGCCTTTCTTCTCCACGTTCGTCCAAAACACTTAACGATGTCATCTTCCCATCATCTTGGAGGTCGACCGGGTGGTCTTTTCTGTTCTCATGGATACCACTCAGCAATGATTGCGATCCACCTATTGTCCGTGAGCTGTGCTGTGTGGCCCGCGCATCGCATCTTGTTATGTCTGCTTTCCACGACAATACCTTTCACACCACTGTGTTCTCTGATCATTTCATTTGGGAAGTGATCCAGAAGGGAAATTCCCTACATACTTCGGTCCATTGCCCTTTCAGCTACCGACAGCTGCTGTTCTCTCTTCGTCAGTGGCCATGTTTCACTGCCATACAGCATGGCTGGCAGCACTGTTGAATTGAAGATATTTGTACGTGTGGTCATGTCGATTTTTCCTTTGAGGACATCCTTGATGGAATTAAATGCACACCATCCTGCCCGAATCCTTCGCGAGAGTTCTCCATTCAGGTCTTGGCGCATATTAACTTCTTGGCCCAAATATATGTACTGTTCCACTTCTTTGATTTCTTCTCCTGTTACCGTTATTTGGGCTTTTTGTAAGATGTCTGATCGCATGTATTTCGTTTTGCAGCAGTTCATTTTCAGGCCGAACTGACTGCTTTTCTTGTCGAGTCTTCATGGCATGCTCTGCAGTTGGTTGGTGCTTTTGGCAATTAGTACGATGTCATCCGCGAATCTGAAATGGGATAATCGTTCTCCATTTTATGTTCACACCACTCCTCCAGCTGATCTTGTTCATAACCATTTCGAGGCAGGCGGTGAATAGTTTTGGTGAAATTGTATCTCCTTGCTTTACACCTTTCTCGATTTGGGATGCAGAGGGAAGTTATGAGGAGAGTAATGTCTGTTGTACATCCAGTATTCGCTTCCTTCAACAAACTGATGTACTGCATGTTAATGCCCTTCTCTGCGAGCGCCTTTAATATTGCGTTAAACTCGACGCAATTGAAGGCCTTTTCATAGTCAATGAAAGCAACGCACAGTGGGAGTTTGTATTCCATCGCTCTTTCTAGGAGCTGGCTAAGGGTAAATATATGGTCAATCATGCTGAAATTTCTTCAAAACCCTGCCTGCTCTGTCGGCTGTTGTTCATCCAGAATCTGTGAGAGTCGGTTCGTTATCACCTTTGTAAAGAGCTTGTAGATGTGAGAGAGCAGGCATATAGGGCGGTAGATCTTAAGATTTTCTCGATCACCCTTCTTGTGCAGCAAGATGGTATTCGACTCCTTCCAGCTTGATGGTATTTTTCCTTCTTCAAGATATCTACTAAATCTTAAAGCAAGGGCCTTCCAAAGTTTTTTGCCTCCTGCAGAAATAATTTCTGACGTTATTCCATCTTTGCCTGGAGCTTTTCTCTTCTTCATCTGATGTAGTGCACTTCGGACTTCACTGATGATTGTTTGGGGGACGCGTTCTTCTGACTCTTGGAGCGTTGGGAAAGGGACGTTGGTTCTTGATTTGAACAGTTCTGTATAGAAGTCCTTGCAGACCTCCTCTATCCCTGCTCTGTTGATTACTGTCTCTCTGTCCTTGTTCTTCAATGCTGTTATGCTCAATCTATACTGTGTCAATTCCCACTTGCATGTCCTGAGGCTCTTGCGTGATTCAGCTTTTTTGAGGAGCTTTTCTTTCCGGAAGTTCTCAAAGTTGTCCTTCAGTTTTCACCATATAAGCTTGCACAGAATGGAGTACTTGAGGATGTTATCCAAGCTCCTTTTCGTGTTTCTCCGCTTCTCCAAGAAGTTTTTTGTTTCTTCAAGATTCTTCCTTTCACCTTCTTCAGCTTTTCAATTTCAGCTGCTTTTATGCAACTTCTCAGCTTGTCAGCAAAGAGACTATAGTCCTCGTCACACTTTTCTGTCTGGCTCCAGTCAAACCCAGAAATCGCTTTCTTCAGCTTTGCTTCATTGTATGTCTTCGGCCGCTGTTTCCTGTTTGCCATCTGTAACGCCTTCTTTTCCACCGCTTAGTCGAAAATCAACTTTGCTCTAAGCAGGCGATGGTCACTGGTGGTGTTGAAAGGCTGCACCACAGAGACGTCTTGAACTATGCGCCTTTTATTGACTAAAATATAGTCGATTTCATTCTTGCTCTTCGCGCTTGGCGCGATCCATGTCCACCTTCTTGCGGTCTTCTTTTCGTACCAGATGTTTGCCACGTAAAGTTCTTTCGTTTCTATCATCGCTACCAGCCTTACTCCTCTTTCATTCCTTTCACCCCTGCCATATCTCCCTATGAACTTTTCGCCAGCTTTCCCTCGCCCGACCTTGGCATTGAAATCTCCCATCGTGACGGTGTAAATGGACTTTTGCGCGAGGGGTCTTTCGAGCTCTCGGTAGAATTCTTCCACTTCTTACAATTTCTTCTTACTAATTCAAAGCTAGCAAAATGGAGTACAATTTTACTTGAGACAGTTTTTTCCCATTAGGCTTTTGCTTACAGACACATCATTTTATGCGAGGACTTAGCTGTCTAAGGATTGCATAGATATAATAATACCTATATCGTGCTTATCGGTAGATCTCAAAGTGCTTTACTAAGAATGTCAGTATCATTATCCCTATTTTACATGTACTAGTTGCAGTGGTGCAGGAGTTATTTTGGCACTGATATATTCAAACCCCAGTTACTTATTCAGTAAGCCTTTGAACTGTGGAGGTATGTGCTGCACAGAAATCGAATGTGGAGTGAGAGAACACAATATAGGTCAGGACAGGAACCCTTTAAGGATTTCAGAAGATGAATTACTGAGGTGACCCAAGAGACATTTAGATATATATTGATTTTCAAATCCCAGTTGTTCAAATAACAAAGCAATTGCATAAAGAAGGATGGGCTGTTAAAGAACAGTATTTTGTACAGAAAAATAGCATTGGCAGGAGTGTCATTTCTTAGCTGATTCTTAGACAATTAGGCTAACTTAAAAATTTGTAGACACGTTTCTTAAGGTTCAAGCGAACACCTCTTATATATTTCAAAGACTGAAATGTAACTACATGAAAAAAATAGACCAGCCTGACTTTTTTTTAATGGAATTCCACTTTACAATCTTTTATTTATGTTGCAAAAATCATACATTTGAACAACTATGTGTATCACTTTGCCTGACCAGTTCCTGAAAACAAAATTATCTGAGCAAATGCTTCTTATTAGACAAGTCGCAGAATATTAGACACTAATAAGAGATGTTAACTAATATACAGCTATAGATATAGGATGAGTGGCCACTAGACTTGGAGACACCTGAGAACTATTTTATTTATACATACTCAATTCTTAGTTCCCTATTCAAATCAAATCAGGAATTTGTGCAGTGCGAGGTAGTGGAGGGGCATGGGATGGTTTTCTCATTGGTTACAGCAGATCTGGAAGGTGATGCTATGGCACTGTATGTGGCAGATTGGGAGGGGCCACTTTGGCAGCATGAGGAGTAGAACTGGGGTGGTGTATCAGCAACTTGTGGGGCACATTTGTGTCTTGGATTATACATAATTTAAGGCCCTTCATTTTTGGTTTTTATTTTGTGTCCTGGGAATGTCACTGTTTAAAAAACAGGTGAAAAATCAGTAAAAACTGAAAATGCAGGGCCAGTGTTTGGGGTGTGTTAGGGATGTCTGCTACTCATGGGAGGTGGCATGAGGGAGCCTTCCGTTGCCTACAAGCCTATTGCTGCAGTGGCCGGGTGATCTTGGCTGCTGGGACTCATCTCCCTCCCCCACTGCACTGGGGAAAGCCGACACAGCTGTGCTGAAGGGCTGGGGTCAGGAGAGGCATCTGTCGGGCAGGGAAAGCAGATGGTGGCAATCACCTGCCTCTCTGCTCCTCTCATTCCCCCACACCCAGCAGCCATCCACTGGCAGTGACCCTCCTCTGCTCAGGCCTGCTGTGCTGTCGGCCAGGGCCTGTGTGAGGCTGATGGAGGTCTGGGTTGGTTTGCCAATTTTGGTTGGATGCATCCTTGGAGGTTTCAGCAAATGACGTAGTCTTTAATTAAAGATTCATTTTTAATTCCTGGAGACTCCAGAGCAAATACTGGAGGACTGGCAACCCTAGGTCTGGGGTGTTCCTGCACTTGCCAAATTCAGGTTAAAATCTGACGACCTGGTTTTTCAAAAATCTGGTAATGGGGGGGGGGGGGGGGCAGGAAATGGGCAGACATCGACACTTAAGGGTTGCGTAACCGACCGCACTCGCGCAGCAGAGCAAGGGGCCTAAATGGTGACAATTAGATGCTGGGCTCGAGATGTTCAGTTTCAGCCGTCGATGGGGTGCTGATAACCCATCTCCTTCTAAAATGGAGCTTGGTCCCTGTGGGAGGGCGGCTCTTGTGGCTGGGTTGCCGGCGACAGCAGGGACGTGATGACCCACACGCCCGCCCCGCCCCCTGGACGCCTCGGTCCCTCTGAGCCAGTAACGCCTCCTCAGTGACCTGCCCCCAACCCCCCGCCCCGGCCCAACGCGGCCAAGGGAGGAGGAAGCCCCGCCCCCTGCCCTATGAGCCCCGCCCATGCTCCGCTCGGGGGCCCCCCCCTCCCCATTCGCTGCCGACGCGGGCTCCGCCCCCTGCCGCTCTCGTCACTGTGTGTGTGGCAGTTGCCAGGCCGCGCGGCGGCGTCTGTTAGTGCGCGGCCCCGTACAGCCGCCCCCCCTCAGCCGGGGCCGCTCCTTGCCACAGCGGCGCGGCCCCGCCCCCGCCCGGCTGAGGTAAGGCCCCCCCTCCACCCCCATGGGCTCGCCTGTGGGCTCAGATCCCGCTCTTCCGCTCCCCTCCCCCCCCACCGCTGGCCAGCCCCCTGCTCCCCCCCCCCCCGGGTGACTAGATCCCTTCGCGCCCCTCACTGATCTGCCCCCGCCCCGCCCCCTGGGGGCCTCGGCCTGTCTTACCCGCCCCCTCCGGGCCCCGGGGACGCTTCGCGGCCTATCCAGGAGCTGAGGCCCCTTAGGCTGTGAGGGTCGGGCAGGCCCAGGCCCGGCTGTGCGGTGGGGCTCGATCGGGTCCCAGCCCCCGGCCGCTCCGGGGTCGGGGTGGGCCGCCCCGGGCCTTGGCCCGCTCCGCCCGCCTGCCTGCAAGGGGAGCTGTGACAGGCGGGGGCGGGGGTCCGCCACTCCTGGGGCCTGGGTGGTTGGGTAGCTTGGTTGGGGCTGTTTCATTTTTGTGTCCATTCAAAGTCAGGCTGGCGGCGGGGGGTGCAGCAGCAGCAGCTTTAAGAAGGTGTCATTGAAGTGTCAGTGACCCATCCCCTGCTTTTTGCCTCGGGGCGTTTCTATGGGAGAGCAGGTAGGCTTTGAATCAGCGTTGAATAAAGGAGGGGCCAGTCCGCTCATCAAAGTAGAGGTTCCTCTAGAAACCTCCAGCGCTGTGCCCTGCATTCGCTGAAACATCTGTTATATGTGCAGATCAGTCATAGCTGGTTTTCGTGCTGTACAACTGAAGCTTACGGGGCTTTTTTTCCAGGGGATGTCAGCAGGGGAGGTGGAAACTTCCTAAAATTGGTGAAGCCACCAGTGCCTGAACTGCCCCTTCCCCTCCAAGGCCCCGCTTCTGTGCTGCCCCTTTCCCCCTGTGGCCCCGGTCACCCTCACAGACAGTAAAAAGTGGGAGGGCCCTAGCACCCCCCCCCCCCCCCGCGTTCCGGCGCCCCTGGATGTCAATTTAATACCACCCAATCCTCGCTAGAACGTGGGATTTGGGATCCATGTGCAGTACCGTGTTAAAATGAATTGCAATTAATGTAATTAAATTTGGGATCCATGGCCATGACTGCATTATATGCGAATTTGCGCTATATAGACATGCGTTCTAGCGAGGGGCCAGTGTATGGTGGTTCTCAACCTGCTGGCCACTTGCAGCCCAATCAGCACGCAGCTGCAGACCATGTGACATCCTCAGGCTCATATAGGTAGTATATTTATTGTGTGGATGTGATAGAGAGCTGCATTTGTGGCCCACAATGGTAAATCGGTTGAGAACCACTGGTTTAACAAATGGCCTGACATATACAACGCCACAGGAATTCTGTATCTCAGTGTATTGTCTCTGAAAACAGCGAAAACAAATTAATGTGGGCAACTCTTCGATTTTCCCTACAGTGTGATCATATAAAGTGAATAATTCTAATGTCAAACTACACCCATTTAATAGTTACGTGAATTGCTGAGAGATGCTTTCTCATCTCAACATCAGGAAAGTTCAAAATTGTTTCAGAAGTAGGTTGTCAGTTGAGCTATACAGAGCTGAACATAAATTTCAATTAACTTATACCAGTGAATCGAAAAAAGAGGAGGTCTGTATGTTTGGGTTTTTTTTTTTTTTTTTACCAGCAACATTTGTCAACTGTCTACTTTCTGACAGCCATGTTCAAGTGAATACACTGATTGAATTGAGTGTGGATGGTTGGTAACCTTTATCCTTGAAGAAAATTTAAAATAAAGTATTTATATTACTGAGCTAGAAGCATAGATTAATGCACTGTCTGTGCATTGAATGGTGGTTAAGCATTTGAGTTGCCATCCATTTTAATATTTATATATTATATCTTTGCTTTCATTTTTCATCATAAATGTCTCTCTGTATTTAACTTTTTCACTTTGGAGGTGGGGAGCAGACATAATGCCAAGATTTAATCAATAGTAAAAGCAATCTTTTTTTACTCTTACTGGAACACTGAAACATATGTATTGGTAGTGCTGGAGGTGGAATGCTTGACTAGATGGACGAGTGGTCTGTCCTGGTATTACTGTTCCTTAGCTTGATGATAGGTTAGTGTTTGAAGAGTAAGTCAAGATAACTGAACTGTGTAACCTCTGTAGCTTTGAACTAGTCTTACATGGACTTGGAATTCATTTATCAGTGCAGTGGAATTAAATGTTGTCGTCTCCTTAACTTGGTGATGTATTCTAATTAGATTAAATCTCACGGAAGTTCTTGTCCCAACTTTCTGAAGTCCATTCTCTACCATTAACTAGGGCCATCAGCTAATTTGGAAACTAATATCTTTTTAGACTTGACTTTCCCACTTGAATTCTAGTGGTCTGCCTGGAAGTTTGATGTGTGATTTAACAACTTTATTTGTTGAAACGTTCTGTATAACTAGATCTGGTTTCTAGTGAGTGAGAGAACCTAGACCAGTGGTTCCCAAACTTTAACAACCTGTGAACCCTTTTCACTAAAATGTCAAGTTTCACGAACCCCCTCCTAAAAATTAATATTTCCATGGATTTTCTCCTTTACCTGAGTATAAATTATAAAAGCAGTGATCTTGGAACTATAAAAGACTATATATGTTTTTATGACATGTTTATTACACACTATTTATTATGAATTATTATTTAGCATTACAGTATTTTTATTACATCATGAAAACGGCAACACTCTTCCAAGATCTCACTTTTGTAGCTTGTACACTTTGAATAAGCCTGTTATAAGACAAGGCTCCTATGTTTCATCAAGGAGTATCAGATGTGAAACAGCATGAAGGTATTTAAGAAGCCAACTCAAAGAGTTCCTCCTACACAAGCATTCAGCTCTTGAGCAGTCCAGGCAAACAACGCACGTTACAACAAAGCTTAAACTTGTTCTTCATGATAATTTTAAAAACAATACTAGATGCCTATTTAATTTTAAAAACAGCAAAATATATCCACCTCCGTTTCCATTTCTTATAAGAAGTCTTGAAGTTTAAATCTCCACAGTGTGATAGATATGCTTGCTTTGATCTGCTTAGCTCTTGGAAGTCCAGGGGCCCTGGGCTGCTGGCCCCAGGCTCTGTCCGCCATTAGGGAATTTTTTCCTGAGAACCCCCTGTCACGGGGGTTCACGAATCCCAGTTTGGGAACCACTGACCTAGACATGACTTTTACTGTGGCAGTATGTTAAATTCACAATTAGGAATAAGAACAATTAAAATTATTTTTGAAAATTGAATTAAATATGTAAGAGATACTCTAGCAGGTTTTAAAAATCATCTGAGCAATAAATTTGTTGTAAAACTGCATAATCAAACATCATGCTTCTGTGCATCAGCTGATCACTGCAAGGTCGGGAAGGATTTTTCCCTATGGCAGCATTGCAAAAATAGCCAGGTACATTATTATTTGGGATGTGGTGATGGTGGTAATATCTTACTCTAAAGATCAGGCATAATCCTCTGCCAGGCACAGTGTACTCAATTTGTACCATTAGTTTTATCCGACATGGCAGATAGTCTGTTGTAAAGCTAACGTTGCCAGAAAATAAAAGGGGCTATCTTACAACTATGTTATTGTTAGGGATCTCTTTCATAGCTATAAAATATGACTTTAAGTGTGAAAATGCTTGTAAAAGCATATCGCATTTTAAAAGGACTCAGAATTTCTAAAATCAAATATTTCTTTAAAGGTTCTAAAGAATCCACAGGTATTCTTTGGTTTCCTGGAAAATGCATCTGACAGAGCCTGAGAGATTCCTTATACCCCTAAAATGTAATTCCTAGTGAATGTAAAAGTTGCTGTACTGAAGACTCCCTTAATCCTACTCAGGAAAATACAATTAAAGCCTCTTATGCCCACACAGTGTTTGGATGATAGCCTGGGGCTCCTAAATTTGAAGTAGTTCATGAGTACAGTCTCATGAATATCTGAAAGTAGGAATACAACTAACTTGGCTCACTAGGGGAAAAATACTGGTGGCTTATCTACATTCTGAGGAATATAGCCTGTCAGGTCAGCATGTGGTAGGGTATGTCTACACTACCCGCTGGATCGGCGGGCAGCGATCGATCCAGTGGGGATCGATTTATCACGTCTAGACTAGACACGATAAATCGACCCCTGAGTGTTCTCCCGTCGACTCCTGTACTCCAGCTCCACGAGAGCAGCAGTTGACTCACCACGGTAAAGATACCACAGTAAGTCGATCTAAGTACGTCGACTTCAGGTACGTTATTCACGTAGCTGAAGTTGTGTAACTTAGATCGCTTCCCCTCCCCCCAGTTTAGACCAGGGCGTAGTGATAGCAAAGAAAAATAGCTTTAGTTATAGAGAGGAAAGCTACTACTACTTTAATTTTTGCTAATTCATTGTGTGCACGTCAAGATTTTACTAATTAATATTTAACATTTAAAGCCTTAATGGACCATTTTCCTTAAAAGGACCAACTTGTTTCAACTGTGATTGGATGGATTGAAACTGATCATAGTCAGTCAAAAAGGAAGGTTTGGGAAAGAATAGGAGAGAGAGGTACTGCAGGAAACACAGGATTCTGGAATTCCTTCTTATTCACTAGAATGAAGTCTGTGGCATTTTTCTGCATAGACTGATTTGTTCGGTGCTTGTTATGAGCTTCATGAGTAGTTATTGCCTTATGTTGTCTGTATATTTTGAGAACCATAGGCTTATAAGGGGGAGCTAGCCAGGTAACCACCTCAAGCCTTCAATGGTTCTTGGCCCATGCTGCTTGTAAAAATATTTATAAAATAGATATTGACCCGTGCTCAGTATCTATTTTATAAATTTTATTTAAAGTCAAACTAAAATAAAATTGAGCAAACATATCACCAAACCTAAAAAAATAAAACACTATCAGATTAGAATCAAATCATGATAAAATCAAACATGTTATTCTCAGTATTAGATTGGGATCAAATAAATACCAAGAATAACCAGTCCTTGTGCATTCTCAGGAGTTGATGAAGGTGGCTGTCTTCTTGGTAATAAGCCCCAGCTAAAGAATTTTATCAAACTCCATCAGATCTATACTTTGAAAAGAGTTAAATATTGTAATAGTGAAAATAAATTGTCTGAACCTCAATGCCAATGATAAAGCTGCCTTCTTAGACTTAAGTTTTATTGTGGTGGCTAATCTTTCCTTCCTAACAGAAATATTATAATACAGACTTCAACAGAACATTCCCGATAAACAGAAGTTTAACAACTCTTATTTACCAGAAATTACATATGACAGTTTAGTCTCCGAGGACTTGTAAACATGGAACATGCTTTAATGTATATCTGTGTGATGGCATTGAGGTCTGTTTAACCTGGGGAACTTCTTTCCCCATGTGGACTTTATGGGTGCACTCTCACAGATGCATACACACAGTCATGCTCACGCCTCAAAAATAGAAAGGCTGGGATGACTCCCAGTGAATAAAAAACAAGCTGACAATAGGAAAAAAAATAATTAAGATAACAGGGTTTGTGAGCTCTTTACCTCCCACATTCTTCTAGATTCTTGTAGAACAGAAGAATCTGGAACTGCAGACGAGGAGCCAGACAGTGATCTCCTGGCACAGTGCTTATCACTCGTGGGCTTCCTTTGGATGCAGGGAAGGTTAGTCAAAGGCTGGTATAGGCTGTTTGTTGATGTTGTGACTTTCTCTCCCCAAGATGTTCAGCCTTGTTGATTCTGGAATATCAATCTTCCCTTAGATGCCTTATTAATTTGAAAGTCAAGGTTTCTCAGTCTTACCACTGATGCTTATGGTTTACAAATTTTGCTTGCTTCACCGTGCAACTCTTTCCTCCAAGGTCTTCAGACCAATCAAGTGTGAA
The DNA here is from genome assembly GCF_015237465.2 of Chelonia mydas. Taxonomy (NCBI): domain Eukaryota; kingdom Metazoa; phylum Chordata; order Testudines; family Cheloniidae; genus Chelonia; species Chelonia mydas. The sequence continues at coordinate 173,153,629 of NC_057850.1, read as the reverse complement.
GTTTACCTTGGAGACATTCAGCTGTTTAGTTCAGCTTAAAATAGGTCATCATTCGTTTATCAAGTTGGAAAATCCTACTTAAAGCAGCAATTTTAAAAAATACTGTGGTCCACATCAGAGACAATGCATCTGCAATCACCCCCAAAATGTCAAAAACCTAGACACATAAGATCACATTCTGGAAGCTGATGTGGTCTTAAGACATTAAGTTACAAGTTTACAAAAGTATTCAACATAAAAACCTATGAAAACAATGAATAGGAAAAACCCTAGCACGGCAAAACCAGGTTCTCAGCATTCAGTCATCAGCAAAATAAAATAAATTGAGTCTTAAGACAAATTTCTTTGGTCCAGTTTCTTCTTTGCTAACCCACTTGACCTTGATGATCCCTTGGAATGTATTAACTACTTATGCTAAACAATCTGTTGCACCTTGTAATTTAGCTGTTACACTCTGAGTACGTTTTAAAGACCTTGAACACTCAAAAGCTTCTCTCTCTCACCAACAAAAGTTCATCCTATACAAGATATTACCTCACCTACCTTGATTCTCCAATATCCTGGACCAGCATAGCTACAAAAACCATTGTATATGATCTAAAAACAAATTATCTTTTTCTTCTGACAATCAAGGCAATTAAAATAACTTTTCTATTTTGGAACTGGGCTATAGGTCAGACAGCTTATCTTCTGAAAGCTACATGTTGATAAAGAAAAGTTTCTTTAAATCTCATCAAGATGAAATCCATTTGAAAGATAAAATTTCAAATATTTTATAAGGTCTGTATACCCTTACAAGGTATTCTCACAGTGGGGTGTACTTAAACTTTGTGTGTTGGATAAGGAATGTTCTTAAATCATAGGATGTTACAGATAAAAAAGACATGTCATATTTCCTGCCAAAGTAGGATTATTCCATATGGAACTCTTGTAACTTATTTTGGTTCACTGTTAAGTGTTCCAAGTGATAGGACTTCCACCACTGTTCTTAGACTCTACTGAAGTCTACTACATCTCATACTGTGCTCTATTCCTGGAAAAGTCTCCCTGTTATCATCTGCCAAGCACCTTCTTTTTTTAAAAACCCTCCTTAAAGTTTTCATATATGTAATCAATAATCCCCACACGTTCCCCTTTATTGAACGGTTGTAAAAGATTGAGGAGAGGTAGTGTTTTACACTGTAAAACACATGTAATGTCCTGCAGTGCTGTATTCTGGGGTTCTTAAACTGTGGGTCGGGATCCCATTTTAATGAGGTCGCCAAGGCTGGTGTTGGCCCTGGGCCCAAGCAAGTTTGAAGCCCAAGCCCCGCCACCCAGGGCAGATTACATGCCCCCCATCCAGGGCAGAAGCCTTTGAGCTTCAGCTTTGGCCCCTGCACCCAGGGTGGCGGGGCTTGGGCTTCGGTCCCCCCTCCTGGGGTCGAGTAGTAATTTTTGTTGTCAGAAGAGGGTCATGGTGCAAGGAAGTTTGAGAACCACTGCTGTATTCCATTAACCTGTTCTTTCTGCTCCTGTTTTTGGATTCATTTGGATAAGATAGGTGTGGGTATTTGTGTAAGTAGCATGCACAGGCCCATGGGCATCAGCACCTAAAAGATTTTCACTGATAAATAGCTAACTGAGGAATAAAGGAAGATAAAGGCATGGGTGAGGCTGGGAAATGTCCCTCACCATGCCTTTTCATTGGTCAAAAGCGCCATGGCAATGGAGACTGTGGAAGTTGCTACAGTAGTGTTCTTGGAATGGTGTAAAACCTCAGATTTGTCCCTTAAAGTGGTCAGCATGAAGGGAAACTCTAGTAATCTGTTGGAGAGCATCTGACAGAAGGGATGTCACAACAGGAGAGGAAATGTGCAGAAAAATCTGGGCAATCCAACTTTGTCTGTATTGAGTGACTACATAAAATACAGAAAATCTTTCCTTTTTGTTTAGAGGGAAAAAAATCTCCTTAGACTGAAGTGTTTGTCAGGAGTGGCATCTACTGTATAAAAATCTCTAGTACTAGATTCATCTTCTGAACCTTGATGGTGATTCTTACACCGCTGTCTTCCACCACTAGCCCATCCCAGTGGATTCTGATTCAAAACTATTGTTGTATTTAACTGTATGTAAATTATTTGCATGTTTCTAGTCATGATAGAGTATTGATGATAGAGTATTGTCTGATCAAGTACAAAAATCTGATTGGAATTAACATTTTGCCCAGTTCTTACTCCTTTACAAATACTGACTAAGTGCATGCTGCACATATGTTGGTTATTTTGAGGTCTTCCTTGACTCGTATATGGTAGCCTAAAATGTTTTTCAAGTGTTGATTAGGTACTGGCCTAGGTGGACAGGGCAAAATATATTAAAATAGTGGTTATTGTAATCATGGTTCTCAACACTTTTGTAAGTTTTGCCTCCCTCTGCTAGCAAAACTGTAATGTGAGACGAAGGCCAATCTTAAACTACTTCAGGGTTGCGGTATTTTTGGTACTGTGGACAGAGGTCTAGGATGAAACAAGGAAGCGCCTAGAGAAGAATGTAGTTTTAACCAATGCATTTAAGACTGCTTTGGAAACAAGACGTACTGATGAACTCAAAGTTAACATACATGTTGGAAAGTATAATCCTGTAGCGTTTTATTTTGCTAAAAACATCAGGGAGGTGTTAGAATGCCTGCAACAGAGCTGTTTTTGTTGTTTTTTTTTTTTTTAATCAATGGCTGGACAAAAGATCAAGTGGTTGATTATCTCCATTTTCTGTAATTGTTACCTGTTTACTTCTTTGTGCTGTTAAGAGTTTGCATGGCTTGAGCTTTCATTCCCTCTTCTGTTTAGGCTGTTATCAGTAATTGTCTTCATTTTGTATACTTGTAGTGGTTTTTCTATTGCTCTTTCATGGAGCTTTCCAGGTGGATCAGTATGAGTGCTGTGTAGTATCTGTTCCTACTTGAATAGTTATATTCTCCATATGTAGGCTAAAACCTGAATTTGCAGAGTAGGCTATATTATTTGGTCATCCCCATCTCTAGATTCTGTGTTTTGATGGTCAAGCTATAATACCAACCAACTGAAATTGAATCTAAGTTTAGGAAGCCTGTTTCTAAAAATTGTTTTGCAAGCAAATCAGGTATTTGGAGGAAGTAACAGTTATTGGGGAAGAGAAAACAATACTTAGCACATAACTAGTGCTGTGTCAAAACCTTCCATAAAGATTAAGACTAGCCTAGGAAAGTGGTATGTATTGAGTGGGGAAGGGGTGAGAGTCTTGAAGAGGATATTTGTGATTTAGATGTAGTTTGGTGTGGGCAGAAGTGACTATTGTAATGGTACTAGTAGCTACCATTCAGTATAAGCTGATTTCTCTAAAAATGAGTTCTTCACTCATCCTAAAAATATTGTCAACATAGAATGGCTTATTGATAGATAATAGTGAATAGAACTGTAGAGGAATTTGTCCAGTGGGATTCAGCAAAGCTTGGTGACAGGCTTAGTCCCAACAACTTCATTAAAATTTGGAAGGGGGTAAAAAGCACAAAATTAATATTACAGGTGTTACTACAGACACTACTTTTGGAGGTGCTCTCCATACCAGTGAAGATAAACGACACAGAACAAATTAGAGGTGAGAAATGTGGGCATGAAACAACCAAAATGAAATTCAAATTAAAGCAACAAACTAAGTATAGCAGATTATAGGCTGGAGTACAGATTCACGGGCAAGCTGAAAAGTGGAAAGCAGTAATGCTTAGAGACCTCGATGTGATAATAGACAGTAATTTAGAGTAGAATCCCAATTTTATTAACATAGATCATTTGAATGAACAGTTAGTTATAAACTATTTTTCTGCTGAATGTGACTTCGGTCCTTTGGCCAACATTGAAGCAGCTGTACAGGTTTGAAAAGACAGAGTTGGTGGCAAAGAAGAGAGGCAGTTCTCTCAAAGAAAGAAATCAGGCACGCTATAAATTTGTTACTGTTCTTTATGTACACTATCATTGAATGATTAAGAAGTTAAATTGTTCACTGTATATACTGTAATTACGAGATTTTCAATTTTGATCTTATGAACACATTCATAACTTTGATGCAACTTTTTGATCTTATGGAAACAATCCCTAATTAGCCCATAAAATGGGGTCCTAGTGGAATTATTTAATGCCGTATAACAGTAAAACTGGCCAGTGTGACTTTAGGTAGTATTGTTACAAGCATGTCATGGGGAAGGGAAATAGTAGTCCCTGTTTATATAATTAGTGAGAGTGCATTTTTACTTTGCTATGACTGTACATCATTTTACAGTGTTCCCCAGTGCACCCATCCCAAAATTCCTGTCCTGAAGCACTTAGTCTAAAGGCATAAGCAGGTAAATATAGACATTGTAATAACAAGATGTAATAACTCATAATATTATCATTTTTAGGCACTTCAGTTCCACAATGACTACTCAGAAATTATTAGAGAAGAGGATCAGAAATGATTAGGGTTTGATTTCTGAGGAATACCTAAGAGCTGTGTATTGCAGTAGTGTAGCTGAAGGTTAACAATATCAAGGATGGAGAAATCAAGTAATGGGATGACATTAGAAAAAAAATCAGAAGCAAAATCAAGAAGATTTTGTTGATGGTGAGACCTACATTGTTAATCCATGAAACATTCAAGGGAAATGGTGAAACTCACATTATTTTGGACACCTGAACGTAAACTAAACAAAACACTGTAGAATTACCTGCAAGAAGTGTCTGCACAGCAGGAGACACACAAGACACAACCAAGTCTTTTCCAGCTCTTAATTTCTTAGATGATGCATATCCTGTTGTAAGATGATCCAGTTGGACAAAATATCAGTAAGTAGAATTGAGGGACAAAATATTAAAGTAGAGGTGATGGGGAGGAATGAAAACAACTTCTGCAAAAAAAAAAATCTATAGATAATGTTTAAAATCTTGTTTGGCATGGAACAATTTCCTCAACTTTTGAAAAAATGAGACAGGTGAAGTTATTATTAAAGCTAAGATTTTTGTCATAGGTATTTTTAGTAAAAGTCATGGACAGGACGTGGGCAATAAACAATAAATCATGGAAACTTGAGCCTTGCAGCATGGGGCAGGAGCTGAAGCCTCACCACGCGGGGCTGAAGTTGTGGAGATCATGTAAAATCATGGAATCTGTGACTGACTCATAGCCTTCTTTATAATATTTAACTTTTCCTTTTACCACTCTGTCTTTTTGAAAGTTGGGGAAATTTTAAAAAGTTGAATGAGGAGGGGAGACTTTTAGTCTGTTAAATTCAGTGGCAAAAAAAGCAGAGGGAGCAAAAACAATGATATTAATTTTGAAAGTGTTTTTAAAAATAAAGGTTTCAGAGTAACAGCCGTGTTAGTCTGTATTCGTAAAAAGAAAAGGAGTACTTGTGGCACCTTAGAGACTAACCAGTTTATTTGAGCATGAGCTTTCGTGAGCTACAGCTCACTTCATCGGATGCATAGCATATCGTGGAAACTGCAGAAGACATTATATACACACAGAGACCATGAAACAAAACTTCCTCCCACCTCACTCCCCCGCTGGCAACAGCTTATCTAAAGTGATACAACCGCATTTGCAAGCTCTGCGATACAACCGCATTTGCAAGCTCTGCGATACAACCGCATTTACAAGCTCTGCGATACAACCGCATTTGCTCCAACCCCTCAGACAGAGACAAACACCTACAAGATCTCTATCAAGCATTCTTACAACTACAATACCCACCTGCGGAAGTGAAGAAACAGATTGATAGAGCCAGAAGAGTTCCCAGAAGTCACCTACTACAGGACAGGCCTAACAAAGAAAATAACAGAACGCCACTAGCCGTCACCTTCAGCCCCCAACTAAAACCCCTCCAACGCATTATTAAGGATCTACAACCTATCCTGAAGGATGACCCAACACTCTCACAAATCTTGGGAGAAAGGCCAGTCCTTGCCTACAGATAGCCCCCCAACCTGAAGCGAATACTCACCAACAACCACATACCACACAACAGAACCACTAGCCCAGGAACCTATCCTTGCAACAAAGCCCGTTGCCAACTGTGCCCACATATCTATTCAGGGGACACCATCACAGGGCCTAACAACATCAGCCACACTATCAGAGGCTCGTTCACCTGCACATCCACCAATGTGATATATGCCATCATGTGCCAGCAATGCCCCTCTGCCATGTACATTGGTCAAACTGGACAGTCTCTACGTAAAAGAATAAATGGACACAAATCAGATGTCAAGAATTATAACATTCATAAACCAGTCGGAGAACACTTCAATCTCTCTGGTCACGCAATCACAGACATGAGGGTCGCTATCTTAAAGCAAAAAAACTTCAAATCCAGACTCCAGCGAGAAACCGCTGAATTGGAATTCATTTGCAAATTGGATACTATTAATTTGGGCTTGAATAGAGACTGGGAGTGGCTAAGTCATTATGCAAGGTAGCCTGTCTCCCCTTGTTTTTTTCCTGCAAACCCCCCCTCCCCCCAAGACGTTCTGGTTAAACTTGGATTATTGCTGTGCACATTGTAAGATGAGCTGTTGCCAGCAGGAGAATGAGTTTGTGTGTGTGGTTTTTGAAGGGAAAAAAAAAAAAAAGGGGGGGGGGGGTGTGGGGGGGGTGAGAAAACCTGGATTAGTGCTGGAGGTGACCCACCTTGATTATCATGCGCATTATAAAGAGGGGTTTCAAAGGGAGATGGGCTGTTGCCAGCAGGAGAGTGAGTTTGTATGTGTGTGGGGGGGGAGGGGGGGAAGGGTGAGAAAACCTGGATTTGTGCTGGAAATGGCTCTACTTGAGGATCACTTTAGATAAGCTGTTGCCAGCGGGGGAGTGAGGTGGGAGGAAGTTTTGTTTCATGGTCTCTGTGTGTATATAATGTCTTCTGCAGTTTCCACGATATGCTATGCATCCGATGAAGTGAGCTGTAGCTCACGAAAGCTCATGCTCAAATAAACTGGTTAGTCTCTAAGGTGCCACAAGTACTCCTTTTCTTTTTAAAAATAAACACAATGAAAACTTCAATTTGAAACAAAATGCAAACTTATTTAGTTATGAATAAGGCCATGAAATATCTGTTATGGACCATGAAATAAACCCTTCCCCATGAAATCTAATCTCCCCCTTGCTCCTGCTTCTAGCTGCAAGTCCCCATTGGGCTGGGGAGGGACAGGACTTGTCCTTCTCTGCATGGCCACTCCCGGTCTCCAGTCTGTATGTGGGGAAATGGCCCACCTGGGAGTGCCTTCTCCTGCTGCAGGAAGCTCCCTGCCCAGCACCGGAGGTTCCTGCAGCTGGAGGAGACTCGTGGAATTGGGTGTAATCTCCCCCTGCTCCTGGAAGCTCCCCAGCCAGGGGACTCCTAGCTGTGAGTCCATGCTGGGCTGGGGAGAGACAGGACTTGTCCTTCCCTTGCATGGCAGCTCGGGGGGGAGGGAGGGGGGGAGGAGAGCTCAGACCCACTTCCGGCTACCTTTTGGTTTGGGCCCCCATGGTTACAACACTGTGAAATTTGAGATGTAAACATCTGAAAATGTGAAATTGACCAATTAAAAAACCCTCTGGCTGTTAAATTGATCAAAATGGACTGTGAATTTGGTAGGGCCCTAGTTATGAAATTTCCCGTTGAGAAATCAATGTTGTGAATTACTTAGCAGTTCAGAGGTTCACCTGGATTTGTTCTGCCTCAGTCAGATAGAAGACCCTTCATTTAAAGTCACAAGGTTCTTTTGTCTTTTGGGTCATGTTCTATGTGGGTAGTATTTTTTACCCTCAGGGGAGAGGCTCCATCTTCTCCTTGTCTTTAATACAAAACAAAACCATCTATGTGGCACACCATCATTTCCTATTAAATGAGCTGATAGTCTGTTTCTTGGCTGCAAGAGTAGATGGTCCAGCTGCCCCAAATGTGCATTCCTCAGCAGCTCAACACTTCCACCCTCCCAAGTATTACCCAGCCTTCCCAAACAGGTAAGTGGCTTTGGGAGAAAGAGGGGATAGTAACATCTATATAACAGATGACATTTTGCGTAAATGATCCAGCAAGTTCTATGTCTAGTTCCAGTGCATCCTGTACAATTTCACGTATATGACTACTACGATCTAAGGATTCTGGTATCCACATTTTGTAAACTCAGTGAATTTTGGGTAGCTTTCTGCCAGTTTATCAAGGTGCATATACTTTTTTTTTTTACTGTTGTTATTTTCCTCAATAAAGATAATAGCTGATTGTTTCAGACTTCAGTGTAGTATGTAATTCTCTTTACATTAACTAGGTCAGTGGCTCTCAACCTTTCCAGACTAGTGTACCCCTTTCAGGAGTGTGATTTGTCTTACATACCTCAAGTTGCACTTCACTTAAAAACTACTTGTTTACAAAATCAGACATAAAAATGTGTGTCACATCACCCTATTTTTGAAAAATTGCTTGCTTTCTCATTTTTATCATATAATTTATAAAATAAATCAATTGGAATATAAATATGGAACTTACATTTCAGGGTATAGTGTATATAGAGCAGGATAAACAAGTCATTTTATGAAATTTTAGTTTGTACTAACTTTGCTAGTGCTTTTTATGTAGACTTTTGTACAACTAGGCAAATATCTAGATGAGTTGATGTGTCCCCTGGAAGATCTCTGCGTGCCCCCCAGAGGTACATGTACCCCGGGCTGAGAACCACTGAACTAGGTCATCTTTTGTTATGCAGATGTGAATGATGTTTTACATTTGAAAACCATAGTGCTTCCTGTTATTTATCATATTCTTTTTTAAGTTCAGGAGGCCAAAGTACTAGCTGACTACTATCAGTGGATGGTACGTTCAAGTTACTCACCTTTTCATTTTTAGCACCAAAACCAACTGTAAATCTGTCTAAATATAGTCTACTAACTCATTTCAATTTTTGTATCTAATTTGTTTTTATATTGGCTGCCACATATAATGTGGTCCCAATGTTTAATAAGAAACTTGCCCATGCACTTTCCCCCTTTATCTGCCATAAAACATAGCTAGGAATTTTCCTAAAACACTTAATTAACTTTAGAAAAAACAAATTAGTATGCACATATACATATCCAAATCATTGTAATTTATTTATGTAGGTTTTTTGGAGACTCAGTAATAAACACACGAAAAATGATATTTGTATGTTTGTTAATATCACTTCTTATAGCACACTTAGTAGCTAGCTGGGAGGCTCTGAAAAGTGATATGTGTATGTTTGTTAATATCACTTTTCTCAGAAAGCCCCAGGACAAATTAAGCCCTGGATGTGGGGTCAGGAGACGATGAGGGGATGGATGTGGGATGATGGAGGAGGTAGCGAGGCTTGGGGTGATCGGCAGGGGGGTGAGCCCTGACGTGCGGCCAGGAGCCAGAGCATGTGGCTAGAGCTGGGGGCTGGCATCTGCCATCACACAGCTGGAGCTGGAGGGCTGGGCCGGTGCCTGCCACTGCATGGCTGGAGCTGGGGGCCTGCACCCAGGGCTAGAGCTCACTGCTGTGTGGCCAGGGTCCGGAGCTAGGGGACAGAGTCCAGGGCCGCATTGCCAGAGTTGGGGGTCAGTGCCTGCTGCCACGTGGCTGGAGCTGGCACTTGCTGCTGCGTCTCAAAGGTCGGCACCTGGGGTCAGCTTCTGCCACCAGGGGTTGGCACCCACTGCCATGGGGCTGGGGCAGTATGGCTGGAGCCAAGGGTCAGCACCTGCCACTGCGTGGCCAGGAGTCAGCACCTTGGAGCCAGGGACTGGAGCTGGGGACCAGTGCCTGCTGCTGCACGGCCAAAGCTGGGGGCCGGAGTCCAAAGCCCCACAGCTGGGGCCACATGGTTGGACACAGGAACCGGAGTCAGGGGTCGGTGCCCAAAGCCCCAAGGCCAATATCTTGAAGTCCAGCCGCTGGAGCTCGCCGCCCAACCACCCTAGGGCTGAAGCCTGAGCCCTGTCGTGCCCCCACCCACCCCAGTGGGTTGAGAACTCACCTTGCTCCTGCAGCGTTGTGCCTCACCTGTCTCCAGAGGCTATGCAGGGCGGCACAGCCAGGAGCAACAGGGAGGAAGGGAGAGGGGCCAGTGCTTTGCCCCACTCCCTTCATCACCACTCAGGAGACTGTTGTGGCTGCACAAAAAGCCACTGGTGGCCACATTTGAGAAACACTAGAATCTGTGTGCTTAGAGAAGGGTTGAAGGATTGTAAGAGTCTTTTCTTTTTTTTTCTCCTCCCCCCCCCCCCAATTTAAACAAAAGCGTTCCCTTAAGTAAAAAGAATATCTTGGCAATCAAACTTATATTGCAATAAGTTTGATTTGCAAATGTGGGGTGGAGGGTGAGAGAGAGAGAGAGAGAGAGAATGAGACAGTCCATTGCTACTATACCACAACATTAAACTTTTCTTGTTTGAAAAGAGGAAGGGGTTGGTTTTGAAAATCTTGTAGGCAGATGTGATATTTTCCTCATTACATTTTTTTTAAGGTACTGGACATCTAGTGCAATTTTGGACATTGAAAAGACAAAATTGGTCCTCTAGAATTTTTTGAGCCTCAATAGACAAACATCTCTGGCAGAGAGGAAACACTGTATTTGGAGAGAAGGGTGAGCTCTCATTAGAGTCATAGAAGTTACTGTAGTTCTTCCTTCATTTTGGTTAGTGGAACTTTAACAAAGAGTCCCTGAGAGCCTTCTCAGGCACATTGTTCCTCCTGCTAATTCTTTCCCAGATACTGTTTTCTGGTAGTACTCTGCAGCTCTGACATGGAGTGCAGTAGAAAAACTCTCACATGCATAGTTGTATGAGTGCTGGATATCTTACTGTATATATACACCCTTTCTGTGCAGTGTTGTTACTTTTGTATTTTTAGCATAAATCGAAATGTGATACTTAAATACCACTTCCTTTCTCTCCTAGAATAGTTACTTAATTTTACTTTCACTTGCCTGAACTGCTGATATGTCCTTTGACCTCTTCTTTCTCTAAAAATAGTAATAGTTTTATTATTTGATGAAAAACCCTTGAACATATTTTCCTGGCTGTTTTTAATTTACTTTAATATTGTGTCCTTTACTTTGTGTAAGAGACAGAATGGTAGAAGATTAGAGTCTTAGTATTATAAGAAGTTGTACTATAGGTCCCAACTTGAGACATCATGTATGTACAGTGAATAGGACAAAAAACTGGGGGGAGAGGTGTATTGGTAGAGGAACAAGTATATAAAAATATGACCTGGGTTTTTTTCTAAGCATGATTTATCTATTAATTGGCTTTTGTTTTTGTGATTCTTTTCTTCAGTATTAGTTGTTGGTAGATTTTACCAGATGTCATTTTTTTGAGCATAAGCGAAAGTTAATTTGTAGTCACTAGGCAGCAGTTGATGAGAACATTTTTCTTTATTTTAAGTGGGTTTTAGGAGGGTTTATGAAGTTCCAAGTTAGAGTTCGTATAACAGACCATTTAACAACTATGTATCTGACACTGAAAAAATATTGCAACCCTGACTCAACTAACGTTAATTAGTTCCATTATTTTTCATTTGACTGGGATTCTTGAATACAACATTTGAGGATCTCAAGAGTATTTGATTTCCTCTTGGGAATTTTCAGTTGCACTAGTTTTATTTCTTCTTGGGTGGCTTTTAAGAAATGGTTTGTCATTGGGCTTTCAAAAGTTATGGATTCTGTTACTTCCTATTTTTTTTATATCTATATCTATATATCTGTATCTATATCTATTTTAACCCTGTTGACTTCTACAGTTTAACTTTCTTGGGGTTGAAGTGTTGCAGTTTTCTTGGAATTGGGGGAGGGGAGGGGGTGAGTTTCACTACTTCACCCTATGTGTGACTTAATAGAGAACAACCTGTACAAAAAAACCCCAGTCTTTGATTTGTAAAAGAATATACTGAGTACAGCATACTCCTGTTTATCCAAAACCTATTATCCAAACCTCTATATTGTTCAAATCCCTTAGTTGTCCACCAGCAGGAGATACATGCCCTCTGCAGAGGAGACAAGGAAGGGATTTGGATAACAGAGCAGAGATTTACACCCGCATCCAAGGCTAGGAGAAGCCCCTGGCCGCAGGGGAGGCCACCCTGTTGCTGAATGGCTCCTGTAACAGAACGGGGACCACAGGGAGCCCTCTGTGGCTGGGCTGTCAAAGGAGTGAGCAGGGCCATGATAGTGGAATTGCTGAGGGCTCCCTGTGTTGCCAAAGGGCTGGTGACACCTGATTCCTGCAGGCACAAGGTTGTGAGCGTGGTGTCACTGGCACTGCAACAGCACAGGGAGTCCTCTACAGCCCTATGTCACAGGAATGGGGCAGAGCAGAGACCCCTGGCCAGGACTGTGAGGAGCAGGAGAAGCCCCCACCAACAGGGGAGGCAACCCTGCTGCTGAATGGCTCCTACCCTCTCGATTATCTGAGCTGCCCAATTATTTGAATAAAATCGGTCTCCCCCATGCTATTCAGATAATTGGGAACATACTTTACTTCCTAAGTCGGCTACAACTATTTTGTATCAGAAGATGCATAATCTTCAGTTGCAGAAATTGTTTTGGAATAAATGTAACACATTTTTTATTAATACTGTTGGAGAAAACTAATCTGTTTTTTATATCTGTTGAAACATATGACCACCTTAGTCAGCTGTCTTTGAGGACACTTTCCGGAAAAAAGTGCAACAGCAAGTGGTAGAAAAAACCCCCTGCAGCTGCTTGGTGTATGAAGAAATGTATCAGTTTGAGACACCCGAGAGCACTTAATATACAAATGCAGTGTAGTGAACAGACTTAGGCATCTGTTGACCTTTATATGTTACCATTAGCTTCACAGAGACACACACTGGTAATGTAACATGGTGTAAACTATGGGGCAAGATTTAAGATATCGGCTCAATAGAACAGGATACCCAGTAGTAGAGATGTCAATAGTTGTAATGACCTTTTGACTTGTTCCTGTTTCTTTCCCAGCCAAGTCAGTCATACCCTGACCAGTGATAAGTATGGATGGCAGACACCCTACGTTTAAGAAGTTGTACCAAATAGACCTCTGTTCTCTTACAACTTGTCTAAACACAGACGTCACACTGGTTTAACTAAAGATGTAATGTTGCTTCAGTTTCGTTAAACCAGTGGATCTTTGTGTACATTTAGACCGGTTTAGCTAAACCAATCTAACATTACATCTTTGGTTATATCAGTACAACTCTCTGTGTGGACCAGACCTCACTCTGCAGACAGCAAGTCCCTCATTCCCTTTCTCCAAATTATCTGAAGCTTGACCTGGTCCTGAGTACTTTGACTTACTGCATAAAAGTTTTAGGTACAGTATGCTGGTGTTTGAAAGTCAAGTAATCATTCCATGAAGCAGTGATGAAAGTGATGGAAAGAGTAGGCCCAGCTAGAGAATCTACTTTTACTAATCATTTATAGAGTTCTTTCTAAATTTGAAGTACCATGCAAGCATTAACTAATCAGTCTGCACAACATCCATGTGAGGTATTAACCACAGTTTTGCAGTTGTAGACAGCAAGGCAAGGTGAAGTAACTTGCGCAAGACCACCCAATCAATCAGTAGCAAACCTGAGATTAGAGTTTGAAAATTTACAACTCTAGACTATGTTTCCTGAGATAAGGCTCACATTGCTATATATTTAAATATTAATATCCTGTCTCAAAAAGGGATTTATAGGTGAACTTAGAAAACGTGCTAAAAGCATTTTTCAGCACACAGTTGCCAAAGAAACTCAACTGTTGGATTACAGAAAACAGTTCAGGTCTGATTAGATTAAGTTTGCTTAGTAGCAGTCAGTTTGCTATGATTAACATTTTGGATTTGTTCTTTCTAAAGACCTCTCCTTCTATATGGATCAACCTGCTAGTGATGGTGAAGCTGGGAAAAGGCTACTCTAACCACAGCCAGGATGAATCGGCTGCCAGGTGATGCAGAAAATGCTCAGAGCAGCAGTCGGGGCTCCTGTCCTTCCTTGCAGGATGTCCATTCCATCAACCCAGCGCAGCTGATGGCAAGGATTGAATCATATGAAGGAAGAGAGAAGAAAGGCATATCAGATGTCAGAAGGACTTTCTGTTTGTTTGTTACTTTTGACCTTTTATTCGTAACCTTGCTGTGGATAATAGAGCTAAATGTGAGTCTTGTTTTTCAAACTTTTTTTAGATTTGTTGTTTTCCATCAGGGGTTGGTGGGCTCAGAAATGGCTAATTGCCACCATTCCCTCCAACTCAAAGTGTGTACTTTCACCCCGGTTTGACATGTTACATTATAACAAACGTCTTGCCATCTAACAGTGAAAACAGATACCCATTTAGCTCAGCAGTGGCAACTCTGTTTTTAATTGCTGGGGTTTACACTTCATTATTATCCATTTGTATTGTTAGATCTTTTCTGACAACACTTCAATCTTAATCGTAATTATTAACTATGTCAAACTAGAACAAGGAAAGTGCAGTGTACTTAACAAAGAATCAAAAAGTTTCAAGCTTCCATGAATTTGGATATTAAATATGAATTTCAATCTAACCAGGGTTTAGGCTTGTTACCGCGTGACACATTGAAAACAATATTTTCCTGCATTGCTCATCACTTGTGAGAGAGATTCCCCTCAGGGGTGCTCTCGGCCAGAGTTTGTTTTGGTTTTTCAAATAAAATATTTGCCTTGTGCCAAGTTTACTCTGATTGATTTTTAAAATATATTAGTTTTGCTGTTGCTGAGGTCTTCTCCCTTAACTACTTTGATTAATAATCTGGAATGTATCCCCAGAAATATCAAAGTGGCTGTTCGTTGTGGGTAAGCACTGAAATTACTCAGTTCAAACAGCTGTTCCTAGGTCCTGGATTTGAAATCATACCAAAAGGTATGTAATAATGTAAAGTCCCATATTTTTAGTATTTACAAGTGAAACATTTTATTGTGAAATTTGGATATGAGGTGTCTCTATCTAGACCTTTAACCACATTTTTGAGGTGTTTGACCCAAGAGCAAGTTGAAACAAAAGATTTAATTTCTTAGAGATATACAATTTTGATTTTAAAATATGTCAATAAGAAAACAACTCACATGAAAAGATAGATCTAGATGAGTGGCTCTTTGTGGGAAAGGGGATATACAATCTTCAATTTGTGTAGCTTATGAATCTTTTTTTTAATAAATTACTGTATAGATTTACCCAGTTAAGATCATCATATTTTTGCAACTAAGGAGGTGCTCTGCTGGAGGTGTTTTAGGGAAAGGAGAAGATACTTGCACATGTGGTGGTTGTGTCCCAAATTAGATGGTTTTGGGAGGAAATTATTAAAGAGATTCATCTTACGACAAAATGCTGGCTTTCTAGAGATCCCCTGTCCTGTTTACTTAACGCTCCAGTAAAGGATCTACATTTTAAATAGAATGTCAAATAATTTTTTTTAATTGTTAGCAGCTAATCTTTGTACTGCACATAATTGGAAACATGTGAGCCCTCCTCCTATGGAATTGTGGTATAGTAAAATGTGGACTATCCTTGTAATGGATAAGCCTGCGCACCAAGTGCATAGGCAAGAGAAGCACCAAAAGGAGGATAGATATTTAGAAATTTTGTAGCCCTTTCTAGTGTATTCAGTGGAGGAGGGCTCCCTAGCCAGCAAGACCGAATCTTTGTCTTTGAATATTAACCTGATCCTGAATAAGTGATGTATGATATAGTATGGTAATGTTTTGTTGTAATTCTTCCTCTAGTAAAAAGGTAAAAAACCCATGAACCCTCCAACATCACAAGATAAAAAGAACATGATTTTTTAAAAAGTTTTAAAATATCATGATTTTTAAGCTAGTCTCATGACTCGGGGGGGTGTGTGTGTGTGTCCAACTCTTGATTTTTAAACACTGGGTGTTGGTGCAATTGATACAGAATCTGCTGTGTTCTGGCTTCCTCACTGGTGAACAACTAGTGAGGTTTGGAGAAGACACCAGTCTTTTCATAAACCAGAAAATGTTTCTCTGCCACTTTTGGACCCGGACTGGTTAGCATCACAAGTTGTTGTTGAACACTTGGTAGTTTAATATAAATCTCAGAGCGGATTGCTTTGTAGGAGTGCTGGGAGGGAGGAGGAAGAGGAAGTGTTTTTTTGTTTTTTTGCTTACTTCTGTATGACACACTAAAATTGTTTTTCAGCTGACCTTTTTAACATGTTCGCTTCCTGAGGCTGAAGTGCTTACACATCAGGATATTTTTAAACTTTCGGTGCTGTGGTTATGTCAAGTGATTAAAATGGCATATTTGTTATCTCTTGTTTTTCTTACTGTTTTTTTTTCTTTTACACAGTTCTGTTTTCCAAAGGCTTTTGTTCAGGCTGGGTAGCATTCCCCAAGCTTTTTTATGTTATAAACATGGCATCTTTATTAATTATCATAAAGGCAAATAGATGCAAGAGGACAGCGTGCAGAAGGAAGGATTTTTGGCAAGTTGTCTCTGAGAATTGGAAGAGTATTTTGGAGCTCAAATTGAGAGGAGATGGAAGTGTTTAGGGTTGCATTGGCTCCTGTGAGGGATAGAGGGGGGATGGGTGTCAATGACGTAGTATTGGGAAGCGTCCAATCTCCCTCGGTTCCATGCCCTTTAGCCTCCTTTGTCTGTAATATCTGTGCACTCTCCCTACTTTAGTTCTGGTCCTGTGGCTATGTGAGGAGTGTAACAATGCACTCTTCCTGTCAGTCAAGCACCACCTCTGTGATTTCAGGTTGTGCTACTTTAGGAATTAAGCAGTTAACATAATTGTCTTTTGTGTGGACTTTTCTTTGGCTTTGCAACAACCTACTGTTACACTTGAATGGTTCAGGTGAGAATCGAAGCATCCTGTTCCAGCTGTCAAACATCCAAAGTCTCATGAGTCTGGATTGGCAGGCATGTTGTCCTGCCCGGCAAAAAGAGCCTTGTTCTCCAAACCCACAAGGAGGTCAGACCAGATGATCATACTGGGCCGTTTTGGCCTTAAAACATATAACTCTCTGGAACACAGACTTTAGGTTTTCCAAATCTTGGATTTAGAACTCTGAATTGTTCATGTTTATCCATACCAATTTTTTTACACTATGAACAGTGTAATAATGGTAGCCATGTAACTTGCTCATCTCCGATACATGAGTTAGCTGTTACTGTGCAAGTCTCATTAAATTCAGTATTTGTATTCTATAAGTAATAGTGATCTATTTTCACGAAGTTGTATTATATTGAATTTGGGTTCTTAATCTTTTTCATCCCCAACTTTCAAAAAAAGGTGTTTGTTTTGTTGCAAATCTAAAAAGAGGTGCTGTCAACAGAAAAGCTAAATACTAAGTAAGTATACTAAAATATTGATACCATATTTTAAACTGAAAAACCAAGCCATTTAATAACACTAGTGCATTTAGTCTTTCAACACCCCTGTTAGGTAAGAAGATAGGGAAACAGGTAGAGCTCAGGTGACTTGCCCAAGAAGTTAATATTAATACTTGATCTCATTTTAACAGATAAACTCCTAAGATTTAAAAAAACAATGACGTAAATTTTTAGAAATGAATTAACTTGTAATGGGGCCAGAAATGGAGATGGCTTAGAGCTGCTTTCTGTAGCTCCATCATGATCATCATAAAATGGGGGAAGTCAGGGGAGCTGACCCCTGCTTTTGAGAAACTTACAAGTCGCTATCTGCTGAAACGGTCATTTAGAACTGGTGTTTGTGAACACAGATAGTGAGAGCTTCCCTGTGTGGAGTAAGGAAGTAGTGCAAATTGATGAGGATTTGCTGTCACTGCACTGCTGTGAGGGAGCACTATTGTGTCCTGGTAGTAGACAACAGATAACACTCCAGTAAAAAAGGAGGAATTTTTTTTCAAGTTACTCTGTCCTGATGCTCTTTGTGAGAGAATTTAAAATAATGTTTTTTTACATGAGAAAGTTCTTTGGACTAGCCAACTTATGATTGGCAGGGGAATGTTGAGTGAGGTGATGATAAAAGGAGGCTTAACAAAGGGAAGGAAAAAAGGGACAGTGAAATAGCAGCAGGCCATTAAAGAGTAGTAGAGAAAATAATCTGAACACAAGGTCTTTAAAAAAAAGGGATACATCTCGAAAGCAGGAAGATGGAAAGAGAACTTGTTGTCCCAACACAGATATAGGAGGTAATTTTTTATTGGTTTCTTGTTTTACGTTGATAGATTTAAATAACTTATTCTGCTTATTAGACATGCAAGGAATTTTGGTTTCTTGATCACGAAATGTGGCAAAATACTTAGGCCTGACTACGTCTTCCACTAACAGTTTCTTCACTGTTATCTCAGGGTGAGAATCGGGAAGGCAGCCTCAGTAGGTCATAGAGTAATTAAAAATAGTGATAATCTTAGACCCATTAGACTTTTTGAAAATACTAAATGCATTTTGATGGAAAAAAGTACATTTGTAACAATGCCACTCCTCTAATGATGTTTCTAGAATAGTAACTTTTCTGGCCTATATGTTTCCTGTCTTGGAGTCAGGCAGAGAAATGCTTTGAAACAGTTACTTGTACAGTTACAAATGGCAAGTGTTTTGACTTCAGTAATTTCCCAGTTTCTGAAGCTGTAAATGCTAAGACTAATTTGTTCTTTTATAGGTAAATGGGGGCATTGAGACTACCTTAGAGAAGGAAGTCCTGCAGTATGACTACCATTCTTCATATTTTGATATATTTGTAAGTATTTTGTTTTAGAATTTCTTTAAAACACGCTTAATGCAAGAATTGGGATTGTTTTTTTTATCCAGAGAGGCCTTATCTTTTATTATCCCATAGTCTGAGTCCTGTGCCAGGGTTAGATTTTCTTGTAACTTAAAAGAGAGGGAAAATGTACTCTAAATCACATCTCTCTTTAAATTAGGATATATAATCTTATGTTTGGGCAATATTCCAGAAATAGATCCAGCAGTAGTGAGGGAAGAATTGATCACAGGACAATAGCTGACATCTGTATATGTCAGGTTTGTTGCAGATTTCTGTATTTCAACCAAAGTAAATTATTATTTTAAATTTTTATTAAAATCTATGTTTAGATTCTATTTTAAATATGGATGACTATAGACATAATGACCCAGCTGCTTCCCTCTACACACAGGCACTAGGAACAAGGAGGAGGGGGGGGAGCAGCACCTCCATTGCTTATTCACTCTCTATATGGGTGGACAGAAGCCCTCCACTCTCTCTTTTTTTTTTGAGACTGCAGCTTTGTGGCAGTGTGAAAGGGGACAAAGTCAGGAAGCAGTATTCTCAACAGCATGAACCATGCAGATATTCGCATGCAAATAAATGCTTTTTTTTGTCTTTCGATCGGCAGGATTTGTGGGCTGTGCCCCCTTTCTTTTCCATAACCCTCATTCCTCTTAGGTAATATTAGGCCTTGTCTATCCTAGAGAGAACAATTGTTGACATTGCATTTGTTATATACCAGTTGTTCCACCACTGATGGGTGCATCGAGACTACTTATCTGGAATTAGTGTAAAATGTTGCTCGCATTTCCACACTGACGCTGCCTTATACCACTTTGGATGACATGGCTGTTATGTTCAACTGCTCCAGCAGCCAAGAGTTGTCCCCTCTGGTGCCTCCCACCATGCCACCTTCAGCAGTGCCCCTGCAGTATCTCCCATCTTATAAAGCTAAAATAGCTATCTGATCATTATGATAATCCTGCAAATAAATCCAGCCTATAGTTAAAGCTGCTTATGTAGAAAAACATATAACTTGGAATGGAAAACTCTTGATAGGAGACACTGAAATCCATAAATGATTTAGAACTTACAAGTAAAACTACTTCTGCCTCTAGCACAAATGTAATTAATCTTATTCAACTTTATACTTAGATTTGGTTGTACTTCCGAAGCTATTCTCAGTTTTGATATTTTAATTGCCGGGGAAAGACAATTCTCTTAAATTTAAGTGTTTGCCTGTTTCAAGTTTTGTGAAATTTTTTTTGTAAACTCGTTTGAACAGATGATGCTTTACAGATAGCATGGTCTCAAGTAGGGCCCTACCAATTTCACAGCCATGAAAAACATGTCACAGACTGAAATAAGCCCTTTTCTGTGAAATCTGATCTCCGCCGTGCTGCTGGGAGCACCCCAGCCTGGGGCTCATAGCTGTGTCTCC
Organism: Chelonia mydas; assembly: GCF_015237465.2. Lineage (NCBI taxonomy): Eukaryota > Metazoa > Chordata > Testudines > Cheloniidae > Chelonia > Chelonia mydas. The sequence continues at coordinate 173,133,459 of NC_057850.1, read as the reverse complement.
TGGCTGGGCTGGGGAGGGACAAGACTTGCCCTTCCCCTGCACAGCCACTCTCCGGGGGAGATCAGAGCCACCTCTGGGTGCCTTCCCCTGCTACAGGAAGCTCCGGGGCTGGACAACAGCCCAGGAGGTTCTTGCAGCCGGAGGAGGCTTGTGGAGGTGGGTCTGAACTCCCCCTTGGTGCTGGAAACGCCCCAGCCAGGGGCTCCTAGCTGATAGTCTCAGCGGGGCTGGAAATGGACAGGACTTCCTCCTCACCTGCATGGCAGCTCTTGCGGAGAGGCGAGAATGAGATCTGACCCATGTCCGGGTACCTTTTGGGTTGGGACCCCCACAGTTTCAACACTGAAATTTCAGGTGTAAACATCTGAAAATGTGAAATTGGCCAATTAAAAACCCTCTGGCCATGAAATTGATCAAAATGGATTGTGAATTTGATAGGGAATGGAAGATTGGGAACTCTGATTCAGAATTCTAATCACACCTGTGCCACTGACTTATTCTTTGGCCTTGGGCAGGTTCCATAAGCTCTCTGTGTCAAATTCTTCCATTGTAAAATGTGGATAACTCTGTGTCTGGAAAAATTATTCACATAGATCTTTGAAAATGTCCAATGCGCAAGACTAATTTTTGGACACAGAAAATAAGAGTAAAACACAAATGAAAAATTGCAGGCATTCTCTAAAGGGAAACAAATAAGGATGACTATATGAATAGTTGTAAAACCTTTATTTCAGTAAGCCTTTTAAATTCTTCAGTTACAGAAATCATTGTATAAATATGTTCATTCCCATCCCATCATTTGTAAGGTAAAATATTTAAAATATACTTACACAGTAACCCATTAGGTATTTGGCAGATTAACTATCTGAAAAGCTTAAATGTTCAGGTCCTGAACTATACACAAATGTACCATGTACCTATGCAGATTTAATGTACTTCAGCTGGGTGTCATACTGGTGCATGCTTAGAGGCCCTCATCTTGCAAACATTTAGGCATATGCTTAATTTTAGTCTCATTGACAGCAGTGTTTTATAACTGAGAAGCCAAAATGTTGAGTTTATATCTTAATAAGCAAATCCACTTTCAAAACTTTTTCCTAATAACCAAATTCCTTTCTTTGTGGTGTCCTGTTCATTTACATTACAAGCAGTTGGTATTTTCAAATAGCTGAGTATCTTGCTGTTTTTTATACATTTGGAATTAACCAGCAATTTTTTTCTTTTCTCTACAGCTACTGGCAGTCTTTCGATTTAACGTGTTAATACTTGCATATGCAATGTGCAGACTGCGCCATTGGTGGGCAATAGCTGTGAGTAGTAGCCAAGCACAACAGAGTTAACTAGAAATGGGTCAAACTTTGGCAAATTTTAGATGCCTCCAAACAGTATATTGAGAAGAGTCTGTATATGTTAAAATAAATGTAAGAATGTGCAACAGGTAGCATGCCAAACAAATGAGTCCTGGTCATCAATTTTTATGATCCTTATTTGGTATACAAATAGTACAAGGTAGTGACTCCTGAAGACCCATTTCCGTTCTTTGAAGAATTCCAGCTATGAATTCCTTTTTGAAATGAAAATGGGAGGGGATAGATGTGCCTTTTTTTTCTTACACTTTCTTATAATGCTCTTAGCACATGTTGCTATATTTGCCATGCCACTTCACAAACTCTTGTTCCATCTGACGTGGTTTCTTGAGACCAGAGTTTGAAAAATCCAGTTAACCACTGGAAACTAGGCAGCTATATTCAGGGAGGGTTGTGGGAAAGGAGAATGCCATATTGATACCAGAGTTAGTGTGCAGACATTCAATTACATGCTGCCGCCCCAAACTCTTGAGTTCATGTGTTGTACTCACTTCCACTTTCCGGAGATTTTAGGCATGGTCACTGTGCTCATCTTGTTCTATACTCTGGTTCAAAGTGCTGCCCATAGGCCCCCTGTAAAGTGGGAAATTCTTAAGGATTTTTTGAGTGTATTGGAGTAAAATACTTACAGCTATTTCTGTAACTGATATGAAGAGGAGAGGGAATTTAACACATTTAATGGCTCTGACTCATACTTCCATCCGTATGGTGGTTTACAGTGAACACTGCAGGCTGTAATATAATAAAGCACCTACTGCTGGCTCATTATATTGTAGATCCAAGAAAGCAGTTTTTTCTATGTTGTGCTGCTATATTTGTTTCATTGGTTGTGTTTGCATTTCTGTGTAGAACGTTTTCAAAGGAGCAATATACAATATGTCTTGCACTAGACTGATTCTGAGCCTGAGTCTCTTGATTCAGTAAAAGTACAGTGTTCTCTTGCTACAGGTGTACATCGAATAGAAATTGCTGCTGAATTTGAGGGGACTAGTGATTTTTTTATTCTAAAGTGTGCATCTCAAAATCCCCTTGCCTATAGTTTTGACTTGTAGATTGCATCTTCCATCTTTACACAAGGGGCTGGGAGATAGCAAGCCAAACCCATCACAAGTGGTAAGCATTAGAGGAGATGCAAAAACAGTTTAGGAGTTTTTCTGGAAGAAGTGAATCTCATTTTAAATCTCCTGTGTTCTCATCAGAAGAGAACCACGTGGTTTGCTGTAAATTGGTATTACTTGGAGAGATGTTGGACCATTGTGCATTAACAGAGCCATGTAGTGAAGGATGCATAGTATCTGTTCACAGTATGTATAGGGCAAGTGAATACCATTAGCCCCTTGCTTTCATGATCACAAATTTCATTCACAAATTTATTTTTATTCTCTCCTATTGCACTTAGCAACCCCCCGCCCCAACCTCCCCCAAAAGACTTCACTATTCATACCACTTGAAGTATTTTTCTAAGTTGTTTACCCAAATATAGTAGCTATCTGAGTGTTTGATTCTGTAAAATGGCTTGCAAAATGAATAGCAGGGTAGGTGGGTTGGTATTTGGAGTAATAGCTGTGTTTATTTTTTTCTGAAGTAGGTATATCTTTAAATGGGTGTTGATTTACAAAATAAGGTATCATCAATATGTAGTTAAATTACAATTTATAATAACTCAGTATGTGCACAGTTTCTAAGTTACCATCTCTGCTGTGTCAAAATAGGTGTTTTGAGGCATCCAAATTAAAATGGCTACGCCCCTGGACACTCAAATTTGAGTTGACGTTTCAACATCCTGTCCCCTCAATCTTATTAATCTGTGACCTTGTTAATTGTTGGGTAACTTTTAATGATATTGCTGTGATTTTGGATTTCATGCCTTAGCGATTAATAAATTACTGTATTGTGCTGAGAAAGTAAATCCACAGTTATTAGTGCAGTTTTAACTATTTTTAACACTGTCTTTTTCAGTTCACAACAGCAGTGACCAGTGCCTTTTTATTAGCAAAAGTAATTCTCTCAAAGGTACGTATTCAGATCAAATTCTAATTTATTTATTTAATATCATGGTTTTCTATGAGGAAAAATGTGGTGTTTTGTTTTTTCAAGTTGTTTTCCCAAGGTGCTTTTGGCTATGTGCTGCCCATTATATCCTTCATACTTGCCTGGATAGAAACCTGGTTCCTGGATTTTAAAGTGTTACCACAAGAAGCAGAAGAAGAAAACAGTAAGTTTACTTCTTATAGTCACCTCAGTTATTGCAGTCCACCTCATGTTTTTTTCTACCTTTTACAATAAAAGAGTATTCTCCCCCTGTCCCACTCAAAATCTGCTAGTATATCTCATCCTTGAGACAAAGATTTTAGCAGTGTATCTGATTCTTGAGACAAAGTGGGGGAGGTAATATCTTTTATTAGTCCAATAAAAGATGTTACCTCAATCAGCTTGTCTCTCTAATATCCTGGGGCCAACACAGCTGCGATAACACTGAATGTCTTATCCTTATCTTTTCTCCCATCTTCAAAAGGAGGAGGAATTTCTATACAGAAGGAAGTGTGTTTTGTCTAGTTCAGGAATGTCAAAATTACACATCATGGGAGGGCCACATTGGCAACTTGCCATAAACCCAACAGTGTGTCTTATTTTCATATATCTTTACATCTTTTAATAAAAAACATTGTATGTAGCTGGGGCAAGTAAAATTTTTTGGTGAGTGGAGTGCGGAGCTGAGCTGCTGGCTCCTTCTCTTGAAGGGAGCGAAAGAGTTCACAACAGACCAGGTGCCTCTAGTTGTTTTGAAAAAGGATGGAGAAAGGAGAGAGTAGTGCTCCTGGAGCTATTGTATCTGTCAGAGTATGGGACCAGGGCATCCTCTAAACTGCTGCTCCTTCAAGAAGAGGCAAGTGAGGGACAGAGGAGGAGCTTGGAGGATGAAGACCTCCTACAGACTTATGGAGCAAAGGTAGAGGGATTCACATTAATCGACTTTATTTTATTTTTATATGTTTTTAGTAAGGGATAACATTAATTGGGCAGGATCTTGAAAAAGTGCACGTATTTCTACAAGAAACATCCTCTAGTTTCAACCACTGGAAGATTCAGACTGGGTAATAGTACAGTGAACCTTTTGTATTTACATAAACAATTTAAATCTGTGCTGAAACAAGTGACCGTAAGTGAATGTTTGCCTCTAAGGTCAATAAATCTCGATCGTGGTATCAACAGTGGAGCTCAGTTTCTCCTCACCGAAGCACGTTACAGTTAATCCAGCACATTGGAGCACCAAATCTTTTCACCCTCTCAATCTCTCTTACCATCAAAAAGAAGATAATTAAATTAGAGGGGTTTGTTTATTTAAAAAAACCCAAAACACTAAATAGGAAAATGTAACACATCATTTTTTGCCTTGCTAATTAGCCAGTTATTTTTATTCTGTCACTTACATCACACAGGATCCCAGCAGCTAAGCAGCCTGGTGAATTCAAAGTCGAGCGTTGTTTTAAAATTAGCAGCCTGGATTTTTAAGTACGTCTTTTACAATGAATACTCATAAGCGAAGAAAAGATTTGACATGTGCAACCTACATCTTTTTGAGGTTCAGTTCATAGAAATTGTTGAAAACCTAAATGTGTTTTCCATTTTTGGTGGGTTAAAGGAGATAGTTATAGTTTTGTTCTATAGAAGTCTATTGTTTTGAAGTACAGTGTGCTCTTGTTTGAGTTACTAAGATTTTTAAAGAAAATGCTGTGTTCCCTGGTGTAGAGCATTGTTGTGCAGTTACTTCAGACACTCCACAGAGCTCTTTCCTTCTATTTGAGAATTCCAAGTGCTCAGTATGTCTTGGGATTTCTCCCCAAGTTTGTGGTTGTATATGTTCTGTTTTTTTATGTATAATACACCATATGAAATCTTGCTACAATAGGAATTCTGATCTGGACAGCTGAAAAATCTCTGTAATTACACCACTTGGGGGAAGAAAAATGATATTTTTAAGAACTCCTTTGCTGTGAAGAAAAATAGTTGCGTGTTCTAAGTTAAAGCAAGAATTATGGAAAGTACAATAGTTTTCTTCTTTTTCTGTATTTTAGAAAAAGATGGACTGTAGGATACTATGATTCTAGTTAAATATTTTCATAAATAGGAACATGTATATGCATGTATTTATTATAACTAGACGTGGGCTAACCACCTGGATAAAACTACCTTGAGCCATTTGAACAGAACCCACATTTATTTTGAGATTTGAAAAAAGAGATTAACTCTATGTATTATATTTGATTCTCACATATGTCTGTAGTTTGTGGTTCCTGCTAAAATATGGAGAGAATTTCCAGACATGCTAGAAGTAAAAGCATTGGAAACCTCATGGGAGCTGCTTCTTGTAAGACTTTCAGAACAGTCTTGTAAGCCGAGAAGTGCAGGTAAACATCCAGGTGTTTGGTGCTTCCCTGCACTGAGCTGCCTAATTTTGAGGTTTACCCATGAGGTGAGGTTTTAAATTGTAGAGCCATTTTTAATTCCTCCTTTGTTTTTATTCTCCTATTTACTCATCACTTGTGATAGCCATTTTGGTCTCCGTTTTCCCACTCGCCACTAATATTTGATTTCTTAGATTGTTGCCTCCCAAGGAACTGGTTGGCAGGATAAATTTCTATCTGCAAATAAGTGGCTGAGATGGAAAACAAGGTTCAGCTCTGATTAGAAAATAACCTATTATCACACTATATTTGTCATTAGTTATTTCAGTGTTTAGTACAGATTCAGTGACAGTAACATTTTAAGAAAACAGGGCAGTCCCCATGGCACAGTAAATAAAAGATGGGGAATTTGAATTTGTTCAAGTACCAAAAAAAAGTAGGGAGCATTCCTGCATTGGCATGGAAATGCATTAAAAACCCTAGTACGTCTTCCATGTCCAACACCTGTGATTCTGAGACTGGCTGAATGTAAATGGAACAAGTGGCAGTACTAATCCACGCAGGCTCATTATGCATGATATTTCTTTCTTTGCTACCCCAAGGCTTGAATTCATTCCCATAAGTAGAACTTAGTTAGCAAGGATATATTGTATTGCCTGGTGGAGTGAACAGTTCACACTTTAGGGGAAAAAAAAATTGTCTAAAGTAAAGTGGTCTGATTGGCACAAATTAATAACTAGAAGGTGTTCCCTATTTACTGGGTGGTATTCATAGCCTCCCTTCAGCTTTACTCAGAATTACCTATCCTCATCATCAAAACAAATAGGACTGTCTGAGATTCAGACTTCTTTTCCACAGCACTCTTTGCTTCTTAGAATCATAGAATATCAGGGTTGGAAGGGACCTCAGGAGGTCATCTAGTCCAACCCCCTGCTCAAAGCAGGACAAATCCCCAACTAAATCATCCCAGCCAGGGCTTTGTCAAGCCTGACCTTAAAAACTTCTAAGGAAGGAGATTCCACCACCTCCCTAGGTAACGCGTTCCAGTGTTTTACCACCCTCTTAGTGAAAAAGTTTTTCCTAATATCCAACCTAAACCTCCCCCACTGCAACTTGAGACCATTACTCCTTGTCCTGTCCTCTTCTACCACTGAGAACAGTCTAGATCCATCCTCTTTGGAACCCCCTTTCAGGTAGTTGAAAGCAGCTATCAAATCCCCACTTATTCTTCTCTTCCGCAGGCTAAACAATCCCAGTTCCCTCAGCCTCTCCTCAGAAGTCATGTGTTCCAGTCCCCTAATCATTTTTGTTGCCCTCCGCTGGACGTTTTCCAATTTTTTACACATCCTTCTTGTAGTGTGGGGCCCAAAACTGGACACAGTACTCCAGATGTGGCCTCACCAATGTCGAATAGAGGGGAACAATCACGTCCCTCGATCTGCTGGCAATGCCCCTACTTATACATCCCAAAATGCCATTGGCCTTCTTGGCAACAAGGGCACACCGTTGACTCATATCTAGCTTCTCGTCCACTGTAACCCCTAGATCCTTTTCTGCAGAACTGCTGCCTAGCCATTCGGTCCCTAGTCTGTAGCGGTGCATGGGATTCTTCCATCCTAAGTGGAGGACTCTGCACTTGTCCTTGTTGAACCTCATCAGATTTCTTTTGGCCCAGTCCTCTCATTTGTCTAGGTCCCTCTGTATCCTATCCCTACCCTCCAGCGTATCTACCTCTCCTCCCAATTTAGTGTCATCTGCAGACTTGCTGAGGGTGCAATCCACACCATCCTCCAGATCATTAATGAAGATATTGAACAAAACCGGCCCGAGGACCGACCTTTGGGGTACTCCAGTTGATAGCGGCTGCCAGCTAGACATGGAGCCATTGATCACTACCCGTTGAGCCCGACAATCTAGCCAGCTTTCTATCCACCTTATAGTCCATTCATCCAGCCCATACTTCTTTAACTTGCTGGCAAGAATACTGTGGGAGACCGTGTCAAAAGCTTTTCTAAAGTCAAGGAACAACACGTCCACTGCTTTCCCCTCATCCACAGAGCCAGTTATCTCGTCATAGAAGGCGATTAGATTAGTCAGGCATGACTGCCCTTGGTGAATCCATGCTGACTGTTCCTGATCACTGTCCTCTCCTCTAAGTGCTTCAGAATTGATTCCTTGAGGACCTGCTCCACGATTTTTCCAGGGACTAAGGTGAGGCTGACTGGCCTGTAGTTCCCAGGATACGCCTCCTTTCTTTTTTTAAAGATGGGCACTGTATTAGCCTTTTTCTTGCGATGTTTAGTCCCTCCTCCCCAAATCCCACCCATCAAAGAGTAAGTCCTAACTTTTTGTGAGTTCTTTTGTATTGAAATAATGTCTTGCAGTAACACAACTTACACAGACCACAATGGAAACAAACTTTTTATAATATAGTACCTTACATTCTGACTGATAGTGGTAACAATGATGCACATTTCTAATTACTGCTTTTTTTTAGGGCTCTTGCTGGTGCAAGATGCGTCTGAGCGAGCAGCTCTTCTTCAGCCAGGACACCTCTCTGATGGGCAGTTTTATTCTCCTCCTGAATCTGCAGCAGGTAATTTTATTCAGAGTGTGTATGCAGAGAATAATTTTCTGTTGCTGTTAGGTTTCCTGCAGATTCCCACAGAGCGTATATCTAATCTACAGGGCAGTGACACAGTAATTTTATAGTTTTGGTCCAGAAAATGTGATTTGAATTTATCAGTGTTCGATCTGATTTGATCAGTTTGCAATTTATGCTTCCCTGTTGTAATTTTTGCTACAATATGTAAGACACTTGTTGCAAGTAAAATTCCATGTAGCATTTTAACACTGCAGAAATAAGACTTATCCATTGCTATAAAGCTTTACAATATGAAGTTACATTTATTTTGAAATCTGTCAGCTGGTCAGTTTGACACTAAAATAATCTCTCAAATCCTTTTCTAGTAGTGTCAAGAAATATAAAACCTGTTCTTTAGATATCTGATTTTTAGATCTGTTTAGTTAAATAAGTTTACTGTTCAGAGAGGAGACATGATACTGATATATAACATAATGAATGGAGTAGGGAGGTCTGAGTCCTACCATACATAATACAAAAGCAAGATGACAGTCAATTAAACTGAAAGGCCAACAAATTTAAAACAGATCAGAACTTGAGATCAAGGGGTTTCCTGCTGTCATGTCATCAGAAAATCTGAACAGAAATAAGGGCTTGTCTACACTACTGCTTAAGTTGATGTAGCTTACGTCGTTCAGGGGCAATGTAAGTTAGTTTCACGTAAAGCAGTGTCTATACCACGCTATGTCGGCAGGAGACACTTTCCCACCAACATAGCTTCAGCCTCTCATTGAGGTGGAGTAATTATGCCAATGGGAGAGTGCTCTCCTGTTGGCATAGTGCATCTTCACCAGACGTGCTACAGCGGCACAGCTGCGTCGATGTAGCATTGTAGTGTAGACTAGCCCTAAGTGTTATAGATAGATAAAGTGTAAGCATGCTGAGTTCTGCTGAGGCAAACTTCACTTGCATCTTAACTACACTTATGGTGCACCTCAATTGGGTCAGTGTAAGAGGTGACTAGACACAAGCCAGAAAAAAACAGCTTTACTATCTGATTCAAGGATGAGTTTGCAGGGAGTGCAGATACTGTCATCTGTTTACTTGTAGAATGAACTACAGCTGAATTCTTTAAGAAACAAATATGGAACCCCACAATACCACGCTAGTCATTTTTCAGAATAGGATTGCACTTTCATGCAGTCATGCTGTCTGTTCATACCTTTTAAAATATGAAATCAAATCAAATATTGTCATCTGCAAAATATTATAAATATCTTCCTGTGATCTTGTAAGGTGTGCTTTATAAATGTCTACTTGGGCATTATTTTTCACAGGTTAATTGAGTTGCTACCCTTACAGTTCCATTAGGGACTCTTCACAGCTCTCTGATCTGTCAGATGTGGGGGGTGGAACAAAAACAATTGTGTCAGATTTCTGTGAGGAGCTTACCTGTCAGGAATCTGGACTTCTGGTCTTGTTACAGTGTTGTAGATAGCTGGCTGAATGGCTTTTGGCACCAAGCAAAACTGTTCCTGGAAGCGATCCCATCTCAGTCCTTCTGCTGCTATCTTGCTGCTGCAGCAGGATCAGAGCAATGCAGTGGTCACCCCAGTGACTGGAGTGAGCCTGGTCCTTTCGGTGGCAGGCCTTTTCCATGCTTGCCCCAGGGCACCTACGGTGTTCCTTGGATGTATCCCAAGCCATTAAAATTAAACCCTGAATTTTTGGAAATCAAACTTTGTTTTTTGTTACTGAAAGTGCAACAAAGAGGAGAAAGTCTTTGCAGTTATTCATAGCTGTATTCCTGCACTAAGGAAATCTACATAGAATGCTTCAGTTCTCAGGTGCTTTGAGGAAGTGTTACAGGTTAGGAAATCTTTCACTGGGCTGAGAGAGAGGCTTGTACAGGATTTAGACATGGTAACAAAAGCTTCAATAACCAGCTGTGGGGTGGAGGTACCCATAATAAGGAGCAACAACGTAGAGGTCACACTGGCAATCTCTGTACAGAGGAGAAACTTACATGGGAAGATCACATATCCATTTTTTAATAACTTTGTACTGGTGATAAATTCAGTATTTTATGTCCATAAGGCTACTATTGACAGTTATTTTGCATGTTATGTGGAGGTTAATGTAGAAGTATCACTCAGGAGCAAGAGTGCAATATAATCAAAGATGATCTTGTTATGATGATGATTTATTACTGAAGAAGGGATATTAACTGCTGAATTTAGTATAAGGTTAAACTGTTTAGCATCATAGTATAATAAAGATAGCTGTCGTATAGTTCCATCTAGTGGTGGTAAGAGGCATTAGGACAATTTAAAGCACAGAATAAAACAGCTAATTGCTCCTGTACCCATATGCTTAGTCACCTGTTGTATCTGAGAGATGATGATATCTATCTAGTAGGTTGTAATTCTGAGACATTAAGAATACAGGCTGAGTATCGGAAGTATTGCATCGTTACCCTTGTAACCTTATTTTGAAATCCACAATGCTGCATTATTTCTTGCCTGTAGAATCATGTGAAGATGCATAGAGTAAAAATAAGTCATACAGGTAACTTTAAATCAGAAAATATTTTAGAAAATTATAATGTCCACTGGTCTAATCTGGTTTACAGTAGATTTTGAGGAATAATGGCAGAAGTAAGCAGTCAGATCTAATCCAATCTAGTGGCACAAAAGCAGAGTTTTAAACAAAAAATTAGGGATATGCTGTGCAGTCTACTGCTACAGACAAGAGAATTGGGGTTTGATAGCAACCTTTGAGACTGGGATTTTTAAAGGTCTGCTGAAGAGTATACTCATTCTTGAAATGATCCTTACTGCTGTCATGGATTAAAGCTTCCTTAGATTGTGTGGGCCAAGTTTTATTGCACACACCAGGGGATCCTTGCATTCTTCCATTCCATCCCACAAGCTCCCTGTCTATCATCTTCCCATCCCTCTCTGTTTTAGGGACTCCCCCCAACCTCTTCCTGACAGGGATTCTGTGTGTCCCATTCCTCTATCCCTCCATGCCAGTGTCCACCATTCTCTCCCATAGCAACAGCTCTGTGTGCATCCCATACCAAAGTCCCTCCGATTTCCCTCTTCCAAAAATGATGTGCCTGCCATTCTTCCCTCCCCTTATGCCAAGTTCCCCCGCGGCTTTCTGTGAACCTCCATTGTCCCCTCCACACCAGGAGCTGTGTGCATGCCCCCACCTGCATGCCCTCCATTCCCCCCATACCATTATTATTTTTGTGGGAGGTGTATCATTCAGGGTGTCAATATGTTACTGTATTGGAAAGACAAGCAGAGGTTGGATAGGGTGTTGTCGTGCTGGAAGGCGTTATTCGGTGCCAGCAACCAGTTGTTTGATCTGTGGACTATTATAGAGGTGCTTAAAGTGTTATTCCTTGTTTTCCCCATTCTGGCTTTCCAGTTTTCCTCAAAATAAATAGGGGTCTGGCCTAGAATATTTCTTGGAATTTTAGAATTGAAAGATATTGAATTATGAACAGAGAAATGCCATCAAGTTCAGCGTAAGACCTTTGCAAGCTCAGCCAATAAATTTAAAGTCAGAAATAGTATAGACAATATCACTGGAGATATAAATTGATGACCATATTTTTCATTGTCAATGAGGAGAGACTAAAAAGAGAATGAGCAACATTGGGATATAATTAATTTAAGAGATAATAAATCAGAATGTTTCAGTATATATCTAGGTGGTGGTCTAGAATGTCACAAAATAGTTTGCAGTCCATTGGGAAAGCTGGCAAATAAACATCTGATAGAAATTTAAGGGACACTCTTAACTTGAAAATCATACGTTTGAAAATTCTGTACCTACTATTGCTAAAAGTAAAACCAGTGATTATTGTAACTAAAAGATGGTAAAAAAAAATTTCTCTATCAGTTCATTTCCTTTGTGTGTCTGATAGCTTTACGTATAGTTACTTTCAACGCTCCCCTTGCTAATCGGCTTCGTCTATGGTAAAAAGACCAATAGGAGAGCAGAAAAACCCTTTACACTTTTTTGTTTTAAATTTTTAGGGCTTGTCTACATGGCATGGCCACATGCACCAAAGGGGTGTAAACTCTAGAGTGCTCTAAAATATTGCACTCTGCCCTTTAATGCACTCTTAATGCATGTTAATGCAGTACTGTGTCATATGGGGCGATATCAACACACAGTAGGGACCTTTTAGAGCAAGTCAACAGGGCAGTTAGAGTACAACACATGGGAGCACTTTACAGTTTACACCCTTCTGGTGTACTGTGTAGACAAGCCCTAGTGGAACATGGAATATTTTTAAGTTAGTCCTTTCAAAAATGTAAAGCTGTGTCCCTTTAAGAGGAATAGCTCAGTTTCAGTTTACTGTACTTGCAGCCCCTTTATCTTCAATAAGCAGCTAATGGTTGCTGAGTAACCATTGTGGTGAGAGCAGGTGCTAACTGAGCCAGGCAGCAGTTAGATTTTTACAGTTCCTTTTAAAATTCAACTTCAAAATAATAGAGGCAGTTAAGCCACGACAAAGAATTTTAATGATTTGAAGTAGTTCAGTTTAAAAAAAAAATCCCTTCATGCTCTGTGACTTTTTTACCACAGATTTCATGTGAAAAATACAGCATTACTCTTGTGGTCCACAATCTGGCTTAAAGATAGTGGCACAGATCTCCAGAGTAAGTTTCCCAGGCATTTTTCATCATAAACAGTTACAATCAAATGAGATTCTCACAGGAAAAATAACTGTCCAAGACACATACTCAAAGCTGGAATGGTTCAGAGGCTGAGAAATTTCTCACTGACCACAAGCAGTGTTCAGTGCCAGGTGTGGTGGGAACAAAGGAATCTATAACTCAAAACATAGCTACAGAACTTCTGTTTGCTAGTCCGCATCTGACCAGTTTAGTATCCCTGTTGAGTTGGCACTAGATTCTGAAGGGACACTCCCTCCAATGTGGCACAGTAGGTTGAAGTTCTAGGCGGGGGTATAGAAAGGGTCCACTCTAAAGGGTTTACTGATTATAGATGTGTGTAGTACTGTGGTTCGAGCTTAAAACTGGGAGTGAAGATCTCCAGAATTCTAACCCCATCTCTGATACTAATGCATTCTGTGATCTTGAGTACGTATTCCTGTCTCTAAAATGGGGTTAATAATTAACCAACGGTGGTCACAACTGTGCTGTGATAATTCCGATTAGTTCAGTCTTCACGTCATATAAATGGATACCGTTATTTCAGTAATGGTGTTCGGTTTACTAATGACCTGATGCTTATAAAATACTTTACTTAGGCCTTTACTAGCATTTCCATTTTACACAAAAATCTCTTATTTTAGATTAAACATCAACAGACCCCGGTCGTCGGCGGGTGGCATCGAACCCGGGACCTCTGGAGCTTAGTGCATGAGCCTCTACTGCATGAGCTAAAAGCCGTATGCCTCTTAGCTAAGGCTGCAGAGCAGACTCGTTAATCTCTCTCTCTCAAGTGGTCTCGGTGCTACTAGCTGGGACAGAACACCACACCCACCCCAGTGTGTGGGTTACATTAGGAAAACCTTGTCTTCACAATTTGAACTGGTTTTTTAATAAACACTCTGAGTTTCTCTTACCAAACTAATAATGTTATTCTTTTCCTGTTTAGGATCTGATGAAGAATCTGAAGAAAAACAGGATAGTGAAAAACCAATTGTATAGCAACTATGAGAGGTAACAGGCAAGTCCTTCTTTAGGGAAAATGTCTCTTGCATAAAAAGTCTCTTTTATTAATCACCTAGGAATTAGCCACAATCCAAATGGTTAATGCTGTTGGAACTGGCCTGTTTCTAATGTCTGAGATGGCTGTTAGGGAGCAGAAGCGATATATCTGATTGCTGAAAGGGTGAATTAGGACCCACCTACAATGAGTTCTGACTATCCCCGTTTTTCCTCTTCCTGGAGACAGCAACAGATGAGGTCAAGGCACACTGGGTACTCTGGTAGGGTCTGAGATGAACTGTCATGGAGCACATAAAAGGAAGTGGGCTAGTCGTGTGTGTGCATCTGTTGGCCCCCTGACATTCCTCCCGTTTCTCACGTTGGAAGATGGGGAAGAACAAGAAGTTAGAGGATCTTGAGTAGAAGAGAGAAAGGAGCAGAAGTTACTTTGAGTCCTTTCTCTTAGGTGGGGCCTACACTGAAAAGTTAGGTCAACATAGTTGCTGTGAAAAAATCCACACGCTAGAGTGCTGTAGCTGTGGCACCTCCGCTCCCCTCCCCCCAATGTGGACACAGCTAGGTCAATAAAAGAATGCTGCTGTCCCCTGGGGAGGTCAAGTTCCTACAACCAGGGGGAAAACCCCTTCCATTGCTGTAGTATCTGTGCTGCGGTGCTACAGTGGTATAGCTATGGTGCTGTGTCTGTAGTGTAGACATGACCTAAGTGTAGAATGCTGGGGGATTCTGTGTGTTAAAGTGTTTTAAACAACAGAAAGAAGAGGGACAGGAGACCATATCAGGGTCAGGAAAGGGTTTGGCTACTTGGTGTATGCCTTATGTTTTATGTGTTACCCTCTCTTAATTCTTAGTACAAATTATTTTCTTACCTATCAATTTTATTAACTATTGAAGAAACAGAATTCTTTCTATAATATTTCACAGTAGTCTTTCCCTCAAATGTGCTCACTGTACTAAAACTGATATTGTTTCTAATTGATGGGGAATTAATCCTCTTAAGAGGCTTAAGTTCCTACCTGTCTTTTTTTCATGGCTTATTTCTGATTTTTTTTGTGAGTAGTAATGAGATATTGCTCTCTCTTTTTGAGCCTCTCTCTCTTTTAATGTCCGTTGTCTTGGATCAAACTCTATTTATTCATCTTGACTTGTTTTATCTCTTACAGAGTGAAAATCTGAATCAAAGGCCATTAGGGAATTGCCTATTTTGAAACTGTAATGACAATGTCTGCAGTTGACTTATTGGTGGAACTGCTAACAAAAGAATGTATTTATTAGCGAGGAAAGAGGAGTGATTCCCGTGTACTGTAATACCTCACAGAGTTGTTCTGTTCACATATATATATTAGACTGCCTCATGGCTGTTATGAAAAATTACTCATCCATATTGTATTCAGTGATTCTTGAAGTTGATCTTCTAACGACTAGGTAGCTACTAGAAAGTGTTGTGCTTGTGTAACTAATCAGTAGACCTGGTAATATATTGAAGTAACACTTCTGTATGATGGAAGTATATTTAATGATTGTTTGAATTCACCAGATAAAATTTATTTTACTTTGTTAAATATTTGTCTTGTTAATTTTTACATTTTCTTTTTTTTTTAAACTCCATGCTTTTTTTTTAATGGACTTATGCACTCTTTGTAAAATAAAGAAAAATGTTAATAAAAACAATGTGACATGTTGCGACATGTTTGTCTGTCCCTTCACATATTATGAAGACCTGCCTTTCCAACCTCCTTGTCTCTCACTGGGAAACAAATGGTCTATGTTGACTTTCATTTTTGTATAGATTTTATGGGACAGCCCTGTAAAGTTAATGTATTCCTGCCTATTGTGACAGACTCGTGTGGTGGAGTGTAATCTCTAAATATAGCCTGTGCAACAGTAGAATCCTGTTTATTCAAGCAGAAGGCAAATGTGGAGTTTATTCTAATAAATGTTTTGGACAAAGTTTTCAATGCAAAGAGTAAACAACTCTGTTTTGGTGAAGGGTTTCAGGAAATGAGCTTCTACAATAATTATGTGGATTGTGGGAGGGTGGAAACTATAACCTACTTTAAAATGAAATTAAGGCCTAGGATATGAAAACTATTCACAGACAGAAAATCTATTCAGTTTTTATTGATAGTCTCCTTTTTAAGTAGCATTAGCCAGAGAAAACAGGAAACTTTAAACCTACGGGTGTGATTTTTGGGCATCTCAGTTTTTGGGTGCTCAACTTGGGACACCTCAAAGGGGCCCTGATTTTCAGAAAGTGCTGAGCACCTGCACTTAAGGTGTCACAAATTGGATAACCCCAAATTACTAGTTACTTCAGAATCTTGTGCCATTTGTTTGTTAACTTTAACACCCAGGTGCATAACAGCCATCCTCCTATACCTTATTATGTGGGTGTCCATGCTCAGGGTTTAATGAGTAGCAGGTGACCTGTGATATGATAGCAGTAGTTTCAAAACCTAGCCATACATTACCAAGTAGAAAAATAGTGAAACCGTAGCTTTTTTCACAGCTCTATAACAGCCATTAGCAGATCATATTTCATCCAGAGTTGCATGAAGCATTTACTTGAGGGGGAAAATAATCCATGGGTAGTTGCCATAACATGTATCGGTGTTTTGGTAGTGAACATTACATTATTCAGGTTTTCTGTGTAAGAATCTTACTTGTGCTCTACTGGCAGACGTCACTGTATGGTGTTTATCTCTAGAAGTACCACATGCTTCCTTCAGACTGTGAATCCCTTGTCATTTTTCTAGCATTTTTATCAACAATTGCTGTTTTATAATCAATGTGCGGTGGGTGGAATTTGTACATTATTCATATTTCTTAGTAACTGTTGCCCTAATTGAATGTGGATTGTCATTCTGGCACTGTGACCTATGAAATCATAACCGGTAGAAAATAGATATTCAACCGCGTGTGTGGATACAGTATGACAGGACGCTTGCCCTCACAGTTGACAAGATGATTATCTCCTGAATGGTATTAACCTCACTAGACAAAATCTAACTTCATGTAATGACTTCATAGTAGGAAGGAGGAACATCAGTGCATGTAGCTTTCCTACAATCCTCCTAGTCTTGCAGTGGTAGTCTGTGTGCATTAATGTGCCTCCAACACACTGTAGATTAAACTGCACTATTTCTACAGATACCATGGTAATAGACTATGAAGTGTTACTGTACTCTCTACATGCAACTCAGGCATGTCTTTGCATTACTTTGTATTTCCATTAGCTGTGGCTTGTAAATACGTATGTGGTAGGGCGCAGGACTGGCTGTGGTTTAACTGTCCTCATGTTATCTCACACGCCAATCACAAGCTACCTTTTCTGAAACAGCAGTGACTAGCTTAGTTTATAGAATTTTCCACTAAATAACCACATCTTCCAGCAAACAAAATAACTCAAGCCTCAAAAATAAACAAGCCTTAAAACAACCCCCGGCTCCCATGTTCAGCATGTAAAAGTGCAGCAGGAGGTCACGTTCGGTGCTCATGAGCCATTGCAGCTGTGCAATTTGCTACCGCAAACTTGATAAACCTCAGTAATTGCTACAAGGTAACTTCACTCAGGGCTGGGGGTAAGCAAAGGCCTTTCCACAAGAAGCTTAAAAACATAAAAATATCTTCTGCTCATGGCTATGAACGTAGCTCCCATAAAAACAAACAGAGAGGGCAGAATCAGCACTACAAATCTAATTAATTTTTAAAAGTTTCCCCTCTTCCTGCTATCATGTTCAGGGTGTTGTGCAAACAAAATGAAATCATAGTAAAAAATAAGTCGCAACGGTAAGTATTTTTGGTAAATATTTTTCTTTAAAACCCAGGCCTGATTCTGAGCTGAAGAGCTATGATGATTTACATCAGCTGAGGATCTGCTCTGGTCAGAGCAAACTTGGCTTATTAACGTTAGTGGATTGTGCTGTGTCTTCTTGTGTTCTGGACTGCAACAGCAGCAATAGGGGTGTGTTTCGTTTTTTCTCCAAAATATAAATGTGTACTAGAGTCCATCGTAATTGTATATAAAATATTTAGTCCAAAGATAGCTTTGTAGGTATTTATTTTCACTTAAGCAGGCCAAGCTAGCCAATTTAAATACCAGTATGTTTGAAAAGTTTCAAGGCTAAGACATTACCTACTGAATAAGGGCCAGACTTATATTGAACAGTACATAGTATCCTAATCTATAACTAATCCTGTTGATTTCATTGGGCAAATTACTCTAAAATGAGTGGGAATGGCAGAATTTGGTGCAAAGTACTTAGTTTTCCTGCAAATGTTGTCATCCTTTGAAAACAGAAGTATTTTAGTTACAGTATGTTTTACCCACTTCCCTGTTCCATAGGAAACTTTTTTATTAAATTGTTTTGTTGGTTAAGTAATGGAAAACACATCCTATGTATGATTCGGGAAATAACACAGTTGTTTTCTTTAAAGAATTTTAACCTCTTCAGAAGTAAATACAAGTATGCAGAACCTGTCTAATCTTCATACAGGATGTGGGAATACTAAGAACATAGCTGCACAGGCTATTAAAGATATACTGCTAATTGTGTATATATGTAAAATACAGCTAATATGATTTTTCCTATATGGATACTGCAAGCATTCAGGGCCCAATGTGGTTGTACTTATGCCAATAATTTGCCCAGACTTGGATAAAAATTTTAGGACAGATTAATATTAAAGAAAATAAGGACTTGCAGAGTTTGGAGACGCGGAAAAGTTCAGAGTGATATCTGAGAACTCTTGCCTTTATTTATTGGTTTAAAATGAACTGTTTGAGCTTAAAGTATGCATTAAAGAGAGTATTTCACTTTTTGAAATTCTTTAGGCATGTACTGAAGAGGGTATATCCAGTTAAGATTGTATTTCATTCATTATAACTTGTATGTTGTTAAAAGATATAATATGGAAGTTTGCCATGTATAAGGCAGGTGTGCGTGTTTAGCTTTACCATTCTCTTCCAGACTTCCAATCATAGAATATCAGAGTTGGAAGGGACCTCAGGAGATCATCTAGTCCAACCCCCTGCTCAAAGCAGGACCAATCTCCAATTGTTTTTGCTCCAAATCCTTAAATGGCCCCCTCAAGGATTGAACTTGTGTATGTCTGCCTTGAAAAAACTGTTTAAAAAGTGTTTAGATTTCCTTTAAATAAATAAACAAACTGGACAGAATATTTTGTAATGCTGAATTTTATTTAAAATACATTAATCTTTCAATTTTTTAAAACAATTACTCATATTTCAAAGCCTTATTTTGTTTTATAAAGGAAATAAATGAAATTAATAGAAATGAAATGACAAATCATTTTAAATTACAGATTGGGACTCTAGCCCTGCAAATATTTATGGGACGAGTCTTCCCATTGACTTTGCTGAATGCAGTTGGCCTATCCACATCCAAAAAGTTCTTTGTGTGCACAAGTGTTTTTGCAGGATAAGAGCCTAAGAAACTGATCCTGCACTGCTTTGTGATGCAAAATTCCCATTGAAATCAAGGAGCCCTTTAAGTTCCACAGTTACAAAATTAAAATAATAAAATAGAAAAAATGAACACGTAAAACTGTGCGCTCTTAAGCAGAAGAAGCCATCTGTGCAGAGAAATAACCAACAAAATCAAATTGAAATGCATGTCTTAATATTTAGAGCAAGGTGTTTCATATGAACAGGCTTATTTCAAAGCAAAGTAAATTTCAGACACAAATGCTGAGGTTGGAAGGTGTAGGAGAAGTTTAAGGTTTCTTTCCCTGGCGCTTGATTGGACTTTGCATTCTGTATATGAAGAAGAGTACGATGACGTAGTACATGGTGCTTTTCAGGAGTAGGACAATGTATATTACATACGCCGTCCTGTGCATGAAACTCACTGTAATAGCAACACAAGATTTAAAAAAAACCCAGTTAATGGTGCATATTCTACAGCCTCAAAATAAAAAAAGTATAAAACCATGTGTCTGATAGTGGAAGGTCTATACAGTAATCAATTGCAGTAACTATATTGGCTAAACAGACTATGCATAAATGAGTGTGTCTGCTAACCAGGTCTACATTCCGAATATACCTGCTCATTCAGCAGAACTGGTAGAAAAGAGGCACTCTCAATGCTGGTATCGCTACTATCTGCTAAGGAGTAGGCATGATGCTAGTGCTTCTGGCACTGACAGTTTACAGTAGGGTGTTGCCATGATTTTAGGCCAAAATTTTCAAACCTGGATGCTTAAGTTTCTTCTAAGTCCATATTCAAGCAGCTAAATAAAAGTGGTTTGATTTTAAGACTTCCTGGTCACCCACAAATTACACTGAAATCAGTTGGGTCATCAAGCATTCAGCACCTTTACACACCATTTGAAAATTTTGGCCTTGGATACTTTTTATAATTTAACATGTTAAGTATTAGATTAAAGAACAGTTGCATGTGTCGGCTAAAGAAGAATGACACACGTGGCATGTTAACAGAGCACAACAAATCCCACCGAAACGTGTTTCGGCAGAACCTCTACAGTGTTTCACCTGAGCTGCCCATGGGCATTAGTTACTGGACACACTGCAAATGTTAACTTTCGGCAGTGAGGATAAATATGTGTGGACTATTTTAAAGAGAATATTTTCATTTTTGTCTGAACCATATGAAATAGTGCTTAATTCTTAACTATATTGTAGAGAGAATGAGAATTGGACACGATTACCTGTGAAAAGTCTGTTGGTACAGCCTGCTGTGGTTTGAGTCACTACGGAGGTGTCTGCAAGGGTAGAAGCATAACATGTAAAGAGGCTTTCATTGTCAAACGGGATTCTTGTTGAAAATTAACACACCCATTTCTTGACAGAAGTTCAAAGGAAAAAAAGATGGTAAAAGTATTATAACTACAGTGACTCAAATATGGAAAGTTAATATTTTAAAAAATGAGCACCGAGATTCCATCCAGAGTAAATGCTCTGTAGCACGTAGCTGATGTACAAAACCAACTAGAGATAAAACAGGAAAAATGCATATGCTCCTGCAAGTGAGTACTTGTATGCCTTATATCAAGATTTAGGTACTGATGTTGTAATCAGATCAGTCAGTGCAAACCTCTGTGCCTGTTAGGAGCTCACTTGAAGTCTTTGGCATTTGCATGGGTGCAGAGGTCTGGACTAGCCGATCTGATCGCAGGTTCTGGACGTTGGCCCTTCTGTGTATGCAAGTTTCTGTTCATGTCGAGCCAGATGCATTTTGTCCCACCAAATTACTCAGTTGTGTTTGCCCCTTTGGAATGTGTACGTATACTTGGGGGATAAAAACCTGGCCTCCTGAGGCAGCCTGAGATTGTTGGCATTCTGGGAAGGGGTGATGTTGTTTAATAGCTGTACAAGAGACAGAAGAAAATAATCCTGATCAGCATACGGTCTAAGGCCCATGTTTTAGGCATTTTGGATGTGCAAGGGGGGGGGGGGGGTCAATAAGCCTATTTTTCCATTGTATTTGAAATAGATAAATTTGTATATGCTCTTATTAATTGCCTCCATGCTGACTGAGACCTGGGGGTAAGATACATACTGCAAATCAATAAATAACCTTAAAATATATTTTTATCAGATGGCACTTTGAGAACTGAAATGTAAGGATAATAGGCCAGATTCTGAGCTAATATCAATTGGCCTGGCTCTATTAACTTGACTAGAGCTATGCCAGTTTACACCATCTGAGAATCTAGCTATCTGTGAACAGAAGTTGGAAAAATACCTATCCAATCAAAACAATGGAGAAAGATTTTGTTCTTAAAGATCTGAGATCTGGTATAGATAAGAACCAAACAGAAGTTACTTCTCTTATTTTCTCTTTCTCCTGCATTATCTTTTTCATTTTGGTTTGTGTAATTCTTCTGGTCTGCTGTAACAAGTTAGATGCTGTGTGTGTTATTACTTTTGTTGCAATATGTATCACTTGTTCAAAACCAAACACTGTAGGCCGGGTCCAGAGCTCCATTGACGTCAGTGGAGTTTTGATGCTTTACACTAGCTGAGGAGCTCAGCCAACATTTTCAGTCATTATAGAAAGATTTTAAATTGGGGGAGAGGAGCCAAAACTGAGCTTTGGATGGAGAAGCTTCAGTGACAGCCAGCTTATGGAGAGATGGAAACTAATAGTGACCTGGAGAGCGCAAACCCTTTCAGGAACAGTAATACATTTTACTCTTTTATTGTAAAGAAACAGTGAACTCTTTAAATATATATAGCAGTAGTTTTCATAATATAGTATATACCTGGAGATTCGATAGGGACAAAACCTTCTTTGCTTTCATGTTGATATTTGCAGTGATAATTCTTGCCGCTATTTTTATCTACGGTCAGCCAGCTGCTTATTGAGTATGAAAGTTGATTGTCATCAGGGGGCCAAATTTCCCCATGCACTGCATTTTCCTCTGCACTCTTCATGCCGTCTTCCCAAGTCACCTTAATGACATTTGGGTAAAAATCCTCAATGAGGCATATGTGTGTTACTTTCCCATCTTGTTCAGTAGAAGGAGGCAGGACCTGGATCTTCTTGGGATCGAGTTTTGCTTCTGTCTCTGGAATCATTTTAGAGAGAGAAATGAATGTGTTAGAAATTAAGTAAATTCAGAATTGCAGTATACATGGTATGCTGTGCTTTTGAAACAATAAAGAATTCACAGATTTGAAAGCGGAAGAGAGGCAATTTCATTTCTTGCATCCAATTCCTCCAACTTGCACTCAAGCCCACAATCTTAACTCTGAGTTCAGCATGGGAACGATATTCTGTTGCCAAATGTATTTGAACTATTTAAGTCTATAATATATTGTTACTGCCTATTAAATTGTGAAGATAGGAGTAAATTATCCACTTATGGGTTACAGCTTTAGGGAGCTGGAATTGCAGAAGTTTACGTGCTTGAATGCAGGTTTTTGTGGAACAGAAAACTGCCTACTAACTTAGCTTCCAAACTCAAAATGTATTAAACACTTTTTGAATGAATGCTGAGTACAGCTTTATGTTCTGGTTCATTTCAAAACATCTGTGACTTTGAAAATCTCCCCTTTATTTACCCAAAATGTGTATGTAAAAGACACCGTGATAATGAGAGGAAGGGTACAGCTACACCACAGTAAAAGACCCGCGGCACGACCACAACTGGCCCAAGTCTCCTGATTCTGACTTGCAGGACTGGGGTTGTGCTGCTAAAAATGGCAGTGTAGATGTTTAGGCTTGAGCTGGAGCACAAGCTCTGAAACCCAGCAAGGGAGGTGGCCTAAGAGCCCAGGCTCCAGTCAGAGCCTGAATGTCTGCACTGCAGTTTTTAGCACCAAAGCCTGAGCCCCACGAGCCCAAGTCAATTGACCCAGCCTCAGAGACTTGGTGTTACGGGATTTTTATTACAGTGTAGATGTACCTGAAGGGAAGGGTATTAAAGATTCCACAAACCTTTAATAAGGCCTCTCTCTTTAAGAATCACTAGAATATTCTATCAGGAGATACATTTGCCCTGAACTATCTGCATTTACTATTTAAGAACCTGGGTTAGCACCTTTCAAAAGAGAGAAAAGTAATCTTTACGCCTTTTCCACACTAAGAAACTGAACCTTTGTGAAAACATTTTTTATCAATTTTTCACCTTAAAATGATATAAGAACATACAAGATATATTGTAGTGCAGACCCAGCCGATACAACTTCGGGGAAACTGTTGCTGAACGCCATTTTGGGGAATTACAGTAAATACATTAACCTGTATCCCTCAATGACAAATATCAATTACGAAATTAGCAAGAATGATACGTCCTGAAATGACTTTGTTCATGTATTTGGCCAGTGTCATGGAGTATTATGCATATTGCTCAACACTTCTGAAAATCAAGAAACTTAAATGCCCAAATAAGTATTTAGGAGCCTAACTTTAGTCAACCACTTTTGAAAATCTTGATTATGAAGCATTATTAACAATGGAGCTCTCAACAGAACTCAGCGATCAAATCTTTGCTGAGGAATAGAGCTGTGGCTCTCAAACTGGTGACCCCTTTCACATAGCAAGCCTCTGAATGAAACCCCCCTCCCTTATCAATTAAAAACACTTTTTATATATTTAACATCATTATAAATACGGGAGGCAAAGCAGGGTTTGGGGTGGAAGTTGACAGCTTGCGACCCCCCCCCCATGTAATAACCTCGTGACCCCCTGAGGAGTCCCGACCCCCAGTTTGAGAACCCCTGGAATAGAGGGAATGTTGAATTTTATTTCATCCACGAGTTAGTGTAAGTGCATGAAATAAGACTGAACCAGGTCAGAAAAGACTTCCCTACCAAAATCATGATCTGTCTACTGCTGCTAATTTCTGTCTCCTATTTGTCACTGTGGGATACAACCAAGAGAATAAGGTTCCCAACCCAGCTAACTGCCAAAGAAGTTCTCTGCAGAACGAGGCAACATTCTCATGTTATAAATGTGCACCAAAAGGAAGAAACGGAAGGTTGTTGATATTTCAATAGTGTCAAAGGTCCCCAAATGGGCACCATGTATTCTGTGCATTTTCTATTTGTTCCAATACTTAATTGCAAGTGAAAAATTGGAGGCCATTTAACAAAATAGTTGGCCTATATTCCACAACACATTTAGTTGGAATTTTTAAAGGCAGTAAGAAGGGATTTAGGTGCCCAAATCCCTTTCAAATTCAGGTTCCTTTGATAATGTCAGCCATTGTCTTTAGTCAACTGAGACACAAATAGATTAGGCGCTGCTCCCACAAAGTCTTACACATGTGCTTAATTTTATGCTTTGTGAGTAGTCCCCCTGATGTCAAAGCTTGTGAAGGTTCCTTTTCTAAAATGGTTTCAGCTTATTTTTGTGCTGTCTGGCTATTCTAGAGTTTTCTGAAACTATTTGGAACTGAACCAGACTATAACCTTGTAATTAGGGTTGTGTCAAAAAGGATTTAAAATATCTTGAAATTAGAAGGAAATAGATAGCTGAAATGTAAGACTACCTAACCAAGAAAAATCTCTTCATTAAAGAACTCCCTCATTTTGGAAATTGTCACCAACTTAGGGAATTGATTTTTCTGTTCTTTTCAATTTCGATCCTCATGCTCCAGCACTAATTAGTTCAACATTTGAGGTTCAATCTTACATTCCATATAAACCATAAGCACCCAGGAATAAAGGATTGGGCTTGACCAGTAGGTTTACCAAATGATTTACTCACTCAAGTCTTGTATGTATTCAAAAAACCTTTACATAGCTTCCTGCCCAATGATGTTGTGCTTTGCAAAAACGAATGATTATTTCTGGCATTTCTCATTAGATGTTTTTAGAAATTGGAGTCACGTTTACATGTTGATACTTCTGCAAACATGTAGTTTTTTGTATTTGTACCTGGTTAGATGGGTGTCTATCCAATATAAAATCTGAATTTTGTACATATATAAGCAGCATGTGTGCGCGCATAAGTGGGCAAAATCTGTTTTAAGTATCTCGCCTCATTTTAGGCGAGATATAAAACCCCTTAAGGCCAATGGGCTTTTTTCCTTTGGCTTCAATGGGCTTTGCATAAGACACTTTAAGAAGATAAGACTCTTAATTTCCAAGTCAATTATAGTTTCCAGTGTGGAGCTACTTGTTGTTTTGGTCCAATTTAACTTTTCAAAACACCTCGCTTGTCTAAGTTATTTAAGTGGAATTTTTAACAAGGAAGGCATGCTGTAAAAGAATATACGTGATATATTCTTACTACTTTAAGTATCACTTCTCTTTTTTAAGATGGCAATTTACTTTGGGCCCTTTGGCTTCCCTCCTTGCTCAAAGGAAATTCCTATTAGTTTCAATGGGAGGTTTTCTAAAGGGAGAATTGCAGGGTTAAGTTGTAATTGACTCAGTGCTACCTCTTTTTGTGTGTGTTTGCAATCTGCATGCCACTTACAGGTAAACTATCATACGTAAATAACGCTGACGTACTATTTGAGAACAAAGTCCATTATGCCGTCAGAATTTATGAAAAAATAAGTAAATGGCATGCTTGTAATTTTAATTTTGCATTACGTGCTTGGTCCAGCAAAGTGCTGAATGCTCCTATGAAGTTCTGAACGCTTCTCATTTCCCACTGAAGCCAACGGACATTGAGGGTGCTCAGCACCTGGTATTATTTACACCCAAAAGAGAAAAGGATTGTTACGACATTTCTCTGTTGCTAGCCAGTGACTTTTGGTTTCATTAACATTAGTGTTGTTAATAAATTATTACACTCATAATAAAATTTTAGCCAGTGTACATTCTTGCATTGAGATAAATGATTGAGCTTAAGTTGATGGATTTTGCCATTATGAAACGTTTAAAATAGTTTGTCTGAAAACTTACTAGTTACGACAAGTTTTGTGCCAGTTCCAAAGATTTTCGCAGCTCCCACAGTGTTACAACTTACAACAAAAACTGCCCAAGACATGTCCATTCCGAGGGATCAGATCTGAACAAATATTGCTAAATAGGCACAACTGAGAGCCAGTTAATTCAAACAAGGAAATGGTGGAAATTTGAATACATAGAGCTTACACTGGTATTTTCAAATACTATATATTAATATTAATCAATACAGGGTGAGCTTACATTGGTGTTTTCAAATACTGTATATTAATATTAATTTGGTAGCTTTTAAATTCTGTTTAAACGAAAATCATTCATTTCACTGACAGAGAGGATCTGTTTGACATTTGAGACCTAATGTTGGACTTGTACCTATTTTCTCTTGCCTAGTGGATTGATGGAAAAGGGTATTTCAGTTAAGTTCTGCTGGATGCTCAGTGTTTTTGTCCCTGTACTGCCAGAGTGGTCAAATGGGGGCATTTTAAAAATGCTAATATAAATAAACATATCATTAGAAAAAATACTCATTTTACAGTACACTGTGACCTATCTCCTTTTCACAAGACATTGTCATGACATCTTTCCACCCACTAACTTCTTACATCTGCTGACTAATATGTACTTGTGATATGAGATGCTAAATCCTGGTCACCGCACTAAGCTGAGTAAAGGGGGTTTCTCTAGGAGAGCTACATGATGGATGGGAAGATGAAATCTTTCCCCCAACCTAGCTAGAGCATCATAGCCCAGGAGCTTCAGTAAAGTCCATGCAGTTGGCCACCCACTGAGCAGGTGGTTTGGCCAGTTGATTTCACTTGTGTCAGACCCACTGGCCATTCCATGCCCTCACCACTCCCCTACCCCCGATCCCCACTGTTCTTTGGTTTACAGGGGTACCCTAGTATTGCCTCTTTGGCTTGCACCCTGCACTGGATGGTACTGTGGATGTTCTCCTGGTCTGGGGCATTGACCCCTACACAGGAGAACAACCCAGCTTTGACTCAGGATGAGTAAAATACCCCTCTATATCAATAATTGTCAATGTGATCACTCATCTGTTTCACTCTCAACTCTGTACATTAACCTTATATTTCGATAGTAAAGACATTCATTCTTCTACTGTAGATTGCATATCACGTTTCCATTGTCCGTTATCCTTTTTGAATAAATTGTGCTCTGCAGTCTCTAATTTTATATTATCACATGTAATTTTTTCTCTATGCTACCATAGAACTTACTTGAAACAACGAGCTTTGTGCCAGAGCCGAAGACTTTGATATAATTATTGTCACTGTGTTCATGTGCTTTGCAAAAACTCATGGGCCAGATCATCAGCTGCTGGAAATCAAAGGTGCTCCACTGAGGATCTGGCCCATATAGCTTCCATATGGTCCAATATAGCTTCATATTATTTGATGTGCAATTGTGAACAGAAGTTGATAGAATCACTTTAATATACTAGGCTTGTGATTTAAATGGCTTTTCCTTACAAAATGGCAAATGCTTAATCCAGTGCAATCTATTGGAGTTTGGGGTGTCAGAGGAATACAGGATGTTTGGAGTACTTCAGGAGTGGACATGCGAAATAAGACAAAAACTTCAAATGCATTAGAATTTCCTCAGGCTGGGATCCCTCAGCATCACTTGAAAGTTCGATTTTTCTTCTAAACTGAATTTAGCACTTGTGAAAGGTGCCAAACTGACAGCACTGGAAACGGCCTACATTGAAAATACTTCAGCATTCTTCAACAGTAGCCCAGTGCTTAGTCATGCCGTTGTAAAATGTGATGGGTGATTTTGCACCATTGCTGGAGAATCTGTTTTATTTCATGCTGGATTTCTCACCTGGTCCTAACAGTGTATTTGAAACCTGTTTGCAAAGGTCACCTTTAAAGGATGAGATGGTAAATTATTCTTAATATCCCTTAAATTCTTGGTATTTCTGCTAAAAGTGCCAGCAACAGTGCCTATCGTGATGAAGTTTTTTCAGGTGGACACTTGTCCTCTGAAGATTCTTTGCTCACAACTGCACATCACTTTCTGCCATACATTTGGATTTGGTCTTTTAGGGCCAATGGGATTTAGATCAGATACTTCTATATTTTTTCTATAAAGAGTTTGTTATATTCAGTCAGTAAAGTCAAAAATCAATACCTAGAACTGTTTCAAAAGGCAGGAAACCAATTAAAACCAACCTTAGACTGCTTGAGAATCTTATCACCAAAATAATTATCAGTAATGGTAGCTCCTTTGTACTTTATAACTAATGATCTGCACTGATCACTCTGTTCTTAATGCACTTTGTTTTACAAAAACCCAAGAAACTTCCGTCATATAATGTCAGATATGTTCTTTTAATTAATTAATTACCTTTTAATAAGCATTCCAAATATTTTTGCATTTATTTCTTTCACAAAACTTAATGTAAAGTTTTGGTGAATTTTTTTTTCTTATTTTCAAATAAAATGACCGAGTGCTTCTGAAAGTTGCCATATACATAGCATTATAGCCTGAATCCCTTTCTACACAGGAGAGATACAACACAGGCAGGTACAAGGGAAGCTTCTTCACACCATCCCACCAAACCATGTCAATTTTGTCCTGGAAGGACAACCTCTAGGGCTGAGAGGGGACAGTTCAGTCTCCACATTCAATTCAGTGTTTGGCTTCTGCACTGAGCCTGCCATTAGTACCAGGTTTTTTCTAGAATATTACGTTCAGAAGAATCCAGTTATACCATTTTAATGTAAACTTCTTTCGTGATGACTAGATGCACTTTAATGGATATAATATGAGAAGCACCATTATTCCTATGTCAGGCTTGTTGACAGCACCAAGCTTGGTTCTGTTTTCAAATCTTTTTACTCATCTATTCCACTAAGCAAGAATTCTGAAGAATTCTGGTAGGTATTGACCCTGCTCTCACTTACACCGGTGTAAATCTGGAGTAGCTCAATTTTAAATGAATGGAGGGAAGTCAGTTTAAAAAGAGGAATGACTAGTGTGAGAGCCAAATCAGGACTCCTAAATATATATGACTTTAAAGGCAATTTCTGCTTCTTCAGTATCCTTGTAAATAATGTTGTCCCTGCTAAGAACTATGCTTATACAACATGGGTAAAATCCTAGCCCCAAAGTCATTGCCATTGAGTTCTGTGGAGTCAGAATTTCACCTTATGTTCTTAGAATGGAAAAGCCCCGATTCCCGTAATTCTGGAGTCAAATTCAGCCCTGGCACAAACAGCCACAATTTCTTTTGATTTTACTTAGAATTGTGCCGGGATCTGAATTTCTCCATGATCTTAGATTTTTTCTTTTCTCAGGAGGAACTTCCTTAGCCAATATTTGATATTTCTCTTTGAGAAGATATTTTATTACTGAAACGTTAGATTGTATCCTACAGGTTTAATACACTAATAAATCAAGTGAGCAATCTTAGCTCTTCATGCTGTAATAAATAATCTACACATATCACAGACCTGCTTCTCCATTCCTTACACAGTCAAAACAGCTGGTAAAGCTATGGGAGTTTTGCCTGTCAAAGAGTGCAGGATCTTATACAGCTAAGAGGATTTAGGAAAACCATCCATTTTAAACTATAATGCTAACTAAATTGTATCTACATTCTTAATACCACAGAATATTCACTGAAAGCAACATTCTGATCCTGCTCTGATATTTTTAGAATTAATTATGGTAGTGTATGTATTTTAATTGGCAGCATTAGAGCAATTTACCTTTAGTTGAGAGCTATAGGGGTACTAAGGTAAACTTGATTGTGAATTCAGGTTTAAAAATAGACTGACTGCTCTAGTTGATTTATATAAATGTGCAGAGCATGATTCTGTGACAGTAAGGACCTGATTTTCCTTTGTCCTGTGTTTGTGCAGTCAGTTATACCAACGCAAACTGGGGGTAACATGCAACTTAATCAGAATGGTAGCACTTCCCATCGACTTTTCATGAGCGTAAATGGCTTCCAAGAGCAGGGCAAAGAAGACTCAATCCCCAAGTATATATATTATATAATTGCAAGTGTCAGTTTGCCTGCAATGCCAAGGTACGTCACACAAGAGGACGATCTCTAGGGCCAAATTCTTTCACTTACACTGGTGTAACTACAACGTTTCTGCTATGAAGATACTGAGTACTGCAGAGATCGCTTCTTTTGTTTTAAATGAGAAGCATGATGTTGCTTCTTTCAGAGTTGTTTAATTTTATGCATATTTTTTGTATAAATGAATTAGAGTAATATCAAAGCTAAGACAAATTTTTGCAACTGGACAAAGAACCAGCATGGTTATGGTGGCACATCCTCTGAAAAATGACATTTAATAGCTGAAATATTAGAAATATTTATTTCCTTGAAAAAAATCTACTTTAAATCCCTCAGTAAATATTGCAGGTTTGCTGGGGTTGAAAAGCTGATGTATTTGGAATCAAATCATACCAGGTGCTAACACCCCTGACCTGCACTGAAGTCTACAGGAACTGATAGTGTTCAGCACCTCACATTAAGTGCTCAGTACTTCACAAGATCGAGCTAACAATTGTTGACCTTACCTGTAATAAAAAGATTTTCAATGATCACAATAAGTCTCTTTAGCTTTGCATTACTGTAATTACCACCAAACTTACCTGTTACAATGAGCTTGGTACCAGAGCCAAATACTTTGATGAGAACACCACTAGAAGTATCACAGTGAGCAAATCCTTTGCAAAATACTGTACAGATCTAGTATCTTTATATTGATGAACCAGTCGTTGTTGCTTTAAAAAAAATCTGATATGCTATTTAAATTGCTTTCTGGCCTTGCAATAAAATAGTAAATAAGGAGAGGGCATGTAAAATAATGTGAAAGCTGTGGAGGCGATTTTCAAAGGGGCAAAAGAAATTGAGATATGGTGAAGTTAGATGTACCATTGACAATCTGTCCCTAAAATTAATCTGATTCAATATGGTTTAGATTAGCTGTTACTAATAATTTGTGGAAAGGAACAAATTACTTTTAAAATTAGGGTCCACAGGCTGAGGTTATAAAATTAAGCCTGCATACTGCCATCATTCCATGATGGTGCACCTAATGATAACGATAGATTGAGGGTAGAATATAGCTCTTAAATTGGGTATATTCATGACAATTATTTTGGCTAACTTCTGCCATTTGGTGTAATCAGAAATATTCCCCAACAGAAAACATTTGCTCTTCAGAAATATTTGTTTGTCTCAAGGACTAGGCACCCAGCAAGGACCATTTAGCAGTATCTGGAGGGAAGAATAAACCTAATTAAAGACACAGAATTCTCTCAATCCCATGAAATCCAAACATGGCTGAAACATTTTAACAACTGGAAATTATCTTTAAAAAATTGAGGATTGTATTATTGGAACAATTATCGTATTTTGTTTAAAGGATTACTCTATCATGTATACCTTCTGTTTATGTAAAAAATAAGCACACCTCTTTATTCCCCATCAGTATCTGGAATCAACATGATTTACTGCATTTTGGCCTTGTTTTGGCCTTTAATTAAGCGCAAGCTTAAATACGTTGCTGAATATGAATGAAAATATGCTTAAGTGCCTTTCTGAACTGGAGCTTTTTTTAGGAAAGAAAACTCAATTGCATTAAGATATTCCGACTATAAGTACTTTTAATGCTACCTAATGCCCAGATCCTCCAAGTGCTGATCATCCTCAACTCCTATTTAAATGAATGAGCTTTAAAGAAGCTCAGCAACTGATATGACGGGGTGCTAAATATACGGTATTGTACAAAACCCATCAGTTCTACATTTCACATTCACTGCTAACAATGAGTGGTTCCACTTCAGAATATTTTTGCATAATCATCTCACAGCGTGACAATACCGAGCAAGCTCTCCAAACAATTTACCTCATTCTCATTGATTAAGCAAGCGTAACTAGTTCGTTCTGAATTAGAGAGACTAGAATGGGTGAAATCCTGACCCCAATGAAATCAACTGGAGTTTTGCCCTTGACTTTAGTGGGATCAGGATTTCACCCAGTATATTTATGAATAGCTTGATTTTGTCCTGGATAACAACCATAGTAAACACCCAGAGTAAATGAATGCTTTGAAAACATCTTGAGAAACTTACTTGAAACCAACAGTTTGGTGCCGGAGCCAAAGTACTTTTCTCCATACCCACATCACTGAAATCCTCTACAAAAACAAATGAATGCTCAAGGTATGAATTTCACTGAAGTGAAATTCTGACGTTCCTATTTTAAATACAAAGTCCACAGTCTAAACAAGGCTTGCTATCGGCGACTTAATTGTGGGAGTATTAAATTGAGTTTATGCACTTTGTGAATTCCTGTGCCACCTTCTACCAAAAATGTTTTTTGTTCCTTGAAATACAACTCGGCATGGAAAATTGAGTGGGGTGAATTGCTGGTCACCACACACTTTCATTAATTTCAGTGGATGAGCAGGATTTAGTCCTATGATCTTCAATGTGCCTGGATAGGAGGGATGGTCTTGTGGTTAAAGCACCATAGTGAGACTCAGGAGATTTGCCTTTTTTTCTGGCTCTCTCTTTCTGTCCTTTGTCAAATCACAATCTCTGTGTTTCACTTTACATTTTAACATGCTCTTAGTGTATAGTTTAGAAAATGACATTTGCTAAACAATGGATTATAAATACTGTTATGTACTCAACATTAACTAGCACTTGCATTATTGATTGGACTGTTTCTGTAGCTTTAATCCAATAAAGAACATTATACACAAAAGGGAAAAGATACTTTCAGTAAAACCACTTTCTGAGCACCTGAAGACTGTTGCACCTTCGGCAATTTTCCTCCGTTAATCATCGTACTAGGACTGATTTAGTCCTAACAATAACAAACTTTTTAATAATCCCGCACTTGCTAAATTGAAACCTGTGCTGTGAATTTTACACTTGCTGGCATTTGGACATTATTTTAAATTTAAATCTCTCCATTTCCCTCCTTCCCGATTCTTAACAGCTATTCAGTAAATATTCCAGCCTTTTACCCTTGTACTCACTTTACTCATTAGGATCATAAACTGCCCTCAGCGAACCCATTGGTGTGCGTGGGAGTTCCATACACAGGTCAAGAGCAATACATGGATTATGTGCAAATTCCTTTTTTAATATTCATTTATTAGGTCCAATGTTTTTGTCCGTTCCCTTGATTCTATTTACCAAAAGAAAAACAATCAAGAATAAAAATACTTACCCGAAACAACTAGTTTGGTTCCTGTGCCAAAGTACTTGATCCAGCTTGAAGTGTCACGTTGACTTTTCATTTTACAAGAAGCTGTGGTACTTTACTTATGGTGCTGTGTCCTTGCTCAAATATCCAGGCAGGCTAACCAGCAGCTGGGAAAATACTTCTTATGAAGCATTCCTGGTTTCTGGACTGCTTGGAGAATTTAATGAATTCACATTTTTGTGCCCTCATAAAGCTGATACAAATAGAATCACTGGAAAGAGAATTTATGTATGTCCTTGCAGCTTTTCTGTTAATGAATCCTCACTCCTTAAAATGGAAACTAGACTGTGGCTTCTATTTGATTTTAATGTTGTAAATAGACTGTTGGATCAGGCGGTTCTCAAACATTTTCACTGTGTGGTCCACATACTAAAAGAGAGTATGTCTCATGGACTACAACCCCTTTTCCGTTCCCAATAGCATTGACCATCTCCTCTTCCTCGCATCCGCAATCACATCACATCTCTGTAGTAATTGCTTACATGGAAAAATGATACCTGAGAGAGAATTTCATTCTTAGCTGTATTACTGAAATTTAATAGATGGTAATGAGGAGGAACCAGCATTATGTGATCATAGAGCTCTCTAGAGACACACACAAAGAAGTCTATGGACTGCAGCTGGGAGCCTGTACACCAGATACATATTTTGCTGTATGTTGGGATTGTTGCAGTTTGTGTTACCAATTTACTGGTATCTTTTCATATGGCTGCTGGGGAGGGGAAAAATATTTTCCTCTGCATACACAGACATTTTAGAACAGAACAGAGATAACGTCTGAGAAAGCCCACCTCATTTCAGACAAAAGGGGTGGATGACAATCTAGCAGTTGTAAGGGAACTAACCAGAGTATTTGATCTCTCTCACAGACACAGACACGGCCACCCCCAGCTCACTCACCTGCAGAATAATTCTGGGAAATAACTGACAGTGGGTAAGAAAAATAGAAAAGGAACATACAGTGAGAGGTTCCTCTCAAATGTACAGTGGTTGTGTCAAAGGGCTTGTCTACTACCCAAGAGTTTATTGGGAATATCTCCCAGCATTGCAATCATGCTGGTGAATCTTCCCTGGTGATCCCTGGGAGAACTGGTGTAGTGAGGGCAATAGCCTTCACTGGCATGTTACCACCGTGTCTTGTAGACCTGCTCTGAGCAGGGTTAAGTGACACCATCATAAAAACCAGCACTAACACTGCTGCACTTGGTGTCCTTGGTGGGGCTCTACTGACGTTAGTGCAACAGCGGGAGGTTTCACAAAATACATCCATTGTTGCCCCTCTACCTAGCAAATATACCAAGTCATGGTCACACATTATATAACATGGTAGTTGTAACATGATTTGGTCCTGCTGGTATGGAGAGAGCAAGACTGAATTTTAGCCATGGTCTAATCATCATGCATAATAACTTGCACTGGTGTTGTACTTTCTATCCAAGAATTTCAATGTACTTCAATGCATTAAGCTTCAATGTCTATGTGTGGCAGGTATTATTCACAGCAGGAGAAACTGTAACCCAGAGAGGATAAGTGACTTGGTCATGCAAGAAAGGGTGCGGAGGTGCAGAGGGCAGAGTCTTGGGAGAAAGAGGAGGAGGAGAAGAGGTTGGGGTCACAGTCCTGGTGCCAGCCGCCCCCCAGTTTCACACAGGTTCCAACACCTCTGTAGGGGCTCCCAAATTGGCCCTGGCCCTGGGCATGGGCTCCATGGGGCCATGCGTTAATCCACTACTGACTAGAGCAGAAGAATTGCTTATCACACGCCTGCTAATACACGGAAGAATGACATTCACTTTTCTCGCAACAGTGTTACATTGTTGACTCGTATTTAACTTGAGAGTCACTATGAGCCCAGATCCCTTTCCACAGTACTCCTTCCTAGGCAGTTATTTCCCATTTTGTATGTGTGCATTGATTGTTCCTTCCTCAGTGGAGTACTTTGCATTTGTTCTTATTGAATTTCATCCTATTTCCTTCAGACTATTTCTCCAGTTTCTCCAGATCTTTTAGAATTTTAATCCTATTCTCCAAAACACTTGCAACAGCAGGAAGGGAAGCTGTTTAACACCATTCCTTTTGTAGCAGCTTAAATAACCCTTGCTCATACCAACTGGGATCACCCTAATGCATCACCACTCTGACACTTCAGTGATGAGCGATAAATAACAATATAAAATAAGACATTGAAGGCTATAGACTACCAATGGTTTCTTTGCTAGGTTGTAAGGACTGGTCAAAATCTCCTCACTTCTAGGACCCAGAAGCAGTGAATAAAAGAGAAATAGAAGAATCATCCTCTCTCCTCCTCCTGTTGCTGACTTTTTCTATTTTAAATGTGTGACCATAATTATACATTAACATAGATGTTTACATTTAATAAAAATGGGTTTGTTGTAGGTGGATGAAGTGGTAAGAGACAGATACTGGCAGGGCCTGGATTTCAAGGTGCGTGATATAGACAAACATTTTAATTATAGATGGCACACTTTAGTGATAGTGTAGTTGGGTGGCTGCCCCACTCCTGCAGAACAGGGAATAAAAGCATCCCTGGAGAGGGCTGTGGCTGGGGAAAAGGAGTGAAATCAGGAAACAGCCACAGCTGTGGCTAGCTCACTTAGGGCCCAGCTGGCCCTGAGAAGAGGACTGTGGGCCAGGAGCTGAAGAGGAGGCTCACTCTAGCTCTGGAGGGAGAAGGGCTGTCTGCCTGGGAGCTGAAGATGCGGGAGCTGAGCTGGGGCAAGGGCAAGGGCAAGAGGAGCAGGAGCAGGAGCAGGAGCTCGAGCTCGAGCTCCAGAACTCCCCAAATCTTGGCGTTTGTGTGACTGTCCTTTGACCCCCACATTCCCCTGTTTGCCTCAGGCCCCACACCAAGTGGCATCGTGTCCTAGCACATGGGGTCATGGCACTACTTAGGTTTGGCTCATCGGCCCCTCCATCTCCATCGCCCAGTTTAGCCCTGGAAAGGTTGGGACTTATGTACTGGAGTGCTGTGGGGAGGAGGGGAAGAGTGTGGAAGGAGCAGTGTCACCAACCTCAGTGATTTTGGGGGCTACTTTTTACGTGTTTGCCAAAACCTCAAGTTTTGAGGCTAACAACACTGTTGCTGCTGCAGGCCACTTTAGCACCAGATGTGAGAGCAAGGACCCGCTCTCTTCTGTGTGATCAGTGCCTCCCCACCCCCGCCACTAGCACCCAGGGGATGAAGAGGTGGAGGAAGCAGCCTGACTGAGATTGCAGAGGGGTGAGGACTGTCTGTTTGTGTGTGTGTGCGGGGGGGGGGGGGTAACACAGGGAGAGACAGGTGCAGGAGCCAGAGTGTGAGAAGAAGCAGAGTGGGAGGGGGGAATGGTTGGCAGAAGTGGGGGGAAGCAGTGGGGTACAGGAAACAGTGCAGTGAGGAGGGGACAGGTGGGACAGCAGAGGAGGAAATGGACTGAGTTAACGGGTGGTGAATCAGACTAGAGGGAGCGGCAGAGGGAGGCATATCGGTGTGTATAGGCATGGATGTGGGGGAGGATAGGAGCTGAAGGGGAGGGGTGGATATGAGAGACCTGGATATGGATATGAGAGGGGGACAGAGACAGATTTGGTGCTGAAGGGAGGAGGCATGGTCTAGTGCTTAGTGCTAGCCTGGGACCTGGGAGACGCGGGTTTAATTCTCTCTTCTGCCACAGGCTTTCCATGTGGCTTTGGGCAAGTCACTTAGTCTCTACAGACTTCAGTTCTCCATCTGTAATATGGGCATAATAGTACTTCCTTATCTCACAGCAGTGTTGTGTGGATAAATGCATTAGAGATTGTGAGGCATTCAGATACTACCGTGGTAAAAGCTAGATAAATATGTTACATGGTTGGGTGCAGGGGATGAAAGAAATGGGTCTCTGACCACTGGGGAATCCTCCCCTGCAGTTCCTAGAATTGATTTCCTTTTGAGAAATAAATACTGGACAGAATTCTGCAATAATGAATTTTATTTAAAATCCATTAATGTTTCAGTTAAAAAAATTAGTCATATTTCAGAAGACTCTTTTTGTTTTATAGAGCAAATAAGTGTAATTAGTAGAAAGAAATGACAAATAATTTTACATTCTAGATTAGGACTCCACACCTGCAAATATTTATGAGACAAGTTTTCCCATTGACTTTACTGAATGCAGTTGGCCTTTCCACAACCAAAAAGTTCTTTGTGTTTTTGCAGGATAAGGGCCTAAGAGACTGGTTCTGCAATACTTTGTGATGCAAAATTACTATTGAAATCAAGGAGTGTAGCCTCAGCCCTGGAAGTTCCAGTTACAAAATTAAAATAAAAAAATAGGAAATATGGTCACATATAAAACTGTTCGCTCTCAAGCAGAAGAAGCCATCTGCGCTAATTAGAGAAATAACCAACCAAATCAAATTGAAATGCATGTCTTAATATTTAGAGCAAGGTGTTTCATATGAACAGGCTTATGGCAAAGCAAAGTAAATTTCAGACACAAATGCTGACGTTGGAAGTTGTAAGGAGAAATTTAAGGTTTCTTTCCCCGGTGCTTGACTGGACTTTGCATCCTGTATATGAAGAAGAGTACGATGATGTAGTACATGGTGCTTTTCAGGAGTAGGACAATGTATATTAAATACGCCGTCCTGTGCATGAAACTGTCTGTAATATCTACAACAAAATATAACAACAACAAGAACAAGTGGTTAATGTTGCATATTCTATAGCCACAAAGAAAAATAACTATAAAACCATGTGTGATAGTGTAAGGTATACATGATATATGATTGGAAATGCACTGAATGCATCTGATGAAGTGAGCTGTAGCTCACGAAAGCTTATGCTCAAATAAATTTCTTAGTCTCTAAGGTGCCACAAGTACTCCTTTTCTTTTTGCGAATACAGACTAACACGGCTGCTACGCTGAAACCTACATTTGTTCTGAATCTGTATCCAAGCAGCTGATCAGTGAAGTGGTCTGGTTTTCAGAAGTACTGAAATTACACTGAAATCAGTTGAGTCTTCAAGCTTTCAGCACCTTTACGCACCATTTGAAAAGTTTGGCTTTGAATACTTTTTGACATTTAACATGTTAAATGTTAGATTAAGGACCAGTGGCACGTGTAGGTTAAGGAACAATGACCCATGTGGCATGTTAACAAAGCACAGCAAATCCCACCAAAACATGTATTTCGGCAGGACTGCTACAACGTCTAACCTGAGCTGCCCGTGGGGATTAGGTTTTGGACCCTTTTGGTAACCCACAGCAGATGTTAACTTATAGCGACAGGTGCCGACTTTCTCCTTTCCAGGTGGGTGCTCCACCCCACTCCATTGCTTCCCCTATGGTCCCACACTGGCTCCGCCTCTTCTCCTCCCTGCTCTGCCCTCTTCCCCATGGCCCAGCATCTGCCCCACCTCTTCCCACCATGCTCTGCCCCCTCCCCTGAGCGCGCCCTGCCGTCACCCCACTTCTTCCTCCCCCCCGGCTCCGGCCCCTCGCCCAATGCCCCCCACTAAACAGCTGATCGGCAGGTGGCTGGTGGGTACTTAGCACCCACTATTTTTTGTCCATGGGTGCTCCAGCCCCAGAGCACCCCCAGAGTTGGAGTCTATCCACATCTAGAGTAATGATGTTTGGAGCTTTTAGAAAGAGAGAATATTTTCACTTTTGTCTTAACCATGTCAAATAGTGCTCAATTCTTAACTGTATTGTATAAAAAATGAGAATTACCTGTGGAAATCGTGGTGCTGTTTTCAGCATTCTTGATACAACCTCCCGTGGTTTGAGGCACTACAGTGGTGTCTGCAAAGGTGTCTGATAAAAGCATAACATGTAAAGAGAGCTTTAATTGTCAAATGGGATTCTTGTTGAAAATGAAGGCATACTTTTCTTGATAGAAGTTCAAAGAGAAAGATGGTGAAAATATTATAACTACAGTGACTCAAATATGGGAAGTTTATATTTTAATACATGAGCACTGAGATTCCATCCACAGAGTAAATGCTCAATAGCACGTAACTGGTGTGCAAAACCAACTAGAGATAAAACAGGAAAAATGCATATGCTCCTGCAAGTGAGTACTTGTATGCCTTATATTGAGATTTAGGTACTGATGTTGCAATGAGATCAGTCAGTGCAAACCTCTGTGCCTGTTAGGAGCTCACTTGAAGTCCTTGGCATTTGCATGGGTGCAGAGGTCTGGACTAGCCGATCTGATTGCAGGTTCTGGACATTGGCCCTTCTGTGTATGCAAGTTTCTGTTCATGTCGAGCCAAATGCATTTTGTCCCACCAAACTACTCAGTTGTGTTTGCCCCTTTGCAATGTGTACGTATGCTCGTTAGATAAAAACCTGGCCGCCTGGTTTTGTCTCGAGCCTGAGGCAGCCTGAGATTGTTGGCATTCCGGGTAGTGGTAATGTTGTCTAATAGCTGTACAAGAGACAGAAGAAAATAATCCTGATGAGGATACAGTCTAAGGCCCATCTCTTAGGTATTTTTGATGTGCAAGAGGGGGATGGTCAATAAACCCCTTTTTTCCATTACGTTTGAAAGAGATACAATAAATTAATTACAGCAGTTTGTGTGTGTGTGGGGGGGGGGCGGAGGGTGAGAAAACCTGGATTTGTGCTGGAAATGGCCCAACTTGATGATCACTTTAGATGAGCTATTACCAGCAGGAGAGTGGGGTGGGAGGAGGTACTGTTTCATGGTCTCTGTGCATATAATGTCTTCTGCAGTTTCCACAGTATGCATCCGATGAAGTGAGCTGTAGCTCACGAAAGTTCATGCTCAAATAAATTGGTTAGTCTCTAAGGTGCCACAAGTACTCCTTTTCTTTTAGCAGATAAAAATGTATCTCAGATAAGAACCAAACAGAAATTACTTCTCTTAATGCAAGAGAAAAGGTATTATCTTTTTGATTTTGTTTTGTGTAATTCTTCTGGTCTGTTTTAATAAGCTAGGTGCTGTGTGTGTTATTACTTTTGTTGCAATATGTATCCCTTGTTCAAAACCAAACACTGTAGGCCAGGTCCGTGGCTGGTGTAAATCTACAGAGCTCCATTGACTTCAGTGGAGTTTTGCTGCTTTACACTAGCTGAGGAGCTCAGCCAACATTTTCAGTCATTATAGAAAGATTTTAAATTGGGGGAGAGGAGACAAAACTGAGCTTTTGACGGAGAAGCTTCAGTGACAGCCAGCTTATGGAGAGATGGAAACTAATAGTGGCCTGGAGAGCGCAAACCCTTTCAGGAACAGTTATACATTTTACTTTTTTATTGTAAAGAAACAGTGAACTCTCTGAATATATATATATAGAGAGTAAATATATATATATAGCACTAGTTCTCATAATATAGTATATACCTGGAGATTTGATGGGGACAAAACCTTCTTCGCTTTCATGTTGATATTTGCAGTGATAATTCTTGCCGCTATTTTTATCTACGGTCAGCCAGCTGCTTATTGAGTATGAAGGTTGATTGTCATCAGGGGGCCAAATTTCCCCATACACTGCATTATCCTTTGCATTCTTCTTGTCGTCTTCCCAAGTCACCTTAATGACATTTGGGTAAAAATCCTCAATGAGGCATATGTGTGTTACTTTCCCATCTTGTTCAGTAGAAGGAGGCAGGACCTGGATCTTCTTGGGATCGAGTTTTGCTTGTGTCTCTGGATTCATTTTAGAGAGAGAAATGAATGTGTTAGAAATTAAGTAAATTCAGAATTGCAGTATACATGGTATGCTGTGCTTTTGAAACAATAAAGAATTCACAGATTTGAAAGCGGAAGAGAGGCAATTTCATTTCTTGCATCCAATTCGTCCAACTTGCACTCAAGCCCACAATCTTAACTCTGAGTTCAGCATGGGAACGATATTCTGTTGCCAAATGTATTTGAACTATTTAAGTCTATAATATATTGTTACTGCCTATTAAATTGTGAAGATAGGAGTAAATTATCCACTTATGGGTTACAGCTTTAGGGAGCTGGAATTGCAGAAGTTTACGTGCTTGAATTGAATGCAGGTTTTTGTGGAACAGAAAACTGCCTACTAACTTAGCTTCCAAACTCAAAATGTATTAAACACTTTTTGAATGAATGCTGAGTACAGCTTTATGTTCTGGTTCATTTCAAAACATCTGTGACTTTGAAAATCTCCCCTTTATTTACCCAAAATGTGTATGTAAAAGACACCGTGATAATGAGAGGAAGGGTACAGCTACACCACAGTAAAAGACCCGCGGCACGACCACAACTGGCCCAAGTCTCCTGATTCTGACTTGCAGGACTGGGGTTGTGCTGCTAAAAATGGCAGTGTAGATGTTTAGGCTTGAGCTGGAGCACAAGCTCTGAAACCCAGCAAGGGAGGTGGCCTAAGAGCCCAGGCTCCAGTCAGAGCCTGAATGTCTGCACTGCAGTTTTTAGCACCAAAGCCTGAGCCCCACGAGCCCAAGTCAATTGACCCAGCCTCAGAGACTTGGTGTTACGGGATTTTTATTACAGTGTAGATGTACCTGAAGGGAAGGGTATTAAAGATTCCACAAACCTTTAATAAGGCCTCTCTCTTTAAGAATCACTAGAATATTCTATCAGGAGATACATTTGCCCTGAACTATCTGCATTTACTATTTAAGAACCTGGGTTAGCACCTTTCAAAAGAGAGAAAAGTAATCTTTACGCCTTTTCCACACTAAGAAACTGAACCTTTGTGAAAACATTTTTTATCAATTTTTCACCTTAAAATGATATAAGAACATACAAGATATATTGTAGTGCAGACCCAGCCGATACAACTTCGGGGAAACTGTTGCTGAACGCCATTTTGGGAAATTACAGTAAATACATTAACCTGTAATCCTCAATGACAAATATCAATTACGAAATTAGGATGATGATGATACATCCTGAAATGACTTTGTTCATGTATTTGGCCAGTGTCATGGAGTGTTATGCATATTGCTCAACACTTCTGAAAATCAAGAAACTTAAATGCCCAAATAAGTATTTAGGAGCCTAACTTTAGTCAACCACTTTTGAAAATCTTGATTATGAAGCATTATTAACAATGGAGCTCTCAACAGAACTCAGCGATCAAATCTTTGCTGAGGAATAGAGCTGTGGCTCTCAAACTGGTGACCCCTTTCACATAGCAAGCCTCTGAATGAACCCCCCCCCTTATCAATTAAAAACACTTTTTATATATTTAACATCATTATAAATACGGGAGGCAAAGCAGGGTTTGGGGTGGAAGTTGGCAGCTTGAGACCCCCCCCCATGTAATAACCTCGTGACCCCCTGAGGAGTCCCGACCCCCAGTTTGAGAACCCCTGGAATAGAGGGAATGTTGAATTTTATTTCATCCCCGAGTTAGTGTAAGTGCATGAAATAAGACTGAACCAGGTCAGAAAAGATTTCCCTACCAAAATCATGATCTGTCTGCTCCTGCTATATGGCTGACAGTAAACGATACATTTTTTAAACAGTATATTGAATTTAGTAGTTATCACAAGAAGTGAGCAGGTTGAAAACACATCTACTGCTGCTAATTTCTGTCTCCTATTTGTCACTGTGGGATACAACTAAGAGAATAAGGTTCCCAACCCAACTAACTGCCAAAGAAGTATTTTCTGCAGAACGAGGCAATGTTCTCATGTTATAAATGTGCACCACAAAGAAGAAACGGAAGGTTGTTGATATTTCAGTAGTGTCAAAGGCCCCAAATGGGCACCATGTATTCTGTGCATTTTCTATTTGTTCCAACACTTAATTGCAGGTGAAAAATTGGAGGCCATTTAACAAAATAGTTGGCCTATATTCCACAAAACATTTAGTTGGAATTTTTAAAGGCAGTAAGAAGGGATTTAGGTGCCCAAATCCCTTTCAAATTCAGGCTCATTTGATAATGTCAGCCATTGTCTTTAGTCAACTGAGACACAAATAGATTAGGCACTGCTCCCACAAAGTCTTACACATGTGCTTAATTTTATGCTTTGTGAGTAGTCCTCCTGATGTCAAAGCTTGTGAAGGTTCCTTTTCTAAAATGGTTTCAGCTTATTTTTGTGCTGTCTGGCTATTCTAGAGTTTTCCGAAACTATTTGGAACTGAACCAGACTATAACCTTGTAATTAGGGTTGTGTCAAAAAGGATTTAAAATATCTTGAAATTAGAAGGAAATAGATAGCTGAAATGTAAGACTACCTAACCAAGAAAAATCTCTTCATTAAAGAACTCCCTCATTTTGGAAATTGTCACCAACTTAGGGAATTGATTTTTCTGTTCTTTTCAATTTCGATCCTCATGCTCCAGCACTAATTAGTTCAACATTTGAGGCTCAATCTTACATTCCATATAAACCATAAGCACCCAGGAATACAGGATTGGGCTTGACCAGTAGGTTTACCAAATGATATACTCACTCAAGTCTTGTATGTATTCAAAAAACTTTTACATAGCTTCCTGCCCAGTGATGTTGTGCTTTGCAAAAACGAATGATTATTTCTGGCATTTCTCA
This sequence comes from Chelonia mydas, assembly GCF_015237465.2. Classification (NCBI taxonomy): domain Eukaryota; kingdom Metazoa; phylum Chordata; order Testudines; family Cheloniidae; genus Chelonia; species Chelonia mydas. The sequence goes on along the minus strand of NC_057850.1, from coordinate 173,089,268 downwards.
TTAGATGTTTTTAGAAATTGGAGTCACGTTTACATGTTGATACTTCTGCAAGCACGTAATTTTTTGTATTTGTACATGGTTAGATGGGTGTCTATCCAATATAAAATCTGAATTTTGTACATATATAAGCAGCATGTGTGCGCGCATAAGTGGGCAAAATCTGTTTTAAGTATCTCGCCTCATTTTAGGCGAGATATAAAACCCCTTAAGGCCAATGGGCTTTTTTCCTTTGGCTTCAATGGGCTTTGCATAAGACACTTTAAGAAGATAAGACTCTTAATTTCCAAGTCAATTATAGTTTCCAGTGTGGAGCTACTTGTTGTTTTGGTCCAATTTAACTTTTCAAAACACCTCGTTTGTCTAATTTATTTAAGTGGAATTTTTAACAAGGAAGGCATGCTGTAAAAGAATATACGTGATATATTCTTACTACTTTAAGTATCACTTCTCTTTTTTAAGATGGCAATTTACTTTGGGCCCTTTGGCTTCCCTCCTTGCTCAAAGGAAATTCCTATTAGTTTCAATGGGAGGTTTTCTAAAGGGAGAATTGCAGGGTTAAGTTGTAATTGACTCAGTGCTACCTCTTTTTGTGTGTGTTTGCAATCTGCATGCCACTTATAGGTAAACTAGGGGTACTCTAGTATTGCCTCTTTGGCTTGCACCCTGCACTGGATGGTACTGTGGATGTCCTCCTGGTCTGGGGCATTGACCCCTACACAGGAGAACAACCCAGCTTTGACTCAGGATGAGTAAAATACCCCTCTATATCAATAATTGTCAATGTGATCACACATCTGTTTTACTCTCAACTCTGTACATTAACCTTATATTTCGATAGTAAAGACATTCATTCTTCTACTGTAGATTGCATATCACGTTTCCATTGTCCGTTATCCTTTTTGAATAAATTGTGCTCTGCAGTCTCTAATTTTATATTATCACATGTAATTTTTTCTCTATTCTACCATAGAACTTACTTGAAACAACGAGCTTTGTGCCAGAGCCGAAGACTTTGATATAATTGTTGTCACTGTGTTCATGTGCTTTGCAAAAACTCATGGGCCAGATCGTCAGCTGCTGGAAATCAAAGGTGCTCCACTGAGGATCTGGCCCATATAGCTTCCATATGGTCCAATATAGCTTCATATTATTTGATGTGCAATTGTGAACAGAAGTTGATAGAATCACTTTAATATACTAGGCTTGTGATTTAAATGGCTTTTCCTTACAAAATGGCAAATGCTTGATCCTGTATTCCTCTGACACCCCAAACTCCAATAGATTGCACTGGATGTTTGGAGTACTTCAGGAGTGGACATGCAAAATAATACAAAAACTTCAAATGCATTAGAATTTCCTCAGGCTGGGATCCCTCAGCATCACTTGAAAGTTCGATTTTTCTTCTAAACTGAATTTAGTGCTTGTGAAAGGTGCCAAACTGACAGCACTGGAAACGGCCTACATTGAAAATACTTCAGCATTCTACAACAGTAGCCCAGTGCTTAGTCATGCCATTGTAAAATGTGATGGGTGATTTTGCACCATTGCTGGAGAATCTGTTTTATTTCATGCTGGATTTCTCACCTGGTCCTAACAGTGTATTTGAAACCTGTTTGCAAAGGTCACCTTTAAAGGATGAGATGGTAAATTATTCTTAATATCCCTTAAATTCTTGGTATTTCTGCTAAAAGTGCCAGCAACAGTGCCTATCGTGATGAAGTTTTTTCAGGTGGACACTTGTCCTCTGAAGATTCTTTGCTCACAACTGCACATCGCTTTCTGCCATAAATTTGGATTTGGTCTTTTAGGGCCAATGGGATTTAGATCAGATACTTTTATATTTTTTCTATAAAGAGTTTGTTATATTCAGTCGGTAATGTCAAAAATCAATTCCTAGAAGTGTTTCAAAAGGCAGCAAACCAGTTTAAATCAACCCTAGACTACTTGAGAATCTTATCATCAAAATAATTATCAGTAATGGTAGCTCCTTTGTACTTTATAACTAATGATCTGCACTGATCACTCTGTTCTTAATGCACTTTGTTTTACAAAAACCCAAGAAACTTCCGTCATATAATGTCAGATATGTTCTTTGGACTACCTTTTAATAAGCATTCCAAATATTTTTGCATTTATTTCTTCTATGAAACATAATGTATAGTTTTGGTGAATTATTTTTCTTATTTTCAAATAAAATGACCGAGTGCTCCTGAAAGTTGCCATATACATAGCGTTATAGCCTGAATCCCTTTCTACACAGGAGAGATACAACACAGGCAGGTACAAGGGAAGCTTCTTCACACCATCCCACCAAACCATGTCAATTTTGTCCTGGAAGGACAACCTCTAGGGCTGAGAGGGGACAGTTCAGTCTCCACATTCAATTCAGTGTTTGGCTTCTGCACTGAGCCTGCCATTAGTACCAGGTTTTTTCTAGAATATTACGTTCAGAAGAATCCAGTTATACCATTTTAATGTAAACTTCTTTCGTGATGACTAGATGCACTTTAATGGATATAATATGAGAAGCACCATTATTCCTATGTCAGGCTTGTTGACAGCACCAAGCTTGGTTCTGTTTTCAAATCTTTTTACTCATCTATTCCACTAAGCAAGAATTCTGAAGAATTCTGGTAGGTATTGACCCTGCTCTCACTTACACTGGTGTAAATCTGGAGTAGCTCAATTTTAAATGAATGGAGGGAAGTCAGTTTAAAAAGAGGAATGACTAGTGTGAGAGCCAAATCAGGACTCCTAAATATATATGACTTTAAAGGCAATTTCTGCTTCTTCAGTATCCTTGTAAATAATGTTGTCCCTGCTAAGAACTATGCTTATACAACATGGGTAAAATCCTAGCCCCAAAGTCATTGCCATTGAGTTCTGTGGAGTCAGAATTTCACCTTATGTTCTTAGAATGGAAAAGCCCCGATTCCTGTAATTCTGGAGTCAAATTCAGCCCTGGCACAAACAGCCACAATTTCTTTTGATTTTACTTAGAATTGTGCCGGGATCTGAATTTCTCCATGATCTTAGATTTTTTCTTTTCTCAGGAGGAACTTCCTTAGCCAATATTTGATATTTCTCTTTGAGAAGATATTTTATTACTGAAACGTTAGATTGTATCCTACAGGTTTAATACACTAATAAATCAAGTGAGCAATCTTAGCTCTTCATGCTGTAATAAATAATCTACACATAACACAGACCTGCTTCTCCATTCCTTACACAGTCAAAACAGCTGGTAAAGCTATGGGAGTTTTGCCTGTCAAAGAGTGCAGGATCTTATACAGCTAAGAGGATTTAGGAAAACCATCCATTTTAAACTATAATGCTAACTAAACTGTATCTACATTCTTAATACCACAGAATATTCACTGAAAGCAACATGCTGATCTTGATCTGATATTTTTAGAATTAATTATGGTAGTGTATGTATTTTAATTGGCAGCATTAGAGCAATTTACCTTTAGTTGAGAGCTATAGTGTTACTAAGGTAAACTTGATTGTGAATTCAGGTTTAAAATAGACTGACTGCTCTAGTTGATTTATATAAATGTGCAGAGCATGATTCTGTGACAGTAAGGACCTGATTTTCCTTTGTCCTGTGTTTGTGCAGTCAGTTATACCAACGCAAACTGGGGGTAACATGCAACTTAATCAGAATGGTAGCACTTCCCATCGACTTTTCATGAGCGTAAATGGCTTCCAAGAGCAGGGCAAAGAAGACTCAATCCCCAAGTATATATATTATATAATTGCAAGTGTCAGTTTGCCTGCAATGCCAAGGTACGTCACACAAGAGGACGATCTCTAGGGCCAAATTCTTTCACTTACACTGGTGTAACTACAACATTTCTGCTATGAAGATACTGAGTACTGCAGAGATCGCTTCTTTTGTTTTAAATGAGAAGCATGATGTTGCTTCTTTCAGAGTTGTTTAATTTTATGCATATTTTTTGTATAAATGAATCAGAGTAATATCAAAGCTAAGACAAATTTTTGCAACTGGACCAAGAACCAGCATGCTTATGGTGGCACATCCTCTGAAAAATGACATTTAATAGCTGAAATATTAGAAATATTTATTTTCTTGAAAAAAATCTACTTTAAATCCCTCAGTAAATATTGCAGGTTTGCTCTGGGGTTGAAAAGTTGATGTATTTGGAATCAAATCATACCAGGTGCTAACACCCCTGACCTGCACTGAAGTCTACAGGAATTGATAGTGTTCAGCACCTCACATTAAGTGCTCAGTACTTCACAAGATCAAGCTAACAATTGTTGACCTTACCTGTAATAAAAAGATTTTCAATGATCACAATAAGTCTCTTTAGCTTTGCATTACTGTAATTACCACCAAACTTACCTGTTACAATGACCTTGGTACCAGAGCCAAATACTTTGATATAGCCACTAGAAGTATCACAGTGAACAAATCCTTTGCAAAATACTGTACAGATCTAGTATCTTTATATTGATGAACCAGTCGTTGTTGCTTTAAAAAAAATCTGATTTGCTATTTAAATTGCTTTCTGGCCTTGCAATAAAATAGTAAATAAGGAGAGGGCATGTAAAATAATGTGAAAGCTGTGGAGGCGATTTTCAAAGGGGCAAAATAAATTGAGATATGGTGAAGTTAGATGTGCCATTGACAATCTGTCCCTAAAATTAATCTGATTCAATATGGTTTAGATTAGCTGTTACTAATAATTTGTGGAAAGGAACAAATTACTTTTAAAATTAGGGTCCACAGGCTGAGGTTATAAAATTAAGCCTGCATGCTGCCATCATTCCATGATGGTGCTCCTAATGATAACGATAGATTGAGGGTAGAATATAGCTCTTAAATTGGGTATATTCATGACAATTATTTTGGCTAACTTCTGCCATTTGGTGTAATCAGAAATATTCCCCAACAGAAAACATTTGCTCTTCAGAAATATTTGTTTGTCTCAAGGACTAGGCACCCAGAAGGACCATTTAGCAGTATCTGGAGGGAAGAATAAACCTAATTAAAGACACAGAATTCTTTCAATCCCATGAAATCCAAACATGGCTGAAACATTTTAACAACTGGAAATTATCTTTAAAAAATTGAGAATTGTATTCTTGGATCAATTATCGTATTTTTTTTAAAGGATTACTCTATCATGTATACCTTCTGTTTATGTAAAAAATAAGCACACCTCTTTATTCCCCATCACTATCTGGAATCAACACGATTTACTGCATTTTGGCCTTGTTTTGGCATTTAATTAAGCGCAAGCTTAAATACGTTGCTGAATACGAATGGAAACATGTTTAAGTGCCTTTCTGAACTGGAGCTTTTTTTAGGAAAGAAAACTCAATTGCATTAAGATATTCCGACTATAAATGTACCTTTTAATGCTACCTAATGCCCAGATCCTCCAAGTGCTGATCATCCTCAACTCCTATTTAAATGAATGAGCATTAAAGAAGCTCAGCAACTGATATGACGGGGTGCTAAATATACGGTATTGTACAAAACCCATCAGTTCTACATTTCACATTCACTGCTAACAATGAGTGGTTCCACTTCAGAATATTTTTGCATAATCATCTCACAGCGTGACAATACCGAGCAAGCTCTCCAAACAATTTACCTCATTCTCATTGATTACGCAAGCGTAACTGGTTCGTTCTGAATTAGAGAGACTAGAATGTGTGAAATCCTGACCCCAATGAAATCAATTGGAGTTTTGCCCTTGACTTTAGTGGGATCAGGATTTCACCCAGTATATTTATGAATAGCTTGATTTTGTCCTGGATAACAAGCATAGTAAACACCCAGAGTAAGTGTATGCTTTGAAAACATCTTGAGAAACTTACTTGAAACCAACAGTTTGGTGCCGGAGCCAAAGTACTTTACTCCATACTCACATCATTGAAATCCTCTACAAAAACTAATGAATCATGAAGGTATGAATTTCACTGAATTCAGATTCTGACGTTCATATTTTGAATACAAAGTCCACAGTCTAAGCAAGGCTTGCTATCGGCGACTTAATTGTGGGAGTATTAAATTGAGTTTATGCACTTTGTGAATTCCTGTGCCACCTTCTACCAAAAATGTTTCTTGTTCCTTGAAATACATCTCGGCATGGAAAATTGAGTGGGGTGAATTGCTGGTCACCACACACTTTCATTAATTTCAGTGGATGAGCAGGATTTAGTCCTATGATCTCCAATGTGCCTGGATAGGAGGGATGGTCTTGTGGTTAAAGCACCATAGTGAGACTCAGGAGATTTGCCTTTTTTTTCTGGCTCTCCCTCTCTGCCCTTTGTCAAATCACAATCTCTGTGTTTCACTTTACATTTTAACATGCTGTTAATGTATAGTTTAGAAAATGACATTTGCTAAACAATGGATTATAAATACTGTTATGTACTCAACATTAACTAGCACTTGCATTATTGATTGGACTGTTTCTGTAGCTTTAATCAGATAAAAATTATTGTACACAAAAGGGAAAAGATACTTTCAGTAAAACCACTTTCTGAGAACCTGCAGACTGTTGCACCTCCGGCAATTTTCCTTCGTTAATCATCGTACACTGATTTAGTCCTAACAATAACAAACTTTTTAATAATCCCACACTTGCTAAATTGAAACCTGTGCTGTGAATTTTACACTTGCTGGCATTTGGACATTATTTTAAATTTAAATCTCTCCATTTCCCTCCTTTCCGATTCTTAACAGCTATTCAGTAAATATTCCAGCCTTTTACCCTTGTACTCGCTTTACTCATTAGGATCATAAACTGCCCTCAGCGAACCCATTGGTGTGCGTGGGAGTTCCATACACAGGTCAAGAGCAATACACGGATTATGTGCAAATTCTTTTTTTTATATTCATTTATTAGGTCCAATTTTTTTGTCTGTTCCCTTGATTCTATTTACCAAAAGAAAAACAATCAAGAATAAAAATACTTACCCGAAACAACTAGTTTGGTTCCTGTGCCAAAGTACTTGATCCAGCTTGAAGTGTCACGTTGACTTTTCATTTTACAAGAAGCTGTGGTAACTTTATTTATGGTGCTGTGTCCTTGCTCAAATATCCAGGCACCCTAACCAGCAGCTGGGAAAATACTTCTAATGAAGCATTCCTGGTTTCTGGACTGCTTGGAGAATTTAATGAATTCACATTTTTGTGCCCTCATAAAGCTGATACAAATAGAATCACTGGAAAGAGAATTTATGTGTGTCCTTGCAGCTTTTCTGTTAATGAATCCTCACTCCTTAAAATGGAAACTAGACGGTGGCTTCTATTTGATTTTAATGTTGTAAATAGACTGTTGGATCAGGCGGTTCTCAAACATTTTCACTGTGTGGTCTCATGGACTACAACCCCTCTCCCGTTCCCAATAGCATTGACCATCTCCTCCTCCTCGCATCCGCAATCACATCATATCTCTGTAGCAACTGCTTACATGGAAAAATAATACCTGAGAGAGAATTTCATTCTTAGCTGTATTACTGAAATTTAATAGATGGTAATGAGGAGGAATCAGCATTATGTGATCATAGAGCTCTCTAGAGATGAACACAAAGAAGTCTATGGACTGCAGCTGGGAGCCTGTACACCAGATACATATTTTGCTGTATGTTGGGATTGTTGCAGTTTGTGTTACCAATTTACTGGTATCTTTTCACATGGCTGCTGGGGAGGGGAAAAATATTTTCCTCTGCATACACAGACATTATAGAACAGAACAGAGATAACATCTGAGAAAGCCCACCTCATTTCAGACAAAAGGGGTGGATGACAATCTAGCAGTTGTAAGGGAACTAACCAGAGTATTTGATCTCTCTCACAGACACGGCCACCCCCAGCTCACTCACCTGCAGAATAATTCTGGGAAATAACTGACAGTGGGTAAGAAAAATAGAAAAGGAACATACAGTGAGAGGTTCCTCTCAAATGTACAGTGGTTGTGTCAAAGGGCTTGTCTACTACCCAAGAGTTTATTGGGAATATCTCCCAGCATTGCAATCGTGCTGGTGAATCTTCCCTGGTGATCCCTGGGAGAACTGGTGTAGTGAGGGCAACAGCATTCACTGGCATGTTACCACCATGTCTTGTAGACCTGCTCTGAGCAGGGTTAAATGACACCATCATAAAAACACCAGCACTAACACTGCTGCACTTGGTGTCCTTGGTGGGGCTCTACTGATGTTAGTGCAACAGTGGGAGGTTTCACAAAATACATCCATTGTTGCCCCTCTACCTAGCAAATATACCAAGTCATGGTCACACATTATATAGCACGGTAGTTGTAGTATGATTTGGTTTTGCAAGTATGGAGAGAGCAAAACTGAATTTTAGCCATAGTCTAGTCATCATGCATAACTTGATGCATAACTTGATAACATCATCCATCAACTTGCACTGGTGTTGCATTTTCTATCCTAGAATTTCAATGTACTTCAATGCATTAAGCTTCAATGTCTATGTGAGGCAGGTATTATTCACAGCAGGAGAAACTGAAACCCAGAGAGGATAAGTGACTTGGTCATGCAAGAAAGGGTGCGGAGGTGCAGGGGGCAGAGACTTGGGAGAAAGAGGAGGAGGAGAAGAGGTTGGGGTCACAGTGCTGGTGCCAGTCGCCCCCCAGTTCCACACAGGTTCCAGCACCCCTGTAGGGGCTCCCAAATTGGCCCCGGCCCTGGGCATGGGCTCCATGGGGCCATGCGTTAATCCACTACTGAGTAGAGCAGAAGAATTGCTTATCACACGCCTGCTAATACACGGAAGAATGACATTCACTTTTCTCGCAACAGTGTTACATTGTTGACTCGTATTTAACCTGAGAGTCACTATGAGCCCAGATCCCTTTCCACAGTACTCCTTCCTAGGCAGTTATTTCCCATTTTGTATGTGTGCAATTGATTGTTCCTTCCTCAGTGGATTACTTTGCATTTGTTCTTATTGAACTTCGTCCTATTTCCTTCAGACCTTTCTCCAGATCTTTTAGAATTTTAATCCTATTCTCCAAAACACTTGCAACAGCAGGAAGGGAAGCTGTTTAACACCATTCCTTTTGTAGTAGCCTAGATAACCCTTGCTCATACCAACTGGGATCACTCTAATGCATCACCACTCCGACACTTCAGTGATGAGCGATAAATAACAATATAAAATAAGACATTGAAGGCTATAGACTACCAATGGTTTCTTTGATAGGTTGTAAGGACTGGTCAAAATCTCCTCACTTCTAGGACCCAGAAGCAGTGAATAAAAGAGAAATAGAAGAATCATCCTCTCTCCTCCTCCAGTTGCTGACTTTTTCTATTTTAAATGTGTGACCATAATTATACGTTAACATAGATGTTTACATTTAATAAAAATGGGTTTGTTGTAGGTGGATGAAGTGGTAAGAGACAGATACTGGCAGGGCCTGGATTTCAAGGTGCGTGATATAGACAAACATTTTAACTATAGATGGCACACTTTAGTGATAGTGTAGTTGGGTGGCTGCCCCACTCCTGCAGAACAGGGAATAAAAGCATCCCTGGAGAGGGCTGTGGCTGGGGAAAAGGAGTGAAAGCAGGAAACCTAGGCTGTTTGGGGAAACAGCCACAGCTGTGGCCAGCTCAGTTAGGGCCCAGCTGGTCCTGAGAAGAGGGCTGTGGGCCAGGAGCTGAAGAGGAGGCTCACTCTAGCTCTGGAGGGAGAAGGGCTGTCTGCCTGGGAGCTGAAGATGCGGGACCTGAGCTGGGGCAAGGGCAAGGGCAAGGGCAAGGGCAAGGGGAGCAGGAGCAGGAGCAGGAGCTCGAGCTCCTGGCTGGTAAACCCCCAGGCTGCAGGCCTTGCTGAAGGCCTGCACAGGTACTGGGGTTGCAGAGGTAGCTGGCCCTACCCCCTTGCCTGTGATTACTGGCCATTACAGACTGCAGTCTTCCCTACTGAGTGGGGGCTAGATGATGACTGGCAGTAGCCACTGAGGCAAGGTGGGTTTAGCGGGTTGGGGGTTCCCCTGGGAGGGGAGACCCAGAGTGTGGTGGCGTACTGCTGGGGCAGCACCCCAAGGTAAAGCACACCGGGGTCTGGGAGGGACATGGGGCCTGCAGAGGGTGCTCCATACTCTGGAAAAGAGCTAATTCCCAGATGACCAGCAGGAGGTGCCACGCTGGTGAGTCGTTGCCTTGCTAGAGATAGATGCCTGTAAGTTAACATTGGCTGAAACTTCCCATTGCAAGACTGTTTTCAGTTGCTTATACCTTTGCCAAACTTAAACTGTTCTGGCTGAACCTTTCCATGCCAGCTTTCTGCTTTAGGCTGATGTTAAAAAAATTAGTTTTGGCAAAATGGTGCAGCCATTTGTAGAAGTGGATTTCAGGGAAATCCATTTTTTGCCCACATCAAAATAATTCTTACACCTGTGTTGTTTACAATTCCGGTGGGAAAAATGCCCAAATTTGGCCACAGTTATCAGCCTTTGAAAAAATCTCAGTTTGCACATGTCAGGAGACACTTTGAAGTTTGGCAGCTCCAGTCCCTGAAGACTCCATCTGCAATAAGCACGCTCTAGCGCCCTCCCAGTTCAGACGTGTGGTCAGTCTGCCCATGTGACATCCCCACAAAGCTTCTGAGCTGGTGCTTCGGGGGCTGAGCAGGACTTTCCTTGTAATTGCTGCTCAGTGTTGCCAACCTCGGCAATTTTTCACTGACTTGGCAACTTTTGAAAGGCCTCAGCAGGAAACCTCCCCCCACAACCCAAGAACCCTTTAGCTGGCGACAGATGACCCTTTGGGTGATCTCTGGGTGTTTCAGATGGGCCCTGTCCCTGCTGCCACAGGTGGCCTTTGTGCATGAGCAGCCACCTAAGCGCGTGCGCAGCTGGGTGGGGATGTGGGGGAGGGGTCTAAACCCCGAATTGTCCCACATGCGAGTGAGCTGCGGCTGCTGCCATGACGCCTCCACGGAGCGCACAGGGGCAACAGCTCCCAGCGCCTGTTTCATCCAGCGGGTGGTGGCACCTTTGCCCTCCTGCCACCTGGAGCTATTTCCTCTGCTGCTTGTGCCCCTCCCCCCATGCAGCACAGCACCAGCTAGTAAGGGGAGAGGCTGAGTAGCTGCAGCCCCCAGTCCCAACGGTGCCTCCTCTCTGTGGTATGGGGGGAATGGCTGCAGGTAGAGCCCAGGGCGGGGCCAGGCCTGGTGTTTGCAGCTGGCTCACGGAAAGCAGCCGGGTCTGAGCCGGCACAGGAGCCGTGAGTTGAGGCCTCATTGTGAGGTCCGTTTTGCACACACAGTGGTGGGTGGCGTGGAGTCTCAGCGGGCAGAGCCAGGGGAACGGCCGCCTGCCCATAGCCACTGCCATGATCCTAGGTACAATTTTATCCCAGTAAATTTATGCGTGGCAGCAGGGCAAGGTCATATAACAGCAAAAGTTCTCGCGTCCATGACAGTGGTGACAAGCGTGACAGAGCTGTATCCTTAGCCACCACATTTGTTTGCTTTCAATACGTGTGCAGTAGAGGAGGAGGCGGGAGGTGGGGTGACCAGGAAACAGAGAGCCAGGCAGGCAGTGGAGCGAGCAGTGTGAGAAGGGGATGCTGCAGGCACAGGTACGGGGAGGAGCAGGGAGAACAGCACCCCGTGTGTGTACATCCCTTGGGGGTTACTGTGGGGGCGGGGATGCGACGATATTCCCAGAACTCCCCAAATCTTGGCGTTTGCGTGACTGTCCTTTGACCCCACAGTCCCCTGTTTGCCCCAGGCCCCACACCAAGTGGCATCGTGACCTAGTGCAGGGGTCATGGCACTACTTAGGTCTGGCTCATCGGCCCCTCCATCTCCATCGCCCACTTTAGCCACTGGAAAGGTTGGGACTTATGTACTGGAGTGCTGTGGGGAGGAGGGGAAGAGTGTTACTGCTGGGGGAGGGGGAGTGTGGAAGGAGCAGTGTCACCAACCTCAGTGATTTTGGGGGCTACTTTTTACACCTGTTTGCCAACACCTCAAGTTTTGAGGCTGACAACACTGTTGCTGCTGCAGGCCACTTTAGCACCAGATGTGAGAGCAAGGACCCGCTCTCTTCTGTGTTATCAGCGCCTCCCCACCCCCGCCACTAGCACCCAGGGGATGAAGAGGTGGAGGAAGCAGCCTGACTGAGAATGCAGAGGGGTGAGGAGTGTGTTTGTGTGTGTGTGTGCGGGGGGGTGGTAACACAGGGAGAGACAGGTACAGGAGCCAGAGTGTGAGAAGAAGGAGAGTGGGAGGGGGGAATGGTTGGCAGAAGTGGGGGGAAGCAGTGGGGTACAGGAAACAGTGCGGGGAGGAGGGGACAGGTGGGACAGCAGAGGAGGAAATGGACTGGAGTTAATGGGTGGTGGATCAGACTAGAGGGAGAGGCAGAGGGAGGCATATCGGTGTGTATAGGCATAGATGAGGGGGAGGATAGGAGCTGAAAGGGAGGGGTGGATATGAGAGACCTGGACATGGATATGAGAGGGGGACAGAGACAGGTTTGGGGCTGAAGGGAGGAGGCATGGTCTAGTGCTTAGTGCTAGCCTGGGAGTTGGGAGACCCTGGTTTAATTCTCTCTTCTGCCACAGGCTTTCCATGTGGCTTTGGGCAAGTCACTTAGTCTCTACAGACTTCAGTTCTCCATCTGTAATATGGGCATAATAGTACTTCCTTATCTCACAGCAGTGTTGTGTGGATAAATGCATTAGAGATTGTGAGGCATTCAGATACTACTGTGGTAAAAGCTAGATAAATATGTTACATGGTTGGGTGCAGGGGATGAAAGAAATGGGCCTCTGACCACTAGTGAATCCTCCCTTGTAGTTCCTAGAATTGATTTCCTTGAAAGAAAGAAATAATGTACAGAACTCTGCAATGCTGAATTTTATTTAAAATCCATTAATGTTTCAGTTAAAAAAATTAGTCATATTTCAGAAGCCTGTTTTTGTTTTTAAGCAACTAAGTGTAATTAGTAGAAAGAAATGAAAATATTTTTAAATTCTAGATTAGGACTCCACACCTGCAAATATTTATGGGACGAGTTTTCCCATTGACTTCACTGAATGCAGTTGGCCTTTCCACAACCAAAAAGTTCTTTGTGTTTTTGCAGGATAAGGGCCTAAGAGACTGGTTCTGCACTACTTTGTGATGCAAAATTCCTGTTGAAATCAAGAGTGTAGCCTCAGCCCTTGAAGTTCCACAGTTACAAAATTAAAATAATAAAATAGGAAATATGGTCACATATAAAACTGTTTGCTCTCAAGCAGAAGAAGCCATCTGCGCTAATTAGAGAAATAGCCAACCAAATCAAATTGAAATGCATGTCTTAATATTTAGAGCAAGGTGTTTCATATGAACAGGCTTATGGCAAAGCAAAGCAAATTTCAGACACAAATGCTGACGTTGGAAGTTGTAAGGAGAAGTTTAAGGTTTCTTTCCCCGGTGCTTGATTGGACTTTGCATCCTGTATACGAAGAAGAGTACGATGACGTAATACATGGTGCTTTTCAGGAGTAGGACAATGTATATTAAATACGCCGTCCTGTGCATGAAACTGTCTGTAATATCTACAACAAAATACAACAACAAGAAGAACAACAAGTGGTTAATGTTGCATATTCTATAGCCGCAAAGAAAAATAACTATAAAACCATGTGTGATAGCGTAAGGTATACATGGTATATGATTGCAGTAATTATAACACCTAATCATACTATGCATAAATCAGTATCTGATTGTGCCCTCTAAAGAGGTCTACATTCTGATCAGACCTTCCCATCCAGCAGAACTGAGAGAAACAAAGAGGCACTCTCAGTGCTGGCATTGTTGGTGTCTGCTAAGGAGTAAGCAGAATGCTAGTGCTTCTTTTAATAGTCTGTTGCCACAATTTTAGGCCAAAATTTTCAGACGTGGGTGTCTCCGTTTGTTCTGAGTCTGTATCTAAGCAGCTGATCAATCAAGTGGTCTGATTTTCAGAAGTACTGAAATTACACTGAAATCAGTTGGGTCTTCAAGCTTTCAGCACCTTTACGCCCCATTTGAAAAGTTTGGCTTTGAATACTTTTTGTGATTTAACGTGTTAAATGTTCAATGAAGGACCAGTGGCACGTGTAGGTTAAAGAACAATGACCCATGAGGCATGTTAACATGTTGGTTTGTGTAATTATTCTGGTCTGCTGTAATAAGTTAGATGCTGTGTGTGTTATTACTTTTGTTGCAATATGTATCACTTGTTCAAAACCAAACACTGTAGGCCGGGTCCGTGCCTGGTGTAAATCTACAGAGCTCCATTGACTTCAGTGGAGTTTTGCTGCTTTACACTAGCTGAGGAGCTTAGCCAACATTTTCAGTCATTATAGAAAGATTTTAAATTGGGGGAGAGGAGTGGAGCCAAAACTGAGCTTTTGGTGGAGAAGCTTCAGCTTATGGAGAGATGGAAGCTAATATTGGACTGGAGAGCACAGACCCTTTTAGGAACAGTAATAGATTTTATTCTTTTATTGTAAAGAAACAGTGAACTCTCTAAATATATATAGAACTAGTTTTAATAATATAGTATATACCTGGAGATTCGATAGGGACAAAACCTTCTTTGCTTTCATGTTGATATTTGCAGCGATAATTCTTGTTGCTATTTTTATCTACGGCCAGCCAGCTGCTTATTGAGTATGAAGGTTGATTGTCACCAGGGGGCCAAATTTCCTCCTGCACTGCATTTTCCTCTGCACTCTTCGTGCCGTCTTCCCAAGTCACCTTAATAACATTTGGGTAAAAATCCTCAATGAGGCATATGTGTGTTACTTTCCCATCTTGTTCAGTAGAAGGAGGCAGGACCTGCATCTTGCTGGGATCAAGTTTTGCTTGTATGTCTGGATTCATTTTGGAGAGAGAAATGAATTTGTTAGGAATTAAGTAAATTCAGAATTGCATTATACATTGCATGCATTGCTTATGAAACCATAAAGAAAGAATTCACAGATTTGAAAGTGAAGCGAGAGGTAATTTCATTTCTTGCATCCAATTCCTCCAACTTGCACTCAAGCACACAATCTTAACTCTGAGTTTAGCATGAGAACAATACCTCGTTGCCGAACGTATTTTAACTATTTTGTGTCTATAATATATTGTTAGTGGCTATTAAATTCTGAAGATGGGAGTAAACTGTCCACTTAAGGGTTACAGCTTTAGGGAGTTGGAATTGCAGAAATTTACGTGCTTAAATTGAATGCAGGTTTTTGAATTTGGAAAATTCCTTGTTTTATGACCACAGTATTTCAATATGTCAGGGAAGAAACCTGTTCCCCTATGCAGTGTGACTAAATAAGTCAAGAACTGACAGGGACTCCGATCCCGAGGAGCCTCAATGGCAGATCAGAACCTTTCAGGACTGGGCTCTCAATGCATGTTACAGGCTCAGTCCTGCACTTATTAAAAATATGGGGAATTTTGATGCTGAATCAGGCCCTTTTATTCCTGCACCCCTCCACTCTTATGTGATGGCATTTATGTTTTAGTATGAATTTGAATTGACTTTGTGCAATAGAAAATTACAATACTAATCTAAAATGCTCATGTCAGTAATGACCTATACAATATTTGTGAATACTGTAATTCTTGTTTCCAGTGCACATCCTTTCGCCTGCTCCTACACTCTTAACAAGAGAGGAAAAAATAGGATGAATTCGGGGCTCCATCCAAGTCAATGTCAAAACTCTCATTGACATCAACAGGGCCAGGATTTCACCCGTAACCGTCTTAAGTCTCCTGACTAATACGTACTTGTGATTTGAGAGGCTAAATCTTGGTTACCGCACTAAAGAGAATAAAGAGGGTTTCTCTCGGAGAGCTACATGATGAATGGGAAGATGAAATCTTCCCCCAACCTAGCTTGAGCATCATAGGCCGGGAACTTTAATAATGTCCATGCAGTTGCCCCAACGACTGAGCAGGGATTTTGGCCAGTTGATCTCCTTAGTCACAGAGCCACTGGCCATTCCATGCCCTCAGCACTCCCCTACCCCCAATCCCCACTGTTCTTTGGTGCACAGGGGTCCCCTAGGAGTGCACCCCGCACTGGATGGAACTGTGGATGTTCTCCTGGTCTGGAGTATTGACCCCTACAGAAAAGAACAACCCAGCTTTGACAAAAGGTGAGCAAAAAAATTCTATGTCGATAATTAATTGTCATTGTGATCACTAATCCGTTTTACTTTGAATTCTGTACATTAACCTCACATTTGGATACATTCATTCTTCTACTGTAGATTGCATATCACGTTATCAGTCTGTTATCTTTTTTGAATAAATTGTGCTCTGCAGTTTCTAATTTTATATTATCACAAGTAACTTTTTCTCTATGCCACTGTAGAACTTACTTGAAACAACGAGCTTTGTGCCAGAGCCAAAGACTTTGATATCATTGTTGTCACTGTGTTCATGTGCTTTGCAAAATCTCATGGGCCAGATCTTCAGCTGCTGGAAATCAAAGGAGTTCCATTGAAGATCTGGCCCATATAGCTTCATACTATTTGCTGTGCAATTGTGAACTGAAATTGATAGAATCACATTAATATACTAGACTTGTGATTTAAATGGCTTTTCCTTACAAAATGGCAAATGCTTGATCCTGTATTCCTCTGACACCCCAAACTCCAATAGATTGTACTGGATGTTTGGAGTACTTTAGGGGCAGACATGCAAAATAAGTCAAAAACTTCAAATGCATTAGAATTTCCTCAGGCCGGGATCCCTCAGTATCACTTGAAATTTTGATTTTTTTCTAAAGTGAATTTAGTGCTTGTGAAAGGTGCCAAACTGACAGCACTAGAAACTACCTACATTGAAAATACTTCAGCATTCTACAGCATTGGTCCAGTGCTTAGTAATGCCATTGTAAAATGTGATGGGTGATTTTGGACCATCGCTGGAGAATCTTTTCTTTAATGCTGGATTTCTCACCTGGCCCTAACAGTGCATTTGAAACCTGTTTGCAAAGGTCACCTTTAAAGGATGAGATGGTAAATTATTCTTAATATCCCTTAAATTCTTGGTATTTCTGCTAAAAATGCCAGCAACAGTGCCTATCGTGATGAAATTTTTTCAGGTGGACACCTGTCCTCTGAAGATTCTTTGCTCACAACTGCACATTGCTTTCTGCCATAAATTTGGATTTGGTCTTTTAGGGCCAATGGGATTTAGATCAGATACTTTAATATTTTTTCTATAAAGAGTTTGTTATATTCAGTCGGTAATGTCAAAAATCAATTCCTAGAACTGTTTCAAAAGGCAGCAAACCAGTTTAAACCAACCCTAGACTACTTGAGAATCTTATCAAAATAAATATCAGCAATTAGTAGCTTCTTTGTTCTTAATGCACTCTTTTTTACCAGATCCCAAGTAAGTTCCATCATATAATGGACAACCTTTTAATAAGCATTCCAAATATTTTTGCATTTATTTCTACTACGAAACTAAATGTAAAATTTTGGTGAATTTTTTTTCTTATTTTAAATAAAATGACTAAGTACTTGTGAAAGTTGTCAGATAGCATTGTAGACGGAATCCCTTCTTCATGGGATAGATACAACACAGGCAGGGACAGGGGAAACTTCTTCACACCGTCCCACCAAGCCATGTCAGTTTTGTCCTGGAAGGACAACCTCTAGAGATGAGAGGGGACAGTTCAGTCTCCATATTGAATTCAAACTTTGGTTTCTGCACTGAGCCTGCCATTAGTACCAGGTTTTTTCTAGAATATTACGTTCAGAAGAATCCAGTTATACCATTTTAATGTAAACTTCTTTTGTGATGACTAGGTGAACTCCCTGAATAGATACAATAAGAGAAGCACCATTCTTCCAATGTCATGCTTGTAGTCCTCACGAAGCTTGGTTCTGTTTCCAAATCTTTTTACTCATCTATTCCACTAAGCAAGAATTCTGAAGAATTCTGGTAGGTATTGACACTGCTCTCATTTACACTGGTGTAAATCTGGAGTAGCTCCATTTTAAATGAATGGAGGGAAGTCAGTTTAAAAAGAGGAATGTCTAGTGTGAGGGCCAAATCAGGACTGCTAACTATATAGGACTTTAAAAGCAATTACTGCTTCTTCAGTAACCTTGTAAATAATGTTGTCCCTGCTAAGAAGTACACTTATACAACATGGGTAATTTCCTGGCCCCAAAGTCATTGTCATTGAGTTCTGTGGAGTCGGGATTTCACCTCATGTTCTTAGAATGGAAAAGCCCTGATTCCCATAATTCTGGAGTCAAATTCAGCCCTGGCACAAACAGCCACAATTTCTTTTGATTTTACTTAGAATTGTGCCAGGATCTGAATTTCTCCATGATTTTAGGTGTTTTCCTTTCTCAGGAGGAACTTACTTAGCCAATATTTGATATTTCTCTCTGAAAAGATATTTTATTACTAAAAGGTTTGATTGTATCCTACAGGTTTAATACACTAATAAATCAAGTGAGCAATCTTAGGTCTTCATTCTGTAATAAATAATCAACACCTATCACAGACCTGCTTCTCCATTCCTTACACAGTCAAAACAGTTGGTAAAGCTATGGGAGTTTCACCTGTCAGAGTGCTGGACTTTATACAGGTAAGAGGATTTATAAAACTGTCTATTGTAAACTATAATGCTAACTAAATTGTATCTACATTCTTAATACCACAGAATATTCACTGAAAGCAACATGCTGATCCTGCTCTGATATTTTTAGAATTAATTATGGTAGTGTATGTATTTTAATTGGCAGCATTAGAGCAATTTACCTTTAGTTGAGAGCTATAGGGATACTAAGGTAAATTTGATTGTGAATTCAGGTTTAAAATAGACTGACCGTTCTAGTTGATTTATATAAATGTGCAGAGAGTGATTCTAAGAGAGTAAGGAGCTGATTTTCCTTTGTCCTGTGTTTGTGCAGTCAGTTATACCAATGCAAACTGGGGGTAACATGCAACTTAATCAGAATGGTAGCACTTCCCATCGACTTTTCATGAGCGTAAATGGCTTCCAAGAGCAGGGCAAAGAAGACTCACGCCCCAAGTATATATTGTGAAACACTATTAAGTATAATTGCAAGTGTCAGTTTGCCTGCAATGCCAACGTACTTCACACAAGATGACAATCTCTTGGTCCAGATTCTTTCACTTACACTGCTGTAACTACAAGTATTCAGCTGTGAAGATACTGACTACTTCAGAGGTTGCTTCCTTTGTTTTAATTGAGAAGCATGATATTGTTACTTCTTTCAGAGTTGTTTAATTGTATGCATGTGTACGAATTTTAGTTAAAGAAATTTGAATAATAACAAAGCTAAGATAAATTTTTGCAGTTGGGCCAAGGACCCGCATTCTCAGGCCAGCAAATCCTCTGAAAAATGACATTTAACAGCTGATCTTTAGAAATATTCATAAATTTAAAGTAGATTTTTTTGAGTTCATCAGTAAAAATTGCAGGTTTGCTCTGAGATTGAAAAGTTGATGTATTTGGGATCAGATCCCACCAGGTGCTAACAACCCTAACTTGCACTGAAGTCTACAGGAACTGATGGTGTTTCACACCTCACATTAAGTGCTCACTACTTCAGAAGATCGAGCTTACAATTCTTGACGTTACCTGTGATAAAAATATTTTCAATGATCACAATAAGCCTCTTTATCTTTGCGTTACTGTAATTACCACATAACTTACCTGTTACAATGAGCTTGGTACCAAATACTTTGACGATATAGCCTCTAGAAGTATCACAGCGAGCAAATCCTTTGCAAAGTACTGTACAGATTTTCAAATGGGTAAAAGACACTCACACATCTAACTATCATTCCTGGCACCTGCGTGCCATTGAAAATCTGCCCCTAAAATAAATCTGATAAAACATGGTTATGATTAAGCATGAAGAAATTACTTTTTAAATTAGACTCCACAGGCTGATATAAAAAAATTAAACCTGCATGCTGCCATCATTCCATCATGGTGCTCCGAATGATAACGATAGATTGAGGGTAGAATATAGCTCTTAAATTGGGCATATTCATGAGAATAATTTTGGCTAACTTCTGCCATTTGGTATAACCAGAAATATTCCCCAACAGAAAACATTTGCTCTTCAGAAATATTTGTTTGTCTCAGGTACCAGGCACCCAGCAAAGACGATTTAGCAGTATCTGGAGGAGTATCACTGGAGTATCATTGTATTGATGAACCAGTAGTTGTTGCTTTAAAAAAAAATTGCTTTCTGGCCTTGCAGTAAAATAGTGAACAGTATCTGGAGGGAAGAATAAGCTTAATTAAAGACACACAATTCTCTCAATCCCATTAAATCCAAACATAGCTAAAACATTAACAATTGGAAATCATCTTTAAAAATAAAAGTGAGAATTATATTATTAGATCAATTATTGTATTTTATTCAGATGATTACTCTGTCACATATACCTTGTGTTTATGTAAAAAAAAGCACACCTTTTTATTCCCCATTATCATGTGGAATCAACAAGATTTACTGCAATTTGGCCTTTGTTTTGGCCTTTAATTAAGCTCAAGCTTAAATACGTTGCTGAATACGAATGGAAACATGCTTAAGTGCCCTCCGGAACTGGAGCTTTTTTTAGGAAAGAAAACTGAATTGCATTAAGATATTCCTACTATAAATGTACCTTTTAATGCTACCTAATGGCCAGATCCTCCAAGTGCTGATCATCCTCAACTCCTATTTAAATGAATGAGCATTAAAGAAGCTCAACAACTGATATGACGGGGTGCTAAATACATGGTATTGTACAAAAACCATAGGTTCTACATTTCACATTCACTGCTAAAAATGAGTGGTTCCACTTCAGAATATTTTTGCATAATCATCTCACAGTGTGACAATACCAAACAAGATCTCCAAACAGTTTACATCATTCTCACTGATTACGCAAGCGTAACTGGTTCGTTCTGAATTAGAGAGACTAGAATGGGTGAAATCCTGACCCCAATGAAATCAATTGCAGTTTTGCCCTTGATTTTAGTGGGATCCGGATTTCACCCAGTATATTTATGAATAGCTTGATTTTGTCCTGGATAACAAGCATAGTAAATACCCAGAGTAAATGTATGCTTTGAAAACATCTTGAGAAACTTACTTGAAACCAACAGTTTGGTGCCGGAGCCAAAGTACTTTACTCCATACTCACATCATTGAAATCCTCTACAAAAACTAATGAATCATGAAGGTATGAATTTCACTGAATTCAAATTCTGACATTCATATTTTAAATACAAAGTCCACAGTCTAAACAAGGCTTGCTATCGGCGACTTAATTGTGGGAGTATTAAATTGAGTTTATGCACTTTGTGAATTCCTGTGCCACCTTCTACCAAAAATGTTTCTTGTTCCTTGAAATACATCTCGGCATGGAAAATTGAGTGGGGTGAATTGCTGGTCACCACACACTTTCATTAATTTCAGTGGATGAGCAGGATTTAGTCCTGTGATCTCCAGTGTGCCTGGATAGGAGGGATGGTCTTGTGGTTAAAGCACCAGAGTGAGACTCAGGAGATTTGCCTTTTTTTTTCTGGCTCTCCCTCTCTGCCCTTTGTCAAATCACAATCTCTGTGTTTCACTTTACATTTTAACATGCTGTTAATGTATAGTTTAGAAAATGACATTTGCTAAACAATGGATTATAAATACTGTTATGTACTCAACATTAACTAGCACTTGCATTATTGATTGGACTGTTTCTGTAGCTTTAATCAGATAAAAATTATTGTGCACAAAAGGGAAAAGATACTTTCAGTAAAACCACTTTCTGAGAACCTGCAGACTGTTGCACCTCCGGCAATTTTCCTTCGTTAATCATCGTACACTGATATAGTCCTAACAATAACAAACTTTTTAATAATCCCACACCTGCTAAATTGAAACCTGTGCTGTGAATTTTACATTTGCTGGCATTTGGACATTATTTTAAATTTAAATCTCTCCATTTCCCTCCTTCCCGATTCTTAACAGCTATTCAGTAAATATTCCAGCCTTTTACCCTTGTACTCACTTTACTCATTAGGATCATAAACTGCCCTCAGCGAACCCATTGGTGTATGTGGGAGTTCCATACACAGGTCAAGAGCAATACATGGATTATGTGCACATTCCTTTTTTAATATTCATTTATCAGGTCCAATTTTTTTGTCCATTCCCTTGATTCTATTTACCAAAAGAAAAACAATCAAGAATAAAAATACTTACCCGAAACAACTAGTTTGGTTCCTGTGCCAAAGTACTTGATCCAGCTTGAAGTGTCACGTTGACTTTTCATTTTACAAGAAGCTGTGGTACTTTACTTATGGTGCTATGTCCTTGCTCAAATATCCAGGCACTCTAACCAGTAGCTGGGAAAATACTTCTAATGAAGCATTCCTGGTTTCTTGACTGCTTGGAGAATTTAATGAATTCACATTTTTGTGCCCTCATAAAGCTGATACAAATAGAATCACTGGAAAGAGAATTTATGTATGTCCTTGCAGCTTTTCTGTTAATGAATCCTCACTCCTTAAAATGGAAACTAGACTGTGGCTTCTATTTGATTTTAATGTTGTAAATAGACTGTTGGATCAGGCGGTTCTCAAACATTTTCACTGTGTGGTCTCATGGACTACAACCCCTCTCCCGTTCCCAATAGCATTGACCATCTCCTCCTCCTCGCATCTGCAATCACATCACATCTCTGTAGCAACTGCTTACATGGAAAAATAATACCTGAGAGAGAATTTCATTCTTAGCTGTATTACTGAAATTTAATAGATGGTAGTGAGGAGGAACCAGCGTTATGTGATCATAGAGCTCTCTAGAGATGAACACAAAGAAGTCTATGGACTGCAGCTGGGAGCCTGTACACCAGATACATATTTTGCTGTATGTTGGGATTGTTGCAGTTTGTGTTACCAGTTTACTGGTATCTTTTCACATGGCTGCTGGGGAGGGGAAAAATATTTTCCTCTCCATACACAGACATTATAGAACAGAACAGAGATAACGTCTGAGAAAGCCCACCTCATTTCAGACAAAAGGGGTGGATGACAATCTAGCAGTTGTAAGGGAACTAACCAGAGTATTTGATCTCTCTCACAGACACAGACACGGCCACCCCCAGCTCACTCACCTGCAGAATAATTCTGGGAAATAACTGACAGTGGATTAGAAAAGGAACATACAGTGAGAGGTTCCTCTCAAATGTACAGGTGGTTGTGTCAAAGGGCTTGTCTACTACCCAAGAGTTTATTGGGAATATCTCCCAGCATTGCAATCGTGCTGGTGAATCTTCCCTGGTGATCCCTGGGAGAACTGGTGTAGTGAGGGCAACAGCCTTCACTGGCATGTTACCACCATGTCTTCTAGACCTGCTCTGAGCAAGGTTAATTGACACCATCATAAAAACGCCAGCACTAACACTGCTGCACTTGGTGTCCTTGGTGGGGCTCTACTGATGTTAGTGCAACAGCGGGAGGTTTCGCAGAATACATCCATTGTTGCCCCTCTACCTAGCAAACATACCAAGTCATGGTCACACATTATATAGCATGGTAGTTGTAGTATGATTTGGTCTTGCAAGTATGGAGAGAGCAAAACTGAATTTTAGCCATAGTCTAGTCATCATGCATAATAACTTGCACTGATGTTGCGTTTTCTATCCTAGAATTTCAATGTACTTCAATGCATTAAGCTTGATTGTCTATGTGAGGCAGGTATTATTCACTGAAATCCAGAGAGGATAAGTGACTTGTTCATGCAAGAAAGGGTGCAGAGGTGCAGGGGGCAGAGACTTGGGAGAAAGAGGAGGAGGAGAAGAGGTTGGGGTCACAGTGCTGGTGCCAGTCGCCCCCCAGTTCCACACAGGTTCCAGCACCCCTGTAGGGGCTCCCAAATTGGCCCCGGCCCTGGGCATGGGCTCCATGGGGCCCATGCGTTAATCCACTACTGACTAGAGCAGAAGAATTGCTTATCACACGCCTGCTAATACACGGAAGAATGACATTCACTTTTCTCGCAACAGTGTTACATTGTTGACTCGTATTTAACTTGAGAGTCACTATGAGCCCAGATCCCTTTCCACAGTACTCCTTCCTAGGCAGTTATTTCCCATTTTGTATGTGTGCAATTGATTGTTCCTTCCTCAGTGGAGTACTTTGCATTTGTTCTTATTGAATTTCATCCTATTTCCTTCAGACCTTTCTCCAGATCTTTTAGAATTTTAATCCTATTCTCCAAAACACTTGCAACAGCAGGAAGGGAAGCTGTTTAACACCATTCCTTTTGTAGTAGCCTAGATAACCCTTGCTCATACCAACTGGGATCACTCTAATGCATCACCACTCTGACACTTCAGTGATGAGCGATAAATAACAATATAAAATAAGACATTGAAGGCTATAGACTACCAATGGTTTCTTTGCTAGGTTGTAAGGACTGGTCAAAATCTCCTCACTTCTAGGACCCAGAAGCAGTGAATAAAAGAGAAATAGAAGAATCATCCTCTCTCCTCCTCCAGTTGCTGACTTTTTCTATTTTAAATGTGTGACCATAATTATACGTTAACATAGATGTTTACATTTAATAAAAATGGGTTTGTTGTAGGTGGATGAAGTGGTAAGAGACAGATACTGGCAGGGCCTGGATTTCAAGGTGCGTGATATAGACAAACATTTTAACTATAGATGGCACACTTTAGTGATAGTGTAGTTGGGTGGCTGCCCCACTCCTGCAGAACAGGGAATAAAAGCATCCCTGGAGAGGGCTGTGGCTGGGGAAAAGGAGTGAAAGCAGGAAACCTAGGCTGTTTGGGGAAACAGCCACAGCTGTGGCCAGCTCAGTTAGGGCCCAGCTGGTCCTGAGAAGAGGGCTGTGGGCCAGGAGCTGAAGAGGAGGCTCACTCTAGCTCTGGAGGGAGAAGGGCTGTCTGCCTGGGAGCTGAAGATGCGGGACCTGAGCTGGGGCAAGGGCAAGGGCAAGGGCAAGGGCAAGGGGAGCAGGAGCTCGAGCTCCTGGCTGGTAAACCCCCAGGCTGCAGGCCTTGCTGAAGGCCTGCACAGGTACTGGGGTTGCAGAGGTAGCTGGCCCTACCCCCTTGCCTGTGATTACTGGCCATTACAGACTGCAGTCTTCCCTACTGAGTGGGGGCTAGATGATGACTGGCAGTAGCCACTGAGGCAAGGTGGGTTTAGCGGGTTGGGGGTTCCCCTGGGAGGGGAGACCCAGAGTGTGGTGGCGTACTGCTGGGGCAGCACCCCAAGGTAAAGCACACCGGGGTCTGGGAGGGACATGGGGCCTGCAGAGGGTGCTCCATACTCTGGAAAAGAGCTAATTCCCAGATGACCAGCAGGAGGTGCCACGCTGGTGAGTCGTTGCCTTGCTAGAGATAGATGCCTGTAAGTTAACATTGGCTGAAACTTCCCATTGCAAGACTGTTTTCAGTTGCTTATACCTTTGCCAAACTTAAACTGTTCTGGCTGAACCTTTCCATGCCAGCTTTCTGCTTTAGGCTGATGTTAAAAAAATTAGTTTTGGCAAAATGGTGCAGCCATTTGTAGAAGTGGATTTCAGGGAAATCCATTTTTTGCCCACATCAAAATAATTCTTACACCTGTGTTGTTTACAATTCCGGTGGGAAAAATGCCCAAATTTGGCCACAGTTATCAGCCTTTGAAAAAAATCTCAGTTTGCACATGTCAGGAGACACTTTGAAGTTTGGCAGCTCCAGTCCCTGAAGACTCCATCTGCAATAAGCACGCTCTAGCGCCCTCCCAGTTCAGACGTGTGGTCAGTCTGCCCATCCCCACAAAGCTTCTGAGCTGGTGCTTCGGGGGCTGAGCAGGACTTTCCTTGTAATTGCTGCTCAGTGTTGCCAACCTCGGCAATTTTTCACTGACTTGGCAACTTTTGAAAGGCCTCAGCAGGAAACCTCCCCCCACAACCCAAGAACCCTTTAGCTGGCGACAGGTGACCCTTTGGGTGATCTCTGGGTGATTCAGAAGGGGCCTGTCCCTGCTGCCACGGGTGGCCTTTGTGCATGAGCAGCCACCACGGCGCGTGCGCAGCTGGGTGGGGATGTGGGGGAGGGGTCTAAACCCCGAATTGTCCCACATGCGAGTGAGCTGCGGCTGCTGCCATGACGCCTCCACGGAGCGCACAGGGGCAACAGCTCCCAGCGCCTGTTTCATCCAGCGGGTGGTGGCACCTTTGCCCTCCTCCCACCTGGAGCTATTTCCTCTGCTGCTTTGTGCCCCTCCCCCCATGCAGCACAGCACCAGCTAGTAAGGGGAGAGGCTGAGTAGCTGCAGCCCCCAGTCCCAACGGTGCCTCCTCTCTGTGGTATGGGGGGAATGGCTGCAGGGAGAGTCCAGGGCAGAGCCAGGCCTGGTGTTTGCAGCTGGCTCACGGAAAGCAGCCGGGTCTGAGCCGGCACAGGAGCCGTGAGTTGAGGCCTCATTGTGAGGTCCGTTTTGCACACACAGTGGTGGGTGGCGTGGAGTCTCAGCGGGCAGAGCCAGGGGAACGGCCGCCTGCCCATAGCCATTGCCATGATCCTAGGTACAATTTTATCCCAGTAAATTTATGCGTGGCAGCAGGGCAAGGTCATATAACAGCAAAAGTTCTCGTGTCCATGACAGTGGTGACAAGCGTGACAGAGCTGTATCCTTAGCCACCACATTTGTTTGCTTTCAATACGTGTGCAGTAGAGGAGGAGGCGGGAGGTGGGGTGACCAGGAAACAGAGAGCCAGGCAGGCAGTGGAGCGAGCAGTGTGAGAAGGGGATGCTGCAGCCACAGGTACGGGGAGGAGCAGGGAGAACAGCACCCCGTGTGTGTACATCCCTTGGGGGTTACTGTGGGGGCGGGGATGCGATGATATTCCCAGAACTCCCCAAATCTTGGCGTTTGCTGACTGTCCTTTGACCCCCACAGTCCCCTGTTTGCCCCAGGCCCCACACCAAGTGGCATCGTGACCTAGTGCAGGGGTCATGGCACTACTTAGGTCTGGCTCATCGGCCCCTCCATCTCCATCGCCCACTTTAGCCACTGGAAAGGTTGGGACTTATGTACTGGAGTGCTGTGGGGAGGAGGGGAAGAGTGTTACTGCTGGGGGAGGGGGAGTGTGGAAGGAGCAGTGTCACCAACCTCAGTGATTTTGGGGGCTACTTTTTACACCTGTTTGCCAACACCTCAAGTTTTGAGGCTGACAACACTGTTGCTGCTGCAGGCCACTTTAGCACCAGATGTGAGAGCAAGGACCCGCTCTCTTCTGTGTTATCAGTGCCTCCCCACCCCCGCCACTAGCACCCAGGGGATGAAGAGGTGGAGGAAGCAGCCTGACTGAGAATGCAGAGGGGTGAGGAGTGTGTTTGTGTGTGTGTGTGCGGGGGGGTGGTAACACAGGGAGAGACAGGTGCAGGAGCCAGAGTGTGAGAAGAAGGAGAGTGGGAGGGGGGAATGGTTGGCAGAAGTGGGGGGAAGCAGTGGGGTACAGGAAACAGTGCGGGGAGGAGGGGACAGGTGGGACAGCAGAGGAGGAAATGGACTGGAGTTAATGGGTGGTGGATCAGACTAGAGGGAGAGGCAGAGGGAGGCATATCGGTGTGTATAGTTATAGATGAGGGGGAGGATAGGAGCTGAAAGGGAGGGGTGGATATGAGAGACCTGGACATGGATATGAGAGGGGGACAGAGACAGGTTTGGGGCTGAAGGGAGGAGGCATGGTCTAGTGCTTAGTGCTAGCCTGGGACCTGGGAGACGCGGGTTTAATTCTCTCTTCTGCCACAGGCTTTCCATGTGGCTTTGGGCAAGTCACTTAGTCTCTACAGACTTCAGTTCTCCATCTGTAATATGGGCATAATAGTACTTCCTTATCTCACAGCAGTGTTGTGTGGATAAATGCATTAGAGATTGTGAGGCATTCAGATACTACTGTGGTAAAAGCTAGATAAATATGTTACATGGTTGGGTGCAGGGGATGAAAGAAATGGGCCTCTGACCACTAGGGAATCCTCCCTTGCAGTTCCTAGAATTGATTTCCTTGAAAGAAATAAATACTGGACAGAATTCTGCCATGCTGAATTTTATTTAAAATCCATTAATGTTTCAGTTAAAAAAAATTAGTCATATTTCAGAAGACTCTTTTTGTTTTATAGAGCAAATAAGTGTAATTAATAGAAAGAAATGAAAATATTTTTAAATTCTAGATTAGGACTCCACACCTGCAAATATTTATGGGACGAGTTTTCCCATTGACTTCACTGAATGCAGTTGGCCTATCCACAACCAAAAAGTTCTTTGTGTTTTTGCAGGGTAAGGGCCTAAGAGACTGGTTCTGCACTACTTTGTGATGCAAAATTCCTATTGAAATCAAGGAGTGTAGCCTCAGCCCTTGAAGTTCCACAGTTACAAAATTAAAATAATAAAATAGGAAATGTGGTCACATATAAAACTGTTCGCTCTCAAGCAGAAGAAGCCATCTGTGCTAATTAGAGAAATAGCCAACCAAATCAAATTGAAATGCATGTCTTAATATTTAGAGCAAGGTGTTTCTTATGACAGGCAAAGCAAAGCAAATTTCAGACACAAATGCTGACGTTGGAAGTTGTAAGGAGAAGTTTAAGGTTTCTTTCCCCGGTGCTTGATTGGACTTTGCATCCTGTATATGAAGAAGAGTACGATGACGTAGTACGTGGTGCTTTTAAGGAGTAGGACAATATATATTAAATACGCCGTCCTGTGCATGAAACTGTCTGTAATATCTACAACAAAATACAACAACAAGAAGAACAACAAGTGGTTAATGTTGCATATTCTATAGCCGCAAAGAATAATAACTATAAAACCATGTGTGATAGTGTAAGGTATACATGGTATATGATTGCAGTAATTATAACACCTAATCATACTATGCATAAATCAGTATCTGATTGTGCCCTCTAAAGAGGTCTACATTCTGATCAGATCTTCCCATCCAGCAGAACTGAGAGAAACCAAGAGGCACTCTCAGTGCTGGCATCGTTGGTATCTGCTAAGGAGAAAGCAGAATGCTAGTGCTTCTTTTAATAGTCTGTTGCCACAATTTTAGGCCAAAATTTTCAGACGAGGGTGTCTCCGTTTGTTTTGAGTCTGTATCTAAGCAGCTGATCAATCAAGTGGTCTAATTTTCAGAAGTACTGAAATTACACTGAAATCAGTTGGGTCTTCAAGCTTTCAGCACCTTTACGCACCATTTGAAAAGTTTGGCTTTGAATACTTTTTGTAATTTAACGTGTTAAATGTTCGATGAAGGACCAGTGGCACGTGTAGTTTAAAGAACAATGACCCATGAGGCATGTTAAGAAAGAACAACAAATCCCACCAAAACATGTATTTCAGCAGGACTGCTACAGCATGTAATCTGAGCTGCCCGTGGGGATTAGGTTTTGGACCCTTTTGGTAACCCACAGCAGATGTTAACTTACAGCGACAGGTGCCGACTTTCTTCTTTCCGGGTGGGTGCTCCACCCCACTCCACTGCTTCCCCTAAGGTCCCACCCTGGCTCCGCCTCTTCTCCTCCCTGCTCTGCCCTCTTCCCCATGGCCCAGCATCTGCCCCACCTCTTCCCACCATGCTCTGCCCCCTCCCCTGAGGGCACCCTGCCCTCACCCAACCTCTACCTCCCCCCTCTCTCCGGCTCCTCCCCCCAATGCCTCCCACCTGCCGCCAAGCAGCTGATTGGCTGGGCCCACCAAACAGCTGATAAGCAGGTGGCTGGTGGGTACTCAGCACCCACTATTTTTTGTCCATGGGTGCTCCAGCCCCTGAGCACCCACAGACTCGGGGCCTATGCTTACAGCAGTGTTCCACATCTAGAGTAATTATGTCTGGACATTTTAAAAAGAGAGAATATTTTCATTTTTGTCTTAACCATGTCAAATGGTGCTTAATTCTTAACTGTATTGTATAGAAAATGAGAATTGGGACAGAATTACCTGTGGAAAGCGTGGTGCCATTTTCAGGTTTGTTGATACAACTTTCTGTGGTTTGAGACACTACGGAGGTGTCTGAAAGGATAAAAGCATAACATGTAAAGAGGACTTTAATTGTCAAATGGGATTGTTGTTGAAAATGAAGGCATACTTTTCTTGATAGAAGTTCAAAGAGAAAGATGGTGAAAGTATTATAACTACAGTGACTCAAATATGGAAAGTTTATATTTTAAAAAATGAGCACCGAGATTCCATCCACAGAATAAATGCTCAGTAGCACATAACTGATTTGCAAAGCCAACTAGAGATAAAACAGGGAAAAATGCATATGCTCAGGCAGTGCAGAGCCCTGTGCCTGTTAGGAGCCCGCTTGAAATCTTGGCATTTGCATGGGAGCCAGAGTCTGGACTAGCAGATCTAATTGCAGGGTCTGGACGTTGGCTCTTCTGTGTATGCAAGTTTTTGTTTATGTCGAGCCAGATGCATTTTGTCCCACCCAATTACTCAGTTGAGTTTGCCCCTTTGGAATGTGTATGTATACTAGGGGGATAAAAACCTGGCCGTCCGATTTTGTCTCGAGCCTGAGGCAGCCTGAGATTGTTGGCATTCCGGGTAGTGGTAATGTTGTCTATTAGCTGTACAAGAGACAGAAGAAAATAATCCTGATGAGGATACAGTCTAAGGCCCATCTCTTAGGTATTTTTGATGTGCAAGAGGGGGATGGTCAATAAACCCCTTTTTTCCATTATGTTTGAAAGAGAGACATTTTTATCTGCTGTAATTAATTTATTGTATCTCAGATAAGAACCAAACAGAAATTACTTCTCTTAATGCAAGAGAAAAGGGATTATGTTTTTGATTTTGTTTTGTGTAATTCTTCTGGTCTGTTTTAATAAGCTAGGTGCTGTGTGTGTTATTACTTTTGTTGCAATATGTATCCCTTGTTCAAAACCAAACACTGTAGGCCAGGTCCGTGGCTGGTGTAAATCTACAGAGCTCCATTGACTTCAGTGGAGTTTTGCTGTTTTGCACTAGCTGAGGATCTCAGCCAACATTTTCATTCATTATAGAAAGATTTTAAACTGGGGGAGAGGAGCCAAAACTGAGCTTTTGATGGAGAAGCTTTAGCTTATGGAGAGCGCAAATTCTTTTAGGAACAGTAATAGATTTTATTTTTTTATTGTAAAGAAACAGTGAACTCTCTAAATATGTCTAGAACTAGTTTTAATAATATAGTATATACCTGGAGATTCAATTGGGCGAGAACCTTCTTTGCTTTCATGTTGATATTTGCAACGATAATTCTTGTTGCTATTTTTATCTACGGTCAGCCAGCTGCTCATTGAGTATAATTGTTGATTGGTATCAGGGTCCCAAATTTCCTCATGCACTGCATTTTCTTCTACATTCTTCTTGTCGACTTCCCAAGTCACCTTAATAACATTTGGGTAAAAATCTTGAATGAGGCACATGTATGATACTTTC
Source organism: Chelonia mydas (assembly GCF_015237465.2). Taxonomy (NCBI): domain Eukaryota; kingdom Metazoa; phylum Chordata; order Testudines; family Cheloniidae; genus Chelonia; species Chelonia mydas. Next base: position 173,057,790 of record NC_057850.1, on the reverse strand, counting down.
CCATCTTGTTCAGTAGAAGGAGGCAGGACCTGTATCTTTGTGGAATCGAATTTTGCTTGTATGTCTGGATTCATTTTGGAGAGAGAAATGAATTTGTTAGGAATTAAGTAAATTCAGAATTGCATTATACTTTGCATACTTTGCTTTTGAAACAATAAAGAAAGAATTCACAGATTTGAAAGCGGAAGAGAGGCAATTTCATTTCTTGCATCCAATTCGTCCAAATTGCACTCAAGCACACAATCTTAACTCTGAGTTCAGCATGAGAACTTTACCTCGTTGCCAAATGTATTTTAACTACTTTGTGTCTATAATATATTGTTAGTGGCTATTAAATTCTGAAGATAGGAGTAAATTGTCCACTTATGAATGGACAATTGTCCACTTTAGGGAGTTAGAATTGCAGAAGTTTACATGCTTGAATTGAATGCAGGTTTTTGTGGAACAGTAGAATCTGTGAGAGTGCCTACTAACTTAGCTTCCAAACACAAAATATATTAAACACTTGTTGAATGAATGCTGAGTACAGCTTTATGTTCTGGTTCATTTCAAAACATTTGTGACTTTGAAAATCTCCCCTTTATTTACCCAAAATTTGTGTATAAAAGACACCGTGATAATGAGAGGAAGGGTACATCTACACTGCAATAAAAGACCCATGGCACGACCACAACTGGCCTAAGTCTCCTGATTCTGACTTGCAGGGCTGGGGCTGTGCTGCTAAAAATTGCAGTGTAGATATTTAGGCTTGAGCTGGAGCGCAAGCTCTGAAACCCAACAACGGAGGTGGCCTAAGAGCCCAGGCTCCAGTCAGAGCCTGAATGTCTGCACTGCAGTTTTTAGCACCAAAGCCTGAGCCCCACGAGCCCAAGTCAATTGACCCAGGCTCAGAGACTTGGTGTTACGGGATTTTTATTACAGTGTAGATGTACCTGAAGGGGAGGATATTAAAGGTTCCACAAACCTTTAATAAGGCCTCTTTTTAAAAATCACTAGAATATACTAACAGGAGATAATTTGCCCTGAACTAACTGTGTATACTATTTAAGAACCTGGGTTAGCACCTTTAAAATGAGAGTTAGAAAAGTAATCTTTAAGCCTTTTCCACACTAAGAAACGGAACCATTTTGAAATTTTTTTTATCAATTATTCACCTTAAAATGATATAAGAACATACAAGATATATTCTATTGTAGACCCAGCCGATACAACTTCGGGGGAAATGTTGCTGAATGCTGTTTTGGGAAATTACAGTAAATATCTTAACATGTATCCCTCAATGACAAATATCAATTCCAAAATTAGCAAGGATGATGCATCCTGAAATGACTTTGTTCATGTATTTGGCCAATGTATTGGAGCGTTATGCTTAAGGCTCAACACTTCTGAAAATCACGCCACTTAAATGCCCCAATAAGTATTTAGGAGCCTAACTTTAGTCAACCACTTCTGAAAATCTTGATTCTGAAGCATTATTAATAATGGAGCTCTCAACAGAACTCAGCGATCAAATCTTGCTGAGGAATAGAGAGAATTTTGCTGCTCGTGTCCAAATCCCGAAACTGATGAGCAAAGTGCCAATTAGTGAAGTTCTGGTGTATCTCCTGAATTATTTTTAAATAATTCTGCCACAGTATTAAATTTGTCACTCTTGGAATAGAGCTGATCAAAAAAAAATTGCAAAAAATCACTTCATGAAATTTATAAAAATTGATGGCTGCTATAAATGGGTAAAACAGAACCAAAATATTTTTATTAAAATCTGAACTAGAAAGGATAAAAATATTATTTGATCCCTGAATTTGTGCAAGCGCCTGAAATAATAAATACTGAAGTAGACCAAAAAAGACTTCTCTACTGAAATCGCTATCTGTCTGCTCGTTTCATATGGGTGACAGTAAATGATACATTTTTTTTAAACAGTATATTGAATGTACTAGTTATCACAAGAAGTGAACAGGTTGAAAACACATCTACTGCCATTAATCTCTGTCTCCTGTTTGTCACTGTGGGATACAACCAAGAGAATAAGGTTCCTAACCCAGCGAACTGCCAAAGAAGTGTTCTCTGCAGAACGAGGCAAGATTCTCATGTTATAAATGTCCATCACAAAGAAGAAAGGGAAGGTTGTCGATATTTCAGTCGTGTCAAAGGTCCCCAAATGGGCACCATGTATCTTGTGCATTCTCCATTTGTTCCAACACTTAATTAGAGGTGAAAAATTAGAGCCCATTTAACAAAATAATTGGCCTATTTGCCACAAAACATTTTGATTGGAAATTTTAAAGGCAGTAAGAAGGGATTTAGGTGCCCAAATCCCTTTCAAATTCAGGCTCCTTTGATAATGTCAGCCATTGTCTTTAGTCAACTGAGACACAAATAGATTAATAAATACTAAGGCCCTGCTCCCACAAAGTCTTACACATGTGCTCAATATTATGCTTTGTGAGTAGTCCCACTGATGTCAAAGCTTGTGAAGGTTCCTTTTCTAAAATGATTCCAGCTTATTTTTGTGCTGTCTGGCTATTCTAGAGTTTTCTGAGACTATTTGGAACTGAACCAAACAATAACTCTGTAACTAGGGTTGTGTCAAAAAGTATTTTAAATATCTAAAAATTTAGAAGCAAATGAAAATAGCTGAGATGTAAGACTACCTAACCAAGAAAAATTCCTTCATTAAAGAACTCCCTCATTTTGGAAATTGTCACCAATTAAGGGAATTGATTTTTCAGTTCTTTTCAATTTAGATGCTCATGCTCCGGCACAAATTAGTTCAACATTTGGAGCTCAATCTTACATTCCATATGCCCCAAAACCACCCAGGAATACAGGATAGGGCTTGAACTGTAGGTTTACCAAATGATTTACTCACTCAAGTCTCGTATGTATTCAAAAAACCTTTACATAGCTTCCTGCCCAGTGATGTTGTGCTTTGCAAAAACGAATGATTATTTCTGGCATTTCTCATTTGATGTTTTTAGAAATTGGAGTCACATTTACATGTTGACAGTTTTGCAAACACATGTATTTTTTTTTGTATTTGTACCTGGTTAGATGGGTGTCTATCCAATATAAAATCTGAATTTTGTACATATATAAGCAGCTTGCATGTTTGCATAAGTGGCTGTGCAGATGCATTAGCAAAATCAGTTTTAAATTTCTGTCCTCAGTTTAGATTTCTGGCTTCACTGCTCTAAAATCCCTTGAGGCTGATGAGATTTTTCTCCTTTGGCTTCAATGGGCTTTGCATAAGACACTTGAAGAAGATCAGACCCTTAATTTCCAAGTCAAATATAGTTTCCAGTGTGGAGCTACTTGTTGTTTTGGTCCAACTTAACTTTTCAAAACACCTTGCTTGTCTAATTTATTTAAGTGGAACTTTTAACAAGGAAGGCATGTAGTAAAAGGATAGAATGTGATATATTATTATTTTAAGTATCACTTCACTTTTTTTGTAAGATAGCAATTGACTTTGGGCCCTTTGGCTTCACTCCTTGCTCAAAAGAAATTCCTATTATTTTCAATGGGAGGTTTTCTAAAGTGAGGATTGCAGGGTTAAGTTGTGAGTGACTCACTGCTTACTATTTTTGTGTGTGTTTGCAATTTGCATGTCATTTATAGGTAAACTATCATACTTAAATAACGCTGATGTACTAGTTGAGAACAAAGGCCTTTATGCCATCAGCATTTTTTAAAAAATAAGTTAATGGCATGCTTGTAATTTTAATTTTGCATTATGTGCTTGGTCCACCAAAGTGCCGAATGTGCCTTTGAAGTTCTGAACGCTTCTCATTTCCCACTGAAGCCAACGGACGTTGGGGATGCTCAGCACCTGGTATTATTTACACCCAAAAGAGCAAAGGATTGTTATGACATTTCTCTATTGCGAGCCAGTGACTTATGATTTCATTAACATTAGTGTTCTTAATAAATTATTACACTCGTAATAACATTTTAGCCTCTTTACATTCTTGCATTGAGATAAATGATTGAGCTTAATTTGATAGATTTTTGTCATTATGAAACATTTAAAATAGTTTGTCTGAAAACTTACTCGTTATGACAAGTTTTGTGCCAGTTCCAAAGATTTTCGCAGCTCCCACAGTGTTGCAACTTACTACAAAATCTGCCCAAGACATTTCTATTCAGAGGGATCAGATCTGAACAAATATTGCAAATAGGCACAACTGAGAGCCAATGGTGGAAATTTCAATGTATTTTTCAGGGTGAGCTTACATTGGTATTTTCAAATACTGTATATTAATATTAATTTGGTAGCTATTAAATTCTGTTAACCGGAAAATCATTCATTTCATTGACAGAGAGTATCTCGTTGACATTTGAGACCTATTGTTAGACTTGTATTTTCTCTTGCCTGGTGGATTGATGGAAAAGGATGTTTCAGTTAAATTCTGCTGGGTGCTTCATGGTTTTGTCCCTCTACTGTCAGAGTGGTCGAATAGTCGAATGGGTACATTTTAAAAATATCAATATAAATAAACATATAATTAGAAAAAAAATTTACAGTACACTGTGACCTATCCCCTTTTCTCAAGATGTTTCATGACATCTTTCCACCCACCAAACACTATTTTGAATGATTTCCTGAATGGTTTCAAATGTAAAACTGTCTAATACAATTTTGCTTTCCTGTGCAGTATAATTAAAAGGAATTGTAAAAGGCCAGTAGGCTTGGGGATTGGTTATATTCCTATTGAAGTCTCAATGACAAAGAAGAGAGATACTTTGAGATGCATATTTTAGCAACCTAAATGTAGCTGGCCCTATGGAACATTATGCAACAAGGGCCAAATCCTAGTTCGACTTTCTATAGCACATGTTGCGTAGAGTCTCGCTGATATAGACAGGCTACAAAATATGTTGGGCCAAATTCTCGACAGAGCAGAGATAGAGTTGTACTGATGTAATGAGAGGAGAATTTGATTCAGACTATAGTATATCTTCCTTCATATTGCTTGTGTTTGTTGTTGAGAACAATCACTCATTTAATTGTTGCAAAATTTGGAAAATTCCGTGTCTTATGACAACAGTATTTCAATATGTTGGGGAAGAAACCCGCTGTACCATGCAGTGTGCCTAAATTAGTCAAGAACTGACAGGGACTCTGATCCTGAGGTACTGAGTTGCCTCAACTCCCATCGAAGTCAGTGGCAGATCAGAACCTCTCAGGACTGGGCTCACAATGCATGTTACGGGCTCAATCCTATACTTATTAAAATATGGGGAATTTTAATGCTGGATCAGACCCTTTTTATTCCTGCACCCTTCCACTCTTTTGTGATGGCATTTATGTTTTAGTATGAATTTGAACTGATTTTGTGCAATAGAAAATTACAATACTAATCTAAAATGCTCATGTCAGTAATCACATATACAGTATTCACAAATATTGGCTCTCTTGATTCCAGTGCTCATCCTTTCTCCCTAACCTTTCACCTGCCCCTACGCCCTTAACAAGAGAGGAAAAAAATTAGGATGAAATCCGGGCTCCATCCTAGTCAATTGCAAAACTCCCATTGACATCAACGGTGCCGGGATTTCACTCCTAACATCTTACATCTCCTGACTAATACATACTTGTGATACAAGAGGCTAAATCCTGGTCACCACACTAAGCAGAGGAAAGGGGGTTTCTCTAAGAGAGCTACATGATGGACAGGAAGATGAAATTTTTCGCCCAACCTAGCTAGAGCATCATAGCCCAGGAGCTTATGTAATGTCCATGCAGTTGCCCACCCACTGAGCAGGCATTTTGGCCAGTTGATCTCACTAGTCACAGACCCACTAGCCATTCCATGCCCTCGCCACTCACCTATCCCTGATCCCCACAGTTCTTTGGTGCACAGGGGTACCCTAGTATAGTCTCTTTGGCTTGCTCCCCCACAGAGGATGGAACTATGGATGTTCTCCTGGTCTGGGGTACTGACCCCTACACAAGAGAACAACCCAGCTTTGACTCAGGATTAGTAAAAAACCCCTCTATATCAATAATTGTCAATGTGATCATTCATCTGTTTTACTCTCAACTCTGTACATTAACCTCACATTTAGATAGTAAAGACATTCATTCCTCCACTGTAAATTGCATATCACGTTTCCATTGTCTGTTATCCTTTTTGAATAAATTATGCTCTGCAGTCTCTAATTTTATACTACCACAAGTAACATTTTCTCTACGCTACCATAGAACTTACTTGAAACAATGAGCTTTGTGCCAGATCTGAAGACTTTGAAATAACTGTTGTCACTGTGTTCATGTGCTTTGCAAAAATTCGTGGGCCAGATCTTCAGCTGCTGGAAATCAAAGACGCTCCATTGAGGATCTGGCCCACAGAGCTTCCATATGGCCCAATATAGCTTCATATAATTTGATGTGTAATTGTGAACAGAAGTTGATAGAATCACTTTAATATACGAGACTTGTGATTTAAATGGCTTTTCCTTACAAAATGGCAAATGCTTGATCCTGTATTCCTCTGACACCCCCAAACTCCAATAGATTGCACTGGATGTTTGGAGTATTTTAGGAGCGGAGATGCAAAATAAGTCAAAAACTTCAAATGCATTCGACATACCAAAGGCTTAGAATTTCTTCGGGCTGGGATCCCTCAGCATCACTTGACATTCCTATTTTTCTTTTAAAGTGAATTTAGTGCTTGTGAAAGGTGCCATATTGACAGCACTTGAAACTACCTATATTGAAAATACTTCAGCATTCTACAGTATGCTGTCCCGTTCTTAATAATGTTATTGTAAATTGTGATGGGTGATTTTTGACCATTACTGGAGAATCTTTTATTTCATGCTGGATTTCTCACCTGTCCTAACAATGCATTTGAAATCTGTTTGCAAAGATCACCTTTAAAGGATGAGATGGTAAATTATTCTTAATATCCCTTAAATTCTTGGTATTTCTACTAAAAGTGCCAGCAACAGTGCCTATCGTGATGACGTTTTTTCAGGTGGACACCTGTCCTCTGAAGATTCTTTGCTCACAACTGCACATCACTTTCTGTCATAAATTTGGATTTGGTCTTTTAGGGCCAGTGGGGTTTGTTATATTCAGTTAGTAATGTCAAAAATCAATTCCTAGAACTGTTTCAAAAGGCAGCAAACCAGTTTAAACCAACCTTAGACTACTTGAGAATCTTATCAAAACAAATATCAGTAATAGTAGCTCCTTTGTACTTTATAACTAATCTGCACTGATCACTCTGTTCTTAATGCACTCTGTTTTACCAAATCCCAAGTAAGTTCCATCATATAATGGACAACCTTTTAATAAGCATGCCAAATATTTTTGCATTTATTTCTTCTACGAAACTTAATATAAAGTTTTGGTGAATTTTTTTTCTTATTTTAAATAAAATGACTAAGTACTTGTGAAAGTTGTCAGATAGCATTGTAGACTGAATCCCTTCTTCATGGGATAGATACAACACAGGTAGGGACAGGGGAAACTTCTTCACACCATCCCACCAAGCCATGTCAATTTTGTCTTGGAAGGACAACCTCTAGAGATGAAAGGGGACAGTTTAGTCTCCACATTCAATTCAATCTTTGGCTTCTGCAGTGAGCCTGCCATTAGTACCAGGTTTTTTCTAGAATATTACGTTCAGAAGAATCCAGTTATACCATTTTAATGTTAATGTCTTCAGTGATGACTAGATGGACTTCAATGGATACAATAAGAGAAGCACCATTATTCCTGTGTCATGCTTGTTGACAGCGCCAAGCTTGGTTCTGTTTCCAAATCTTTTTACTCATCTATTCCACGAAGCAAGTATTCTGAAGAATTCTGGTAGGTCCTGACCCTGTTCTCACTTACACTGGTGTAAATCTGGAGTAGCTCCATTTTGAATGAATAAATGGAGGAAGTCAGTTTAAAAAGAGGAATAACTAGTGTGAGAGCAAAATCAGGACTGCTAACTACATATGACTTTAAAAGCAATTTCTGCTTCTTTAGTATACTTGTGAATAATTTTGTCCCTGCTAAGAAGTACGGTTATACAACATGGGTAAAATCCTGGCCCCAAAGTCATTGCCATTGAGTTCAGTGGAGTCAAATTCAGCCCTGGGCACAAATGGCCACAATTTCATTTGTATATTACTTAGAATTGTGCAAGGGTCTGAATTTCTCCCTGATCTTAGGTGTTTTATTTTTTTTTCTGAGGAACTTACTTAGCCAATATTTGATATTTCTCTTTGAGAAGATATTTTGTTACTAAAATATTTTATTGTATCCTACAAGTTTAATACACTAATAAATCAAGTGAGCAATCTTAGCTCTTCATGCTGTAATAAATCTACACATATCACAGACATGCTTCTCCATTCCTTACTCAGTCAAAACAGCTGGTAAAGCTATGGAAGTTTTGCCTGTCAAAGAGTGCAGGATCTTATACAGATAAGAGGATTTAGGAAAACTGTCCATTGTAAACTATAATGCTAACCAAATTGTATCTACATTCTTAATACCATACAATATTCACTTAAAGCAACATGCTGATCCTGAACTGATATTTTTAGAATTAATTATGACCATGTATTTATTTTAATCAGGTAATCACATACACAATATTCACAAATATTGGCTCTCTTGATTTCAGTGCACATTCTTTCTCCCAAACCTTTCACCTGCCCCTACTAGCTTAACAAGAGAGAAAAAAATTAGGATGAAATCCAGGCTCCATCCTAGACAATATAATCGTAAGGTTTTGGTTTTTTGATATAATTTAAGTTGATACACCATGACTAATGATACACCATGACTATGTGCTTTGAGCACAGATGCTAGAATATGTTCAACTTAAATGACCCTGTCCCACATCACCAGGATAACTAGGGGTACTAAGGTAAACTTGATTGTGAATTGAGCTTTAAAATAGACTGCCCGTTCTAGTTGATTTATATAAATGTGCAGAACATGATTCTGAGAGAGTAAGGACCTGATTTTCCTTTGTCCTGTGTTTGTGCAGTCAGTTATTCCAATGCAAACTGGGTGTAACATGCAACTTAATCAGAATGGTAGCATTTCCCACTGACTTTTCAGGAGCGTAAATGGCTTACAAGAGAAAGGCAAAGAAGACTCAGACCCCAAGTATATATTGTGAAACACTATTAAGAATACTTGGAAGCGTCAGTTTGCCTGTAATGCCAAGGTACTTCACACAAGACCATAATCTCTTGGGCCGAATTATTTCGCTTATATTGGTGTAACTGCAAGAATTCAGCTATGAAGATACTGACTACTTCAGAGATCGCTTCTTTTGTTTTAATTGAGAAGCATGCTGTTGCTTCTTTCAGAGTTGTTTAATTTTATGCATGTTAAAGAATTTGAGTAATATCAAAGCTAAGATAAATTTTTGCAATTGGACCAAGGACCAGCATCCTTATGGCGGCACATCCTCTGAAAAATGACATTTAACAGCTGATCTTTAGAAATATTAATTAACTTGAAAAAATCTACTTTAAATTTATCAGTAAAAATTGCATGTTTGCTCTGGGATTGAAAAGTTGATGTATTTGGGATCAGATCCTACGAGGTGCTAACAACCCTAACTTGCACTGAAGTCTACAGGAACTGATGGTATTTAGCACCTCACATTAAGTGCTCACTACTTCACAAGATCAAGCGTACAATTGTTGACCTTACCTATGATAAAAATATTTTTAATGATCACAATAAGCCTCTTTATCTTTGCATTACTGTAATTACCACATAACTTACCTGTTACAATGACCTTGGTACCAGAGCCAAATACTTTGAAGATATAGCCACTAGAAGTATCACAGTGAGCAAATCCTTTGCAAAATACTGTACAGATCTAGTATCTTTATATTGACGAACCAGTAGTTGTAGCTTTAAAAAAAATCCGATTTGCTATTTAAATTGCTTTCTGGCCTTGCAATAAAATAGTAAATAAGGAGAGGTTTCAGAGTAGCAGCCGTGTTAGTCTGTATTCACAAAAAGAAAAGGAGTACTTGTGGCACCTTAGAGACTAACAAATTTATTTGATCATAAGCTTTCGTGAGCTACAGCTCACTTCATCGGATGCAACTTCATCCGATGAAGTGAGCTGTAGCTCACGAGAGCTTATGATCAGATAAATTTGTTAGTCTCTAAGGTGCCACAAGTACTCCTTTTCTTTTTGTAAATAAGGAGAGTGCATGTAAAATAATGTGAAAACTGTGGAGGCGATTTTCAAATGGGTAAAAGACACTTAGACATCTAACTATCGTTCCTGGGCACCTGCGTGCCATTGAAAATCTGCCCCTAAAATAAATCTGATAAAACATGGTTAAGATTGGGCATGTCAAATAAGTTGTGGAAAGGAACAAATTACTTTTTACATTAGGGTCCACATGCTCACCTGCATATTGCCATCATTCCACCATTGTACTCCTAATGATAAAGATAGATTGAGGGTAGAATATAGCTCTTAAATTAGGTATATTCATGACAATTATTTTGGCTAACTTCTGCCATTTGGTGTAAACAGAAATATTACCCAACAGAAAACATTTGCTCGTCAGAAATATTTGTTTGTCTCAAGGACTAGGCACCCAGCAAGGTCGATTTAGCAGTATCTGGAGGGAAGAATAAGCTTAATTAAAGACCCAGAATTCTTTCAATCCCATTAAATCCAAACACGGCTAAAACATTTTAATAATTGGAAATCATTTTTAAAAAATTGAGAATCATATTATTGGATCAATTATCATATTTCATTAAAAGGATTACTCTATCATGTATGCCTTGTGTTTGTGTAAAAAATAAACAAGATTTACTGCATTTTGGCCTTGATTTGGCCTTTAATTAAGTGCCTGCTTAAATACATTGCTGAATATGAATGGAAACATGCTTAAGTGCCTTCCTGAACTGGAGCTTTTTTTAGGAATGAAAACACAATTGCATTAAGATATTACGACTATAAAGGTACCTTTTAATGCTACCTAATGGCCAGATCCTCCAAGTGCTGACCATCCTCAACTCCTATTTAAATGAATGATCATTAAAGAAGCTCAACAACTGATATGACTGGGTGCTAAATATACGGTATTGTATAAAAAACATAAGTTCTACATTTCACATTTACTGCTAACAATGAGTGGTTCCACTTCAGAATATTTTTGCATAATCATCTCACAGTGTGACAATACTAAACAAGTTCTCCAAACAGTTTACATCATTCTCATAGATTATGCAAGTGTAACTGGTTCGTTCTGAATTAGAGAGACTACTATGGGTGATATTCTGACCCCAGTGAAATCAGTTGGAGTTTTGCCCTTGCCTTTAGTGGAAGCAGGATTTCACCCAGTATATTTATGAATAACTTGATTTTGTCCCGGATAATGAGCATGGAAAACATCTTGAGAAACTTACTTGAAATCACCGACTTGGTGCCCGAGCCAAAGAACTTTACTCTATATTCAAATCATTGAAATCCTCTACAAAAACAAATGAATTATCAAGTTATGAATTTTATCATACTAAAATTCTGAAGTTCATATTTTTAATTCAGTGCCCACAATCTAAACAAGGCTTGCTGTCAGCCACTTAATTGTGTGAGTGTTAAATTCCTGTGCCTTCTTCTACCAAAAATGTTTTTCTCCTTGACATATATCACAGCAGGGCAAATTGAGTGGGGTGAATTCCTGGTTACCACACACTTTCATTAATTTCAGTGGATGAGCAGGATTTAGTCCTGTGATCTCCAATGTGCCTGGATAGGAAGGATGATCTTGTGATTAAAGCACCAGAGTGGGACTCAGGAGATTTGCCTTTTTTTCTGGCTCTCCCTCTCTGCCCTTTGTCAAATCACAATCTCTGTACTTCACTTTACATTTTAACATGCTCTTAACATATAGTTTAGAAAATGACATTTCCTAGACAATGTCATTATAAACACTGTTATGTACTGAACATAAACTAGCACTTATATTATTGATTGGACTGTTTCTGTAGCTTTAATCCGATAAAGAATATTATACACAAAACGGAAAAGATACTTTCAGTAAAACCACTTACTGAGAACCTGCAGACTGTTGCACCTCAGGCAATTTTCCTCCGTTAATCATCGTACACTGATATAGTCCTAACAGTAACAAACTTTTTAAGAATCCCACACCTGCTAAATTGAAACCTGTGCTGTGAATTTTACACTTGCTGGCATTTGGACTCTTTCAATGGAGTTGCACGAGAAACGAACTTAGCCCAATATTTTAAATGTAAAACTCTACATTTCCCTCCTTCCCGATTCTTAACAGCTATTCAGTAAATATTCCAGCTTTTACTCTTGTATTCGCTTTACTCATTAGGATCATATACTGCCCTCAGTGAACCCATTGGTGTACGTGGGAGTTCCATACTCAGGTCAAGAGCAATACACGGATTATGTGCAAATTCCTTGTTTAATATTAATTTATTCGGTCCAATTTTTTTGTCCCTTGATTCTATTTACCAAAAGAAAAACAAGAATAAAAATACTTACCCGAAATAACTAGTTTGGTTCCTGTGCCAAAGTACTTGATCCAGCTTGAAGTATCACATTGACTTTTCATTTTACAAGAAGCTGTGGTTCTTCACTTATGCTGTTGTGTCCTTGCTCAAATAACCAGGCATTCTGACCAGTTGCTGGGAAAATACTTCTAATGAAGTATTCCTGGTTCCTTGACTGCTTGGAGAATTTAATGAATTCACATTTTTGTGTCCTCATAAAGCTGATACATAAATTCTCTTCCCAGTGACTCTATTTGCATTTCCTTGCAGCTTTCTGTTAATGAATCCTCACTCCTTAAAATGGCAACTAGATGACAGCTTCCATTTGATTTTAACGTTGTAAATAGACTGTTGGATCAGGCCCTTCTCAAACATTTTCACTGTGTGGTCCACATATTAAAAGAGAAACTGTCTCATGGCCTACAACACCTCTCCCATTCCCAATAGTACTGACCACCTCCTCCCTCTCTCATCCGCAATCACATCACATCTCTGTAGCAATTGCTTAGGTGGAAAAATAATACCTTGAGAGAATTTCATTCTTAGCTGTATTACTGAAATTTAATAGATGGTAATGAGGAGGAACCAGCATTATGTGATCAGCCAGCTCTCTACAGACCAGCACAAAGAGCTCCATAGACTGTAGCTGGGAGCGTGTACCCCAGATACATATTTTGCTGTATGTTGGGATTGTTGTAGTTTGTGGGTTACCAATTTACTGGTATCGTTTTACATGGCTGCTGGGGCGGGGAAAATATTTTCCTCTGCATACACAGACGTTTTAAAGTGGAACAGAGATAACATCTGAGAGAGCCCACCTCATTTCAAACAAAAGGGGTGGATGACACTCTAGCAATTGGAAGGGAACAACCCAGAGTTTTTGATCTCTCTCACAGACGCAGACACGGCCACCCCCACCTCACTATCGTGCAGAATGATTCTGGGAAGTAACTGACAGTGGGTATGAAAAATGGAAAAGGAACATACAGTGAGAGGTTCCTCCCAAATGTACAGGTGGTTGTGTGAAAGAGCTTGTCTACTCAAGACTTTATTGGGAATATCTCCCAGCATTGCAATAGTGCTGGTGAATCTTCCCTGGTGATCCCTGGGAGAACTGGTGTAGTGAGGGCAATAGCCTTCACTGACATGTTACCACCATGTCTTGTAGACCTGCTCTGAGCTGGGTTAAGTGACACCATCATTAAAAACGCCAGCACTAACACTGCTGCACTTGGTGTCCTTGGTGGGGCTCTACTGACGTTAGTGCCACAGCGGGAGGTTGTGACGTTCCCCTCTGGTGTGATCTGGACCAGTGATCTGCTAGGTCGCGCCAATCCTTGCTCTGCTGTGAGAACCCCTACTCCTGGGCTGTTCACGTGCAGCCTGTGCCATATAAACTGCTCCTTGGATTGTGCCATGGTCTAATCATCATGCATAATCACTTGCACTGGTATTGCACTTTCCATCCAAGAATTTCAATGTACTTTAATGCATTAAGCTTCAATGTCTATGTGAGGCAGGTATTATTCACAGTGGGAGAAACTGAAAGCCAGAGAGGATAAGTGACTTGGTCGTGCAAGAAAGGGTGCGGAGGTGCAGGGGGTAAAAACTCAGGAGAAAGAAGAGGAGCTGGGGCAGGGTCACAGTCCCAGTGCCAGTCGCCCCCCCACTTCTGCAGAGGTTCCAGCACCCCTGTGGGGGCCCCCAAATTGGACAGGGCCCTGGGCATGGGGCCCATGGGCCCATGCATTAATCCACTACTGAGTAGAGCAGAAGAATTACATCTCATGTTTGCTTACCACACTCCTGCTAATACACACAAGAATAACGTTCACTTTTTTTATAACAGTGTTACACTGTTGACTCGTATTTAACTTGAGATTCACTAAGAGCCCAAATCACTTTCCACAGTACTCCTTCCTAGGCAGTTGTTTCCCATTTTGTGTGTGTGCAATGGATTGTTCCTTCCTCAGTGGAGTACTTTGCATTTGTCCTTATTGAATTTCATCCTATTTACTTCAGACAATTTCTCCAGTTTGTCCAGATTATTTTGAATTTTAATCCTATCCTCCAAAGCACTTGCAACAGCAGGAAGGGAAGCTGTTTAACACCATTCCTTTTGTGGTAGCCTAGATAACCCTTGCTCATACCAACTGGGATCACCCTAATGCATCACCACTCCGACACTTCAGTGATGAGCGATAAATAACAGTATAAAATAGGATATGGAAATCTATAGACTACCAGTGGTTTCTTTGCTAGGTTGTAAGGACTGGTCAAAATCTCCTCACTTCTAGGACCCAGGAGCATTGAATAAAAGAGAAATAGAAGAATCATCCTCTCTCCTCCTCCTGTTGCTTTCAAGTTTGGCAGCTCCAGTCCCTGAAGACTCCATCTGCAATAAGCACGCTCTAGCGCCCTCCCAGTTCAGATGTGTGGACAGCTCCCATTGCCTGTTTCATCCAGCGGGTGGTGGCACCTTTGCCCTCCTCCCACCTGGAGCTATTTCCTCTGCTGCTTTGTGCCCCCCCCCCATGCAGCACAGCACCAGCGAGCGAGGGGAGGGGCTGAGTAGCTGCAGCCCCCAGTCCCAACGGTGCCTCCTCTCTGTGATATGGGGGGAATGGCTGCAGGTAGAGCCCAGGGCGGGGCCAGGCCTGGTGTTTGCAGCTGGGCCTGAGCCGGCACAGGAACCGTGAGTTGAGGCCTCATTGTGAGGTCTGTTTTGCACACGCAATGGTGGGTGGCGTGGAGTCTCAGAGGGCAGAGCCAGGGGCCAGGGCTGCGGCCTGCCCATAGCCACTGCCATGATTCTAGGCACGATTTTATCCCGGTAAAATTATGCATAATTCACAGCACAGTCGTGGTAAAAACAGATCAAGTCACTCCATGGTCATAGGTCTCGGCCACCTTTGGACCCACTGGCTCAAAGTGAAGTCACGAACTGTTCATGTGTGGCAAGTGATCAAAGTGACCTAACTGTCTGACGCTGCGTGGTAGCAGGGGCTGTGTAATGGGCAAAGTTCCCGGCCCATAACAGTGGTGACAACAGTGACATAGCTGTATCCTTAGCCATCACGCTTGTTTGCTTTCAATAAAAGTGAGGAAGAGGAGGAGGCGGGAGGTGGGGGGGGACCAGGAAACAAAGAGCCAGGCAGGCAGTGGAGAGACTACATTACCAGAACTCCCAAAAGTCCTGGATTTTGTGGGACTGTGCTTTGACCCCCCACAATCCTCTCTTTGCCCCAGGCCCCCCACCAAGTGGCATCGTGACCTAGCACATGGGGTCATGACCCCTCTTAGGTTTGGCTCATCTGTCCCTCCGTCTCCATAGCCCACTTTAGCCACTGGAAAGGTTTGGATGTATGCACTAGAGCGCTGTGGGGAGGAGGGGAAGAGTGTTACTGCTGGGGGAGGGGGAGTGTGGAAGGAGCAGTGTCACCAACCTGGGTGATTTTGGGGGCTACATTTCACACGTGTTTGCCAAAAACCTCAAGTTTTGAGGCTGACAACAGTGTTGCTGCTGCAGGCCACTTTAGCACCAGATGTGAGAGCAAGGACCCGCTCTCTTCTGTGTGATCAGTGCCTCCCCACCCCCGCCGCTAGCACCCAGGGGATGAGGAGGACGAGGAGGAGGAAGCAGCCTGACTGAGAATGCAGAGGGGTGAGGAGTGTGTGTGTGTGTGAGGGGGAGGACGGGGGACACACAGGGAGAGACAGGAGCAGGAGCCAGAGTGTGAGAAGAAGCAGAGTGGGAGGGGGGAATGGTTGGCAGAAGTGGGGGGAAGCAGTGGGGCACAGGAAACAGTGCGGGGAGGAGGGGACACTAGCGACAGCAGAGGAGGAAATGGACTGGAGTTAACAGGTGGTGGATTGGACTAGAGGGAGTGGCAGGGGAGGCATATCGGTGTATATAGGCATGGGGGGAGGATATAGGATGTGGGGGAGGATAGGGGAAGAAGGGGATGGGGCAGAAGATGGATGTGGGGGAGGATAGGAGCTGAAGGGGAGGGGTGGATATGAGAGATGGGGACAGAGGCAGGATTGGGGCTGAAGGGAGGAGGCATGGTCTAGTGCTTAGTGCTAGCCTGGGACTTGGGAGACCCTGGTTTAATTCTCTCTTCTACCACAGGCTTTCCTTGGGGCTTTGGGCAAGCCACTTAGTTTCTACAGACCTCAGTTCTCCCTCTGTATTATGGGCATAATAGTACGTCCTTATCTCACAGCGGTGTTGTGTGGATAAATGCATTAGAGATTGTGAGGCATTCAGATACTACCGTGGTAAAAGCCATATAAATATGTTTCATGGTTGGGTGCAGGGGATAAAAGAAATGGGTCTCTGACCAATAAAGAACCCTTCCTTGCAGTTCCTAGAATTGATTTCCTTTAAAGAAATAAACTGGACAGAATTCTGCAATGCTGAATTTTATTTAAAATCCATTAATCTTTCAATTAAAAAATTAGTCATATTTCAGAAGCCTGTTTTTGTTTTGCAAATAAATGCAATTAGTAGAAATGAAGTGTCAAATCATTTTAAGTTACAGATGAGGACTCCACCCCTGCAAATATTTATGGGACGAGTTTTCCCATTGACTTCACTGAATGCAGTTGGCCTATCCACATCCAAAAAGTTCTTTTTGTGCACATGTTTTTTTGCAGGATAAGGGTTTTTTTGCAGGTGCCGACTTTCTTCTTTCTGGGTGGGTGCTCCACCCCACTCCACTGCTTCCCCTAAGGTCCCACCCTGGCTCCGCCTCTTCTCCTCCCTGCTCTGCCCCCTTCCCCATGGCCCAGTATCTGCCCCACCTCTTCCCACCATGCTCTGCCCCCTCCCCTGAGCACGCCCTGCCCTCACCCCACCTCTACCTCTCCCCTCTCTCCGGCCCCTCCCCCCAATGCCTCCCACCTTCCGCCAAGCAGCTGATCGGCAGGATAAGCTCTATGTCAACAGAAGAGCGTCTCCTGTGGACACAGTGACTGCCTCTCCAGCAGGTGGAGTAACTATGCCAACAGGAGAAGCTCTTCACTAAAGAGCTACAGCTTTTTAAGTGTAGAGCTGTCCTTTATTGTACTGCTAAATCCTCTGGGTCTGCACTACTTTGTGATGCAAAATTCCCATTGAAATCAAGGAGTGTAGCCTCAGCCCTGGAAGTTCCACAGTTACAAGTAAAATTAAAATAATAAAATAGGAAATATGGTCACATATAAAACTCTTTGCTCTCAAGCAGAAGAAGCCATCTGTGCTAATTAGAGAAATGAACAACAAAATCAAATTGAAATGCATGTCTTAATATTTAGAGCAAGGTGTTTCTTATGAACAGGCTTATGGCAAAGCAAAGTAAATTTCAGACACAAATGCTGACATTGGAAGTTGTAAGGAGAAGTTTAAGGTTTCTTTCCCCGGTGCTTGATTGGACTTTGCATCCTGTATATGAAGAAGAGTACGATGACGTAGTACATGGTGCTTTTCAGGAGTAGGACAATGTATATTAAATATGCTGTCCTGTGCATGAAACTGTCTGTAATGTCTACAACAAAAAAACAACAACAAGAAGAACAACAAGTGGTTAATGTTGCATATTCTATAGCCGCAAAGAAAAATAACTATGAAACCATGTGTGATAGCGTAAGGTATACATGGTATATGATTGCCGTAATTATACCACCTAATCAGACTATGCATAAATCAATATCTGATTGTGTCCTCTAAAGAGGTCTACATTCTGATCAGACCTTCCCATGGTATGGTAGAGCTGAGGGAAACAAAGAGGCACTCTCGGTGTTAGTATCGCTGGTGTCTGCTAAGGAGTAAGCAGAATGCTAGTGCTTCTTATAAATAGACTGTTGCCACAATTTTATGCCAAAATTTTCAGACCTGGGTGCCTAAGTTTGTTCTGAGTCTGTATCTAAGCAGCTGATCAATGAAGTGGTCTGATTTTCAGAAGTACTGAAATTACACTGAAATCAGTTGGGTCTTCAAGCTTTCAGCACCTTTACGCACCATTTGAAAAGTTTGGCTTTGAATACTTTTTGTAATTTAACATGTTAAATGTTAGATTAAGGACCAGTGGCATGTGTAGTTTAAAGAACAATGATCCATGAGGCATGTTAACAAAGAACAACAAATCCCACCAAAACATGTATTTCAGCAGGACTGCTACAGCATGTAATCTGAGCTGCCTGTGGGGATTAAGTTTTGGACCCTTTTGGTAACCCACAGCAGATGTTAACTTACAGCGACAGGTGCCGACTTTCTTCTTTCCGGGTGGGTGCTCCACCCCACTCCACTGCTTCCCCTAAGGTCCCACCCTGGCTCCGCCTCTTCTCCTCCCTACTCTGCCCTCTTCCCCATGGCCCAGCATCTGCCCCACCTCTTCCCACCATGCTCTGCCCCCTCCCCTGAGCGCACCCTGCCCTCACCCCACCTCTACCTCCCCCCCCCTCGGCCCCTCCCCCCAATGCCTCCCACCTGCCGCCAAGCAGCTGATCGGCTGG
Organism: Chelonia mydas; assembly: GCF_015237465.2. NCBI lineage: Eukaryota > Metazoa > Chordata > Testudines > Cheloniidae > Chelonia > Chelonia mydas. The sequence continues at coordinate 173,038,772 of NC_057850.1, read as the reverse complement.
GCCCACTAAACAGCCGATCCACTATTTTTTGTCCATGGGTGCTCCAGCACCCACAGAGTCGGGGCCTATGCTTACAGCAGTGTTCCACATCTAGAGTAATTATGTCTGGACATTTTAAAAAGAGAGAATATTTTCATTTTTGTCTTAACCATGTCAAATGGTGCTTAATTCTTAACTATATTGTATAGAAAATGAGAATTGGGACAGAATTACCTGTGGAAAGCGTGGTGCCATTTTCAGGTTTGTTGATACAACTTTCTGTGGTTTGAGACACTACGGAGGTGTCTGAAAGGATAAAAGCATAACATGTAAAGAGGACTTTAATTGTGAAATGGGATTCTTGTTGAAAATGAAGGCATACTTTTCTTGATAGAAGTTCAAAGAGAAAGATGGTGAAAGTATTATAACTACAGTGACTCAAATATGGAAAGTTTATATTTTAAAAAATGAGCACCGAGATTCCATCCACAGAATAAATGCTCAGTAGCACATAACTGATTTGCAAAGCCAACTAGAGATAAAACAGGGAAAAATGCATATGCTCAGGCAGTGCAGAGCCCTGTGCCTGTTAGGAGCCCTCTTGAAATCTTTGGCATTTGCATGGGAGCCAGAGTCTGGACTAGCAGATCTGATTGCAGGTTCTGGACGTTGGCTCTTCTGTGTATGCAAGTTTTTGTTTATGTCGAGCCAGATGCATTTTGTCCCACCCAATTACTCAGTTGAGTTTGCCCCTTTGCAATGTGTATGTATACTCGGGGGATGAAAACCTGGCCGCCTGATTTTGTCTTGAGCCTGAGGCAGCCTGAGATTGTTGGCATTCCGGGTAGTGGTAATGTTGTCTATTAGCTGTACAAGAGACAGAAGAAAATAATCCTGATGAGGATACAGTCTAAGGCCCATCTCTTAGGTATTTTTGATGTTCAAGAGGGGGATGGTCAATAAACCCCTTTTTTCCATTACGTTTGAAAGAGAGACATTTTTATCTGCTGTAATTAATTTATTGTGTCTCAGATAAGAACCAAACAGAAATTAATGCAAGAGAAAAGTCTTTTTTATTTTGGTTTCTGTAATTCTTCTGGTCTGCTGTAATAAGTTAGGTGCTGTGTGTGTTATTACTTTTGTTGAAATATGTATCATTTGTTCAAAGCCAAACACTGTAGGCCAGGTCCGTGGCTGGTGTAAATCTACAGAGCTCCATTGACTTCAGTGGAGTTTTGCTGTTTTGCACTACCTGAGGATCTCAGCCAACATTTTCATTCATTATAGAAAGATTTTAAACTGGAGGAAAGAAGTCAAAACTGAGCTTTTGATGGAGAAGCTTCAGCTTATGGAGAGATGGAAATTAATATTGGACTGGAGAGCACAAATCCTTTTAGGAACAGTAATAGATTTTATTCTTTTATTGTAAAGAAACCGTGAACTCTCTAAATATATATAGAACTAGTTTTAATAATATAGTGTATATACCTGGAGTTTTGATAGGGACAAAATCGTCTTTGCGTTCATGTTGATATTTGCAGCGATAATTCTTGCTGCTATTTTTATCTACGGTCAGCCAGCTGCTTATTGAGTATGAAGTTCGATTGTCCTCAGGGGGCCAAATTTCCCCAAGCACTGCATTTTCCTCTTCATTATTCTCGTCGTCTTCCCAAGTCACCTTAATGACATTTGGGTAAAAATCCTGAATGAGGCACATGTATGATACTTTCCCATCTTGTTCAGTAGAAGGAGGTAGGACCTGCGTGTTGTTGGATTGGAGTTTTGCTTCTGTATCTGGAATCATTTTAGAGAGAGAAATGAATGTGTTAGAAATTAAGTAAATTCAGAATTGCAATATACATGGTATGCTGTGCTTTTGAAACAATAAAGAATTCACAGATTTGAAAGCGGAAGAGAGGCAATTTCATTTCTTGCATCCAATTCGTCCAAATTGCACTCAAGCCCACAATCTTAACTCTGAGTTCAGCATGAGAACTTTACCTCGTTGCCAAATGTATTTTAACTACTTTATGTCTATAATATATTGTTACTGCATATTAAATTCTGAAAATAGGAGTAAATTGTCCACTTATGAGTTAGAGCTTTAGGGAGTTAGAGTTGCAGAAGTTTACATGCTTGAATTGAATGCAGGTTTTTGTGGAACAGTAGAATCTGTGAGAGTGCCTACTAACTTAGCTTCCAAACATAAAATATATTAAACACTTGTTGAATGAATGCTGAGTACAGCTTTATGTTCTGGTTCATTTCAAAACATTTGTGACTTTGAAAATCTCCCCTTTATTTACCCAAAATTTGTGTATAAAAGACACCGTGATAATGAGAGGAAGGGTACAGCTACACTGCAATAAAAGACCCGTGGCACGACCACAACTGGCCCAAGTCTCCTGATTCTGACTTGCAGGGCTGGGGTTGTGCTGCTAAAAATTGCAGTGTAGATGTTTAGGCTTGAGCTGGAGCGCAAGCTCTGAAACCCAACAACGGAGGTGGCCTAAGAGCCCAGGCTCCAGTCAGAGCCTGAATGTCTGCCCTGCAGTTTTTAGCACCAAAGCCTGAGCCCCACGAGCCCAAGTCAGTTGACCCAGGCTCAGAGACTTGGTGTTACGGGATTTTTATTACAGTGTAGATGTACCTGAAGGGGAGGATATTAAAGATTCCACAAACCTTTTAATGAGGCCTCTTTTTAAAAATCACTTGAATATACTATCAGGAAATTAATTTGCCCTGAACTAACTGTGTATACTATTTAAGAACCTGGGTTAGCACCTTTAAAATGAGAGTTAGAAAAGTAATCTTTAAGCCTTTTCCACACTAAGAAACGGAACCATTTTGAAATTTTTTTTATCAATTATTCACCTTAAAATGATATAAGAACATACAAGATATATTCTATTGTAGACCCGGCCGATACAACTTCGGGGGAAATGTTGCTGAAATTTTTGGGAAATTACAGTAAATTTTGGGAAATTACAGTAAATACATGAACATGTTTCCCTCAGTGAGAAATATCAGTTATGAAATTAGCAACGATGATGCGTCCTGAAATGCATTGTTCATGTATTTGGCATATGTAATGGAGTGTTCTGCATAATGCTCAACACTTCTGAAAATCAAGTCACTTAAATGCCCCAATAAGTATTTAGGAGCCTAACTTTAGTCAACCACTTCTGAAAATCTTGATTCTGAAGCATTACTAATAATGGAGCTCTCAACAGAACTCAGCGATCAAATCTGCTGAGGAATAGAGGGAAGGTTGCTGTTTGTGTCCAAATCCTGGAGTGGATTAGCAAAGTGCCAATTAGTGAAGTTTTGGTGTATCTCCTGAATTATTTTTAAATAATTCTGCCACAGTATTAAATTTGTCACTCTTGGAATAGAGCTGATCAAAAAAAATTGCAAAAATCATCAATTTTTGTCACTTCATAAAATTGGGCTTGACCAGTAGGTTTACCAAATGATTTACTCACTCAAGTCTTGTTTGTATTCAAAAAACCTTTACATAGCTTCCTGCCCATTGATGTTGTGCTTTGCAAAAACTAATGATGATTTCTGGCATTTCTCATTAGATGCTTTTAAAAATTGGAGTCACATTTATATGCTGACACTTTTGCAAACACATATCGTTTTTTGTATTTGTACATGGTTAGATGGGTGTCTATCCAATATAAAATCTGAATTTTGTACATATATAAGCAGAATGTGTGTTTGCCTAAGTGACTGTGCAGATGCATGAGCAAAATCAGTTTTAAATTTCTGGCCTCACTTTAGGTCTGATCTAAAATCCCTTGAGGCCAATGGGATTTTCTCCTTTGGCTTCAATGGGCTTTGCATAAGACACTTTAAGAAGATCAGATCCTTAATTTCCAAGTCAATTATAGTTTCCAGTGTGGAGCTACTTGTTGTTTTGGTCCAACTTAACTTTTCAAAACACCTTGCTTATCTAAAAGAAAAGGAGTACTTGTGGCACCTTAGAGACTAACAAATTTATTAGAGCATAAACTTTCATGAGCTACAGCTCACTTCATTGGGTGCACAGAGTGGAAAATATAGTGGGGAGATTTTATATACACAGAGAACATGAAACAATAGGTGTTACCATACAGACTGTAACAAGAGTGACCAGGAAAGGTGAGCTATGACCAGCAGGAGAGCGGGGGAGGGGGGAACCTTTTGGAGTGATAATCAAGGTGGGTCATTTCCAGCACTTTACAAGAACAGTAGGAGAGGAAATAAACAAGGAGAAATAGTTTTACTTTGTGTAATGACACATCCACTCCCAGTCTTTATTCAAGCCTAAGTTAATTGTACCCAGTTTGCAAATTAATTCCAACTCAGCAGTCTCTCCTTGGAGTCTGTTTTTGAAGTTTTTTTGTTGAAGAATTGCCACTTTTAGGTCTGTAATCGAATGACCAAAGAGATTGAAGTGTTCTCTGACTGGTTTTGGAATGTTACAATTTGATGTTACACCATCACAGGGCCTAATCACATCAGCCACACTATCAGAGGCTCGTTCACCTGCGCATCTACCAATGTGATATATACCATCATGTGCCAGCAATGCCCCTCTGCCATGTACATTGGTCAAACTGGACAGTCTCTACATAAAAGAATAAATGAACACAAATCAGACGTCAAGAATTGAACATTCAAAAACCAGTTGGAGAACGCTTACTACAAAATCTGCCCAAGACATTTTTATTCAGAGGGATCAGATCTGAACAAATATAGCTAAATAGTTACAACTGAGAGCCAGTTAATTCAAGCAAAGAAATGGTGGAAATTTCAATGTATTTTTCAGGGTGAGCTTACATTGGTGTTTTCAAATACTGTATATTAATATTAATTTGGTAGCTTTTAAATTCTGTTTAACAGAAAATCATTCATTTAACTGACAGAGGATCTGTTTGACATTTGAGACCTAATGTTGGACTTTGAAATCTGTACATTAACCTCACAAATAGTAAAGACATTCATTCTTCTACTGTAGATTGCATATCACATTTCCATTGTCTGTTATCCTTTTTGAATAAATTGTGCTCTGTAGTCTCTAATTTTATCTTCTCACATGTAACTTTTCTCTATGCTACCATAGAATTTACTTGAAACAATGAGCTTTGTGCCAGAGCTGAAGACTTTGATATCATTGTTCTCACTGTGTTCATGTGCTTTGTAAAAAACTCGTGGGCCAGATCTCCAGCTGCTGGAAATCAAAGGCGCTCCATTGAGGATCTGGCCCATAGCTTCCATATGGCCCAATATAGCTTCATATTATTTGATGTGCAATTATGAACAGAAGTTGATAGAATCACTTTAATATACGAGACTTGTGATTTAAATGGCTTTTCCTTACAAAAGGGCAAATGCTTGATCCTGTATTCCTCTGACACCCCAAACTCCAATAGATTGCACGGGATGTTTGGAGCACTTTAGGAGCAGACATGCAAAATAAGTCAAAAACTTCAAATGCATTCGACATACCAAAGGCCTAGAATTTCCTCAGGCTGGGATCCCTCAGCATCGCTTGAAATTTCTATTTTTCTTTTAATGTGAATTTAGAGTTTGTGAAAGGTGCCAAATTGACAGCACTGGAAACTGCCTATATTGAAAATACTTCAGCATTCTACAACAGTGGTCCAGTGCTTAGTAATGCCATTGTAAATTGTGATGGGTGATTTTGGACCATTGCTGGAGAATCTCTTTTATTTCATGCTGGATTTCTCACCTGGTCCTAACAGTGCATTTGAAATCTGTTTGCAAAGGTCACCTTTAAAGGATGAGATGGTAAATTATTCTTAATAACCCTTAAATTCTTGGTATTTCTGCTAAAAGTGCCAGCAACAGTGCCTATCGTAATGAAGTTTTTTCAGGTGGACACCTGTCCTCTGAAGATTCTTTGCTCACAACTGCACATCACTTTCTGCCATACATTTGGATTTGGTCTTTTAGGGCCAATGGGTTTTGGATCAGATACTTATATATTTTTTCTATAAAGAGTTTGTTATATTCAGTCGATAATGTCAAAAATCAATACCTAGAAGTGTTTCAAAAGGCAGCAAACCAATTTAAACCAACCCCAGACTACTTGAGAATCTTATCATCAAAATAATTATCAGTAATAGTAGCTCCTTTGTACTTTATAACTAAAGATCTACACTGATCACTGTGTTCTTAATGCGCTCTGTTTTATAAAAAAACCAAGTAACTTCCATCTTATAATGTGACATATGATCTTTGGGTCTATCTTTTAATAAGCATGCCAAATACTTTTACATTTATTTCTTCTATGAAACTTCATGTAAAGTTTTGGTGAATTAATTTTCTTATTTTAAAATAAAATGACCAAGTGCTTCTGAAACTTGCCAAAGAGATAGCATTGTAGACTGAATCCCTTTCTACACAGGAGAGATACAACACATGCAGGGACAGAGGAAGCTGCTTCACACCATCCCAGCAAGCCATGTCAATTTTGTCCTGAAAGGACAACCTTTAGAGAGGAGAGGGGATAGTTCAGTCTCCACATTCAGTTCAATCTTTGGCTTCTGCACTGAGGCTGCCAGTTTTTTTCTAGAATATTGTGTTTGGCAGAATCTAGTTATACCATTTTAATGTAAGCTTCTTTAATGATGACTCGATGCACTTTAATGGATACAATAAGAGAAGCACCATTATTCCTATTTCATGCTCGTTGAAAGCAGTAAGCTTGGTTCTGTTTCCAAATCTTTTTACTCATCTATTCCACTAAGCAAAAATTCTGAAGAATCCTGGTAGGTCCCAACTTTCACTTGCACTGGTGTAAATCTAGAGTAGCTCCATTTTAAATGAATGGAGGGAAGTCAGTTTAAAAAGAGGAATGACTAGTGTGAGAGCAAAATCAGGACTGCTCACTATATAGGACTTTAAAAGTAATTTCTGCTTCTTTAGTATACTTGTGAATAATGTTGTCCCTGCTAAGAAGTACGTTTACACAACTTGGGTAAAATCCTGGCCCAAAAGTCATTGTCATTGAGTTCTGTGGAGTCAGGATTTCACCTCATGTTCTTAGAACAGAAATGCCGCAACTCTCATAAATCTGTAATCAAATTCATTCCTGGCACAAACAGCCACAATTCCTACTGATTTTACTTAGAATTCTGCCAAGGTCTGAATATCTCCATGATCTTAGGGTTATTTTTTTCTTCGGAGGAATTTACTTACCCAGTATTTGATATTTCCATACTAAAGCATGTTATTGTATACAGTTTATATACACTAATAAATCAAGTGTGCAATCTTAGGTCTTCATGCTGTAATAGACAATCTACACATATCACAGACTTGCTTCTCCATTCCTTACGCAGTCAAAACACCTGGTAAATCTATGGGAGTTTTGTCCATAGAATGTTCACTTAAAGCAACCTGCTGACCCTGATCTGATATGCTTAGAATTAATTATGATAGCGTATTCATTTTAGTAGGCAGCATTACAACAATTTATCTTTAGTTGAGAGCTATAGGGCTACTGAGGTAACTTGATTGTGAATTAAGGTTTAAAGTAGACTGACTGTTCTAGCTGATTTATATAAATGGGCAGAGCATGATTTTGAAACAGTAAGGACCTGATTTTCCTTTGTCCTGTGTTTGTGCAGTCAGTTATACCAGTGGAACTCAGGTGTAACATGCAAGTTAATCAGAATAGTAGCATTTCCCACTGACTTTTCAGGAGCGTAAATGACTTCCAAGAATAAGGCAAAGAAGACTCCGGCCCCAAGTATATATTGTTAAACACTATTAAGAATACTTGCCACCGCCAGTTTGCCTGCAATGCCAAGGTACCTCACACAAGATGACAATCTCTAGGGCCAAATTCTTTCACTTATACTGACTACTTCAGAGATTGCTTCTTTTGTTTTAATTGAGAAGCACGACGTTACGTATTTTACAGTTTAATTTTATGCATGTTTATGAATTTTAGTTAAAGAATTTGAGTAATATCAAAGCTAACATAAAAACAACAAGGAGTCCAGTGGCACCTTAAAAACTAGGACTTATTTGGGCATAAGCTTTTCGCAAAGCTAACATAAGTTTTTGCATCTGGACCAAGGACCAGCCTGCTTATGGCGGCACATCCTCTGAAAAATGTCATTAAACAGCTGATCTTTAGAAATATTAATTAACGTGAAAAAAATCTACTTTACATCTATTAGTAAATACTGCAGGTTGGGATTGAAAAGGTGATGTATTTGGGATCAGATCCTACGAGGAGCTAACAGCCTTAACTTGCACTGAAGTCTACAGGAATGGATGGTGTTCAGCACCTCACATTAAGTGCTCAGTACTTCACAGGATTGATCTTACAATCGTTGACCTTACCTGTGATAAAAAGTTTTTCTATGATCACAATAAGCCTCTTTATCTTTGCATTACTGTAATTACCACATAACTTACCTGTTACAATGACCTTGGTACCAGAGCCAAATACTTTGAAGCTATAGCCACTAGAAGTATCACAGTGAGCAAATCCTTTACAAAATACTGTACAGATCTAGTATCATTATATTGATGGACCAGTAGTTGTTGCTTTAAAAAAAAAATCTGATTTGCTATTTAAATTGCTTTCCGGTTTTGCAATAAAATAGTAAATAAGGAGAGCACATGTAAAATAATGTGAAAATGGTGGGGAAGATTTTCAAAAGGGCAAAAGGCACTTAGATATCTAGCTATCATTCCTGGACACCTACATGCCATTGAAATTCTGTCCCTAAAATTAATCTGATTCAATATGGTGTAGATTAGCTCTTTCTAATAATTTTTGGAAAGAACAAATTACTTTTTAAATTAGGGTCCACAGGCTGAGATTATAAAATTAAGCCTGCATGCTACCATCGTTCCATGATAGTGCTCTTAATGATAATGATAGATTGAGGGAAGAATATAGCTCTTAAATTGTGTATATTCAGGAGAATAATTTTGGTTAATTTCTGCCATTTGGTATAATTAGAAATATTGCCCAACAGAAAACATTTGCTTTACAGAAATATTTGTTTGTCTCAGGGACTAGGCACCCAGCAAGTACCATTTAGCGGTATCTAGAGGGAAGAATAGCTTAATTAAAGACACAGAATTCTCTCGATCCCCTTAAATCCAAACATGGCTAATCCATTTTAATAATTGGAAATCATCTTTAAAAACAAATTTGAGAATCATGTTATTGGATCAATTATCGTAGTTTATTAAAAGGATTACGTCTATTATAGATACACCTTATGTTTATGTAAAAAATAAGCAAATCTTTATTTCTCATTACTGTATGGAAACAAGAAGATTTACTGCATTTTGGCTTTGTTTTTGGCCTTAAAGTTAAGCACATGCTTAAATGCCTTGCTGAATAGGAATGGACACGTGCTTAAGTGCCTTCCTGAAGTGGAGCCTTTTTTAGAAAAGAAAAGACATTTGCATGATTGTTACTATAAATGTACCCTTTCGTGCTAGCTAAGGGCCAGATCCTCCAAGAGCTGATCACCCTCAATTCTTATTTAAATTAATGAGCATGGAAGAAGCTCAACAACTCATGTGACGGGGTGCTAAATATACGGCATTGTATAAAAAAACATAAATTCTACATTTCACATTTACTGCTAACAATAAGTGGTTCCACTTCTGAATATTTTTGCATAATCATGTCAGTGTTACAATGCTAAACAAGATCTCCAGACAATTTATATTATTCTCATTTATTACACAAGTGTAACTGGTTCTTTCTCAATTAGAGAGACTATCATGGGTGAAATTCTGACCCCATTGAAGTCAATTGGAGTTTTGTCTTCAGTGGAATCAGGATTTTACCTCATATATTTATGATTCGCTTGCTTTTTGTCCTGGATAACAAGGATAGGAAATGCCCAGAGTAAATGTATGGTTTGAAAACATCTTGAGAAACTTACTTGAAACCACCAATTTGGTGCCTGAGCTAAAGTACTTTACTATTCCATACTCACATCATTGAAATCCTCTACAAAAACTAATGAATAATCAAGTTATGAATTTTATCAGACTAAAATTCTGAAGTTCATATTTTAAATACAAAGTACACAGTCTGAACAAGACTTGCTGTTGGCCAGTTAATTGTGTGAGTATTAAACTGAGTTTATGCACTTTGTGAATTCCTGTTCCTTTTTGCTACCAAAAATGTTTTTTGCTCCTTCACATACATCAGTGCATGGCAAATTGAGTGGAGTGAATTGCTGGTAAGCAAGCAGTTCCATTAATTTTAGTGGATGAGCAGGATTTAGTCCTCCAATCTCAAATGTGGATGGGAAGGATGGTCTTGTGGTTAAATCACCGGAGTGAGATTTGTTTTTGTTTCTGGCTCTCCCTGTGTGACCTTGGGCAAATCACAACCTCTTTGCTTCGCTTTACATTTTAACATGCTCTTAATATATAGTTTAGAAAATGACATTTCCTAGACAATGTGCAGTATTATAAATACTGTACTCAACATTAACTAGCACTTACAGTATTGATTGGACTGTTTCGGTAGCTTTAATCTGATAAAGAACATTACACGCAAAAGGGAAAAGATACTTTCAGTAAAACCACTTACTGAGAATCTGAAGATTGTTGCACCTCAAGCAATTTTCCTTCATTAATCAACATACACTGATATAGCGCTAAAAATAACAAACTCACGCATGCTAAATTGAAACCTGTGCTGTGAATTTTACACTTGCTGGCATTTGGACTCTTTCAATGGAGTGGCACGAGAGACTAATTTGGCCCAATATTTTAAATTTAAAGCTCTCCATTTCCCTCCTTCCTGATTCTTAACAGCTATTCAGTAAATATTCCAGCCTTTTACACAGTTTACTCATTAGGACCCAAACTCCCGTCAGTCAATCCATTCGTGTCCTTGGCAGTTCCACATTCTGATCAAGAGCAATACATGGCTTATGTGCAAATTCCTTTTTTTATATTCAATTATTCAGTACAATTTTTCTGTCCTTTGTTTTTCTTTTGCGAAATAGAATCAATCAAGAATAAAAATACTTACTGGAAACAACTAGCTTGGTTCCTGTGCCAAAGTACTTGATCCAGCCTGAAGTATCACGCTGACTTTTCGTTTTACAAGAAGCTGTGGTATTTTACTTATGCTGCTGTGTCCCTTCTCAAATAACCAGCACTCTGACCAGTAGCTGGGAAAATACTTCTAATGAAGTATTCCTGGTTTCTTGACTGGTTGGAGAATTTAACAAATTTCACATTTCTGTGCCACCATAAAACTGGTACATAAATTCTCTTCCCAGAGTCTAATTGCATGTCCTTGCAACTTTTCCATTAACAAATCCTCACTCCTTAAAACGGAAACTAGATGAGAGTTTCTATTGATTTTAATGCTGTAAATAGACTGTTGGATCAGGCGGTTCTCAAACATTTTTATTGTGTGGTCCACATATGAAAAGAGAAATAGTCTCTTGGACAACCTTCCCAATAGCATTGACCACCTCCTCCTTCTCCCATCGCAATCACATCACATCTCTGTAGCAATTGCTTACATGGAAAAAGGATACCTGGAAAGAATTTCATTCTTCGGCGTGTTACTGAAATTGAATAGATGGTAATGAGGAGGAACCAGCATTACGTGATCAGCCAGCTCTCTACAGACCAGCACAAAGAGCTCCATAGACTGCACCTGGGAGCCTGAACCCTAGATATATATTTTGCTGTATGTTGGGATTATTGTAGTTGGTGTGTTACCAATTTACTGGTGTCTTTTTACATGGCTGCTGGTGGGGGGGGGCGATGGGGGGATATTGTCCTCTGCATACACAGACATTTTAAAATAGAACAGAGATAACATCTGAGAAAGCCCACCTCATTTCAGACAAAAGGTGTGGATGACAATCTAGCAGTTGTAAGGGAACTAACCAGAGTATTTGATCTCTCTCACAGACACGGAGACTGCCACCTCCACCTCACTGCAGAATAATTCTGGGAAATAACTGACAGTGGGTAAGAAAAAATGAAAAGGAACATATAGAGAGAGATTCCTCCCAAATGTACAGGTGGTTGTGTCAAAGGGCTTGTCTACTACCCAAGAGTTTATTGGGAATATCTCCCAGCATTGCAATAGTGCTGGTGAATCTTCCCTGGTGATCCCTGGGAGAACTGGTGTAGTGAGGGCAAAAGCATTCACTGGCTTGTTACCACAATGTCTTGTAGACCTGCTCTGAGCAGGGTTAAGTGACACCATCATAAAAACCAGCACTAACACTGCTGCACTTGGTGTCCTTGGTGGGGCTCTACTGATGTTAGTGCAACAGCGGGAGGTTTCACAAAATACATCCATTGTTGCCCCTCTACCTAGCAAATGTACCAAGTCATGGTCACACATTATATAGCACGGTAGTTGTAGTATGATTTGATCTTGCAAGTATGGAGAGAGCAAAACTGAATTTTAGCCATAGTCTAGTCATCATGCGTAATAACTTGCACTGGTGTTGCATTTTCTATCCTAGAATTTCAATGTACTTCAATGCATTAAGCTTGATTGTCTATGTGTGGCAGGATTGTTCACAGCAGGAGAAACTGAAACCCAGAGAGGACAAGTGACTTGGTCATGCAGGAAGTGTGTAAAAGAGAGCCAGGCATTGAATCCAGATCTCCTGAGGCCCAATCCTGTTCTTTAACCAGGAGCTGGGCAGTAATAAGAGCCACCAGGGAGCCCAGGTGGCTCTGGGGAGCCTCTGATCCTCTGCCTCACCCTGGGTGGTGTTCCCCAGAGGTGCGGGGATGCAGGGGGCAGAGCCTTGGACTTTTTGAATTGATCCTAAGTATACTGCAATAAAAGACCCCGGCTGGTCCAGGTCTCCTGACTCAAACTTGCAGGGCTGTGGCTGAAGGGCTAAAATTGCAGTGTAGACATTTGGGCTTGAGCTGGAGTGTGGGCTCTGAAACCCAGTGAGGCGGTGGGTGTCAGAGCCCGAGCTCCAGCCTGAGCCTGAATGCCTACACTGCAGTTTTTAGCTGCACAACCCAAGCCCCACAAGCCCAAGCCAATGGACTCAGGGTTTGAGACGAGGTGCCATGGGACTTTTAATGCAGTGTAGCCGTACCCAAGGGGAAGGGAAATAAAGGTTCCAGATACCTTTTAATGAGTCTTCTTTTCAAAAATCACGAGCATATTTCGTCAGGAGATATATTTGTCCTGAACTAAGTGTGTATACAACTTAAGAACTTTGGTTAGCACCTTTAAAAAGAGAGTTAGAAAAGCAATCTTTAAGCCTTGTTCACTCTGAAAAACTTAACCATTGCTGACAATATTTTTCTTCAATGATTCACCTTAAAATGATATAGGGAAAGACCTATGTTCTATTGAGGACCCCCACTTCAGGGGGAACTTTTGCTGAAAACCATTTTGAGAAATTACAGAAAATACATTAACATGTATCATCCAATGACAAATATCAATTAAGAAATTAGCAAGGATGATACATCCTGAAATGACTTTGTTCATTTATTTGACAAATGTAATGCAGTGTTATGCATAACACTCAGCACTTCTGAAAATCACGCCACTTAAATACCCAATTAAGTATTTAGGAGCCTCTCTATAGTCAACCACTTCTGAAAATCTTGATTCTGAAGCATTACTAATAATGGAGCTCTCATCAGAACTCAGCGATCAAATCTTTGCTGAGGAATAGAGGGACTGTTGCCTGTTGTGTCCAAATCCCGAAACTGATGAGCAAAGTGCCAATTAGTGAACTTCTGCTGAATCTGCTGAATTATTTTTAAATAATTCTGCCACAGTATTAATGTTGTCACTCTAGAAATAGAACTGATCTAAACATATTTTTTTCACTTTATGCAATTTTTAAAAATTATCACATGCTATAGAGTTGGATAAAACACAACCACGCTTTTTTTATTAAAAGTTTGAATTAGAAAGGATGAAAATATCCTCATTTTATCACTGAGCTTCTGTACGTGCATGAAATAACAAACACTAAATCAGGTTGAAAAAGAATTCTATACCAAAATCATTATCCATCCGCTCGTTTCACACGGCTGACTGCAAGTGATACATTTTTTTAAACAGTATATTGAATGTACGAGTTATTGCAAGAAATGAGCAGGTTCAAACACTTTTACTGCAGCTAATCTCTGTCCCCTGAGAATAAGGTTCCCAACCCAGCTAACTGCCAAAGAAGTATTCTCTGCAGAAAGAGGCAACGTTCTCATGTTATAAATGTGCATCACAAAAAAGAGACGGAAGGTTGTTGATATTTCAGTAGTGTCAAAGGGGTACTGGGTGTAACATGCTACTTAATCAGAATGTTAGCATTTCCCATTGACTTTGCATGAGCGTAAATGGCTTCACAAGAGCAGGGCAAAGAAGACTCAGGCCCTAAGTATATATTGTTAAACACTATTAAGAATACATGCAACCACTAGTTTTCCTGCAATGCCAAGGTACTTCACACAAGACGACAATCTCTAGGGCCGAATTCTTTCACTTACACTGGTGTAAGTGCAGGAATTCAGCTATGAAGATACTGACTACTTCGGAGATTAATTCCTCTGTTTTGATTGAGAAGTATGACATTGTTACTTATTTCACAGTTGTTTAATTTTATGCATCTTTATGAATTTTAGTTAAAGAATTAGAGTAATATCAGCTAACGCAAATTTTTGCAACTGTGCCAAGGACCCGCAAGCTTATGGTGGCACGTCCTCTGAAAAATGTCATTAAACAGCTGATCTTTAGAAATATTCGTTAACTTGAAAAAAATCTACTTTACATCTATCAGTAAAAATTGCAGGTTTGCTCTGGGATTGAAAAGTTGGTGTTTTCAGGGTCAGATCCTACGAGGTGCTGACAGCCCTTAACTGCCATCGAAGTCTACAGGAATTGTCTGTTTTCAGCACCACACTGAAAGTGCTCTGTACTTCACAAGATTGAGCTTACAACTGTTGACATTACTTGTGATAAAAAGCTTTTCTATTGTCACAATAAGCCTCTTTATCTTTGCATTACTGTAATTACCACATAACTTACCTGTTACAATGAGCTTGGTACCGGAGCCAAATACTTTGATGTAAACACCACTAGTAGTATCACAGTGAGCAAATCCTTTGCAAAAATCTATACAGAGCAGGTATCTTTTTGCTGATGAACAACCATTTGTTGCTTTAAAATAAATCTGATTTGCTATATAAATTCCTTTCAGACGTTACAATAAAATAGTAAATAAGGAGCGTACCCGTAAAATAATGTGAAAACTGTGGGGGAGATTGACAAAGGCACAAAAGGCATTTTGGTGTCTAACAAGCATTGAATTTCAATGGGCATTGGGCACATAAATGCCATTGATAAAATGGGTTAGATTAAGGGTGTTGAATATTTTGTGGAAAGGAACAAATTACATTTTAGTTTGTGGTGCACTGGCTGAGCTTATAAAATTAAACCTGTACACTACCATCATTCCACAATGGATCTCCCAATGATAACAATAGATTGAGGGTAGAATATAGCCTTTAAAATGGGTATATTCATGGGGAAATTTCTGGCTAATTCCTGCCATGTGGTGTAATCAGGCATATTACCAACAGAAAACATTTTCTCTTCAGCAATATTTGTACAACACAGGGATTAGGCACTCAGCAATGATGATTTAGCAGGATCGAGAGGGAAGAATATGCTTAAAGACACAGAATGCTCTGAACCTCCTTAAATCCAAACATGACAAAAATATTTGAACAATTGAAAATATCTTTTAAAATATCTGTCTCCCTCTATCACGTACCTGGTCTTTATGTAAAAAATAAGCAAAGCTCTTTATTCCCTATTACTGTATGGAATCAAGAAGATTTTACTGCATTTTGGCCTTAAAGTTAAACACATACTCAAATCCTTTGCTGAATAGGAATAGAAACATGCTTAAGTGCCTTACTGAACTGGAGTCTTTATTAGGAAAGAAAACACAATTGCATAAATGTATTGTTACTATTAATGTACTCCTTAATGCTATCTAAGGGCCACATTCTGCAAATGTTGAATGTCCTCAACTCCCATTTAAATTAATGAGCATTGAAGTACCTCAATACCTCATAGGACTGGGTGCTAAATATACTATATTGCATAAAGAACATAAATTCTACATTTCACATTTACTGCTAACAATAGGCTTAGTTCCACTTCTGAATAGTTTTGCATAATCATCTCACAGTCTTACAATGCTAGACAAGATCTCCAAACAGTTTACATTGTTCTCAGTGAAGTGTAACTGGTTCTTTTTGATTTAGAGAGACTAGTATGGGTGAAATCCTGACCCCAATGAAGTTAATTGGAGTTTTGCCTTTGCCTTCAGTGGAATCAGGATTTCACCCAGTATATTTATGAATAGCTTGATTTGTCCTGGATAACAAGCATAGTAAATGCCCAGAGTAAATGTATGCTTTGAAAACATCTTGAGAAACTTACTTGAAACCAACAGTTTGGTGCCGGAGCCAAAGTACTTTATTCCATACTCACATCATTGAAATCCTCTACAAAAACTAATGAATCACCAAGGTATGAATTTCACTGAATTCGGATTCTGACGTTCGTATTTTAAATACAAAGTGCACAATCTTAACAAGACTTGCTATAGGCCAGGATGTTATGTGAGTATTAAACTGAGTTTTTGCACTTTGTGAATTCCTGTGCCTTTTTCTACCAAAAATGTTTTCTGCTCCTTGACATACATCACTCCATGGCAAATTGATTGGGGTGAATTGGTGGTCACCATGCAATTCCATTAATTTCAGTGGATGAGCAGTATTTAGTTCTTTGATCTCCAAAGTGCCTGGATAGGAAGGATGGTCTTGTGGTTAAAGCACCAGAGTGGGACTTAGGAGATTTGTCTTTGTTTCTGGCTCTCCCTGTGTGACCTGCGGAAAATCACTACCTCTGTGCTTCACTTTACTTTTTAACATGCTCTTAATGTATTGTTTAGAAAAATAAATACATTTCTTGGCAATGTATTATAAATATATTTTTTGTACTCAACATTGTTAACACACTTATATTATTGATTGGACTGTTTCTGTGGCTTAAATACTATAAAAAGAATATTATACATAAAAGGGAAAATTACTTTCATAAAACCACTTACTGAGAGCCTGAACACTGTTTCATCTCAGAGAATTTTCCTTCATTAGTCATCATACTCTGATTTTACCCTAAAAATAACAAAAGTTTTAAAAATCTCACACCTGCTAAATTGAAACCTGTGCTGTGAATTATACACTTGCTGACATTTGGACTCTTTCAATGGAGTTGCACGAGAGATGAACTTGGCCCAATATTTTAAATTTAAAGCTCTCCATTTCCCTCCTTCCTGATTCTTAACAGCTATTCAGTTAATATTCCAGCCTTTTACACTTGTATTCACTTTACTCATTAGGACCAAATACTCCCCTCAGTCAATCCATTGGTGTCCTTGGGAGTTCCACATTCTGATCAAGAGCAATACATGGCTTATGTGCAAATTCCTTGTCTTATATTCACTTATTTGGTACAATTTTTTTTGGTCCTTTGATTCTGTTTACCAAAAGAAAAACAATCAAGAATAAAAATACTTACCAGAAATAACTAATTTGGTTCCTGTGCCAAAGAACTTGATCCTGCTTGAAGTATCACGTTGACTTTTTGTTTTACAATAAGCTGTGGTTCTTTACTTATGCTGCTGTGTCCTTGCTCAAATAACCAGGCACTCTGACCAGTAGCTGGGAAAATACTTCTAATTAAATATTCCTGGTTTCTTGACTGCTTGGAGAATTTAACTAATTTCACATTTGTGTGCCATCATAAAGCTGATACATAAATTCTCTTCACAGTGATTCTATTTCCATGTCCTTGCAAATGAATCCTCATTCCTTAAATGAATCATCTTTCCTTAAAATGGAAACTAGACAACAGCTGTATTTGATAATGGTTTAAATAACCCTTGGATTAGGCGGTTCTCAAACATTTTCATTGTATGGTCCATATACTAAAAAAGAGATTGTGTCATAGACTACAGTATCCCATTCACAATAACATTCACCACCTCCTCACTCTGTAATCACATCACATTGCTGTGGCAACTGTAGCAATTGCTTACATGGAAAAATAATACCTGGAAAGTATTTCATTCTTACCTGTATTACTGAAATTTAATAGATGGAAATGTGGAGGAACCAGCATTATGTGATCTGCCAGCTCTCTACAGACCAGCACAAAGCGTTCCATGAACTGCTGCTGGGAACCTATATCCTAGATACATATTTTGCTACCCAACTTTATGTTGTTCTAGATTCTGTATTAACAATTTACTGCTATCTTTTTATATGGCTGCTGGGGAGTAGAAAAAATATTTTCCTCTGCATAAACAGTCCCTTTAAAACAGAACAGAGATAACATCTGAAGAAACCCACCTGGAAGATGATTTAGCAAGTGTAAGGAAACGAACGAGAATATTTGTTCTCTCTCTCTCTTTCTCACAGACACCCACACCTGCAACCCCATTCCCCTTAAGAATAATTCTGGGAAATCACTGACTGTGTATGAAAAATTGAAAAGGAACACATATAGAGATGGCCCTCAAAAATGTACAGGTGGTTGTGTCAAAGGGGTTGTCTACCCAAGACTTTTTTGGGATCTCTCCCAGCATTGCAATAGTGCTGGTGAATCTTCACAGGTCAGCACTGGGAGAACTGGTGTAGTGAGAACAATGGTGTTCACTGACATTTTGTCACCAGGTCTTCTAGACGTGCTCTGAGCAGGGTTAAGTGACACCATCATAAAAATGCCGGCACTAGCAGTGCTGCTGTGCTGTCATTGGCCGGGTTGTACTGATATTAGCACAACAGCGGGAGATTTCACAACATAAGTCCATTGTTGCCCCTCTACCAAGCAAATATACCAACTCACAACTGTACATTATAGTTGTTATAATATGATTGGTCTTGCCGATATGGAGAAAGCAAAACAGAGTTTAGCCATATTGTAGTCATCACACATAATAACTTAAAAAGAAAAGGAGTACTTGTGGCACCTTAGAGACTAACAAATTTATTTGAGCATAAGCTTTAGTGAGCTTATGCTCTAATAAATTTGTTTAGTCTCTAAGGTGCCACAAGTACTCCTTTTCTTTTTACGGATACAGACTAACATGGCTGCTACTCTGAAACCTGACATAATAGCTTGCACTCTTGTAGCACTTTCCATCCAAAAATTTCAACGAACTTTAATGCATTAAGCTTCAATGCCTATGTGAGGTAGGTATTATTCACAGCAGGGGAAACTGAAACCCAGGGAGATTAAGTGACTTGGTCACGCAAGAAGTGTGTGAAAGAGAGCCAGGCATCAAATCCAGATCTCCTGAGGCCTTATCTTGTACTTTAACCATAAGACCATCCTTCTTCTCCCAAAATGCAGACACACACCTTCCTAAGACTGAAAGAGCAACTGAGATCAGAAAGAATGGATGATCCAGTCTCTCAAGAATTTGTTCTCTAAGAAGAAGTAAGTTCCCCAAATCCAATAAATACTCTAGGCTATGTTGCTGATCTCAATAAATAACAAAAGAAAAGGTTTCACGCAGCCTGATCTCCCTTTTGAACTGAGATATAGAAATCTTTGCCAATGACATCTAAAGTTCTATCTCCTGACATGCATCTGTGTAGAGCTAGTACAGTTTATCACCAATAAAAAGAGAGCAAATAATAGGTAAAAAATTCAATAGTACTTAAAATGAACTAGGAGTCCAAACCATTAAATTTCATGATTGTTGGACTCCTAATTCATTTTAAGTATTTTTGAAAATTTAACCTGATATCTGCAGGAACTTTAATGTGATCCAGTTTGCCTCATTCACAAAAGCACCACTTCAAACTGCTCTGATGAGATTCTGAAAAACATTTGACCAACCGGAATGACCCTTCCTCATTTTTACCCTAAGGAAATAGGATTGGAAACTTATTCCTGTATATGGGCATATGCTGTCGAGAGGAATCCACAGCCTACTCTTCGAGTAAATGGCTAAGAAGGATTTCTCGCTCAAGAACCATGAGCTGTTTAATGTCATTCCTTTTGTAGCAACTTGGGTAACCCTGGCTCATAGCAACTGGGATTGCCTTAATGCATCCTCACTCAGACACTGCAGTGATGAGTGATAAATAACAATATAAAATAGCCATGGAAGGCTACAGACTACCTGTGGAATCTGGGTTAGGTTGTAAGGACTGGCCAAAATCTCCCCACTTCTAGGCCCCAGGAACAGTGAATAGAAGGATGATCATCTCTCCTTCTCCTCTTGCTGATTATTTCTATTTTAAATGTGCAACCATATTTATACATTCACATAGGGGGTTTAGATTTAATAAAAATGACTTTTTTAGGTAGATGAAGTGATAAGAGAGAGACACTGGCAGGGCTTGGATTTCAAGGTGTGTGGTATAGACAAACATTTTAATTAAAGGTGGCACACTTTAATTATAGATGTCTGCAAGTTAAGGTTGCCTGAATCTTCCCATTAAAAGACACTCTTTTCAGTTGCTTTTATCTTTACCAAACTTAAATTGTTCTGATTCAAACTTTCCATGCCAGTTTTCTGCTTAAGGCTGATTTTTTTAAAAAAAAATTTTAGCAACAGTGGTGCAGCCTGTTGTGAGAACTAGATTTCAGGAAAATACCTAGTTTTTCCCATATTAAATAATTTTTACTACTGTTTCTTTGAGAATCTCTAGCATTCCCATATTTGCAGCAGGGACTTGAAATTTGTGAAGAGGGTGGCCTTTGTGTCAGGGATGTGTTGTTTATTATTCCTGTGGAAAAAATGCCCATATTTGGCCAAAGTTATGAGCCTTTGAAAAAATCTCACTTTGCACATGTCAGTAGTAATTTGTTTGAGTCTGGCAGCTCTAGTCAGCAGAAGCAGAGTTGGAGGGGGGATGGTTGCCAGAAGTGGGGGTGTGCGTGGGGGGAAGCTGTGGAAGACAGGAAACAGTGGTTAGGTGGGGACAGCAGAGGAGGAAAGGGACTAAAAGTAATGGGTGGTGGATAAGAATAGAGGGAGGGGAAGGGGCGACATTTGGGTGTGTATAGACATGGATACGGGGGACGATAGGAGCAAAAGGGAAGAGGGCAGAAGATGGAGTATGGGGGGTGATAGGAGCAGAAGGGAGAGGTGAAGATGGGGCGGGGGTCAGAGACAGTGTTGGGCAGGAAGGAGGAGGCATGGTCTAGTGCTTAGTGCTAGCCTTGGACTTGGGAGACCTGGGTTTAATTCCGTCTTCTGCCACAGGCTTTCTATGAACCTCAGTTCCTCATCTGTAAAATGGGGGTAATAATACTTCATTACCTCACATCCGTGTTGTGAGGATAAATGCATTAGAGATTGTGAGGCACTCAGATACTGTGGTAACTTAGATAGTTGGGTGCGGGGGATGAAACAGAAGGGTCTCTAACCACTAGAGAGTCCCCCCATGCAGTTCCTAAAATTAAACCCAGGAATCCTGAGTTTCAGTATTTCCCTTCTTTCAGCAAATACCTGTGAAACCCATTGGCAAAATGTGTGTCATCCCCCTTTAGTGCCTGATCCACATAGAGGATAACAGCCTAGTAGTGATACCAGTTACTCTGTTAGTTGAAGTGACAGAGGTCTATGAATGGAACCTCTATTTTTGTTTCTGTTTTTTAAATTAGGACACTGTATAAAAAAAGACTACTTTAATAGACTATTAAGGTTGCAAAACCAAGCACTCAGAAGTTAGCAAATGCCAGATTTAATGTTGGCCAGGCAATCTTAATTTGATCCCCTTATATACATGTGTTACGTTACAGTCTTTAATTACATGATCACACACTTTTTCTTCCGCAGGAGTCTTGTTTCATTTTGTGCACAGGGTGGTTTGTGCTCTGGGGTTGAATCAGGGTTGTGTAATGAAGGAGGCTGTTGTATGTAGCACCCTGGACTCATCTGTTGCAGAATTTAGAAGGTGTCTGGTGGATGAGGGAGGGGGTTGCAGGAAAGGGAAGGCTGGTCTCATGATAAAGGCAGTTGGGTGCCAACAGGGATAATTGGATTCTATCCCTGCCTGTGCCTCAGAGTTCCTGTGTGATGCTGGGCAAGTCACTTAAACTAAAATATTCACAGCTGGACACACATTATGTGCGCCTCCTTTCTGGGTGGCCACCTGGGTCCTGATTTGCAGAAGCTCTGAGCGCTCATGACTGCAACTGAAGTTGGTCAGAGCAGTGCTTTGAACATATCAAGTGCTATAAAAATGTGAAATACAGTGGAAAATCAGGCAGTAGATGTCTCAGGTTGAGCACCCAAAATTAGTGGACACTTTTGACAATTTTGGCCACAATCCTTCTGTGCCTCAGTTCCCCACAGTAAAATGGGGTTAATAACACCATTTAATATCACAGGGCTGTTGTGAAAAGAAATTCATTAATGTTTTTTAAGTACCCAGATAGTACAGTGACAGCACCATAGAAATGCCCATGTTTGGATGGTCTGCGTTAAATAAGCTTGGGGCCACATCATGGGTGTGGAAGATAAAGAGAAATAGTGAATAACTACTGATTCACTGTGTGAGGTAGGGGTCCTATACAAAAATAGCATGTGATCATGTAAGTAAAGACTATCAGAATACCAGGGTAGTTGTAATATGATTTGGTCTTGCCAGTATGGACATAGCAAAAATGAATTTTAGCCATAATCTAATCATCATGCATAATAACTTGCACTGGTGTTGCACTTTCCATCCAAGACATTAAGCTTCAACGTCTATGTGAAGCAGGTATTGTTCACAGCAGGAGAAACTGAAACCCAGAGAGGATAAGTGACTTGGTCATGCAGGAAGTGTGTAAAAGAGAGCCAGGCATTGAATCCAGATCTTCTGAGGCCCAATCCTGTTCTTTAACCAGGAGCTGGGCAGTAATAAGAGCCACCAGGGAGCCCAGGCGGCTCTGGGGAGCCGCAGACTCTCTGCCTCACCCTGGGTGGTGTTCCCCAGAGGTGCGGGGATGCAGGGGGCAGAGCTTTGTACTTTTTGAATCGATCCTAAGTACAGGTTTACATTCTGGTTCATTTCAAAACAATTCCAGGAATACTCAGAAATGGAGTATGGACACAATATTTTAACTTTTTAAAGAGAGCTAAGATATGGTGTTTTGTTTTGGCACACTCTCAAAATTCAAAATCAGCCAAATGGATTTGGCTCAAATTTTCCAAAATTGTTTATCTTTAATTGCTGGGTTACACAGATGCTGTTTCAGTCTTGAGAATAATCAGTTTAAACTCCGATGCTATCCCATAAAAAAGCACTTCACTAATGTAAATAAAGGTGCATTTCCTGACAGTGTAATCAATAACTATCAAGGAAATCAAAGTGAAGGCAACCTGACCATCCAAACCACTCTCAATTCACTTACCTAACCACTGAGCATTTAATAAACTAGGGGAGATTTTGAGAGGCACATATGGTAGGTAAAGACCTACTTTGAAAATCTCTCCTTTAGTTAACCAAAACTTGCAGATTAAAAAACACAATGCTAATGTGAGGAAGGGTATGTCTACACTGCCATCAAAGACCCTGCTGGTCCAGATCTCCTGACTCAGACTTGCAGGGCTGAGGTTGAAGGGCTAAAATTGCAGTGTAGACATTTGGGCTTGAGCTGGAGTGTGGGCTCTGAAACCCAGCGAAGCAGTGGGTGTCAGAGCCCAGACTGCAGCCCGAGCCTGAATGCCTACACTGCAGGGTCTGAGACGAGGCGCCATGGGATTTTTAATGCAGTGTAGCTGTACCCAAGAGGAAGGGAAATAAAGGTTCCAGATACCTTTTAATGAGTCTTCTTTTCAAAAATCACTAGCATATTTCATCAGGAGATATATTTGCCCTGAATTAAGTGTGTATACTACTTAAGAACTTTGGTTAGCACCTTTAAAAAGAGAGTTAGAAAAGCAATCTTTAAGCCTTGTCCACACTGAAAAACTTAACCATTGCTGACAATATTTTTCTTCAATGATTCACCTTAAAATGATATAGGGAATGACCTATGTTCTATTGAGGACCCCCACCTCAGGGGGAACTTTTGCTGAAAGCCATTTTGGGAAATTACAGTAAATACATGAACATGTTTCCCTCAATGAGAAATATCAATTCCGAAATTAGCAAGGATGATGCAGCCTGAAATGCATTGTTCAGGTATTTGGCAAATGTAATGGAGTGTTATGCATAATGCTCAACACTTCTGAAAATCAAGTCACTCAAATGCCCCAATAAGTATTTAGGAGCCTAGCTTTAGTCAACCACTTCTGCAAATCTTGATTCTGAAGCATTACTAATAATAGAGCTCTCAGCAGAACTCAGCGATCAAATCTTTGCTGAGGAATAGAGGGAAGGTTGCTGTTTGTGTCCAAATCCTGGAGTGGATGAGCAAACTGCCAATGAGTGAACTTCTGCTGTATCTCCTGAATTATTTTTAAATAATTCTGCCACAGTATTAATTTAGTCACTCTTGGAATAGAGCTGATAAAAAAAAATTGCAAAAATCATCAATTTTTGTCACTTCATAAAATTTTTAAAAATTGCTGCCTGCTATAAATTGGATAAAACAGAACCAAAAATATTTTTATGAAAATTCTGAACTAGAAAGGATAAAAATATTATTTGATCCCTGAATTTCTGTAAGTACATGAAAAAATAAATTCTGAACTAGACCAAAAAAGACTTCCATACTAAAATCGCTATCTGTCTGCTGATTTCATATGGCTGACAGTAAACAATACATTTTTTTAAACAGTATATTTACCAGTTATCACAATAAGTGAGCAGGTTCAAAACACTTTTACTGCCTCTAATTTCTGTCTCCTGTTTGTCACTGTGGGATACAACCAAGAGAATAAGGTTCCCAACCCAGCTAACTGCCAAAGAAGTGTTCTCTGCAGAATGAGGCAACATTCTCATGTTATAAATGTCCATCACAAAGAAGAAACGGAAGGTTGTCGATATTTCAGTTTTGTAGTAGGTCCCCAAATGGGCACCATGTATCTTGTGCATTCTCCATTTGTTCCAACACTTAATTAGAGGTGAAAAATTAGAGCCCATCTAACAAAATAGTTGGCCTATACTCCACAAAATATATTGGTTGGAATTTTTAAAGGCAGCAAGAAGGGATTTAGGTGCCCAAATCCCTTTCAAATACAGGCTCCTTTAATAATGTCAGCCATTGTCTTTAGCCAACTGAGACTCAAATATTAATAAATACTAAGGCCCTGCTCCCACAAAGTCTTACACATGTGCTTAATTTTATGCTTTGTGAGTAGTCCCCCTGATGTCAAAGCTTGTGAATGTTCCTTTTCTAAAATGATTTCAGCTTATTTTTGTGCTGTCTGGCTATTCTAGAGTTTTCTGAAACTATTTGTAACGGAACCAAACAATAACCCTGTAACTAGGTTGTGTCAAAAAGTATTTAAAATATCTAAAAATTTAGAAGCAAATGAAGACAGCTGAGATGTAAGACTACCTAACCGAGAAAAATTCCTTCATTAAAGAACTTTCCGCATTTTGGAAATTGTCACCAATTTAGGGAATTGATTTTTCTGTTCTTTTCAATTTTGATCCTCATGCTCTGGCACTAATTAGTTCAACATTTGGAGCTCAATCTTACATTCCATATGCACCCAAACCACCCAGGAATACAGGATTGGTCTTGACCAGTAGGTTTACCAAATGATTTACTCACTCAAGTCTTGTTTGTATTCAAAAAACCTTTACATAGCTTCCTGCCCATTGATGTTGTGCTTTGCAAAAACTAATGATGATTTCTGGCATTTCTCATTTGATGTTTTTAAAAATTGGAGTCACATTTATATGCTGACACTTTTGCAAACACATATCGTTTTTTGTATTTGCACATTGTTAGATAGGTGTCTATCCAATATAAAATCTGAATTTTGTACATATATAAGCAGAATGTGTGTTTGCATAAGTGGCTGTGCAGATGCATGAGCAAAATCAGTTTTAAATTTCTGGCCTCACTTTAGGTCTGATCTAAAATCCCTTGAGGCCAATGGGATTTTCTCCTTTGGCTTCAATGGACTTTGCATAAGACACTTGAAGAAGATCAGACCCTTAATTTCCAAGTCAAATATAGTTTCCAGTGTGGAGCTACTTGTTGTTTTGGTCCAACTTAACTTTTTAAAACACCTTGCTTGTCTAATTTATTTAAGTGGAACTTTTAACAAGGAAGGCATGTTGTAAGAGAATATACTTGATATATTTTTATTATTTTAAGTATCATTTCTCTTTTTTAAGATGACAGTTGAATCTGGGCCCTTTGGTTTCACTCCTTGCTCAAAAGAAATTCCTATTAGTGTCCATGGGAGGTTTTCTAAAGTGAGGATTGCAGGGTTAAGTTGTGAGTGACTCACTGCTAACTATTTTTGTGTGTGTTTGCAATCTGCATGCCACTTATAGGCAAACTATCATACGTAAATAATGTTGATGTACTAATTGAGAACAAAGTCCGTTATGCAGTCAGAATTTATTTTTAAAAAAGGAAATGGTATGCTTGTAATTTTAATTTTGCATTATGTGCTTGGTCCAGCTTCTCATTTCCCACTGAAACCAATGGATATTGAGCGTGCTCAGCACCTGGTATTATTTATACCCAGGAGAGAAACGGGTTGTTACGACATTTCTCTATTGCGAGCCAGTGACTTATGATTTCATTAACATTAGTGTTGTTAATAAATTATTACACTCGTAATAACAATTTAGACTCTTTACATTCTTGCATTGAGATAAATGATTGAGCTTAATTTGATAGATTTTTGCCATTATGAAACATTTAAAATAGTTTGTCTGAAAACTTACTCGTTATGACAAGTTTTGTGCCAGTTCCAAAGATTTTCGCAGCTCCCACAGTGTTGCAACTTTCTACAAAAACTGCCCAAGACATTTCTATTCAGAGGGATCAGATCTGAACAAATATTGCTAAATAGGCACAACTGAGAGCAGTTAATTCAAGCAAAGAAATCGTGGAAATTTCAATGTATTTTTCAGGGTGAGCTTACATTGGTATTTTCAGATATTGTATATTAATATTAATTTGGTAGCTTTTAATTTCTGTTTAACAGAAAATCATTCACTTCATTGACAGAGAGGATCTCGTTGACATTTGATACCTATTGTTAGACTTGTATTTTCTCTTGCCTTGTGGATTGATGGAAAAGGATATTTCAGTTAAATTCTGCTGGATGCTTAGTGGTTTTTTCCCTCTACTGTCAGAGCGGTCGAATGGTCGAATGGGTGCATTTTAAAAATATCAATATAAATAAACATATAATTAGAAAAAAAATTTATAGTACACTGTGACCTATCCCCTTTTCTCAAGATGTTTCATGACATCTTTCCACCCACCAAACACTATTTTGAATGATTTCCTGAATGGTTTCAAATGTAAAACTGTCTAATACAATTTTGCTTTCCTGTGCAGTATAATTAAAAGGAATCGTAAAAGGCCAGTAGGCTTGGGGATTGATTATATTCCTATTGAAGTCTCAATGACAAAGAAGAGAGATACTTTGAGATGCATATTTTAGCAACCTAAATGTAGCTGGCCCTATGGAACATTATGCAACAAGGGCCAAATCCTAGTTCGACTTTCTATAGCACGTGTTGCATAGAGTCTCGCTGATATAGACAGGCTACAAAATATGTTGGGCCAAATTCTCGACAGTGCAGAGGTAGAGTTGTACTGATGTAATGAGAGGAGCATTTGATTCAGACTATAGTTTATCTTCATTCATATTGCTTGTGTTTGTTGTTGAGAACTATCAGTCATTTAATTGTTGCAAAATTTGGAAAATTCCGTGTCTTATGACAACAGTATTTCAATATGTTGGGGAAGAAACCCGCTGTACCATGCAGTGTGCCTAAAATAGTCAAGAACTGACAGGGACTCTGATCCTGAGGTACTGAGTTGCCTCAACTCCCATCAAAGTCAGTGGCAGATCAGAACCTCTCAGGACTGGGCTCACAATGCAGGTTACAGGCTCAATCCTATACTTATTAAAAATATGGAAAATTTTAATGCTGGATCAGATCCTATTATTCCTGCATCCCTCCACTCTTCTGTGATGGCATTTATGTTTTAGTTTGAATTTGAATTGATATTGTGCAATAGAAAATTACAATACTAATCTAAAATGCTCATGTCAGTAATCGCATATACAATATTCACAGATATTGGCTCTCTTGGTTCCAGTGCACATCCTTTCTCCTAGACCTTTAACCTGGTCCTATGCAGAGAGAAAAAATTAGGATGAAATCCAGACTCCATCCAAGTGAATGTCAAAACTCCCATTGACATCAACAGGGCCAGGATTTCACCCCTAACGTCTTACATCTCCTGACTAATGCATACTTGTGATACGAGGGGCTAAATCCTGGTTACCACACTAAACAGAGTAAAGGGGGTTTCTTTAGGAGAGCTACTGATGGATGGGAAGATGAAATCTTTCCCCCAAACTAGCTTGAGCATCATAGGCTGAGAGCTTTAATAATGTCCATGCAGTTGCCCCCGCACTGAGCAGGGATTTTGGCCAGTTGATCTCCGTAGTCACAGAGCCACTGGCCATTCCATGCCATCGCCACTCACCTACCCCCGTTTCCTCTGTTCTTTGGTGCACAGAGGTCCCCTAGAATTGCCTTTTTGGCTTGCATCCCGCACTGGATGGAACTGTGTATGTTCTCCTGCTCTGGGGCATTGACCGCTACACAAGAGAACAACACAGCTTTGACTCAGGGTGAGCAAAAAAAATTCTATGTCAATAATTAATTGTCAATGTGATTACCAATCCGTTTTACTTTGAATTCTGTACATTAACCTCACATTCATTCTTCTGCTGTAGATTGAATATCACGTTTCCATTGTATGTTAACCTTTTTGAATAAATTGTGCTCTGCAGTCTCTAATTTTATATTATCGCATGTAACTTTTTCTCTATGCTACCATAGAACTTACTTGAAACAACGAGCTTTGTGCCAGATCCGAAGACTATGATATCACTGTTCTCACTGTGTTCATGTGCTTTGCAAAAACTCATGGGCCAGATCTTCAGCTGCTGGAAATCAAAGGTGCTCCAATGAGGATCTGGCCCATATAGCTTCCATATGGTCCAATATAGCTTCATAATATTCGATGTGCAATTGTGAACAGAAGTTGATAGAATCACTTTAATATACGAGACTTGTGATTTAAATGGCTTTTCCTTACAAAAGGGCAAATGCTTGATCCTGTATTCCTCTGACACCCCAAACTCCAATAGATTGCACGGGATGTTTGGAGCACTTTAGGAGCAGACATGCAAAATAAGTCAAAAACTTCAAATGCATTCGACATACCAAAGGCCTAGAATTTCCTCAGGCTGGGATCCCTCAGCATCGCTTGAAATTTCTATTTTTCTTTTAATGTGAATTTAGAGTTTGTGAAAGGTGCCAAATTGACAGCACTGGAAACTGCCTATATTGAAAATACTTCAGCATTCTACAACAGTGGTCCAGTGCTTAGTAATGCCATTGTAAATTGTGATGGGTGATTTTGGACCATTGCTGGAGAATCTCTTTTATTTCATGCTGGATTTCTCACCTGGTCCTAACAGTGCATTTGAAATCTGTTTGCAAAGGTCACCTTTAAAGGATGAGATGGTAAATTATTCTTAATAACCCTTAAATTCTTGGTATTTCTGCTAAAAGTGCCAGCAACAGTGCCTATCGTAATGAAGTTTTTTCAGGTGGACACCTGTCCTCTGAAGATTCTTTGCTCACAACTGCACATCACTTTCTGCCATACATTTGGATTTGGTCTTTTAGGGCCAATGGGTTTTGGATCAGATACTTATATATTTTTTCTATAAAGAGTTTGTTATATTCAGTCGATAATGTCAAAAATCAATACCTAGAAGTGTTTCAAAAGGCAGCAAACCAATTTAAACCAACCCCAGACTACTTGAGAATCTTATCATCAAAATAATTATCAGTAATAGTAGCTCCTTTGTACTTTATAACTAAAGATCTACACTGATCACTGTGTTCTTAATGCGCTCTGTTTTATAAAAAAACCAAGTAACTTCCATCTTATAATGTGACATATGATCTTTGGGTCTATCTTTTAATAAGCATGCCAAATACTTTTACATTTATTTCTTCTATGAAACTTCATGTAAAGTTTTGGTGAATTAATTTTCTTATTTTAAAATAAAATGACCAAGTGCTTCTGAAACTTGCCAAAGAGATAGCATTGTAGACTGAATCCCTTTCTACACAGGAGAGATACAACACATGCAGGGACAGAGGAAGCTGCTTCACACCATCCCAGCAAGCCATGTCAATTTTGTCCTGAAAGGACAACCTTTAGAGAGGAGAGGGGATAGTTCAGTCTCCACATTCAGTTCAATCTTTGGCTTCTGCACTGAGGCTGCCAGTTTTTTTCTAGAATATTGTGTTCGGCAGAATCTAGTTATACCATTTTAATGTAAGCTTCTTTAATGATGACTCGATGCACTTTAATGGATACAATAAGAGAAGCACCATTATTCCTATGTCATGCTCCTTGAAAGCAGTAAGCTTGGTTCTGTTTCCAAATCTTTTTACTCATCTATTGCACTAAGCAAAAATTCTGAAGAATCCTGGTAGGTCCCAACTTTCACTTGCACTGGTGTAAATCTAGAGTAGCTCCATTTTAAATGAATGGAGGGAAGTCAGTTTAAAAAGAGGAATGACTAGTGTGAGAGCAAAATCAGGACTGCTCACTATATAGGACTTTAAAAGCAATTTCTGCTTCTTCAGTATACTTGTGAATAATGTCGTCCCTGCTAAGAAGTACGTTTACATAACATGGGTAAAATCCTGGCCCAAAAGTCATCGTCATTGAGTTCTGTGGAGTCAGGATTTCACCTCATCTTCTTAGAACAGACAAGCTCCGACTCTCATAATTCTGTAATCAAATTCATCCCTGGCACAAACAGCCACAATTCCTACTGATTTTACTTAGAATTGTGCCAAGGTCTGAATTTTTTCATGATCTTAGGGTTATTTTTTTCTTCGGAGGAAATTACTTACCCAATATTTGATATTTCTCTTTGAGAAGATATTTGGTTACTAAAACATTTTATTGTATCCTACAGTTTTAATACACTAATAAATCAAGTGTGCTATCTTAGGTCTTCATGCTGTAATAAATAATCTACACATATCACAGACCTGCTTCTCCATTCCTTACACAGTCAAAACAGCTGGTAAAGCTGTGGGAGTTTTGCCTGTCAAAGAGTGCAAGCTCTTATAAAGGTAAGAGGATTCAGGAAAGCTGTCCAACTAAATTGTATCTACATTCTTAATACCATAAAATATTCACTTAAAGCAACATGCTGATCCTGATCTAATATTTTTAGAATTAATTATGACCGTGTATTTATTTTAATTGGCAGTATTACAAAAATTTACCGTTTGTTGGGAGCTATAGGGGTATTGAGGTAAACTTGATTGTGAATTAAGGTTTAAAATAGACTGACCGTTCTCGTTGATTTATATAAATGTGCAGAGCATGATTCTGAAGAGTAAGGACCTGATTTTCCTTTGTCCTGTGTTTGTGCAGTCAGTTATACCAACGCAAACTGGGTGAAACATGCAACTTAATCAGAATGGTAGCATTTCCCCATTGACTTTTCATGAGTGTAAATGACTTCCAAGAGCAAGGCAAAGAAGACTCAGACCCCAAGTATATATTGTTAAACAGTATTAAGAATACTTGCCACCCCCAGTTGGCCTGCAATGCCAATGTACTTCATACAAGATGGCAATCTCTCGGGCCAAATTCTTTCATTTACATTGATATTGCTACAGGAATTCAGCTATGAAGTTGCTGACAAGATTGCTTCTTTTCTTTTAATTGAGAAGCATGATGTTACATATTTTACAGTTTAGTTTTATGCATGTTTATGAATTTTAGTGAAAGAATTTGAGTAATATCAAAGCTAACATGAATTTTTGCCTCTGGACCAAGGACCAGCATGCTTATGGTGGCACATCCTCTGAAAAATGACATTTAACAGCTGATCTTTAGAAATATTAATTAACTTGAAAAAAATCTAATTTAAATCTATCAGTAATTATTGCAAGTTTGCTCTGGGGTTGAAAAGTTGATGTATTTGGGATCAGATCCTACGAGGTGCTAACAACCCTGACTTGCACTGAAGTCTACAGGAATGGATGGTGTTCAGCACCTCACATTCAACGCTCAGTACTTCACAAGATCAATCTTACAATCGTTGACCTTACCTGTGATAAAAAGCTTTTCTATGATCACAATAAGCCTCTTCATCTTTGCATTACTGTAATTACCACATAACTTACCTGTTACAATGACCTTGG
Source organism: Chelonia mydas (assembly GCF_015237465.2). Lineage (NCBI taxonomy): Eukaryota > Metazoa > Chordata > Testudines > Cheloniidae > Chelonia > Chelonia mydas. Next base: position 173,006,330 of record NC_057850.1, on the reverse strand, counting down.
TACCAGAGCCAAATACTTTGAAGATATAGCCACTAGAAGTATCACAGTGAGCAAATCCTTTACAAAATACTGTACAGATCTAGTATCATTATATTGATGGACCAGTAGTTGTTGCTTTAAAAAAAATCTGATTTGCTATTTAAATTGCTTTCTGGTTTTGCAATAAAATAGTAAATAAGGAGAGCGCATGTAAAATAATGTGAAAACGGTGGGGAAGATTTTCAAAGGGGCAAGAGACACTTAGACATCTAACTATCATTCCTGGGCACCTACGTGCCATTGAAATTCTGTCCCTAAAATTAATCTGATTCAATATGGTGTAGATTAGCTCTTTCTAATAATTTGTGGAAAGGAACAAATGACTTTTTAAATTAGGGTCCACAAGTTGAGATTATAAAATTAAGCCTGCATGCTGCCATCGTTCCATGATAGTGCTCTTAATGATAATGATAGATTGAGGGAAGAATATAGCTCTTAAATTGTGTATATTCAGGAGAATAATTTTGGTTAATTTCTGCCATTTGGTGTAATTAGAAATATTGCCCAACAGAAAACATTTGCTTTACAGAAATATTTATTTGTCTCAGGGACTAGGCACCCAGCAAGGACCATTTAGCAGTATCTAGAGGGAAGAATAAGCTTAATTAAAGACATAGAATTCTCTCAATCCCCTTAAATCCAAACATGGCTAATCCATTTTAATAATTGGAAATCATCTTTAAAAACAAATTTGAGAATCATGTTATTGGATCAATTATCGTAGTTTATTAAAAGGATTACGTCTATTATAGATACACCTTATGTTTATGTAAAAAATAAGCAAATCTTTATTTCTCATTACTGTATGGAAACAAGAAGATTTACTGCATTTTGGCTTTGTTTTTGGCCTTAAAGTTAAGCACATGCTTAAATGCCTTGCTGAATAGGAATGGACACGTGCTTAAGTGCCTTCCTGAAGTGGAGCCTTTTTCAGAAAAGAAAAGACAAGACATTTGCATGATTGTTACTATAAATGTACCCTTTCGTGCTAGCTAAGGACCAGATCCTCCAAGTGCTGATCATCCTCAATTCTTATTTAAATGAATGAGCATTGAAGAAGCTCAACAACTCATGTGACGGGGTGCTAAATATACGGCATTGTATAAAAAAAACATAAATTCTACATTTCACATTTACTGCTAACAATAAGTGGTTCCACTTCTGCATATTTTTACATAATCATCTCAGTGTTACAATGCTAAACAAGATCTCCAAATAATTTACATTATTCTCATTGATTACGCAAGTGTAACTGAGTCTCTCTAATTCAGAAAGAACATCATGGGTGAAATCCTGACCCCACTGAAGTCAATTGGAGTTTTGCCTTTGACTTCAGTGGAATCAGGATTTTACCTTATATATTTATGATTAGCTTGCTTTTTGTCTTGGATAACAAGGATAGTAAATGCCCAGAGTAAATGTATGCTTTGAAAACGTCTTGAGAAACTTACTTGAAACCACCAGTTTGGTGCCCAAGCCAAAGTACTTTACTATTCATGCTACAGTTCATATTTTAAATACAAGTTCACAGTCTGTACAAGACTTGCTATTGGCCACTTAATTGTGAGAGTATTCAACCGAGTTTATGCACTTTGAGAATTCCTGTTCCTTTTTGCTACCAAAAATGTTTTTTGCTCCTTCACAAAAATCAGTGCATGGCAAATTGAGTGGAGTGAATTGCTGGTAAGCAAGCAGTTCCATTAATTTTAGTGGATGAGCAGGATTTAGTCCTCCAATCTCAAATGTGGATGGGAAGGATGGTCTTGTGGTTAAGGCACTGAAGTGGGACTCAGGAGATTTGCCTTTGTTTCCTGCTCTCCCTATGTGACAATGGGCAAATCACAACCTCTGTGCTTCACTTTACGTTTTAACATGATCTTAATATATAGTTTAGAAAATGACATTTTCTAGACAATGTATTATAAATACTGTTACATACTCAAGATTAACTAGCACTTATTGTATTGATTGGATTGTTTCGGTAGCTTTAATCTGATAAAGAACATTATACACAAAAGGGAAAAGATACTTTCTGTAAAACCACTTACTGAGAACCTGAAGACTACTGCAATTTTCCTTCATTAATCAAGGTACACTGATATAGCACTAACAATAACTCACTCATACCTGCTGAACTCAAACCTGTGCTGTGAATTTTACACTTGCTGGCATTTGGACTCTTTCAGTAGAGTGCACGAGAGATTAATTTGGCCCAATATTTTAAATTTAAGGCTCTCCATTTCCCTCCTTCCTGATTCTTAACAGCTATTTAGTAAATATTCCAGCCTTTTACCCTTGTACTCACTTTACTCATTAGGACCTTTGCAATTTACTCATTGTCCTTGGCAATTCCACCTTCAGATCAAGAGTAATACATGGTTTATGTTCAAATTCCTTGGCTTATATGCAATTATTCAGTGCAATTTTTCTATCCTTTGTTTTTCTTTTGGTAAATAGAATCAATCAAGAATAAAAATACTTACCGGAAACAACTAGTTTGGTTCCTGTGCCAAAGTACTTGATCCAGCTTGAAGTATCACGCTGACTTTTCGTTTTACAAGAAGCTGTGGTACTTTGCTTATGCTGCTGTGTCCTTGCTCAAATAACCAGCACTCTGACCAGTAGCTGGGAAAATACTTCTGATGAAGTATTCCTGGTTTCGTGACTGCTTGGAGAATTTAACAAATTTCACATTTCTGTGCCACCATAAAGCTGATACATAAATTCTCTTCCCAGTGATTCCATTTGCATGTCCTTGCAACTTTTCCGTTAATGAATCCTCACTCTTTAAAATGGCAACTAGATGATGGCTCCTATTTCATTTTAATGTTGTAAATAGACTGTTGGATCAGGTGGTTCTCAAACATTTTCATTGTGTGGTCCACATCTTAAAAGAGAAATTGTCTCATGGACTACAACCCCTCTCCCGTTCCCAATAGCACTGACCACTGCTTCCTTCTCCTGTCGCAATCACATCACATCTCTGTAGCAATTGCTTACATGGAAAAATGATACCCGGAAAGAATTTCATTCTTAGCTGTATTACTGAAATTTAATAGATGGTAATGAGGAGGAACCAGCATTATGTGATCAGCCAGCTCTCTACAGACCAGCACAAAGAGCTCCATAGACTGCAGCTGGGAGCTTCTACCCTAGATACCTATTTTTCTGTATGTTGGGATTATTGTAGTTTGTGTGTTACCACTTTACTGGTATCTTTTCACATGGCTGCTGGGGAGGGGAAATAATTTTTCTTCTGCATACACAGACGTTTTAAAACAGAACAGAGATAACATCTGAGAGAGCCCACCTCATTTCAGACAAAAGGGGTGGATGACACTCTGGCAATTGCAAGGGAACTAACCAGAGTATTTGATCTCTCTCACAGCCACAGCCACGGCCACCCCTACCTCACTCACTTGCAGAATAATTCTGGGAAATAACTGACAGTGGGTAAGAAAAATTGAAAAGGAACATACAGAGCGAGGTTCCTCTCAATGTACAGGTGGTTGTGTGAAAGGGCTTGTCTACTGCCCAAGAGTTTATTGGGAATATCTCCCAGCATTGCAATAGTGCTGGTGAATCTTCCCTGGTGATCCCTGGGAGAACTGGTGTAGTGAGGGCAATAGCCTTCACTGGCATGTTACCACCATGTCTTGTAGACCTGCTCTGAGCAGGGTTAAATGGCACCATCATAAAAACACCAGCACTAACACTGCTGCACTTGGTGTCCTTGGTGGGGCTCTACTGATGTTAGTGCAACAGCGGGAGGTTTCACAAAATACATCCATTGTTGCCCCTCTACCTAGCAAATATACCAAGTCATGGTCACACATTATATAGCGCGGTAGTTGCAGTATGATTTGGTCTTGCAAGTATGGAGACAGCAAAACTGAATTTTAGCCATAGTCTAGTCATCATGCGTAATAACTTGCACTGGTGTTGCATTTTCTATCCAAGAATTTCATTAAGCTTCAATGTCTATGTGAGGCAGGTATTATTCACAGCAGGAGAAACTGAAATCCAGAGAGGATAAGTGACTTGGTCATGCAGAAAGCGTGTAAAAGAGAGCCAGGCATTGAATCCAGATCTCCTGAGGCCCAATCCTATAGTTTAACCAGGAGCTGGACAGTAATAAGAGCCAGCAGAGAGCCCAGGTGGCTTTGGGGAGCCCCAGAACTTCTACCTCACCCTGCATCCGATGAAGTGAGCTGTAGCTCACAAAAGCTTATGCTCAAATAAATTGGTTAGTCTCTAAGGTGCCACACATATTCCTTTTCTTTTTGCAAATACAGACTAACACGGCTGCTACTCTGAAACTTGTCACCCTGGGTGGTGTGCCCCAGAGGTGTGGGGCTGCTGGGGCAGAGCCTTGTACTTTTTGAATCGATCCTAAGTACAGGTTTACATTCCGGTTCATTTCAAAACAACTCCAGAAGTACTCAGAAATGGAGTGTGTAGACAATATTTTAACTTTTTTAAGAGAGCTAAGATACGGTGTTTTGTTTTGGCACACTCTCAGAATTCAAAATCAACCAAATGGATTTAGCTCAAATTTTCCAAAATTGTTTATCTTTAATTGCTGGGTTACACAGATGCTGTTTCAGTCTTGAGAATAATCAGTTTAAACTCTGATGCTATCCCATAGAAAAGCACTTCACTAATGTAAATAAAGGTGCATTTCCTGACAGTGTAATCAATAACTATCAAGGAAATCAAAGTGAAGGCAACCTTACCATCCACACCGCTCTCAATTCACTTACCTAACCAGTGAGCATTTAATAAACTAGGGGAGATTTTGAAAGGCACATATGGTAGGTAAAGACCTACTTTGAAAATCTCTCCTTTAGTTAACCAAAACTTGCAGATTAAAAAACACAATGCTAATGTGAGGAAGGGTATGTCTACAGTGCAATCAAAGACTCCGCATGGTCCAGGTCTCCTGACTCAGACTTGCAGGGCTGGGGCTGAAGGGCTAAAATTGCAGTGTAGACGTTTGGGCTTGAGCTGGAGCGCGGGCTCGGAGGACGCAGTTAATATACCTTCAGGGGGAAATTTTCTGAAAGCCATTTTGAGAAATTACAGAAAATACATTAACATGTATAACTCAGCACTTCTGAAAATCAAGCCACTTAAATACCCAATTAAGTATGTAGGAGCCTCACTATAGTCAACCACTTCTGAAAATCTTGATTCTGAAGCATTACTAATAATGGAGCTCTCATCAGAACTCAGCGATCAAATCTTTGCTGAGGAATAGAGGGACTCTTGCCTGTTGTGTCCAAATCCCGAAACTGATGAGCAAAGTGCCAATTAGTGAACTTCTTCTGTATCTCCTGAATTATTTTTAAATAATTCTGCCACAGTATTAATGTTGTCACTCTAGAAATAGAGCTGATCTAAACATATTTTTTTCACTTTATGCAACTTTTAAAAATTATCACATGCTATAGAGTTGGATAAAACACAACCACGCTTTTTTTTATTTAAAGTTTGAATTAGAAAGGATGAAAATATCCTCATTTTATTACTGAGTTTCTGTACATGCATGAAATAAGAAACACTAAATCGGGTTGAAAAATAATTCTATACCAAAATCATTATCCATCCACTCGTTTCACTCGGCTGACTGCAAGTGATACATTTTTTAAACAGTATATTGAATGTACGAGTTATCGCAAGAAATGAGCAGGTTCAAACACTTTTACCGCAGCTAATCTCTGTCTCCTGTTTCTTATTGTGGGATACAACCCAGAGAATAAGGTTCCCAACCCAGCTAACTGCCAAAGAAGTATTCTCTGCAGAAAGAGGCAACATTCTCATGTTATAAATGTGCATCACAAAGAAGAAACGGAAGGTTGTCGATATTTCAGTTTTGTAGTAGGTCCCCAAATGGGCACCATGTATCTTGTGCATTCTCCATTTGTTCCAACACTTAATTAGAGGTGAAAAATTGGAGGCCATTTAGTTGGCCTATACTCCACAAAATATATTAGTTGGAATTTTTAAAGGCTGCAAGAAGGGATTTAGGTGCCCAAATCCCTTTGAAATTCAGGCTCCTTTGATAATGTCAGCCATTGTCTTTTGTCAACTGAGACAAAAATAGATTAATGAATACTAAGGCCCTAATCCCTCAAAGTCTTACACATATGCTTAACTTTATGCATTGTGAGTAGTCCCACTGATGTCAAAGCTTGTGAAGGTTCTTTTGCTAAAATGATTCCATCTTATTTTTGTGCTGTCTGGCTAGTCTAGATTTTTCTGAAACTATTTGGAACAGAACCAAACAATAACCCTGTAACTGGGGTTGAGTCAAAAGGTATTTAAAATATTTTGAGTTTCGAAGCAAATAAAGACAGCTGAGATGGAAGAAATCCTAACCAAGAAAAATCCCTTCGTTAAAGAACTTTCCCTCATTTTGGAGATTGTCACCAAATAAAGAGGATTGATTTTTCTGTTCTTTAAAATTCAGATCCTCATGCTCCAGCACTAATTGGTTCAACATTTGGGGCTCAATCTTGCATTCCATATGCACTGAAAACACCCAGGAATGCAGGATTGGGCTGAACAGTCTGTTTACATTACAGTAGGTTTACCAAATGATTTACTCACTCAAGTCTCGTATGTATTTAAGAGACTTTTACAAAGCTTCCTGCCCAGTGATGTTGTGATTTGCAAAAGATAATGATTATATCTGGCATTTCTCTTAGATGTTAAGAGCCTGTTTTTTTAGAAATTGGAGTCACATTTACATGCTGAGTTTTGCAAGCACATGTCCAGATTGGGGATTATTGTATATGCACATGGAATGCAAGATGGAATGAGTGTCTATCCAAAATAAATTCTGAATTGTGTACATAAATAATCAGTAAGTGTGTGTGCAGAAATGGATATGTTGATACATGAGCAAAATCAGTTTTAAATGTGTGGCTTCACTTTAGTCCAGAACTAAAACACATTCTGGTCTATGGGATTCTTTCTCTTGGCTTCAATGGGCTCAGGATAAGACAGATTTCTGGGAAGATCAGATCTTAATTTCTAATGGTTTCCAATGTGGAAGTACTTCTTATAAGATCTGAATTTCTCCATGATCTTAGGTGTGTTGTTGGTTTTTTTAGGAGAAACTTACTTATCCAATATTTGATATTTCTCTTTGAGAAGATATTTTATTACTAAAACATTTTATTGTATCCTTTAGTTTTAATACTTAATAAATCAAGTGAGCAATCTCAGGGTCTTCATGCTGTATTAAATAGCCTACACATATCATAGACTTGCTTCTCCATTCTTTACACAGCCAAAATATCTGGTAAATCTATGGGAGTCTTGCATATGCAAAGAGTACAGGAAACTTGTCAATTGTAAATTGTAATGCTGAGTAAATTGTAACTATGTTGTTAATACCACAGAATATTCACTTACAGCAACACACTGATCCTGATCTGATATGTTTAGAATTAATTATGATAGTGTATTCATTTTTATGGGCAGCATTACAAAAATGTAACTTTAGCTGAGAGCTATAATATATTAAGGTAAACTTGATTGTGAATTAAGGTTTAAAATAGACAGACAGTCTAGTTGATTTATATAAATGTGAATAGCATGATTCTGAGAGAGAAAGCACCTGGTTTTCCTTTCTCCTGTGTTTGTGCTGTCAGTTATACCAATGCAAATTGGGCGTAACATGCTACTTAATCAGAATGTTAGGATTTCCCATTGACTTTGGTAAATGGCTTCACAAGAGCAGGGCAAAGAAGACTCAGGCCCTAAGTATATATTGTTAAACACTATTAGGAATACATGCAAACACTTGTTTGCCTCCAATGCCAAGCTACTTCACACAAGACGACAATCTCTCGGGCAGAATTATTTCACTTACACTGATATAGCTGAAAGAATTCAGCTATGAAGACACTGACTACTTCAGAGATTGCTTCTTTTGTTTTAACTGAGAAGTATGACGTTACTTATTTCACAGTTTAATTTTATGCATCTTTATGAATTTTAGTTAAAGAATTAGAGTAATATCAAAGCTAAGACAAATTTTTGCAACTGTGCCAAAGACCCGCATGTTTATGGTGGCACATCCTCTGAAAAATGTCATTAAACAGCTGATCTTTAGAAATATTCATTAACTTGAAAAAAATCTACTTTACGTCTATCAGTAAAAATTGCAGGTTTGCTCTGGGGTTGAAAAGTTGATGTATTTGGGATCAGATCCTACGAGGTGCTAACAACCCTAACTTGCACTGAAGTCTACAGGAATTATCGGTTTTCAGTAGCACGCTGTAAGTGCTCTGTACTTCACAAGATCGAGCTTACAATTGTTGACCTTAATTGTGATAAAAAGCTTTTCTATGATCACAATAAGCCTCTTTATCTTTGCATTACTGTAATTACCACATAACTTACCTGTTACAATGAGCTTGGTACCGGAGCCAAATACTTTGATGAGAACACCACTAGTAGTACTAAGTATCACAGTGAGCAAATCCTTTGAAAAAATCTATACAGAGCGGGTATCTTTTTGTTGGTGAACAAGTAGTTGTTGCTTTAAAATAAATCTGATTTGCTATATAAATTCCTTTCAGACGTTACAATAAAATAGTAAATAAGGAGAGTAACTGTAAAATAATGTGAAAACTGTGGGGGAGATTGACAAAGGCACAAAAGGCATTTTGGTGTCTAACTATCATTGAATTTCAATGGGCATTGGGCACATAAATGCCTTTGATAAAATGGGTTAGATTAAGGGTGTTGAATATTTTGTGGAAAGGAACAAATTACATTTTAGTTTGTGGTGCACTGGCTGAGTTTATAAAATTAAGCCTGTACACTACCATCATTCCACAATGGATCTCCCAATGATAACAATAGATTGAGGGTAGAATATAGCCTTTAAAATGGGTATATTCATGGGGAAATTTCTGGCTAATTCCTGCCATGTGGTGTAATCAGGCATATTACCAACAGAAAACTTTTTCTCTTCAGCAATATTTGTACAACACAGGGATAAGGCACTCAGCAAGGATGATTTAGCAGGATCTAGAGAGAAGAATATGCTTAAAGACACAGAATACTCTGAACCTCCTTAAATCCAAACATGACTAAAATATTTGAACAATTGAAAATATCTTTTAAAATATCTGTCTCCCTCTATCACGTACCTGGTCTTTATGTAAAAAATAAGCAAAGCTCTTTATTCCCCATTACTGTATGGAATCAAGAAGATTTTACTGCATTTTGGCCTTAAAGTTAAACACATACTCAAATCCTTTGCTGAATAGGAATAGAAACATGCTTAAGTGCCTTACTGAACTGGAGTCTTTATTAGGAAAGAAAACACAATTGCATAAATGTATTGTTACTATAAATGTACTTCTTAATGCTATATAAGGGCCACATTCTGCAAGTGCTGAACATCCTCAACTCCCATTTAAATTAATGAGCATTGAAGTACCTCAATACCTCATAGGACTGGGTGCTAAATATACTATATTGCATAAAGAACATAAATTCTACATTTCCCATTTACTGCTAACATTAGGCTTAGTTCCACTTCTGAATAGTTTTGCATAATCATCTCACAGTCTTACAATGCTAAACAAGATCTCCAAACGCTTTACATTGTTCTCAGTGAAGTGTAACTGGTTCTTTCTGATTTAAAGAGACTAGTATGGGTGACATCCTGACCCCAATGAAGTTAATTGGAGTTTTTGCCTTTGCCTTCAGTGGAATCAGGATATCACCCAGTATATTTATGAATAGCTTGATTGTGTCCTGGATAACAAGCATAGTAAACGCCCAGAGTAAGTGTGTGCTTTGGAAACGTCTTGAGAAACTTACTTGAAACCACCAGTTTGGTGCCGGAGCCAAAGTACTTTACTCCATACTCACATCACTGAAATCCTCTACAAAAACGAATGAATCACCAAGGTATGAATTTCACTGAATTTGGGTTCTGACGTTCATATTTTAAATACAAAGTGCACAATCTTAACAAGACTTGCTATCGGCCAGGATGTTATGTGAGTATTAAACTGAGTTTTTGCACTTTGTGAATTCCTGTGCCTTTTTCTACCAAAAATGTTTTCTGCTCCTTGACATACATCACTCCATGGCAAATTGATTGGGGTGAATTGGTGGTCACCATGCAATTCCATTAATTTCAGTGGATGAGCAGGTTTTAGTTCTTTGATCTCCAAAGTGCCTGGATAGGAAGGATGGTCTTGTGGTTAAAGCACCAGAGTGGGACTTAGGAGATTTGTCTTTGTTTCTGGCTCTCTCTGTGTGACCTGCGGAAAATCACTATCTCTGTGCTTCACTTTACTTTTTAACATGCTCTTAATGTATTGTTTAGAAAATATAAGACATTTCTTGGCAACGTATTATAAATATTTTTATATGTACTCAACATTGTTAACTCACACTTATATTATTGACTGGACTGTTTCTGTGGCTCAAATACTATAAAAAGAATATTATACATAAAACGGAAAAATTACGTTCATAAAACCAAGTACTGAGAGCCTGAACACTGTTTCATCTCAGACAATTTTCCTTCATTAGTCATCAAACACTGATATAGTCCTAACAATAACAAACTTTTTAATAATATCACACCTGCTTAACTGAAACCTGTGCTGTGAATTATACACTTGCTGGCATTTGGACTCTTTCAATGTAGTTGCACAAGAGATGAACTTGGCCCAATATTTTAAATTTAAAGCTCTCCATTTCCCTCCTTCCCGATTCTTAACAGCTATTAAGTAAATATTCCAGACTTTTACTCTTGTATTCAATTTACTCATTATGATCCAATACTCCCCTCAGTCAATCCATTGGTGTCCTTGGGAGTTCCACATTCTGATCAAGAGCAATACATGGCTTATGTGCAAATTCCTTGTCTTATATTAATTTATTCGGTACAATTTTTTTTGTCCTTTGATTCTATTTACCAAAAGAAAAACAATCAAGAATAAAAATACTTACCAGAAACAACTAGTTTGGTTCCTGTGCCAAAGTACTTGATCCCACTTGAAGTATCACGTTGACTTTTCGTTTTACAATAAGCTGTGGTTCTTTACTTATGCTGCTGTGTCCTTGCTCAAATAACCAGGCATTCTGACCAGTTGCTGGGAAAATACTTCTAATGAAGTATTCCTGGTTTCTTGACTGCTTGGAGAGTTTTAATAATTTCACTTTTTTGTGACATCATAAAGCTGATACATAAATTCTCTCCACAGTGATTCTATTTGCATGTCCTTGCAAATGAATCCTCATTCCTTAAATGAATCCTTATTCCTTAAAATGGAAACTAGATGACAGCTTCTGTTTGATAATGGTTTAAATAACCCTTGGATCAGGCAGTTCTCAAACATTTTCATTGTGTGGTCCACAGATGAAAAGAGAGATTGTCTCTTGGACTACAACTCCTCTCCCTTTCCCAATAGCATTGACCACCTCCTCCTTCTCCCATTGCATCACATCACATCTCTGTAGCAATTGCTTACATGGAAAAATGATACCTGAGAGAGAATTTCATTCTTAGCTGTATTACTGAAATTCGATAGATGGTAATGAGGAGGAACCAGCATTATGTGATCTGCCAGCCCTCTACAGACCAGCACAAAGCGTTCCATGAACTGCTGCTGGGAACCTATATCCTAGATATATATTTTGCTACCCAACTGTATGTTATTCTGGATTCTGTATTACCCATTTACTGGTATCTTTTTACATGGCTGCTGGGGAGGGAAAAATATTTTCCTCTGCATACACAGACACTTTAAAACAGAACAGAGATCTGAGGAAACCCACCTGGAAGATGATTTAGCAAGTGTAAGGAAACGAACGAGAATATTTGTTCTCTCTCTCTCTTTCTCACAGACACCCACACCTGCAACCCCATTCCCCTGAAGAATAATTCTGGGAAATCACTGACTGTGTCTGAAAAATTGAAAAGGAACACATATAGAGAGGGCCCTCAAAAATGTACAGTTGGTTTGTCAAAGGGGTTGTCTACCCAAGACTTTTTTGGGATCTCTCCCAGCACTGCAATAGTGCTGGTGAATCTTCACAGGTCAGCACTGGGAGAACTGGTGTAGTGAGAACAATGGTGTTCACTGGCATTTTGTCACCAGGTCTTCTAGATGTGCTCTGAGCAGGGTTAAGTGACACCATCTTAAAAATGCCGGCACTAGCAGTGCTGCTGTGCTGTCATTGGCCGGGTTGTACTGATATTAGCACAACAGTGGGAGGTTTCACAACATAAGTCCATTGTTGCCCCTCTACCAAGCAAATATACCAACTCACAACTGTACATTATAGTTGTTATAATATGATTGGTCTTGCCGATATGGAGAAAGCAAAACAGAGTTTAGCCATATTGTAGTCATCACACATAACAGCTTGCACTCTTGTAGCACTTTCCATCCAAGAATTTCAATGAACTTTAATGCATTAAGCTTCAATGCCTATGTGAGGTAGGTATTATTCACAGCAGGGGAAACTGAAACCCAGGGAGGTTAAGTGCCTTGGTCACGCAAGAAGTGTGTGAAAGAGAGCCAGGCATCAAATCCAGATCTCCTGAGGCCTTATCTTGTACTTTAACCATAAGACCATCCTTCTTCTCCCACAATGCAGACACACACCTTCCTAAGACTGAAAGAGCAACTGAGATCAGAAAGAATGGATGATCCAGTCTCTCAAGAAGAATTTATTCTCGAGGAAGAAGTAAGTTCCCCAGATCCTATGAAGACTCTGTAGACTACGGTGCTGATCTCAATAAGTGACAAAAGTAAAGGTAAAGTCAGAGTGGACTGTGTTTCATGCAGCTTGGTCTCCCTTTTGAACTGAGATATAGAAATCTTTGGCAATGACATCTAGAGTTCTAGCTCCTGACATTTATCTGTGTAGAGCTAGTATGGGTGAGCTAGTTTATGATCAAGAAAAAGAGAGCAAATAATAGGTAAAAAATTCAAAAGCACCTAAACAAATTAGGAATCCAGTCCCATTAAATTTCATGATTGTTGGACTCCTGATTCATTTTAAGTACTTTTGAAAATTTAACCTGATATCTGCAGGAACTTTAATGTGATCCAGTGTGCCTCATTCACAAAAGCACCACTTCAAACTGCTCTGACTAGGTGCTGAAAAGCATTTGACCAACCGGAATGACCCTTCCTCATCTTTACCCTAAGGAAATAGGATTGGAAACTTATTCCTGTATATGGGCATATGCTGTCGAGAGGAATCCACAGGCTACTCTTCTAGTCAGTGGCTAAGAAGGATTTGTCACTCAAGAACCATGAGGAAGGGAAGCTGTTTAATGTCATTCCTTTTGTAGCAACTTGGGTAACCCTGGCTCATAGCAACTGGGATCGCCTTAATGTGTCACCACTCAGACACTGCAGCGATGAGTGATAAATAACAATATAAAATTGCCATGGAAGGCTACAGACTACCTGCAGAATCTGGGTTAGGTTGTAAGGACTGGCCAAAATCTCCCCACTTCTAGGCCCCAGGAACAGTGAATAGAAGGATGATCATCTCTCCTTCTCCTCTTGCTGACTATTTCTATTTTAAATGTGCAACCATAGTTATACATTCACATAGGGGGTTTAGATTTAATAAAAATGACTTTATTTAGGTGGATGAAGTGATGAGAGAGAGACACTGGCAGGGCTTGGATTTCAAGGTGTGTGGTATAGACAAGCATTTTAATTAAAGGTGGCACACTTTAATTATAGATGTCTGCAAGTTAAGGTTGCCTGAATCTTCCCATTAAAAGACACTCTTTTCAGTTGCTTTTATCTTTACCAAACTTAAACTGTTCTGACTCAAACTTTCCATGCCAGGTTTCTGCTTAAGGCTGATTTAAAAAAAAAAAAAAGTTTTAGCAACTGTGATCCAGCCTTTTGTGAGAACTAGATTTCAGGAAAATACCTAGTTTTTCCCATATTAAATCATTTTTACTACTGTTTCTTTGAGAATCTCTAGCATTCCCATATTTGCAGCAGGGACTTGAAATTTGTGAAGAGGGTGGCCTTTGTGTCAGGGATGTGTTGTTTACTATTCCTGTGGGAAAAATGCCCAAATTTGGCCAAAGTTATCAGCCTTTGAAAAAATCTCACTTTGCACATGTCAGTAGTAACTTGTTTGAGTCTGGCAGCTCTAGTTAGCAGAAGCAGTTTGGGAGGGGGGATGGTTGCCAAAAGTGGGGGTGTGCGTGGGGGGAAGCTGTGGAAGACAGGAAACAGTGGTTAGGTGGGGACAGCAGAGGAGGAAAGGGACTAGAAATAACTGGTGGTGGATAAGAATAGAGGGAGGGGAAGGGGCAACATTTGGATGTGTATAGGCATCAATACGGGGGACGATTGGATTAAAAAGGAAGCGGGCAGAAGATGGAGGATGGGGGGTGATAGGAGCAGAAGGGAGAAGTGAAGAAGGGAGAGGGGACAGAGTCAGTGTTGGGGAGGAGGCATGGTCTAGTGCTTAGTGCTAGCCTTGGACTTGGGAGACCTGGGTTTAATTCCATCTTCTGCCACAGGCTTTCTATGTACTTGAGTTCCCCATCTGTAAAATGGGGATAATAATACTTCCTTACCTTTGAGCTGTGTTGTGAAGATAAACGCATTAGAGATTGTGAGGCACTCAGATACTGTGGTAACTTAGATGGTTGGGTGCGGGGGATGAAACAGAAGGGTCTCTAACCACTAGAGAATCCCACCTTGTAGTTCCTAGAATTAAACCCAGGAATCCTGAGTTTCAGTATTTCCCTTCTTTCAGCAAATACCTGTGAAATGTGTATATCATCCCCCTTTAGTGCCTGATCCACATAGAGGATAACAGCCTAGTAGTGATACCAGTTACTCTGTTAGTAGAAGTGACAGAGGTCTATGAATGGAACCTCTATTTTTGTTTCTGTTTTTTAAATTAGGACACTGTATAAAAAAAGACTACTTTAATAGACAATTAAGGTTGCAAAATCAAGCACTCAGAAGTTAGCTAATGCCAGACTTAATGTTGCCCAGGCAACCTTAATTTGGTCCCCTTATGTATATGTGTTACGATACAGTCTTTAATTTCATGATCACACACTTTCTCTTCTGCAGGACTCCTGTTTCATTTTGTGCACAGGGTGGTTGGTGCTCTGGGGTTGAATCCGGGTTGTGTACTGAAGGAGGCTGTTGTATGTAGGACCCTGGACTCATTTGCTGCAGAATTTGGAAGGAGTCTGGTGGGTGAGGGAGGGGCTTGCAGGAAAGGGAAGGCTGGTCTCATGATAAAGGCAGTTGGGTGCCAACAGGGATAATTGGATTCTATCCCTGCCTGTGCCTCAGAGTTCCTGTGTGATGCTGGGCAAGTCACTTAAACTAAAATATTCACAGCTGGACACACATTATGTGCGCCTCCTTTTCTGGGTGGCCTCCTGGGACCTGATTTGCAGAAGCTCTGAGCGCTCATGACTGCAACTGAAGTTGGTCGGAGCAGTGCTTTGAACATATCAAGTGCTACAAATATGTGAAGTACAGTGGAAAATCAGGCAGTAGATGTCTCAGGTTGAGCACCCAAAATTAGTGGACACCTATGACAATTTTGGCCACAATCCTTCTGTGCCTCAGTTCCCCCACAGTAAAATGGGGTTAATAACACCATGTAATCTCACAGGGCTGTTGTGAAAAAAAATTCATTAATGTTTGTTAAGTACCCAGATAGTACAGTGACCGCACCATAGAAATGCCCATGTTTGGATGGTCTGCGTTAAATAAGGCTTGGGGCCACATCATGGATGTGGAGGATAAAGAGAAATAGTGAATAACTACTGTTTCACTGCATGATGTAGGGGTCCTATGCAAAAATAATATGTGGTCTATCATAATATTTGACTTTATCATAATACCAGGAAGAGGCAAGCGTATATTTCATATCACCAGCAGGGATTTTACAGCTAATTGTCTGGGAGGGTGTTCATAAACAGGGGCTACCCCCCCGCTTCATTTATCGCAATTGTCAAGTGTGGGGTCAGGTCTACAGTACCGCTTAAGTCGATCTAACCTATGTTGCTCGGGGTGTGAAAAAGCCAGCCCCCTGAGCGACGCAAGTTACAGCTACCTAAATGTTGTCTACACCAGCACTATGTCAGCAGGAGATGCTCTACCGCCGACATCGCTTTCGCCTCTCGCAGAGGGGAGTAATTATGTTTTATTTTGGGGAGGATTTTACCTTTTTGGTGTTTTTCAAAATAAATCTGACTAAATTTCAGAACAAAATGTTTCGAAATGAAAAGTCAAAATGTTTCATTTTGAAAATGTTGAAATGAAATTTCAACATTAAAAAAATCATTTTTTTCAGCGACACTATTGGTAAATTCAACCCAAATTTGCAAATAGTTTTGGTCAAACTGAAATTGCATTTTTGGGGGGGAATAAACTATCTGTCAAAACAAATTTGACCTGCTCTAATCTGATTGATTTGTAACAAAATGTAGTTCAAAGCTGCAGTTCTGTGCTGTTGTTCTTCCTGTCATATTGCAGAAACCAGTCAGGAGTTTGTGCTGTTGGTTCTAAGTTGAGAGGAAGGACAAGGGATGTGTCTGGTTTCATATACTTGGCTCAGAGTGCAGAGTAGGTTTTTGTACAGGCTGTCTATGGCTTTCTAGTACTGTGCGATCCCAGGCGGCACAGTAATAGGTTGCAGCATCCTCTCGGGTTAGTTGGTGTACTCTGAGATTAGAGGTGGATGTAGAATCATCATTAACAGCTTCAAACCTTTTGCTATCAAAGCCTGTATCCATAGTAACTGATGCTAATCTAACATACAGAATCCTCTCTGGAGCTGCCCCAGGGCTCTGTCGATACCAGTGTATATAATTACTGTTAAAATCAAAACCAGAAATTTTACAGCTCATACGTGCACTTTTAGATACCGGTCTGGTGACAGACAATGGAGTTTGTAGCAGAGTTATTTGCGAATATCCATCTAGAAAGAAAAAAGGAGAAATGATACTATAAACCTGAAGCCGAAGGAATTTGGAAAGTGTCTGGTAGCTGAAGGAATGTATACATGTGGGAAAGAACAGAATGGAAAAATGACTTACAAGACCATGTCGAAGTCACAATAAGAACCTGCAGCAGTAACATTCTCACTGGCTGGGTTGAACTTGAAACAGACGACTATGAAATAACCCTTTAGATGGAGAGACACGGAGAGAGGTGCAGCTGGGGAGAGGAAATGGGTTGTTTAAGCCGTATCCAATAATAGTTCTCCTGGCTGCAGATGTGTGGGGTAAGTTTTCAGAAGAGTCAAACTATGTATGTAGTCAGGTGGTCAGAAGCTAAAATCCCGGGGGGGGAGGGGCTGAAGTCTCATCTTTTTTCATAAACCAACTGGAGGGGTAAAAATGCTTGCAAATCAAGGATTGTATCCTCCAGATAATGCAGCCACACATTCTAAAGCAGAAGTGAAGGCAAGTATGGTAAAACTTGTGTAGTTGTTTGCATAGAATCCCATCTGATTTCCATCTGTCAGGGGCTTTATTTTTGGTTTGTTTTACAGGCACAGGAAGCAGGGGCATGCACAGGAATTTAAATTTGACCTTTTGGATGGGCACATTAGAGCAGTGGCCGGGGGTCGGGGAATGGAGCAGGGGGCGGGTCAGGGTCCAGGGCAGGGGCTGGAGCAGTGCATGGCCAAGGCTCGGGCAGTGAACGGTGGTCAGCCGCCAGTGCTGGAGTAGCGGCCAGACCTGGGGCCGGAGCTAGAGCAGAAATGTGTATTTTTTTAGAAGAATACTGGGGGTGGGAACGTGCCCCTGCTTGCCCCCACTTGTGCATGCCCCTGGGCACAAGCATATTAGGAGAGCATGTAAAGTGGTTATGAGCACGCTTAATTGCTGCTAGTGGTGCCTGAATCTGTGCTCAGTTGCTCAAGTGGGCCAGCACCGATGTCCATGCTGGCTGGGCAGGAGCACGCTCCCTCCATTACAAATCTGAGTCTGCGTCTTCTCTCAGGCGTACACATAGTCACTGGGCTGCAAACCGGCCATTGTCAGGTCAGTTGTGTGCCATTGGTGCCCTCTACTGAGATATGACACGTGCTCGTGTACATTAATAACGGACCTTATCCTGTCTTCCAAAAAAGGCCATTTGTACACTTAACTGCTGGTATGTAATTTTGCTTCAAATGTGTAGGTAAAATGTTGCCACAAGGTTTCATTTTAAAGATATAATATAAGCACATACCTATGAGATATTAAATGGCACATGTGATGGTGTGTGTATCACACACTGGCAAAGAAAGAGTTAATCTGGGACCCTGCCAGACAGCAATTAGTGCATCCAGTTGCATCTGGAGGGTGGGCCAGGCCTAATTTAGAATTATGCTCAGCTGGGTAGGTCAGGGTGGGTGAATTAAGGATGAATGCTAGCTGGGAGGAGTAGGCTGTTTATAGCTGCTTGCTACAGGGTTCTTTAATTGAAACCCAGAGTAGAGGGAAGGCCTGCCTGATTGCCCATGTTTCCCTACTGGCTGCCAAGGAAGGTGAGATAAGGGTTACCGAGCCCCAAGTTGGGCTGAAGATCTGTCATAAGGTCATTGGACTGTTCTGTGTGACTCTCTGTAACTCTGGAAGAGGTGGAAGTGAATGTGACCTGGTGGAGGGCTGAGGCACAAGGAGTAGACCACAGCAGGGCTGGAGTGGCTGTTGGCAGGAGGCACACTAACCTACAAAGAGTTGTTGGGAAGGGGGTTCTGGAGACTGAGTATAGAACTGATCAGAGTTGGTAGTGGAGGGGACTGTGGGGATAGGTTTGGAGCTGGTAAGGGAACCTGTCCCTCCTGGGCAGGATGGCTAATGTACAGTGAATTACTTTCATCTCTTAGTATTCTCCTAACCAACTCAAACCCATCCTCAAATCCTTACACCCTCTGTTATAAAACTCCAAATGCACAATAGCTTTCCTCCAAGAAACTCCTTTATCTGCTAATGAGTTACAAAAAAATCTGTACAGGGACTGGGTAGCAGTTTGTCTATTGAAACAGCCTGTTTTGGAAAGTGTCATCTCTGGCTCCGCTTGACCTTTAATTCTGCTTGATTGCACTTGCACAAATTATTGACTGGTGCTACTGGGCCACCAGACTGTGGTATGAGAGTCAGGATTTTCCTTCTCTGTATTCCTCCAAATGTTCTTAAAAGCCCTTGATAGATACTGTGATACCCTGATTAGTGTATATGTGCAAAGAACAAGGATGGTTCCCCAAATGTTCAGCTATGTGGCATAAACCCAGTCCTGCTCACAGCTAAAGAAAACTCTTCTTCAGCCCAAGTGGAGGGGGCTGGGCTATGGGATAGAAGGATCTGAAATGTATCCCTGCTGCTGCCAGGGAGTGCCAAGGCCACAGTGAGTAGCATCGCGACAATTTCAGTGGTCATGGATTTCTTTCTTTTCATTAAATGATGGAATGGAACTTCCACATGGCTCTGCCTGCGACACTTTCCAAATGTCAGTTAGCCTCATCTGTCTACACTAGACTTTTTTTCCCTAAAATTTCTCTCAGTTTCTACCCCGGGTCCGTTCCACTGGTGGAAGCAAGTACGGGAAGGCTGCTGTAGAAAGGTGCCTATGGCTGCCAGCAGATTTGTCTTTCAGGGTGTGTTGTCACTCTAGATTTACGTTGGCTCTTACCCTGGTTTTAGCCAAAACCCCTCTCTCCTCCTCTCACAAAACCCTTATGCCCAGGCTTGTGTGTGTTTTGAACCTGGTCTTTCTTGCCTGGCTGGGAGTGTAGATTTACAGCCTGGGTTTTGCTCCATGGTAAGACCGAAGCTGCCCACGTTTCAGTGCGGATGCAGCTGAATGCCAGGTTGTGGAGCTCAGGTTTGATAGTCCGCTAATGCCATCCCAGAATTCCCCGGGGCTGTATTTTCTGGCCTTCTACCTACAGTACTAACTTCCCATTCACCTCGACTGGCTTTTATACCAAGTCAGCATTTAACCCCTTGTTTCATCCAGCCTGCTCCACCTCTGCCCTGCTCAGCTCAGTCGAACAGCTTGAGAAGATCCTGTCCCGGCAGGTCCTAACTGGTCAAAGCATCAGGGTTCTCGTTGCTCTCTGGTGTGAGCATGGCAAAGAACATGATTTTGGGAGGTGCACCTGAAACCAGCATCTGTGCGAGAGCATCTGCAAAAGGCTGGCAGAAGAGGGGATCCAGCAGATGGCTCTCCAGTGTTGGGAGTGAATCCGTGGCTCATCTACCTGCCCTTACTCCAAGGAGATTAAGTGGGTGTTCACCACCACCCTGAGTATGGATCCCTCCCTTCTTGCATAACTGGCTTTTTGAGCTGGGACAGTGTGAGTTCTAGACTGGTGCAGAGGGGATGAGGATAGCACCACAGGGTTCTCTGGTGGCAGAGGAGCAGGAAAGAGCCCAGACCTGGACTAGACCCTGGAACAGACTTTGTGGCCAGCTGGGCTGGGGAATGTCCTAGGTCTATGTTCTGAGGATCTGTCTGGGCTCAGGGAATATGGTGGAGAGGAAGCACCAATGGAGCCAGAGCTGCAGCTGGGAAGTAGCCACTACTGCCACTTTTGTTGTTACTATGGTGGAAAATCCCAGCAGAAGTGGGACAGATCTCTGAGTTACAAGCAATGAAACTATTGTTATGGAGGATATTTATGTGCTATAGGGTGGCCTTAGCTTCAGTTGCGGATGGAAGCCATGCCGGTTCCCTCGTCCCCCTTCCTTCAACCTCCCCACCATGTGTGATCCAATTGGGGGGTAGAATCTAAATGTACAACTATTGATTTATTCTAGCAACTGTTGCATTGGTGGTGGGAGGGAATCTGATCTGGGACTACCGGCTTAGCAAGCTTAAATACATGTTTCCACATATTCTTCTTTCAAAAGCTGTCACACTGTAGTGCAGTTATTCCAATACTAGTAATACAGCGCTATGGAAGGAAGACTGCATTATAATATATCCCAGTGGCTGTACCATGTGACAACGTCTCCTGGTGACAATGGCATTGTGGTGTTGTGCATGCGTGGCACAATGTCTGGGGCGTTGGGGGATGTGTGGAGGCACTTCCATTGTCAGCAAGTTTCTGCACTCTAGTTCAGAAGCCTGGTAATGTTTGTCTGAATTTTTTTCCCACTCCTAGTTTGTGATTTTTCTCCTCTATTAAAAAATCCTTAGGCTTAAAGACGGTCAGGGATATTCCTGGACAGGGCAAACATCCAGCAATCACCCTGGGGGTGCTGGAACAATTTGTATATAGTCAGGGTGCTGAGAGCCATTAAACCAAACTGTAAAGCCTGCATATAACAGAAACCACTTCAAGACAGGGGGTGCAGCAGCATCCCTAGTTCCAGCACCTATGACCACTCCCGGTAGCTTACTAGCCCTCTCCTTTCATTGATTTGCTGTTCAGTCAGCAGGGGGAAAAATGTCATCATCTTGATAAATGGCCTTCTATCACAGGCTTGGAAAAGCTGCTTTCTCTTCCAATCAGGGTCCAAGTTGAGAGATAGGATAAGGGCTGTGTCTAGTTTCATACACTTGGCTCAGAGTGGGTTTTTGTACAGGCTGTCTATGGCTTTCTAACACTGTGCGATCCCAATAGGCACAATAATAGGTAGCTCCATCGTTAGGAGCTATTTCATATACTACTAGGGTAGAGATGGGCTGGTCAGGCTTCTTTTCACAATTAAACTTGTTCTTATCGGAGTCTTTGTCAAAGACAGGTTTTTCAGATGAGATGTACAGAATCCGCTCTGGAGCTTCACCAGGTCTGTGTCGGTACCAGTGTATATAAGCATTCCCGAAGTCCTGAATGCCAGAAGCCTCACAGTCTATACGTGCAGTTTTACCTTCTTTCCTGGTAACGGACAACTGAGCTTGTTTCAGATGTATTTGTGCACATCCGTCTAGAAAGAGAACAAGAAAAGAAAACCAGAAATTAACGTGAATCTGGAGCATGGTAAGTTGTGACTCAGTAATGTGTAGAAAATGGATAAAAAAGAAACTTACAAGACAAAATCGAAGTCAGAATAACTACCTGAAGTAGTAACATTTTACAGGTTTTGCTCGGTCCTGCATCTATGAGAAATGTGACTGCTGGGATGGACAGAGTGGTGCCTTTGGGGACAGGAAGTGACTCATTTAGTTAACACGGGATGAGGTTCTGCTGGCTGCATATGCTAATTTAAGATAAGATAGAGTTATGGCTGAAACTCATGCAAAGTTACTTTTATCAAAGAGGGTTATCTGGCATAAAGCAAACTCTTCCGCTATCATTAGACCAGTGTAGATTGCATCATGGAAGTATGGGTAATGAAGGATTGGTCTTTGAATTATTTATATTACAGTGTTTTCCAGAGGCCTCTGTCCGGATGGTGTCCCCATTGTGTGAGGTACTACACATAGCAATATATAGAGTGACTGTCCCAAAGATCTTCAGTCTAAAAGTGTATTTGCACCAGCAGAGAATTTTTGGTACTTAATATTTAAATATACCATATCCCCCTGCACTCCCCAACCAGAGTTGTCATTTGCCAGCAGATTTCTTGTAGGAGTCGCAGCAGGAGTGGGTCTTGAGAGGGATTCGAAGGAGAAGAGGCTAGTGGTTTAGGGATTCAGGTGGGTGGGGGGGGCATTCCACACAAGTGCTGGAAGAAAGCACCAAGATGTTTGTGGGCAGGGATGCAAACTTGCTTGTTGGATTGTACAGTGCCCTGTGCAGTGTGGACCAGATCTGTGACTGGGGTTCCTAGCTATGCCTGTAACTAATACAAAGATGAAGGGACTGGCAGAGCCTTGTTGATGTCACAGTGAAGACTAATTTTCTCGGGGGTTATTTTCTTTCCCTGTTGAAGATGGGAGGTGCTGCCCTGAGGGTTGTGCTGTTGCCGGTACAGCACTCGGAACCCTTCTGAAGATATTAAGCACTTCCGGGAAACTCAGCGAGAGCAGGATCCTGGGATGTGCAATATCACTTCCTACTTCAGTGTGAGACTATCCCTGTGCTCTATAAATAGAGTGATGTACAGACAGTGGCTATTATATCTGTGTGCTAATGCCCTCTATTGATATAGGATGGATCTGCAATTGTACATTTGCAGTCAATTTTGTCCTACTTCTGAAAAAGGGCCAACTCTACACTGATGTTGTTTTTGTCAAATTAATTTACGAGTAACCTTATGTTTTCTTAAACACTTCTTTGTGTCCTTGTGATGAGAGCTAATCCGATCCATGATGTCTTTTCTATATTGTAGCTCCATTAGTGTTCTTGTGTCTTTCTAGCATCATTCAATAAGCGATACTTCCACTTCTGCCCTTCTTTCCAGTATCATCTGCAATCACACGCTTTCCCCAGGGGTTCTGAAGAACCTGACTCCATTTATCCCCATTGCTCTAGTAACCCTCCTTAGACTATAAAATCCCTGGGGCAGGGAATCTTATTCTGTAAAGTTCCCTGAACGTTCATGCGAAGATTGCTTGGACTGATATTATGCTGTAGAACTTCAGAGTGTGGCCTGCTGTCACACCATGTGTTTTCTGCTGAACTGGCTTCAGAGACTAAAGATAGGCTGGTCCTTCAGAACAGAACTCTGTGGTTTTTATAAAGTGAACAATAAGCTCTTTGTGTTTCAGGGCTAATTAAACAGCAGAAAAGCAACCAAAATAAACTTACTCCTGTTTCCATCGGAGTAATATCAAAACGTAAAGTGGCCAGGCTGGTTTGCAGTGCCATTAGGTGACTTGTGGTCTGATCCAAAGCCCATTGAGGTCAATGGAAAGACACTTAGGGCTTGACCCAATGGCCACTGAGCTCCACAACTGGAATCTCTAGACAGTAACATGAGGCTCTGTACCTGGGGAGGATACTATGCAGGATGAGCCCCAGTTCCTGGGGAGTTATGAGGAGGTACATTGTTGCACCTGCACACTGGGTCCAACGCTCCTGTTTTACTTTCACTTGCTTCCTGATTCAGCAGATGAATGACGTCTGGATTGGGAGACTGTGGTGTCAGGCAGTTTTGGGGTGAAAGTCTGGCCCCATTTCCTTCTCTAGAGCCAGATTTTTCACCCCAAGTGTTCTGCTTCTCTAGACTGATGACAAGTCTCCACCCAGTCAGCCCATGATAACCCCCACAGACAACTACTGACTGTCGGCTTCACCTAATATTCAGTGGGAAGATTTTTGTTTTGTGTTTTTTTTTTTTTTTTTTTTACAGGGCAAGGGGCAGCTAAACACACAACTCCCATTGACTTGTAACGAGATTGGGTGCCTAACTCCCTTGTGTGCCCTAGGTGACCTCCTGTTCTGCTAGACCTGACCCGGTCTTAGTGATTTATTTGGAAAATACGCACTAAATCAGCAGTTGCTGTTCATATCTAGCTGCAGAAGCCAATGAAGGCTGTGGCTCAGAATGCAGAGTGGGTTTATGTACAGGCTGTCTACAGTTTTCTAACACTGTGCGATCCCAATAGGCACAATAGTAAGTAGAAATGTCACTGGAGGTTTTGTTTATGGTCACTCTAAGTGTACACTGACCAAACTTCTTTTCAGCATTAAACTTTCCTTTCTCCAAGCCTCCATCTGAGGCAGATAGCACTGAGATGAACAGAATCCGCTCTGGAGCTGCACCGGGTCTCTGTCTATACCAGTGTATAGGATCCTTGCCAAAATCCTCAGATAGAGAAACATGACAGTCAATTCGTAAGGTTTTATTTCCTTCCCTAGTGATGGACAGCTGAGGTTGGGTCAGACGCACCTGCGAGGAGCCATCTATGGAGAAACAAAGATAAAATATAAAAATAAAACTGAAATAATGTGAAGACTCTCCAGCAGCTGCTGTCATGTACCAATGTATGCGGAGAGCAGTGTGAATAGGGTGACCAGATTTCCTGATTTTTTTTTTTTTTTTAATAGGGACAGTCCTTATATTCAGGGCTTTGTCTTATATAGGTGCCTTAACCCCTCCCCCTGTCCCAATTTTTCACACTTGCTATCTTGTCACCCAAAGTGCAGGCAACACACTTACAGGAGCAAACCGTAGCCAGAACAAAAATCTTTAACAGCAACATTCTTGCTGCCCTTGTTGGAACTCCAGCCAAGGAATGTAAATGACGGTCTTGAATGGAGAGAGACATGTAGATGGGGAGAGGAAGTGACTCATTTAGATAACCTCCAGTTAAGTGGTACTAGCTGTAGAAGATTTATTGCAAGGTGAGGTAGAGTTACTGCTGCTCAGTATGACAACTTTGACCTTGAGTGAGTGTCAACCCTAGCACTGGCGTCAAATAGATTCCTTGGGTGTGTTTCAGGATCAGTATTCATGATTATTATTACTGTCGTTTATTACTTATATTACTGTAGCAACCTGAGATACTGTGCTGGATCTGGGCCCCAGAGTGAAAACAAAGAGGTAAAGTCCTGCCTCACACTGCTGACAGCCTAAAAATACGAGTGACCTCTCAAGCTTGTGGGAAAGGGAAACGTCAAAATACCTTTATTTTTAGTTTTTCCATGTTATTGTTTATGCAGAAATACACTGGTTTTGTTTTCTCCTCGCTCACCCCTAAAGCTCAGTCATTGTGTGTGAGCAGATTTCTTAAACATCCTGTGGAATAGAAATCTTGCAGAGGAGAAGGTAGCGATGTTCTCTATGACATGAGGGCCCTTTTCCATGAGTATGCGGCAGTATGGAAGAAAGCACAAATGAATTTGTTGGAAAATGTAATAGGCAGGTGGTGGACAAGAGGGGGGAAGGGAAGAGAAGAGCTGCTGACCGTGCAGTTAAAACTGTAGTTGTCTGTCTGTCATCCACTTATCACTTGCCCAGGGAAGCTGCTGAACCTTTCCTGATGAAGAGACTGAGTCAGTGCCCTCAGATCGCATGGATACCAGTGGAATTTGATGGTGTTCACGACTTTTCTGGAGACACTGAGCATCTGGCAGAATAGAACTGTAGTGTATTTTTCAGTCTTGAATTCTTCAGTTTTTCTCCTACTTAATTGTGATACTTGGCCATTTTACATCTCACTACTCATAACAGTGCTAATACATCTGTATGCTAATGCCCTCGACTGAAATAGATGGCCTTGTTCATGGACACTTCATTTCATCCCAGCTCTGAAAAAGGGCCAGTTTATACCTGAAGGTGTCGCACAATTGATTTACAAGCAACTTCTTTCTTTTATTCAATATTAATTTTTATTGTCTTGCAGTGAGGACTAATCCACTGCAGAGAATTCTACTTTAAGTAGAGAAGAACTCTGTTCAGCTCTCATTTAGTGATCAAAGGGCCACCAAGAAAGTGGTGGTCTGTATATTTCAAAAGCCATTTTTGTGAACAGACAATTCATTTCTCTATTAAACACAGAATAAAACAGCATGATCCCCCACAAAGGAATTTGTTTAGCTGTATAGGGCCTATGTCACATGACTGAGCAAATCTGGAACCATCCACTGGAGGGTAGTGTGGGTGTGTGCGACACACACAGAGCCTCCAATTCATTAGAGCCTATGACAATTGCTTTTAATGTTCTACACTATAGCACTACTAATTTACATTTATACGACTATACTTTCCACGCTATCCAAAGAAACGTAGCAACAAATATACCATATTTCAAAAGCAGAGTGACGAAGTATATAGATGGAGTGCTACCTCTTATAACCTTTCTTTGAACAGATCTAGCTGGTGAAAGGGAGTTAGGGCCAGATCGCTAAAGGAATTTAGGAGCCTGAACTTGGTCAACTGGAGAAACTTGGTCTGAATTCCATGGATTTAAAAATCAGTTTGTACACAAGCAGCCATTTTCTAATCATAAGACCAGGAATGATCTCACAAAGAGGGCTGTACTGGATGTGGATGAGTGTGGATGTTTAAATGAGACTGAAAGCTTCCCACTGGAATTCTTGATGATGAGAATTGTCTGAGCCCTGCCTCGTTAATTAAGGGCTGACTTACCTCTGACTCTTATGGGGATGTACAAGGGAGAGGAAGGTTTTGAGTAAGTTGACTCACATTAATAGTCTCATTGATTCAACTCGGTTTATTCAAGATAGATGGTTGTTTTCAAAATGGACTCCTCAGGTAGTCTCATAATCCTCCATCTTCCACTAGCTCAGTTATATTGAAACAAGAAAATTCAATTAGAGTAATTCATTTGCTGTGTTCTTATTTTCATACACATTTATATCCTGTTAAATGGCCTTTGTGATAAAAAAAAATCGATAGGGTTCTCTGGTTTTAATTTTACCGTTTAGTTTATATGGAAGCATACAGTTCTAGGATGGAAACGCTGTAATGACTGCTGTAAATATACAATATTCCTGATCAAACAATCTTGCCTCTGAAGAATCAACATCATCCCTCTCCTTGACATCTGAAGAGAGCCCCTTTACAGAAGGTCTAGTTCAGTAGTTCCACTGAAGGGTGAGTGACGGTCTCCAGGGGGTATGTTGTTGATGTCTGGGCGCCTGATCCAAAGGTCATTGAAGTGGCTGGGAGTTCTTCTACTGACTTCACTGGACTCTGGATGAAACTTGAAAAGGCCTGTCCTGTAAGGTGCTGAGCACCTGCATCTCCCATTACAGGAACTCACAAGGCCAGGGCCTTATGGCTTTAAATCCCACCAAAAGTAAAATGAAAATCCCATTCCTAGTACTAAAATGTGGGGAAAGATTCTTCTGAGTGTACTTGGGGTGTTTTTTGTTTTTTTTTACCAAAAATCTCATTACAATAATGGTGAAGTAATTGGAATCCAAACCTGCTAGATATTTAAACAGTAATTTGTTGGTTTCCTGTCTTAATGATGAAGTAGCTGAAAACTGACACATCCTGTTTTGTTAAAAGGATGTTTGTGGTATGGGGACGGGGGAGGAAATTCAATATTAATTCAGTAAAATATTGTGTCACTGTATCACTTTCTCCCTTCACCATTTGCTCCATGTTACAGAAAGGAGCACATTCTGAAAAAGGTAGACTTAAGAAATCTCAGCTGCTAATGCCTAGGTCAATGTTCCAGATCTTGCTACAGCCCTTCGAAAATTCTGGGTTTTTGGGGGGGAACACAGTGGGATAACTTTGCATTGAGGACTGGGTCATAACTTTTTAAAATGTACATAATTGCTGGTACAATGATCAAGGGACTAGAAGGAAAAGAGTCTCCCAACTCAAGTATAAAATCTTATTATGACTTGATTGAATTCCATACATAAGTCTGAGAACTACTGAAAATAAACTGAACACTTTGCTCATACAGAGCTTATTCTCTTAAAGTGCTAAGTGACCCTGGAAGTGGTGAGGTCTCACCTCTCATTAGTGCCTACAGATGATGATGATGATGAGAGCACCCGCTACCTTTTGGAAATAGCTCAGTATCTTGCAGGATAGAGCACCTTTCATTTGGAGATTAGAAAGCGCTTTAATCAATCTTTAATACAGGAAAAAAGAAATGCCAAACATCTTCCTTACTGATGCAGAGGATGGCGTGAAGAATACACTTACAAAACTTGCATAGGATTAAAAATAGGGTTGAGTTGCAGACACCAGTGAGGACAGAGGAAAATATGAAAAGCTTTCAGAATATCAGGAAAACTTACTGACATTGATCTCAATCAGGCATGGAATCATCTCTCAAAGGAGGAGATGGAAGCCCCATTTTGGAGACCTTTAAAACTAGACTAGACAAAACATTAGAAAATACTTTGTAGGGAATAGTTCTGCCTTGGCAGGAAGATGGACTGGACGCTGTAAGAGGTCTTCCATTTCAAACCTCTGATTTTATGAACCTTAAATACATGTAAATGAATTCTTTGGAAATAAATATGTAAAGTTCCACACTCCTGTAAATGTCCCATGTTCATGATTTGTTGTGGACCAAATGGTTTCCTTAACATATGTGCCAAGAACTTGAATGGATATTAATCTATATTGGATATCCTGAACGGTATCTGTAAGTGACATGCATATGTATTACTCACTCACATACAATTTAGAGAGTACCATATAAAATCCATTGATATTAACAGGAGCCCCACATGTCCATCAACAATACAATAGCCAGTTTCCTTTGCTCATTTGTAATGATGATAAAAAGTTCTCAGTCAAAGGTGATTGATGGTGAAATGAGCTATCAGAGGACATAAGTGTGAGCCAAAAACCTATCCATTCTCAGGAGCGGCTGGAATTCCTGGAACCTAGGATAAGGTATTCCATTTCCACTCTGCTGTAATGGACATGGCTAGAGGGAGGTACTGCATTACTGTGATCCCTAACTCCCACAATGGCTCCTTAGGGCCATTCCTAGCAGGGCACAACTAAATGTGCTAAGGTGTAGTGGGAGCAAAACTAGCCACTAGCTGACCCCGGCACTATGGCAGCACAGAGATGGCATCCAGCCACCTTTGTCACCAAGCTCAGTCTTGCATCGAGTGCAGTGCAGATGAATATGAGGATTGGGCCCTTTTCCAGGGGAAGGAAGCCCCCCAGGATTTCCTGTGCCCTTCTCACATTTACAATGAAGAGCTTGTAAGCTATATATTCTGCTACTGTTCTTGTGTTAGCTCCTTCAGTGTAGCACATGTGCACTCAGAGGTGCCAAGTTAGTTTATTTTATATTTGGCCACTGAAACTGAGTAGAAAACTTCTGTATTCTGTGTACACTACAGCTCCAGCCATGGAGATGTGCTGAAAATTCCTAGTGGAGATGCAAACTGCTGTTTGTTCCCTCCTAAAAAATGTCTACCCCTCAAATTCCCTATTCACTTTTACACCCCCGTCCCTCACCTGTCCCCAGTTATTGATTATCCCCACCCCATTCTCCCTCATTCGCTCACTCCACAGTGTCTCTGGTCACCCATTGCTTTGTGAAGTCAAATGGGTAGTGACTGCTCAATCACTTGCTCTGCCTTTAGAGCTGGAGCCAGCACTGGTAGGCAGTCACTGGATGTCAGCTTTGTGCCACCCACTAGTAAACTCCCACTTCCCTGGCTCAGGCAAATCCCTATACAACTTGGGATGGCCGAACGGGAGTTCACGCTGGCTGTGGTTTATGGGACTGAGGTTCCGCCTGTTGTGTAGGCTGGTGTGCTTGGGTGGAGGGCAGACTTCAGCCTGCTCTGCTGCAGCAGTAACATGAGAGTTGAGCCCCACACACAGAGCTGTGGTGGTTTTATGTTGCAGGAAGCTTGTGGCACTGTGTAAAATCCCATGTGGCACAGTAATAGCGGCCACTGTCTGTCTCTTCCAGCTTGTGCACCACCAAGTTAGAGATGTTTTTTGTCCCATAGGCTGAGAATTTCTCCTTGGGGAAGGCTGCCTCTCGCTTTGACTCCGACCCAGAGAGAGTGAGGTACAGCAGCCTGTGTGGGGCCTCTCCAGCTGGGGCTCGGTACCAGTGGATGTAGGTAGAGTCCGATCCACCAAACACCTTGCAAGTGAATTTGGCAGAGCTGCCTTGAAGTGGCTGCTTTGTGAGAGAGATCTGCTCCTGCTCCAGGTGAATGGTCCACAGAACAGCTGGAAGGCAAAAAGAGAAAGCAACCATGAGGAGATGGCACCTAGACACATTTCCCTCTTCAGAGGGCAGTAACATATACATGGCCTTGCAACCTGCAAGTTCTTGAGGAAGGTACATGGGCTTAATTATCCATTGCCTTGCACCTTGTATAGCCGTTCATGTCTCTGTAAATGTGAGGGGGAAATGGGTAAAGCCTCTATCTCTTGTGTGAGTGGACGATCAAGTTCACTTTACACCTGGGCAAAGATGGTGTGAGCAATTACACAAGGTACAGGGCAGTGAAGAATCAGACCCTTTATCCAGTGATGAGCTGCCAAAATCTTAACAACTGGTTCTCCCTCACCCCGCGAGGGGGTCATGGCCCACCCCCACCCCCTGGGACTCCTGCCCCATCCAACCCTCCGCGTTCCTTGATGCCCCCCCTAGACTGGGCAGGAGGGTCTCGTGGGCCACCGTAGTGGGTGCCCACCCTGCCCCTAAGAGCCAGAGGGACCTGCCGAGGGGCGAGGTGGGGAGTCCCGGCGGTGCTTACCTGGGGCAGCTCCCAAGAAGCATCCAGCAGGTCCCTCTGGCTCCTTGGGGCAGGGTAGTGTAGCTGGGGGGGAGCACGTGCTTCCCCCCCACCCCACTGATCACTTCAAAAGTGATGCCTTAGGCACCAACTCCGGGGGTGCTCCGGCAGCTCACCTCCGCCCCTGAATGCGCCGCCCTGCTCTGCTTCTCCCCCCCGACCCTCCCCCCGGCTTCCCGTGAATCAGCTATTGGCGCGGGGGCTGGGGACTGAAGCAGAGGCCAGGTCAGGGGCAGAGAACAGTGATCAGTCACCAGGGCTGGAGTAGTAGCCAGGGCTGAGGCCGGAGCTAAAGCAGAAATGCAAAATTTTTTATCAGAATACTGGGGGTGGGGGCACGTGTCCCTGCTTGCCCCCACTTGTGCATGCCCCTGGGCACAGGCATATTAGGAGAATACGTAATGTGGTTATGAGCACGCTTCACTGCTCCTAGTGGGGACTGAATCTGTGCTCAGTTGCTCACGTGGGCCAGCACCGATGTCCATGCTGGCTGGGCAGGAGCACGCTCCTTCCATTACAAATCTGAGTCTGCGTCTTCTCTCAGGTGTACACATAGTCACTGGGCTGCACACCGGTTATTGTCAGTTCAGTTGTGAGCTATTGGTGACCTTTACTGAGATATAACACATGCTCGTGTACATTAATAACTGACCTTATCCTGTCTTCCAAAAAAGGCCATTTGTACGCTTAATTACTGGGATGTAATTTTGCTTCAAATGTGTAGGTAAAATGTTGCCACAAGGTTTCATTTTAAAGATATAATATAAGCACATACCTATGAGATATTAAATAGCATATGTGATGGACTGTGTACCGCACACTGGCAAAGAAAGAAAGAGTTAACCTGGGCCCCTGCCAGACAGTAATTAGTGCACCCAGTTGCATCTGGAGGGTGGGCCTAACTTAGAATTATGCTCAGGTGGGTAGGACTGGGTGTTACAGGGTTCTTGTATTGAAACCCAGAGTAGAGGGCAGCCCTACCTGTTTGCCCATGTTCCCCTACTGGCTGCCAAGGAAGGTGGCATAAAAGCCCCCTGAGATGAGGGGTACTGAACCCCCAGTTTGGGCTGAAGATCTGTCATAAGGTCATTGGACTGTTTTGTGTTACCCCTTCCTGGGTTATAGAGAACAGGGCCAGCTCTAGGCACCAGCTAAGCAAGCTGGTGCCTGGGGCGGTGCTGCTGAAGCGCTGCACTCTGGCTGTTCTTGGGACAGCACTCCAGCAGCAGCCCCGGCGGCAATTCGGCGGCAGCTCCCTCCGATGTTCCTGTTCTCTCTGGCGGCAGCGGTGTATTTGGCAGGTTTTTCCCACCCAAAAACCCTTTTTTTTGCTGCTTGGGGTGATAGAGAGTGGGACTGAATGTGACCTGGTGGAGGGCTGAGGCACAAGGAGTAGACCACAGCAGGGCTGGAGTGGCTGTTGGCAGGGGGCACCAGAGGAGACGACTTTGCCAGCCACATGGGGGCATTTTGATGGTGAGTTACCCTTTGACAGCATATTTAATTATTATTAATGTTCAGACATAGGTATACATTGCACTTTGGAGAATGTGTAAATTATTGTAATACAGTGGCCAGAGATCATCTGAAGATTCACTGTTCTCTTTTCACCCTTTGTAGCTGAAATACCAACATGAACTTCTTTCCCTACCCCACAAAGAGGTGTTGGGAAGGGGGTTCTGGAGGCTGATTATAGAACTGATCAGGGTTGGTAGTGGAGGGGATTGTGGGGATAGGTTTGGAGCTGGTAAGGGAACCTGTCCCACCTGGGTAGGGGAGCTAATACACAATGAATTACTTTAATCTCTCATTGTTCTTCTAATCAACTCAAACCCTCAAATCCTTACACCCTCTCTTATAAAACTCCAAATGCACAATAGCTTTTCTCCAAGAAACTCTTTTTACCTGCTAATGAGTTACAAAAAAACTGCACGGGACTGGGTAGCAGTTTCTGTTTTGGAAAGTGTCACCTCTGGATCCACTTGACCTTTAATTCTGCTTGATTGCACTTGCACAAATTATTGACTGGTGCTACGGGGTCACCAGACTGTGGTATGAGAGTAGGATTTTCCTTCTCTGTATTCCTCCAAATGTTCTTAAAAGCCTTGATAGATACTGTGATACCCTGATTAGTGTATATGTGCAAAGAACAAGGATGGTACCCCAAATGCTCAGCTATGTGGCATAAACCCAATCCTGCTCACAGCTAAAGAAAACTCTTCTTCAGCCCAAGTGGAGGGGACTGTGCTATGGGAGCAGAAGGATCTGAAATGTATCCCTGCTGCTGCCAGGGAGTGCCAAGGCCACAGTGAGTAGTATCGCGACAATTTCAGTGGTCATGGATTTCTGTCTTTTCATTAAATGATGGAATGGAACTTCCACTCGGCTCTTCCTGGGACACTTTCCAAATGTCAATTAGCCTCATGTGTCTACACTAGACTTTTTTCCCTAAAATTTCTCTCAGTTTCTACCCCTGGGTCAGTTCCACTGGTGGAAGCAAGTATGGGAATGCTGCTGTAGAATTATATTTTTCAGGGTGTGTTGTCACTCTAGATTTACCTTGGCTCTTACCCTGGTTTCAGCTAAAACCCCTCTCTCCTCCTCACACAAAACCCTTATGCCCAGGCTTGTGTGTTTTGAACCTGGGCTTTCTTGCCTGGCTGGGAGTGCAGATTTACAGCCTGTGTTTTTCTCTAAGGTAAGACCAAAGCTGCCCACTTTTCAGTGGGGATGCAGCTGAATCCCAGGTTGTGGAGCTCAAGTTTGATAGTCCTCTAATGCCGTCCCACAATTCCCCAGGGCTGTATTTTCTGGCTTTCTATCTACACTACTTGCTGATCTTAAACACAAAAAAGAAGCTCACAAGAAGTGGAAGATTGGACAAATGACCAGGGAGGAGTATAAAAATATTGCTCAGGCATGTAGGAGTGAAATCAGGAAGGCCAAATAACACTTGGAGTTGCAGCTAGCAAGAGATCTTAAGAGTAACAAGAAGGGTTTCTTTAGGTATGGTTGCAACAAGAAGAAAGTCAAGGAAAGTGTGGACCCCTTACTGAATGAGGGAGGCAACCTAGTGACAGAGGATGTGGAAAAAGCTAATGTACTCAATGCTTTTTTTGCCTCTGTCTTCCTGAACAAGGTCACCTCCCAGACTACTGCACTGAACAGCACAGCATGGGGAGGAGGTGACCAGCCCTCTGTGGAGAAAGAAGTGGTTCAGGACTATTTAGAAAAGCTGGACGAGCACAAGTCCATAGGGCCGGATACGCTGCATCCGAGAGTACTAAAGGAGTTGGTGAATGTGATTGCAGAGCCATTGGCCATTATCTTTGAAAACTCATGGCGATCGGGGGAGATCCCGGACGACTGGAAAAAGGCTAATGTAGTGCCCATCTTTAAAAAAGGGAAGGAGGAGGATCCGGGGAACTACAGGCCAATCAGCCTCACCTCAGTCCCTGGAAAAACCATGGAGCAGGTCCTCAAGGAATCAATTCTGAAGCACCTAGAGGAGAGGAAAGTGATCAGGAACAGTCAGCATGGATTCACCAAGGGCAAGTCATGCCTGACTAATCTAATTGCCTTCTATGATGAGACAACTGGCTCTGTGGATGAGGGGAAAGCAGTGGACATGTTATTCCTTGACTTTAGAAAAGCTTTTGACACTGTCTCCCACAGTATTCTTGCCAGCAAGTTAAAGAAGTATGGGATGGATGAATGGACGATAAGGTGGATAGAAAGCTGGCTAGATTGTCGGGCTCAACGGGTAGTGATCAATGGCTCCATGTCTAGTTGGCAGCCAGTATCAAGTGGAGTGCCCCAGGGGTCGGTCTTGGGGCCGGTTTTGTTCAATATCTTCATTAATGGTCTGGAGAATGGTGTGGATTGCACCCTCAGCAAGTTTGCAGATGACACTAAATTGGGAGGAGAGGTAGATACGCTGGAGGGTAGGGATAGGATACAGAGGGCCCTAGACAAATGAGAGGATTGGGCCAAAAGAAATCTGATGAGGTTCAACAAGGACAAGTGCAGAATCCTGCACTTAGGACGGAAGAATCCCATGCACTGCTACAGACTAGGGACCAAATGCCTAGGTAGCAGTTCTACAGAAAAGGACCTAGGGGTTACAGTGGACGAGAAGCTGGATATGAGTCAACAGTCTGTCCCTGTTGCCAAGAAGGCCAGTGGCATTTTGGACTGTATAAGTAGGGGCATTGCCAGCAGATGGAGGGACGTGATTGTTCCCCTCTATTCAACATTGCTGAGGCCTCATCTGGAGTACTGTGTCCAGTTTCGGGCCCCACACTACAAGCAGGATGTGAAAAAATTGGAAAGCGTCCAGCGGAGGACAACAAAAATGATTAGGGGACTGGAACACATGACTTCTGAGGAGAGGCTGAGGGAACTGGGATTGTTTAGTCTGCGGAAGAGAAGAATGAGGGGGCATTTGATAGTTGCTTTCAACTACCTGAAAGGGGGCTCCAAAGAGGATGGATCTAGACTGTTCTCAGTGGTAGCAGACGACAGAACAAGGAGTAATGGTCTCAAGTTGCAGTGTGGGAGGTTTAGGTTGGATATTAAGAAAAACTTTTTCACTAGGAGGGTGAAGCACTGGAATGCGTTACCTTGGGAGGTGGTGGAATCTCCTTCCCTTGAAGTTTTTAAGATCGGGCTTGACAAAG
This sequence comes from Chelonia mydas, assembly GCF_015237465.2. NCBI lineage: Eukaryota > Metazoa > Chordata > Testudines > Cheloniidae > Chelonia > Chelonia mydas. Next base: position 172,970,499 of record NC_057850.1, on the reverse strand, counting down.
CCCTGGCTGGGATGATTTAGTTGGGGATTGGTCCTGCTTTGAGCAGGGGGTTGGACTAGATGACCTCCTGAGGTCCCTTCCAACACTGATATTCTATGATTCTATACTAACTTCCCATTTGCCTCTACTGGATTACATCCAGTCAGCATTTAACCCCTCGTTCATCCAGCCTGCTCCACCTCTGCCCTGCTCAGGTCAGTCGAACAGCTTGAGAAGATGTTGTCCCGGCATGTCCTAGCTGGTCAAAGCATCAGGGTTCTCGTTGCTCTCTGGTGTGAGCACGGCAAAGAACATGATTTTGGGAGGTGCATCTGAAACCAGCATCTGTGCGAGAGCATCTCCAAGAGGCTGGCAGAGGTGGAGATCCAGCCGATGGCTTTTGAATGTTGGGAGTGAATCAAAAACCTTCAGGGTGCCTATCACAAGGCAAAGGATGCAAGCAAAGTCTGGCAGTAGCCTATCTACCTACCCTTAATCCAAGGAGATTAACTGGGTGTTCACCACCACCCTGAGTATGGATCCCCCCCTTCTTGCATGATAGGCTTTTTGAGCTGGGACAGTGTGAGTTCTAGACTGGTGCAGAGGGGATGAGGATAGCACCACAGGGTTCTCTGGTGGCAGAGGTGCAGGAATAGAGCCAGGACCTGAACTAGACCCTGGAACAGTCTCTGTGGCCAGCTGGGCTGTGGAATGTCCTAGGTTCATGTTCTGAGGATCTGTTTGGGCCCAGAGAATGTGCTGGAGAGGAAACACCAATGGAGCCAGAGCTGCAGTTGGGAAGTGGCCACTGCTGCTAACTTTGTTACAATGGGGGGAAATTGCAGCATAAGTGGGAGAGATTTCTGGGTTACAAGCAATAAAACTATTGTTATGGAGGATATTTATGTGCTATAGGGTGGCCTTAGCTTCAGTTGTGGGTTGAATCCATGCCAGATCCCTGGCCCACCTCCTCCAACCTCCCCACGATGTATGATCCAAGTGGGGGGTGAAGGGAATTTAAATGTGCAACTCTTGATTTGTTCTAGCAACTGTTGCATTGATGGTGGGAGGGAATCTGATCGGGGAGTACCAGACTAACAGTGCTACCCCTCTGATGATTTGTATATAATCAGGGTGCTAAGAGTCATTGAACCAAACTGTAAAACCTGCATATAATGGAAACCACTTCAGGCCAGATGGTGCAGCAGCATCCTTGGTTCCAGCACTTATGACCACTCCGGTAGCTTACTAGCCCTCTCCATTCATTGATTTGCTGTTCAGTCAGTAGGGGGCAAAATGTTGTCGTCGTCTTGATAAATAGCTGTCTATCACAGGCCTGGAAAAGTTGCTTTCTCTTCCAACCAGGGATCTTCAGCAGACCAACATCCTCCAAAGGTTGTCCCTGCCTGTGATAGTGTTAAAACCAATATTGCTAACAGCCCCCTGGTCTGCGTGTCCTGACCCCGTATTGAGCCCCAAAAATGGTAGCAAGCATATAGGACATTCAAGGAGGGAGTTGATGGGAATGGCTTTCTAAAGATGATTAACCAGAAATGAAGGAGGAATTGGATATTTGACTTAATACTATAAGTATCTGGAGGATGTAGTCAATGACATGCTATGCTGTACCTATAAAAGTTAGCTTTTATTACACCCTTTCTAAATCTATACCTGCCATACTTAAAAATATCAGTTGTATGTGATGGTCTTGTATCTAGCTCAGAGGAAATGAGCATCTACTTGTGCTTTCAGATGATTAAGATTAAGAAGGCAACTGTGTGTGTGCATGTGTGGAGGGGGGGTGTACACTTTTGAAAGTCTGTGGCTCAGAATACAGAGTGAGGTTTTTGCACAGCCTGTCTATGGCTTTCTAACACTGTGTAATCCCAGTAGGCACAGTAATAGGTACCCATGTCATTGTCGGTTAGTCTGTATACCCTTAGGGTACAGGTGGACTTTTCAGTTGTCTTCTCAACCCTAAACTTGTTCTTGTCAAAACTTGATTTCTCAGCTTCTGTCTTAAAGTAGAGTATCCACTCTGGAGCTTCTCCAGGTCTTTGTCGATACCAGTGTATATAAGCATTCCCGAAGTCCTGAATGCCAGAAGCCTCACAGTTTATACGTGCAGTTTTACCTTCTTTCCTGGTAACGGACAACTGAGCTTGTTTCAGATGTATTTGTGCACATCCGTCTAGAAAGAGAACAAGAAAAGAAAACCAGAAATTAACGTGAATCTGGAGCATGGTAAGTTGTGACTCAGTAATGTGTAGAAAATGGATAAAAAAGAAACTTACAAGACAAAATCGAAGTCAGAATAACTACCTGAAGTAGTAACATTTTACAGGTTTTGCTCGGTCCTGCATCTATGAGAAATGTGACTGCTGGGATGGACAGAGTGGTGCCTTTGGGGACAGGAAGTGACTCATTTAGTTAACACGGGATGAGGTTCTGCTGGCTGCATATGCTAATTTAAGATAAGATAGAGTTATGGCTGAAACTCATGCAAAGTTACTTTTATCAAAGAGGGTTATCTGGCATAAAGCAAACTCTTCCGCTATCATTAGACCAGTGTAGATTGCATCATGGAAGTACGGGTAATGAAGGATTGGTCTTTGAATTATTTATATTACAGTGTTTTCCAGAGGCCTCTGTCCGGATGGTGTCTCCATTGTGTGAGGTACTACACATAGCAATATATAGAGTGACGGTCCCAAAGATCTTCAGTCTAAAAGGGTATTTGCACTAGTAGAGAATTTTTGGTACTTCATATTTATATATACCGTATCCCCCTGCACTCCCCAACCAGAGTAGTTATTTGCCAGCAGATTTCTTGTAGGAGTTGCAGCAGGAGTGGGTTTTGAGGGGGATTTGAAGGAGAAGAGGCTAGTGGTTTAGGGATTTGTGTGGGTGGCGGGGAGCATTCCACACAAGTGCTGGAAGAAAGCACCAAGATGTTTGTGGGCCGGGATGCAGACTTTGCTCGTTTGTTTCTACAGTGCCCTGTGCAGTGTGGACCAGATCTGTGATTTGGGGTTCCTAGCTGTGACTGTAACTAATAAAAAGATGAAGGGACTGGCAGAGTCATGTTGATGTCACAGTGAAGACTAATTTTCTCGGGGGTTATTTTCTTTCCCTGTTGAAGATGGGAGGTGCTGCCCTGAGGGTTGTGCTGTTGCCGGTACAGCACTCAGAACCCTTCTGAAGATATTAAGCACTTCCCAGGATCCTGCTCTCACTGAGTTTCCCAGATGTGAAGTAGTAGAATATCGCTTCTTACTTCAGTGTGAGACTATCCCTCTGCTCTATAAATAGAGTGATGTACAGACAGTGGCTATTATATCTGTGTGCTAATGCCCTCTACTGATATAGGATGGATGTGCAATTGTACATTTGCAGTCAATTTTGTCCTACTTCTGAAAAAGAGCCAACTCTACACTGATGTTTTTGTCAAATCAATTTACGAGTAACCTTATGTTTTCTTAAACACTTCTTTGTTTCCTTGTGATGAGAGCTAATCCGATCCATGATGTCTTTTCTATATTGTAGCTCCATTAGTGTTCTTGTATCTTTCTAGCATCATTCAATAAGCGATGCTTCCACGTCTGCCCTTCTTTCAAGTGTCATCTGCAATCACACGCTTTCCCCAGGGGTTCTGAAGAACCTGACTCCATTTATCCCCATTGCTCTAGTAACCCTCCTTAGACTATAAAATCCCTGGGGCAGGGACTCTTATTCTGTAAAGTTCCCTGAACGTTCATGCGAAGATTGAAATTCTACAGCATAATATCAGTTCAAGCAGAGTGTGGCCTACTGTCACACCGTGTGTTTTCTGCTGAACTGACTTCAGAGACTAAAGATAGGCTCGTCCTTCAGAAGAGAACTCTGTGGTTTTTATAAAGTGAACAATAAGCTCTTTGTGGTTCAGGGCTAATTAAACAGCAGAAAAGCAACAAAAATAAACTTAGTCCTGTTTCCATCAGAGTAAAATCAAAATGTAAAGTGGCCAGGCTGGTTTGCAGTGCCATTAGGTGACTTGTGATCTGATCCAAAGCCCATTGAGGTCAAGGGAAAGACACTTAGGGCTTGACCCAGTGGCCACTGAGATCCACAGCTGGAATCTCTAGACACTAAAATGAGGCTCTGTATCTAGGGAGGATACTATGCAGGATGAGCCCCAGTTACTGGGGAGTTATGAGGAGGTACATTATTGCACCTGCACACTGGGTCCAACGCTCCTGTTTTACTTTCACTTGTTTCCTGTTTCAGCAGATGAATAACGTCTGCATTGGCAGACTGCAGTGTCAGGCGGTTATGGGGTGAAAGTCTGGCCCCATTTCCTTCTCTAGAGCCAGATTTTTCACCCCAAGTGTTCTGCTCCTCTAAAGTGATGACAAATCTCCACCTACTCAGCCCATGATAACCCCCACAGACAACTACTGAGTGTCGGCTTCACCTAATATTCAGTGGGAAGATTTTTGTTTTGTGTTTTTTTTTTTTTACAGGGCAAGGGGCAGCTAAACACACAACTCCCATTGACTTGTAATGAGATTGGGTGCCTAACTCCCCTTTGTGCCCGAGGTGACCTCCTGTTCTGCTAGACCTGACCCGGTCTTAGTGATTTATGAGGAAAATACGCACTAAATCAGCAGTTGCTGTTCATATCTAGTTGCAGAAGCCAATGAAGAGTTTCTGCAGCTGGCTCAGAGGAATTTTAAGAGAGGTGACAGTGGCCTCATAGACGCAAAAGGCTGTGGCTCAGAATGCAGAGTGGGTTTTTGTACAGGCTGTCTAATGTTTTCTAACGCTGTGTGATCCCAATAGGCACAATAGTAAGTAGCAATGTCACTGGAGGTTATTTTGTTTATAGTCAGGGTACAGGTAGACTGGTCAATCTTCTTTTCAGCATTAAACTTTCCTTTATCCGAGACTCTGTCAAATTCAGACTGTGTTGAGATGAACAGAATCCGCTCTGGAGCTGCACCGGGTCTCTGTCTATACCAGTGTATAGGAGCCTTGCCAAAATCCTCAGATAGAGAAACATGACAGTCAATTCGTAAGGTTTTATTTCCTTCCCTAGTGATGGACAGCTGAGGTTGGGTCAGACTCACCTGCGAGGAGCCATCTATGGAGAAACAAAGATAAAATATAAAAATAAAACTGAAATAATGTGAAGACTCTCCAGCAGCTGTCATGTACCAATGTATGCGGAGAGCAGTGTGAATAGGGTGACCAGATTTCCTGATTTTTATAGGGACAGTCCTTATATTCAGGGCTTTGTCTTATATAGGTGCCTTAACCCCTCCCCCCGTCCCAATTTTTCACACTTGCTATCTTGTCACCCAAAGTGCAAGCAACACACTTACAGGAGCAAACCGTAGCCAGAACAAAAGTCTTTAACAGCAACATTCTTGCTGCCCTTGTTAGAACTCCAGCCAAGGAATGTAAATGACGGTCTTGAATGGAGAGAGACATGTAGATGGGGAGAGGAAGTGACTCATTTAGATAACCTCCAGTTAAGTGGTACTAGCTGTAGAAGATTTATTGCAAGGTGAGGTAGAGCTACTGCTGCTCAGTATGACAACTTTGACCTTGGGCGAGTGTCAACCCTAGCACTGGTGTCAAATAGATTCCTTGGGTGTGTTTCAGGATCAGTGTTCATGATTATTATTACTGTCGTTTATTACTTATATTACTGTAGCAACCTGAGATACTGTGCTGGATCCGGGCCCCAGAGTGAAAACAAAGAGGCAAAGTCCTGCCTCACACTGCTGACAGCCTGAAAAAAGGAGTGACCTCTCCAGCTTGTAGGAAAGGAAAACGTCAAAACCCCTTTATTTTTTCTACATATATTTATTTTTTACCATGTCATTATTTATGCAGAAATACACTGGTTTTTGTTTTCTCCTTGCTCACCCCTAAAGCTCATTGTGTGTTAGCAGATTTCTTATACATCCTGTGGAATAGAAATCTTGCAGAGGAGAAGGTAGCGATGTTGCATATGAGACGAGGGCCCTGTTCCATGAGTATGTGACAGTATGGAAGAAAGCACGAATGAATTTGTTGGAAAATTTAATAGGCAGGTGATGGTCAAGACGGGGAAGAGAAGAGCTGCTGACCGTGCAGTTAAAACTGTAGTTGTCTTTCTGTCATTCACTTATCACTTGCCCAGGGAAGCTGCTGAGCCTTTCCTGATGGAGAGAATGAGTCAGTGCCCTCGGATCGCATGGATACCAGTGGAAGTTGATGGTGTTCACAATGTTTCTGGGGACACTGAGCATCTGGCAGAATTCAGCTGTAGCATATTTTTCAGTCTTGAATTCTTCAGGTTTTCTCCTACTTAATTGTGATTCTTGGCCATTTTACATCTCACTACTCGTAACAGTGCTAATACATCTGTGTGCTAGTGCCCTTGACTGAAATAGGATGGCCTTGTTCATGGACACTTAGTTTCATCCTAGCTCTGTAAAAGGGCCAATTTATACCTGAAGGTGTCGTGTACAATTAATTTACAAGCAACTTCTTTCTCTTTTTTAATATTCGTTTTTATTGTCTTGCAGTGAGGACTAATCCACTGCAGAGAACTCTACTTGAAGTAGAGAAGGACTCTGTTCAGCTCTCATTTAAAGGGCCACCAAGAAGTTGATGTTCTGGATATTTCAAGAGCCATTTTTGTAAACAGACAATTCATGCTGTTTTATTCTGTGTTTAATAGAGAAATGATCCCCCACAAAGGAATTTGTTTATCTGTATAGGGCCTATGTGAAATTTCTGTCAAAATTCACTCATCCTGTGGGCCTTCAAAACCTAATTCCTCTTCGTGGTGCGTGTGTGTGTATGCTTGACTGTATGGCAGAAGGTAGAAAAGAAGTAACCAGATTTTTTTTTTTAAAGGGGATGTCACATCACTGCAGTCCTTGTTTTCCTTCCTTCATTATCCATCCAAGCATTTATCCACAAAGCTTAAACGGAGAGGAGTACTAGAGGAATCAGCTCCCTGGGGCAGGGACTTTGATCATTTATTTGCTCGTAAGGTGCATTCATGTGTATGGCTAGAAATAAAAGATACACTCTCTGAAGCAGATATTTCTATTACATCTCATCGAACAAACTGGTATCGTAGACTAAATATGAAACCAGTCTTTAGATCTGACCTTTGTGGTTTTATGAGCAGGCATCTGCTGGACTAACAAGCTCTTCACTGGTAAATGCTAATTAGAAAGAGGAAAAAGATTCAAGCTATTTCCTCTAGCAGTGTTGCAACATATTTTACATTAGCAGTCTAGTTTCCAGTGCACTTGAGTAACTAACTGCACAAAGATTACTGGAATATATAGGCAATATTAAAATGAGTTTATGGACCAGGTGATAGGCTAACTAACCCTCCATAATGTCAGTAACCAGGAGATTTCTCATTAGATCTGCATATTGGATTGAACACCCTGGACTGACTCTCCTGTCCTTCCTGTTTCAAGGAATGTCCAATCTTGACCTAATTCAATTGTCGTGCCAGCTCCCTTATGCAAACTGGTAACTGTATCAAACCTTAGTCACTCCCCGAGAGAGCAACTGAAAATGTTGCTGCCCTGACTATTTAGCTGCCCTGTGCAACTACTTGGTCTTGTTGTTTGGCAGAGACAGGTGGGATCTTACTGTTTGCAAAACTTGTGCCAGCAACAGTTGTGTTGCTTTTATCTCTTGTTGCAGAACCCAGTAAGGTGTTTCTGCGTCTGCTTCCATCATGAGAAGCAGGATGAGGAGGTCACTGTGGTTTCTTGCATTCGAAAGGCTGTTGTTGAGAATACAAAGTAGGTTTTTGTACAGAATGTGAATGGTTTTTTGATGCTGTGTGATCCCAAGCGGCACAGTAATAGGTAGCCGCATCACTCTTGCTTATTTTGTTTACTGTCAGGGTGCAGGTCGACTTGGAGAGCTGCTTCTCTGCCTCAAACTTTCCCTTCTCAGAATCCTGGTCAAAGACGGGTTTTCCTGATGAAAGATAGAGAATCCGTTCCAGAGCTGCATCAGGTCTCTGTCGATACCAGTGTATATAAGCAGTACTAAGGGTTATGCCAGAAACATGACAGTCAATTCGTGCAGTTCTATCTTCTGCTTTGGTGATGGATAGTTGAGATTGTACCAGTACTTGGGCCTCTCCATCTGCAGAGAAAAGAGACAAATGCCATTTAATCTGAAATTGAATGAACATGGAGGATCTCCAATCATTGCTCAGTAAGGTGCCTGCATGGAGAAGCCTAGAGTGTAAAAAGCAACTTACAAGACCAAACTACTGAAGCAACAAGATAAACTTGCAGTAGTAACATTCTCACTAGGTTATGATGAGCCTGCTACTGAGAAAGAAAGGAATATGAATTCTGATCTCAGAAAAAGGGAGGGATCACTTGAGTAGAGGAAGTGCCTGGTGAGCTATTTCAAGGCAATACAGATTTGCATTTGCCTTATATAAAAGTTCGATATATGAACATCTCCTAACCTTCCCTCATGCTATCTAGCAACTCTTCTGACTGCTGCCTTGTTTAGAACTTTTGAACAAGAGTATCAGATTTTTGTAGCAATGGTTACAGGTACTGAGGTTCTCTGCCTTCCCCGCCCCCCCCCCCCGCCTCCTTTTTTAAACTTAAACATCAGCAGATTTGATTACGGAATAATGCTCTCAGCATGAAAAAGGCAACTAATCTAACTTTTTCAAGCAGTGATGAAAATAGATCACTAAGTGTTGATGCCAAGTCCATTGAAGTCAATGGGAAGTTCTTCAGTTGATTTCCATGACCTTTGGAATAAGCCCCAATTCCTAGGGAGAATTTACTCAGGAATTTTTCATCTTATCTTAACTCAGAGTCCCCTCAAGTTTATAGATCTGATAGCATTGTTGTCAAGGAAAAGAAATCGGTAATCTCTTAAATAAACACATTGTCCTTGCACTTTAATTTGACTTTTGCCTCATCCAAACTCAGAGATGCTTCAATGATTAACTCTTTGTTTTCACCTACATCAGTAGATTCCCGTTGTTTCATAAGGGGTTTCATATGCTGTCTGTGAATTGTGGTGCTATATACACCCTGTCTGGGAGTTTCTGTTTGGGCATCTGTTAGTGTCTATTCCCCCAACTCCACAAGAGTATGTAACTTTTATTGGGTGACCTTCATCTCTGTGCAGAGAGCCAGAACAAGGTCCTTACACAGTTTTAACCCCACTAAAGTCCTATTTTGAGGGTTTAAGTGAGAAGTAAGTGCAGTATAAACCTTGTCCTTGCCCCTCTACAAAGGGCTGAATCTGTAACATTGTGAATATACTTTGCATGCTATCCAAAGAAACATAGCAACAAATATACCATATTTCAAAAACATAGTTATTAAGTATACTGATGGAGTGCTACCAGCACTGTTCCTGGTGCTTTTTTTTTTTTCAATCAACACAAACTTCTTAACTTTCTTTGAACAGACCTAGCTGGGGAAAGGGAGTTAGGGTCAGATCCTTAAAGGTATTTAGGAGCCTGAACTTGGTCACCTGGAGAAACTTGGTCTGAATTCCAAGGATTTAAAAATCATAGTCTGTACCCAGGCAGCCATTTTCCTAATCAGGAGACCAGGAATGATCTCACAAAGAAGGCTGTACTAGACGTGGATGAGAGTGGACGTTTAAATGAGACGGAAAGCCTCCCTGTGGAATTCTTGAGGGTGCTGAGAATTGTCTGAGCCCTGCCTTGTTAATTAAGGGCTAACTTACCACTGACTTATGGGGATGCACAAGGGAGAGGAAGGTTTTGAGTAAGTTGACTCACATTAATAGTCTCATTGACTGAAGTGGGTTTATTCAGGAGAGATGGTTGTTTTCAAAATTGACTCCTCAGGTAGTCTGATAATGCCCCATCTTCCTCTGGCTCTGTTGTATTGAAACAAGAAAATTCAATTAGAGTAATTCATTTGCTGTGTACTTATTTTCATACACATTTATACTCTGTTAAATGGCCCTTGTGATAGAAATCTACAGGGTTCTCCAATTTTATTTTTACCATTTAGTTTCTATAGAAACATGCAGTTCTAGGATGGAAACGCTGTAATGACTGCTGTAAATATACAATATTCCCCACCAAACAATTTTGCCTCTGAAGAATCAACATCAGCCCTCTTCTTGACATCTGCAGAGAGCCCTTTTACAGAAGTTGTAGTGTCTCTGCAAAAGGGTGAGTGAAAGTCTCCAGGGAGTGTGTTGTGGATGTCTGGGGGCCTGATCCAAAGCTCATTGAAGTGGCTGGGAGTTCTTCCACTGACTTCACTGGACTCTGGATGAAACTTGAAAATGGCTATACTGTAAGGTGACAAGCACCTGCGTCTCCCATTACAGGCAACAGGAACTCACAAGGCCAGGGCCTTATGGCTTTAAATCCCACCAACAGTAAAATGAAAATCCCATTCCTAATACTAAAATGTGGGAAAAGATACTTCTGAGTATAGTTGGCTTTGTTTGTAAACAACAACAACAAAAAACCTCATTACAAAAATGGTGAAGTAATTGGAATCCAAACCTGCTAGATATTTAAACGCAATTTGTTGGTTCTTGTCTTGATGAAGCAGCTGAAAAGTGACACATCCTATTTTGTTAAAAGGATGTTTGTGGTATGGGAGGGAGGGAGCAGGGGAAATTTGCTGTATGAACTTTTTATTCTCAAGACATCTTGTGGCTTCACAAAATAAACTGTTAATGGTTCAATATTAATTCAGTTAAAAATTTTGTGTCACTGTATCATTTTCTGCCTTCACCATTTGCTCATGTTACAGAAAGCAGCACTTTCTGAAAATGGTACCCTTGAGAAATCTCAGCTGCCAATGCCCAGGTCCATGTTCCAGATCTTGCTACAGCCCTTTGAAAATTCTGGGTTTTTTTTGGTTTTTTTGAGGAACACAGTGGGATAACTTTGCATTGAGCACTGGGTCATAACTTTAAAAATATACATAATAATTGCCGGTACAAAGATCAAGGGACTAGAAGGAAAAGAGCCTCCCAACTCAAGTTTAAAATCTTATTATGACTTAATTGAATTCCGTACATAAGTCTGAGAACTACTGAAAATAAACTGAATACTTTGCTCATACAGAGTTTATTCTATAAAGCACTTAATAATGATGGAAGTGCTGAGGTCTCACCTCTCATTAGTGCCTACAGATGATGATGAGAGCACCTACCTTTTGGAAATAGCTCAGTATGTTGCAGGATAGAACACCTTTCCTTTGGAGATTTCAAAATACTTTAATGCAGGAAAAAAGAAATGCCAAACATCTTCCTTACTGATGCAGAGGATGACGTGAACAATACACTTAGAAAACTGGGTTGAGTTGCAGACACCAGTGAGGACAGAGAAAATATGGAAAACTTAGAATATGAGGAAAAGTTACTGACATTGATCTCAGTCAGGCATAGAATCATCTGTCAAAGGAGATGATGGAAGTCCTATTTTGGAGACCTTTAATACTAGACTAGATAAAACACTAGAAAATACTTTGTAGGGAATAGTTCTGCCTTGGCAGGAAGATGGACTGGATGCTGTAATAGGTCTTTTCCATTTCAAACCTCTCTGATTTTATGAACCTTAAATACATGTAAATGAATTCTTTGGAAATAAATATGTAAGTACCACACTTGTGTAAATGTCCCATGTTCATGATTTGTTGTGGACCAAATGGTTTCCTTAACATAGATGCCAAGAACTTGAATGGATATTAATCTATATTCGATATCCTGAACGGTGTCTGTAAGTGACATGCATATGTATTACTCTCTAAATTATATGTGAGTGAGTACCATATATAATCCATTGATATTAACAGGATCCCCACACGTCGAATAACACTACAATAACCAGTTTCATTTGCTAATTTGTAATGATGATTAAAAGTTCTCAGTCAAAGCACAGAGATGGCATCCAGCCACCTTTGTCACCAAGCGGAGTCTTGCATCGAGTGCAGATGAATATGAGGATTGGGCCCTTTTCCATGGAAAGGAAGCCCCCCAGGATTTCCTGTGCCCTTCTGACATTTAGAATGAAGAGCTTGTAAGCTATATATTTTGCTACTGTTCTTGTCTTAGCTCCTTCAGTGTGGCACATGTGCACTCAGAGGTGCCAAGTTAGTTTATTTTATATTTGGCCACTGAAACTGAGTAGCAAACTCCTGTATTCTGTGTACACTACAGCTCCAGCCATGGAGATGTGCTGAAAATTCCCAGTGGAGATGAAAACTGCTGTTTGTTCCCTCCTAGAAAATGTCTTCCCCTCACCTTCCCTATTCACTTTTACACCTCCGCCCCTCACCTTTCCCCAGTTATTGATTATCCCCACCCCATTCTCCCTCATTCGCTCACTCCCCAGTGTTTCTGGTCACCCATTGCTTTGTGAAGTCAAATGGGTAGTGACTGCTCAATCACTTGCTCTGCCTTTAGAGCTGGAGCCAGCACTGGTAGGCAGTGACTGGATGTCAGCTTTGTGCCACCCACTAGGTAAACTCCCACTTCCCTGGCTCAGGCAAATCCCTACACAACTTGGGCTGGCCGAACGGGAGTTCACACTGGCCATGGTTTGTGGGACTGAGGCTCTGCCTGTTGTGTAGGCTGGTGTGCCAGGGTGGGGGCAGGGCTCAGCCTGCTCTGCTGCAGCAGTAACCTGAGAGTTCAGCCCCACACGCAGAGCTGTGGTGGTTTTTTGCAGGGTTCTAGGAAGCTTGTGGCACTGTGTAAAATCCCATATGGCACAGTAATAGCAGCCGCTGTCTGTCTCCTCCAGCTTGTGCACCAACAAGTTAGAGATGCTTTGTCTCCCATAGGCTGAGAACTTCTTACTGGAGAAGCCTGCCTCTCTCTTTAACTCTGACCCAGAGAGAGTGAGGTACAGCAGCCTGTGTGGGGCCTCTCCAGCTGGGGCTCGGTACCAGTGGATGTAGGTAGAATCCGAACCACCAAACACCTTGCAAGTGAATTTGGCAGAGCTGCCTTGAAGTGGCTGCTCTGTGAGAGAGATCTGCTCCTGCTCCAGGTGAATGGCCCACAGAACAGCTAGAAGGCAAAAAGAGAGAGCAACCACGAGGAGACAGCACCTAGACATATTTCCCTCTTCAGAGGGCAGTAACATATACATGGCTTTGCCACCTGAAAGTTCTTGAGGAAGGTACATGGGCTTAATTATCCATTGCCTTGCACCTTGTATAGCCATTTATGTCTTTGTAAGCCTCTAGTGTGAGTGGACGATCAAGTTCACTTTACAACTGGGCAAAGATGGTGTGAGCAATTACACAAGGTACAGGGCAGTGAAGAATCAGACCCTTTATCCAGTGCTTACCTGGGGCAGCTCCCAAGAAGCATCCGGCAGGTCCCTCTGGCTCCTAGGGGCGGGGTAGTGTAGCTGGGGGGGAGTAAGGGGAGAGGGTGCTCCCCTCCACTGATCACATCAAAAGTGGCGCTTTAGGCAACAACTCCATGGGTGCTCCGGAGCTGGAGCACCCATGGGGAAAATTTGGTGAGTACAGAGCACCCTCCGGCAGCTCCCCGCCTGGCCCCAGGTCACCTTCGCTCTGCCCCTGAATGCGCCGTCCCGCTCTGCTTTCCTCCCCCCACCCCGGCTTCCCGCGAATCAGCTGTTCACACGGGGGCTGGGGACTGAAGCAGAGGCCAGGTCAGGGTCCAGGGCTGGGGCTGGAGCAGTGCACGGCCAGGACTGGGGCAGAGAACAGTGGTCAGTCACCAGGGTTGGAGTAGTAGCCAGGGCTGGGGCCAGAGCTAGAGCAGAAATGCAAATTTTTTTATAAGAATACTGGAGGTGGGGCATATTAGGAGAACACGTAATTTGGTTATGAGCATGCTTCATTGCTCCTAGTGGGGCCTGAATCTGTGCTCAGTTGTTCACGTGGGCCAGCACCAATGTCCATGCTGGCTGGGCAGGAGCACGCTCCTCCCATTACAAATCTGAGTCTGCGTCTTCTCTCAGGTGTACACATAGTCACTGGGCTGCACACCGGCCATTGTCAGTTCAGTTGTGTGCTATTGGTGCCCTCTACTGAGATATGACACGTGCTCGTGTACATTAATAACGGACCTTTTCCTGTCTTCCAAAAAAGGCCTGTTTGCCCATGTTCCCCTACTGGCTGCCAAGGAAGGTGGCATAAAAGCCCCCTGAGATGAGGGGTATAAGGGTTACTGAACCCCCAATTTGGGCTGAAGATCTGTCATAAGGTCATTGGACTGTTTTGTGTTACCCCTTCCTGGGTTATAGAGAACAGGGCCAGCTCAAGGCACCAGCTAAGCAAGCTGGTGCCTGGGGCGGTGCTGCTGAAGGGGCTACACTCCGGCTGTTCTTGGGGCGGCACTCCAGCAGCAGCCCCGGCGGCAATTCGGCGGCAGCTCCCTCCGATGTTCTGTTCTCTCTGGCGGTGGCGGTGTATTTGGCAGGTTTTTCCCACCCAAAAACCCTTTTTTTTGCTGCTTGGGGTGATAGAGAGTGGGACTGAATGTGACCTGGTGGAGGGCTGAGGCACAAGGAGTAGACCCTAGCAGGGCTGGAGTGGCTGTTGGTAGGGGGCACCAGAGGAGACGACTTTGCCAGCCACATGGAGGCATTTTGATGGTGAGTTACCCTTTGACAGCGTATTTAATTATTAATGTTCAGACATAGGTATACATTGCACTTTGGAGAATGTGTAAATTATTGTAATACAGTGGCCAGAGATCATCTGAAGATTCACTGTTCACTATTCACCCTTTGTAGCTGAAATACCAACATGAACTTCTTTTCCTACCCCACAAAGAGGTGTTGGGAAGGGGTTTCTGGAGACTGATTATAGAACTGATCAGGGTTTGTAGTGGAGGGGACTGTGGGGATAGGTTTGGAGCTGGTAAGGGAACCTGTTCCTCCTGGGTAGGGGAGCTAATATACAATGAATTACTTTAATCTCTCATTATTCTTCTAATCAACTCAAACCGTCAAATCCTTACACCCTCTCTTATAAAACTCCAAATGCACAATAGCTTTCCTCCAAGAAACTCTTTTTATCTGCTAATGAGTTACAAAAAAACTGCACGGGACTGGGTAGCAGTTTCTGTTTTGGAAAGTGTCACCTCTGGATCCACTTGACCTTTAATTCTGCTTGATTGCACTTGCACAAATTATTGACTGGTGCTATGGGGTCACCAGACTGTGGTATGAGAGTCAGGATTTTCCTTCTCTGTATTCCTCCAAATGTTCTTAAAAGCCCTTGATAGATACTGTGATACCCTGATTAGTGTATATGTGCAAAGAACAAGGATGGTACCCCAAATGCTCAGCTATGTGGCATAAACCCAGTCCTGCTCACAGCTAAAGAAAACTCTTCTTCAGGCCAGGTGGAGGGGGCTGTGCTATGGGAGCAGAAGGATCTGAAATGTATCCCTGCTGCTACCAGGGAGTTCCAAGGCCACAGTGAGTAGCATCGTGACAATTTCAGTGGTCATGGATTTCTTACTTTTCATTAAATGATGGAATGGAACTTCCACTCTGCTCTGCCTGGAACACTTTCCAAATGTCAGTTAGCCTCATCTGTCTACACTAGACTTTTTTTCCCTAAAATTTCTCTCAGTTTCTACCCCTGGGTCAGTTCCACTGGTGGAAGCAAGAACGGGAACGCTGCTGTAGAAAGGTGCCTGTGGCTGCCTGCAGATTTATGTCTTTCAGGGTGTGTTGTCACTCTAGATTTACCTTGGCTCTTACCCTGGTTTTAGCTAAAACCCCTCTCTCCTCCTCACACAAAACCCTTATGCCCAGGCTTGTGTGTGTTTTGAACCTGGTCTTTCTTGCCTGGCTGGGAGTGTAGATTTACAGCCTGGGTTTTGCTCCATGGTAAGACCGAAGCTGCCCACTTTTCAATGAGGATGCAGCTGAATCCCAGGTTGTGGAGCTCAGGTTTGATAGTCCTCTAATGCCGTCCCACAATTCCCCAGGGCTGTATTTTATCGCTTTCTATCTACACTACTTGCTGATCTTAAACACAAAAAAGAAGCTCACAAGAAGTGGAAGATTGGACCAGGGAGGAGAAAAAAAATATTGCTCAGGCATGCAGGAGTGAAATCAGGAAGGCCAAATAACACTTGGAGTTGCAGCTAGCAAGAGATGTTAAGAGTAACAAGAAGGGTTTCTTCAGGTATGGTTGCAACAAGAAGAAAGTCAAGGAAAGTGTGGACCCCTTACTGAATGAGGGAGGCAACCTAGTGACAGAGGATGTGGAAAAAGCTAATGTACTCAGTGCTTTTTTTGCCTCTGTCTTCCTGAACAAGGTCAGCTCCCAGAGTACTGCACTGGGCAGCACAGCGTGGGGAGGAGGTGACCAGCCCTCAGTGGAGAAAGAAGTGGTTTGGGACTATTTAGAAAAGCTGGATGAGCACAAGTCCATAGGGCCGGATGCGCTGCATCCAAGAGTACTAAAGGAGTTGGCGGATGTGATTCAAGAGCTATTGGCCATTATCTTTGAAAACTCATAGCAATCGGGGGAAGTCTCGGACGACTGGAAAAAGGTTAATGTAGTGCCCATCTTTAAAAAAGGGAAGAAGGAGGATCTGGGGAACTACAGGCCAATCAGCCTCACCTCAGTCCCTGGAAAAATCATGGAGCAGGTCCTCAAGGAATCAGTTCTGAAGCACTTAGAGGAGAAGAAAGTGATCAGGAACAGTCAGCATGGATTCACTAAGGGCAAGTCATGCCTGACTAATCTAATTGCCTTCTATGACGAGACAACTGGCTCTGTGGATGAGGGGAAAGCAGTGGACGTGTTATTCCTTGACTTTAGAAAAGCTTTTGACACTGTCTCCCACAGTATTCTTGCCAGCAAGTTAAAGAAGTATGGGATGGATGAATGGACGATAAGGTGGATAGAAAGCTGGCTAGATCGTTGGGCTCAACGGGTAGTGATCAATGGCTCCGTGTCTAGTTGGCAGCCGGTATCAAGTGGAGTACCCCAAGGGTCGGTCCTGGGGCCGGTTTTGTTCAATATCTTCATTAATGATCTGGAGGATGGTGTGGATTGCACCCTCAGCAAGTTTGCAGATGACACTAAATTGGGAGGAGAGGTAGATACGCTGGAGGGTAGGGATAGGATACAGAGGGCCCTAGACAAATGAGAGGATTGGGCCAAAAGAAATCTGATGAGGTTCAACAAGGACAAGTGCAGAATCCTGCACTTAGGACGGAAGAATCCCATGCACTGCTACAGACTAGGGACCAAATGCCTAGGTAGCAGTTCTACAGAAAAGGACCTAGGGGTTACAGTGGACGAGAAGCTGGATATGAGTCAACAGTCTGTCCCTGTTGCCAAGAAGACCAGTGGCATTTTGGACTGTATAAGTAGGGGCATTGCCAGCAGATGGAGGGACTTGATTGTTCCCCTCTATTCAACATTGCTGAGGCCTCATCTGGAGTACTGTGTCCAGTTTTGGGCCCCACACTACAAGCAGGATGTGAAAAAATTGGAAAGCGTCCAGCGGAGGGCAACAAAAATGATTAGGGGACTGGAACACATGACTTCTGAGGAGAGGCTGAGGGAACTGGGATTGTTTAGTCTGCGGAAGAGAAGAATGAGGGGGCATTTGATAGCTGCTTTCAACTACCTGAAAGGGGGCTCCAAAGAGGATGGATCTAGACTGTTCTCAGTGGTAGCAGATGACAGAACAAGGAGTAATGGTCTCAAGTTGAAGTGTGGGAGATTTAGGATGAATATTAGGAAAAACTTTTTCACTAGGAGGGTGAAGCACTGGAATGCGTTACCTTGGGAGGTGGTGGAATCTCCTTCCCTTGAAGTTTTTATGGTTGGGCTTGACAAAGCCCTGGCTGGGATGATTTAGTTGGGGATTGGTCCTGCTTTGAGCAGGGGGTTGGACTAGATGACCTCCTGAGGTCCCTTCCAACACTGATATTCTATGATTCTATACTAACTTCCCATTTGCCTCTACTGGATTATACCCAGTCAGCATTTAACCCCTCGTTCATCCAGCCTGCTCCACCTCTGCCCTGCTCAGGTCAGTCGAACAGCTTGAGAAGATGTTGTCCCGGCACGTCCTAGCTGGTCAAAGCATCAGGGTTCTCGTTGCTCTGTGGTGTGAGCACGGCAAAGAACGTGATTTTGGGAAGTGCACCTGAAACCAGCATCTGTGCGAGAGCATCTCCAAGAGGCTGGCAGAGGCGGAGATCCAGCCGATGGCTTTCCAACGTTGGGAGTGAATCTAAAACCTTAAGGGTGCCTATCACAAGGCAAAGGATGCAAGCAAAAGTCTGGCAGTAGCCTATCTACCTGCCCTTACTCCAAGGAGATTAACTGGGTGTTCACCACCACCCTGAGTATGGATCCCCCCCTTCTTGCATGATAGGCTTTTTGAGCTGGGACAGTGTGAGTTCAAGACTGGTGCAGAGGGGATGAGGATAGCACCACAGGGTTCTCTGGTGGCAGAGGTGCAGGAATAGAGCCAGGACCTGAACTAGACCCTGGAACAGTCTCTGTGGCCAGCTGGGCTGTGGAATGTCCTAGGTTCATGTTCTGAGGATCTGTTTGGGCCCAGAGAATGTGCTGGAGAGGAAACACCAATGGAGCCAGAGCTGCAGTTGGGAAGTGGCCACTGCTGCTAACTTTGTTACAATGGGGGGAAATTGCAGCATAAGTGGGAGAGATTTCTGGGTTACAAGCAATAAAACTATTGTTATGGAGGATATTTATGTGCTATAGGGTGGCCTTAGCTTCAGCTGTGGGTTGAATCCATGTCAGATCCCTGGCCCACCTCCTCCAACCTCCCCATGATGTATGATCCAAGTGCGGGGGTGAAGGGAATTTAAATGTGCAACTCTTGATTTGTTCTAGCAACTGTTGCATTGATGGTGGGAGGGAATCTGATCGGGGAGTACCAGACTAACAGTGCTACCCCTCTGATAATTTGTATATAATCAGGGTGCTAAGAGCCATTGAACCAAACTGTAAAGCCTGCATATAATGGAAACCACTTCAGGCCAGATGGTGCAGCAGCATCCCTAGTTCCAGCACTTATGACCACTCCGGTAGCTTACTAGCCCTCTCCATTCATTGATTTGCTGTTCAGTCAGTAGGGGGCAAAATGTCATCGTCTTAATAAATGGCTGTCTATCACAGGCCTGGAAAAGTTGCTTTCTCTTCCAACCAGGGATCTTCAGCAGACCAACATCCTCCAAAGGTTGTCGCTGTCTGTGATAGTGTTAAAACCAATATTGCTAACAGCCCCATGGTCTGCGTGTCCTGACCCCTGTATCGAGCCCCAGAAATGGTAGCAAGCATATAGAACATTCAAGGAGGGAGTTGATGGGAATGGCTTTCTAAAGATGATTAACCAGAAATGAAGGAGGAATTGGATATTTGACTTAATACTATAAGTATCTGGAGGATGTAGTCAATGACATGCTATGCTGTACCTATAAAAGTTAGCTTTTATTACACCCTTTCTAAATCTATACCTGCCATACTTAAAAATATCAGTTGTATGTGATGGTCTTGTATCTAGCTCAGAGGAAATGAGCATCTACTTGTGCTTTCAGATGATTAAGATTAAGAAGGCAACTGTGTGTGTGCATGTGTGGAGGGGGGGGTGTACACTTTTGAAAGTCTGTGGCTCAGAATACAGAGTGAGGTTTTTGCACAGCCTGTCTATGGCTTTCTAACACTGTGTAATCCCAGTAGGCACAGTAATAGGTACCCATGTCATTGTCGGTTAGTCTGTATACCCTTAGGGTACAGGTGGACTTTTCAGTTGTCTTCTCAACCCTAAACTTGTTCTTGTCAAAACTTGATTTCTCAGCTTCTGTCTTAAAGTAGAGTATCCACTCCGGAGCTTCTCCAGGTCTTTGTTGATACCAGTGTATAACAGCATTCCCGAAGTTCTGAATGCCAGAAGCCTCACAGTCTATACGTGCACTTTTACCTTTTCCCCTGGTAACGGACAACTGAGCTTGTCTCAGATGTATTTGTGCACATCCGTCTAGAAAGAGGACAAGAAAAGAAAACCAGAAAATTAACATGAATCTGGAGCATGGTAAGTTGTGACTCAGTAATGTACAACTGTGTAGAAAAAGGATAACAAAGAAACTTACAAGACAAAATCGAAGCCAGAATAACAACCTGAAATAGTAACATTTTACAGGTTTTGCTCGGTCCTGCATCTGTGAGAAATGTGACTGCTGGGATGGACAGAGTGGTGCCTTTGGGGACAGGAAGTGACTCATTTAGTTAACACGGGGTGAGGATTTGCCGGCTGCATATGCTAATTTAAGATAAGTAGAGTTATGGCTGAAACTCATGCAAAGTTACTTTTATCAAAGAGGATTATCTGGCATAAAGCAAACTCTTCCGCTATCATTAGACCAGTGTAGATTGCATCATGGAAGTACGGGTAATGAAGGATTGGTCTTTGAATTATTTATATTACAGTGTTTTCCAGAAGCCTCTGTCCGGATGGTGTCCCCATTGTGTGAGGTACTACACATAGCAATATATAGAGTGACGGTCCCAAAGATCTTCAGTCTAAAAGTGTATTTGCACCAGCAGAGAATTTTTGGTACTTCATATTTAAATATACCATATCCCCCTGCCCTCCCCAACCAGAGTAGTTATTTGCCAGCAGATTTCTTGTAGGAGTTGCAGCAGGAGTGGGTTTTGAGGGGGATTTGAAGGAGAAGAGGCTAGTGGTTTAGGGATTTGTGTGGGTGGTGGGGGGCATTCCACACAAGTGCTGGAAGAAAGCACCAAGATGTTTGTGGGCCGGGATGCAAACTTTGCTCGTTTGTTTCTACAGTGCCCTGTGCAGTGTGGACCAGATCTGTGATTGGGGTTCCTAGCTGTGACTGTAACTAATAAAAAGATGAAGGGACTGGCAGAGTCATGTTGATGTCACAGTGAAGACTAATTTTCTCGGGGGTTATTTTCTTTCCCTGTTGAAGATGGGAGGTGCTGCCCTGAGGGTTGTGCTGTTGCCGGTACAGCACTCAGAACCCTTCTGAAGATATTAAGCACTTCCCAGGATCCTGCTCTCGCTGAGTTTCCCAGATGTGAAGTAGTGGAATATCGCTTCTTACTTCAGTGTGAGACTATCCCTCTGCTCTATAAATGGAGTAATCTACAGTGGCTATTATATCTGTGTGCTAATGCCCTCTACTGATATAGGATGGATCTGCAATTGTACATTTGCAGTCAATTTTGTCCTACTTCTGAAAAAGGGCCAACTCTACACTGATGTTTTTGTCAAATCAATTTACGAGTAACCTCATGTTTTCTTAAACACTTCTTTGTTTCCTTGTGATGAGAGCTAATCCGATCCATGATGTCTTTTCTATATTGTAGCTCCATTAGTGTTCTTGTATCTTTCTAGCATCATTCAATAAGCGATGCTTCCACGTCTGCCCTTCTTTCAAGTGTCATCTGCAATCACACGCTTTCCCCAGGGGTTCTGGAGAACCTGACTCCATTTATCCCCATTGCTCTAGTAACCCTCCTTAGACTATAAAATCCCTGGGGCAGGGACTCTTATTCTGTAAAGTTCCCTGAACGTTCATGCGAAGATTGAAATTCTACAGCATAATATCAGTTCAAGCAGAGTGTGGCCTACTGTCACACCGTGTGTTTTCTGCTGAACTGACTTCAGAGACTAAAGATAGGCTCGTCCTTCAGAAGAGAACTCTGTGGTTTTTATAAAGTGAACAATAAGCTCTTTGTGGTTCAGGGCTACTTAAACAGCAGAAAAGCAACCAAAGTAAACTTACTCCTGTTTCCATCGGAGTAATATCAAAATGTAAAGTGGCCAGGCTGGTTTGCAGTGCCATTAGGTGACTTGTGGTCTGATCCAAAGCCCATTGAGGTCAAGGGAAAGACACTTAGGGCTTGACCCAGTGGCCACTGAGATCCACAACTGGAATCTCTAGACACTAAAATGAGGCTCTGTACCTGGTGAGGAAACTATGCAGGATGAGCCCCAGTTACTGGGGAGTTATGAGGAGGTACATTATTGCACCTGCACACTGGGTCCAACGCTCCTGTTTTACTTTCACTTGTTTCCTGTTTCAGCAGATGAATGACGTCTGGATTGGGAGACTGCAGTGTCAGGCAGTTATGGGGTGAGAGCCTGGCCCCATTTCCTTCTCTAGAGCCAGATTTTTCACCCCAAGTGTTCTGCTCCTCTTAAGTGATGACAAATCTCCACCTACTCAGCCCATGATAACCCCCACAGACAACTACTGAGTGTCGGCTTCACCTAATATTCAGTGGGAAGATTTTTGTTTTGTGTTTTTTTTTTTTTACAGGGCAAGGGGCAGCTAAACACACAACTCCCATTGACTTGTAATGAGATTGGGTGCCTAACTCCCCTTTGTGCCCGAGGTGACCTCCTGTTCTGCTAGACCTGACCCGGTCTTAGTGATTTATGTGGAAAATATGCACTAAATCAGCAGCTGCTGTTCATATCTAGTTGCAGAAGCCAATGAAGAGTTTCTGCAGCTGGCTCAGGAATTTTAAGAGAGGTGACAGTGGCCTCATAGACGCAAAAGGCTGTGGCTCAGAATGCAGAGTGGGTTTTTGTACAGGCTGTCTAATGTTTTCTAACGCTGTGCGATCCCAATAGGCACAATAGTAAGTAGCAATGTCACTGGAGGTTATTTTGTTTATAGTCAGGGTACAGGTAGACTGGTCAATCTTCTTTTCAGCATTAAACTTTCCTTTATCCGAGACTCTGTCAAATTCAGACTGTGTTGAGATGAACAGAATCCGTTCTGGAGCTGCACCGGGTCTCTGTCTATACCAGTGTATAGGAGCTTTGCCAAAATCCTCAGATAGAGAAACATGACAGTCAATTCGTAAGGTTTTATTTCCTTCCCTAGTGATGGACAGCTGAGGTTGGGTCAGACGCACCTGCGAGGAGCCATCTATGGACAAACAAAGAGAAAATATAAAAATAAAACTGAAATAATGTGAAGACTCTCTCCAGCAGCTGCTGTCATGTACCAATGTATGCGGAGAGCAGTGTGAATAGGGTGACCAGATTTCCTGATTTTTATAGGGACAGTCCTTATATTCAGGGCTTTGTCTTATATAGGTGCTTTAACCCCTCCCCCGTCCCAATTTTTCACACTTGCTATCTTGTCACCCAAAGTGCAAGCAACACACTTACAGGAGCAAACCGTAGCCAGAACAAAAGTCTTTAACAGCAACATTCTTGCTGCCCTTGTTGGAACTCCAGCCAAGGAATGTAAATGACGGTCTTGAATGGAGAGAGACATGTAGATGGGGAGAGGAAGTGACTCATTTAGATAACCTCCAGTTAAGTGGTACTAGCTGTAGAAGATTTATTGCAAGGTGAGGTAGAATTACTGCTGCTCAGTATGACAACTTTGACCTTGGGCGAGTGTCAACCCTAGCACTGGTGTCAAATAGATTCCTTGGGTGTGTTTCAGGATCAGTGTTCATGATTATTATTACTGTCGTTTATTACTTATATTACTGTAGCAACCTGAGATACTGTGCTGGATCCGAGCCCCAGAGTGAAAACAAAGAGGCAAAGTCCTGCCTCACACTGCTGACAGCCTGAAAAAAGGAGTGACCTCTCCAGCTTGTAGGAAAGGAAAACGTCAAAACCCCTTTATTTTTTCTACATATATTTTTTTTTTTTACCATGTCATTGTTTATGCAGAAATACACTGGTTTTTGTTTTCTCCTCGCTCACCCCTAAAGCTCATTGTGTGTTAGCAGATTTCTTATACATCCTGTGGAATAGAAATCTTGCAGAGGAGAAGGTAGCGATGTTGCATATGAGACGAGGGCCCTGTTCCATGAGTATGTGACAGTATGGAAGAAAGCACGAATGAATTTGTTGGAAAATTTAATAGGCAGGTGATGGACAAGACGGGGAAGAGAAGAGCTGATGACCGTGCAGTTAAAACTGTAATTGTCTTTCTGTCATTCACTTATCACTTGCCCAGGGAAGCTGCTGAGCCTTTCCTGATGGAGAGAATGAGTCAGTGCCCTCGGATCGCATGGATACCAGTGGAAGATGATGGTGTTCACAATGTTTCTGGGGACACTGAGCATCTGGCAGAATTCAGCTGTAGCATATTTTTCAGTCTTGAATTCTTCAGGTTTTCTCCTACTTAATTGTGGTACTTGGTCATTTTACATCTCACTACTCGTAACAGTGCTAATACATCTGTGTGCTAGTGCCCTTGACTGAAATAGGATGGCCTTGTTCATGGACACTTAGTTTCATCCTAGCTCTGTAAAAGGGCCAATTTATACCTGAAGGCGTCGTGTACAATTAATTTACAAGCAACTTCTTTCTCTTTTTTAATATTCGTTTTTATTGTCTTGCAGTGAGGACTAATCCACTGCAGAGAACTCTACTTGAAGTAGAGAAGGACTCTGTTCAGCTCTCATTTAAAGGGCCACCAAGAAGTTGATGTTCTGGATATTTCAAGAGCCATTTTTGTAAACAGACAATTCATGCTGTTTTATTCTGTGTTTAATAGAGAAATGATCCCCCACAAAGGAATTTGTTTATCTGTATAGGGCCTATGTGAAATTTCTGTCAAAATGCACTCATCCTGTGGGCCTTCAAAACCTAATTCCTCTTCATGGTGTGTGTGTGTGTGTGTGTGTGTGTGTGTGTGTGTGTGTGTGTGTGTGTGTGTGTGTGTGTGTGAGTGTGAGTGTGTGAGTGCTTGACTGTATGGCAGAAGGTAGAAAAGAAGTAACCAGATTTTTTTTTTTTAAAGGGGATGTCACATCACTGCAGTCCTTGTTTTCCTTCCTTCATTATCCATCCAAGCATTTATCCACAAACCCTAAACGGAGAGGAGTACTAGAGGAATCAGCTCCCTGGGGCAGGGACTTTGATCATTTATTTGCTCGTAAGGTGCATTCATGTGTATGGCTAGAAATAAAAGATACACTCTCTGAAGCAGATATTTCTATTACATCTCATCGAACAAACTGGTATCGTAGACTAAATATGAAACCAGTCTTTAGATCTGACCTTTGTGGTTTTATGAGCAGGCATCTGCTGGACTAACAAGCTCTTCACTGGTAAATGCTAATTAGAAAGAGGAAAAAGATTCAAGCTATTTCCTCTAGCAGTGTTGCAACATATTTTACATTAGCAGTCTAGTTTCCAGTGCACTTGAGTAACTAACTGCACAAAGATTACTGGAATATATAGGCAGTATTAAAATGAGTTTATGGACCAGGTGATAGACTAACTAACCCTCCATAATGTCAGTAACCAGGAGATTTTTCATTAGATCTGCATATTGGATTGAACACCCTGGACTGACTCTCCTGTCCTTCCTGTTTCAAGGAATGTCCAATCTTGACCTAATTCAATTGTCGTGCCAGCTCCCTTATGCAAACTGGTAACTGTATCAAACCTTAGTCACTCCCCGAGAGAGCAACTAAAAATGTTGCTGCCCTGACTATTTAGCTGCCCTGTGCAACTACTTGGTCTTGTTGTTTGGCAGAGACAGGTGGGATCTTACTGTTTGCAAAACTTGTGCCAGCAATAGTTGTGTTGCTTTTATCTCTTGTTGCAGAACCCAGTAAGGTGTTTCTGCGTCTGCTTCCATCATGAGAAGCAGGATGAGGAGGTCACTGTGGTTTCTTGCATTCGAAAGGCTGTTGTTGAGAATACAAAGTAGGTTTTTGTACAGAATGTGAATGGTTTTTTGATGCTGTGTGATCCCAAGCGGCACAGTAATAGGTAGCCGCATCACTCTTGCTTATTTTGTTTACTGTCAGGGTGCAGGTCGACTTGGAGAGCTGCTTCTCTGCCTCAAACTTTCCCTTCTCAGAATCCTGGTCAAAGATGGGTTTTCCTGATGAAAGATAGAGAATCCGTTCCAGAGCTGCATCAGGTCTCTGTCGATACCAGTGTATATAAGCAGTACTAAGGGTTATGCCAGAAACATGACAGTCAATTCGTGCAGTTCTATCTTCTGCTTTGGTGATGGATAGTTGAGATTGTACCAGTACTTGGGCCTCTCCATCTGCAAAGAAAAGAGACAAATGCCATTTAATCTGAAATTGAATGAACATGGAGGATCTCCAATCATTGCTCAGTAAGGTGCCTGCATGGAGAAGCCTAGAGTGTAAAAAGCAACTTACAAGACCAAACTACTGAAGCAACAAGATAAACTTGCAATAGTAACATTCTCACTAAGTTATGATGAGCCTGCTACTGAGAAAGAAAGGAATATGAATTCTGATCTCAGAAAAAGGGAGGGATCACTTGAGTAGAGGAAGTGCCTGGTGAGCTATTTCAAGGCAATACAGATTTGCATTTGCCTTATATAAAAGTTCGATATATGAACATCTCCTAACCTTCCCTCATGCTATCTAGCAACTCTTCTGACTGCTGCCTTGTTTAGAACTTTTGAAAAAGAGTATCAGATTTTTATAACAATGGGATTACAAGTACTGAGGTTCTCTGCCCCCCCAACCCCCTTTTTTAAACTTAAACATCAGCAGATTTGATTACGGAATAATGCTCTCAGCATGAAAAAGGCAACTAATCTAACTTTTTCAAGCAGTGATGAAAATTAGATCACTAAGTGTTGATGCCAAGTCCATTGAAGTCAATGGGAAGCTCTTCAATTGATTTCAATGATCTTTGGAATAAGCCCCAATTCCTAGGGAGAATTTACTTGGGGATTTTTCATCTTGTCTTAACTTAGAATCCCCTCAAGTTTACAGATCTGATAGAATTGTTGTCAAGGAAAACAAATCAGTAATCTCTTAAATAAACACATTGTCCTTGCACTTTAATTTGACTTTTGCCTCATCCAAACTCAGAGATGCTTCAATGATTAACTCTTTGTTTTCACCTACATCAGTAGATTCCCGTTGTTTCATAAGGGGTTTCATATGCTGTTTGTGAATTCTGTTGCTATATACACCCTGTCTGTGAGTTTCCCTTTGGGTATCGGTTGTCGTCTATTCCACCCTAATCCACAAGAGTATGTAACTTTTATTGGGTGACCTTCATCTCTGTGCAGAGAGCCAGAACAAGGTCCTTACACTGTTTTAACCTCACTTAAATCCTATTTTGAGGGTTATAGTGAGAAGTAAGTGCAGTATAAACCTTGTCCTTGCCCCTCTACAAAGGGCTGAATCTGTAACATTGTGAATATACTTTGCATGCTATCCAAAGAAACATAGCAACAAATATACCATATTTCAAAAACATAGTTATTAAGTATACTGATGGAGTGCTACCAGCACTGTCCCTGGTGCTTTTTTTTCAATCAACACAAACTTCTTAACTTTCTTTGAACAGACCTAGCGGGGGAAAGGGAATTAGGGTCAGATCCTTAAAGGTATTTAGGAGCCTGAACTTGGTCACCTGGAGAAACTTGGTCTGAATTCCAAGGATTTAAAAATCATAGTCTGTACCCAGGCAGCCATTTTCCTAATCATGAGACCAGGAATGATCTCACAAAGAGGGCTGTACTGGACGAGGATGAGAGTGGACGTTTAAATGAGACTGAAAGCCTCCCTGTGGAAGCCTCCCTGTGGAATTCTTGAGGGTGCTGAGAATTGTCTGAGCCCTGCCTTGTTAATTAAGGGCTAACTTACCACTGACTTATGGGGATGCACAAGGGAGAGGAAGGTTTTGAGTAAGTTGACTCACATTAATAGTCTCATTGACTGAAGTGGGTTTATTCAGGAGAGATGGTTGTTTTCAAAATTGACTCCTCAGGTAGTCTGATAATGCCTCATCTTCCTCTGGCTCTGTTATATTGAAACAAGAAAATTCAATTAGAGTAATTAATTTGCTGTGCACTTATTTTCATACACATTTATACTCTGTTAAATGGCCCTTGTGATAGAAATCTACAGGGTTCTCCAATTTTATTTTTACCATTTAGTTTCTATAGAAACATGCATTCTAGGATGGAAACGTTGTAATGACTGCAGTAAATATACAATATTCCTGATCAAACAATCTTGCCTCTGAAGAATCAACATCAGCCCTCTTCTTGACATCTGGAGAGAGCCCCTTTACAGAACTGCAAAAGGGTGAGTGAAAGTCTCCAGGGAGTGTGTTGTGGATGTCTGGGGCCCTGATCCAAAGCTCATTGAAGTGGCTGGGAGTTCTTCCACTGACTTCACTGAACTCTGGATGAAACTTGAAAAGGCCTATCCTATCCTGCAAGGTGCTGAGCACCTTCATCTCCCATTACAGGCAACAGGAACTCACAAGGCCAGGGCCTTATGGCTCTAAATCCTACCAACAGTAAAATGAAAATCCCATTCCTAATACTAAAATGTGGGAAAAGATTCTTCTGAGTGTAGTTGGATTTGTTTGTAAACAACAACAACAAAAACACAAAAAACCTCATTGCAATAATGGTGAAGCAATTGGAATCCAAACCTGCTAGATGTTTAAACGCAATTTGTTGGTTCTTGTCTTGATGAAGCAGCTGAAAAGCGACACATCCTGTTTTGTTAAAAGGATGTTTGTGGTATGGTGAGGGAGGGAGCAGGGGAAATTTGCTGTATGAACTTTTTATTCTCAAGACATCTCGTAGCTTCACAAAATAAGCTGTTAATGGTTCAATATTAATTCAGTTAAAAATTTTGTGTCACTGTATCATTTTCTGCCTTCACCATTTGCTCCATGTTACAGAAAGCAGCACTTTCTGAAAATGGTACCCTTGAGAAATCTCAGCTGCTAATGCCCAGGTCCATGTTCCAGATCTTGCTACAGCCCTCTGAAAATTCTGGAGTTTTTTTGTTTTTTTTGAGGAACACAGTGGGATAACTTTGCATTGAGGACTGGGTCATAACTTTAAAAATATACATAATAATTGCCAGTACAATGATTAAGGGACTAGAAGGAAAAGAGTCTCTCAACTCAAGTATAAAATCTTATTATGACTTGATTGAATTCCGTACATAAGTCTGAGAACTACTAAAAATAAACTGCACACTTTGCTCATACAGAGCTTATTCTATAAAGCACTAAATAATGATGGAAGTGCTGTGGTCTCTCAGCTCTCATTAGTGCCTACAGATGATGATGAGAGTACCCACTACCTTTTGGAAATAGCTCAGTATCTTGCAGGATGGAGCACCTTTCCTCTGGAGATTTCAAAATACTTTAATCAATTAATCAATCTTTAATGCAGGAAAAAAGAAATGCCAAACATCTTCCTTACTGATTCAGAGGATGGCGTGAAGAATAGACTTACAAAACTTGCATATGATTAAAAACTGGGTTGAGTTGCAGACACCAGTGAGGACTGAGAAAATATGAAAAGCTTTCAGAATATCAGGAAAACTTATTGACATTGAGATCAATCAGGCATGGAATCATCTCTCAAAGGAGGAGATGGAAGCCCCATTTTGGAGACCTTTAAAACTAGACTAGACAAAACACGAGAAAATACTTCTGTAGGGAATAGTTCTGCCTTGGCAGGAAGATGGACTGGATGCTGTAATAGGTCTCTTCCATTTCAAACCTCTCTGATTTTATGAACCTTAAATACATGTAAAGAATTCTTTGGAAATAAATATGTAAGTACTACACTTCTGTAAATGTCCCATGTTCATGATTTGTTGTGAACCAAATCGTTTCCTTAACATACGTGCCAAGAACTTGAATGGATATTAATCTATATTGGATAGCCTGAACAGTGTCTGTAAGTGACATGCATATGTATTACTCTCTAAATTGTATGTGAGTGAGTACCATATATAATCCATTGATATTAACAGGAGCCCCACATGTCCATCAACAATACAATAGCCAGTTTCCTTTGCTTATTTGTAATGAAGATGAAAAGTTCTCAGTCAAAGCTGATTGATGGTGAAATGAGCTATCGGAGGACATAAGTGTGAGCCAAAAACCTATCCATTCTCAGGAGCGGCTGGAATTCCTGGAACCTAGGATAAGGTATTCCATTTCCACTCTGCTGTAATGGACATGGCTAGAGGGAGGTACTGCATTACTGTGATCCCTAACTCCCACAATGGCTCCTTAGGGCCATTCCTAGCAGGGCACAACTAAATGCGCTAAGGTGTAGTGGGAGCAAAACTAGCCACTAGCTGACCCAAGCACTATGGCGGCACAGAGATGGCATCCAGCCACCTTTGTCACCAAGCTCAGTCTTGCATCGAGTGCAGTGCAGATGAATATGAGGATTGGGCCCTTTTCCATGGGAAGGAAGCCCCCCAGGATTTCCTGTGCCCTTCTCACATTTAGAATGAAGAGCTTGTAAGCTATATATTTTGCTACTGTTCTTGTCTTAGCTCCTTCAGTGTGGCACATGTGCACTCAGAGGTGCCAAGTTAGTTTATTTTATGTTGGGCCACTGAAACTGAGTAGCAAACTCCTGTATTCTGTGTACACTACAGCTCCAGCCATGGAGATGTGCTGAAAATTCCCAGTGGAGATGAAAACTGCTGTTTGTTCCCTCCTAGAAAATGTCTTCCCCTCACATTCCCTATTCACTTTTACACTCCCGCCCCTCACCTGTCCCCAGTTATTGATTATCCCCACCCCATTCTCCCTCATTCGCTCACTCCCCAGTGTCTCTGGTCACCCATTGCTCTGTGAAGTCAAATGGGTAGTGACTGTTCAATCACTTGTTCTGCCTTTAGAGATGGAGCCAGCACTGGTAGGCAGTGACTGGATGTCAGCTTTGTGCCACCCACTAGGTAAACTCCCACTTCCCTGTCTCAGGCAAATCCCTACACAACTTGGGCTGGCCGAACGGGAGTTCACGCTGGCTGTGGTTTGTGGGACTGAGGCTCTGCCTGTTCTGTAGGCTGGTGTGCCTGGGCCAGAGGCAGGGCTCAGCCTGCTCTGCTGCAGCAGTAACATGAGAGTTGAGCCCCACACACAGAGCTGTGGTGGTTTTTGTGCAAGGTTGCAGGAAGCTTGTGGCACTGTGTGTAAAATCCCATGTGGCACAGTAATAGCGGCCGCTGTCTGTCTCTTCCAGGTTGTGCACCACCAAGTTAGAGATGTTTTTTGTCCCATAGGCTGAGAATTTCTCCTTGGGGAAGGCTGCCTCTCGCTTTAACTCTGACCCAGAGAGAGTGAGGTACAGCAGCCTGTGTGGGGCCTCTCCAGCTGGGGCTCAGTACCAGTAGATGTAGGTAGAGTCCGATCCACCAAACACCTTGCAAGTGAATTTGGCAGAGCTGCCTTGAAGTGGCTGCTTTGTGAGAGAGATCTGCTCCTGCTCCAGGTGAATGGCCCACAGAACAGCTGGAAGGCAAAAAGAGAGAAAGCAACCATGAGGAGACAGCACCTAGACACATTTCCCTCTAAAGAGGGAAGTAACATGTACATGGCCTTGCAATCTGCAAGTTCTTGAGGAAGGCACATGGGCTTAATTATCCATTGCCTTGCACCTTGTATAGCCATTCATGTCTCTGTAAATGTGAGGGGGAAATGGGTAAAGCCTCTATCTCTTGTGTGAGTGGACGATCAAGTTCACTTTACACCTGGGCAAAGATGGTGTGAGCAATTACACAAGGTACAGGGCAGTGAAGAATCAGACCCTTTATCCAGTGATGAGCTGCCAAAATCTTAACAACTGGTTCTCCCTCACCCCGCGAGGGGGTCATGGCCCACCCCCACCCCCTGGGACTCCTGCCCCATCCAACCCTCCGCATTCCTTGATCTCTCCCCCCCCCCCCGGACTGGGCAGGAGGGTCTTGTGGGCCACCGTAGTGGGTGCCCACCCTGCCCCTAAGAGCCAGAGGGACCTGCCGAGGGGCGAGGTGGGGAGTCCCGGCGGTGCTTACCTGGGGCAGCTCCCAAGAAGCATCTGGCAGGTCCCTCTGGCTCCTTGGGGCGGGGTAGTGTAGCTGGGGGGGAGCACATGCTTCCCCCCCCCACTGATCACATCAAAAGTGGTGCCTTAGGCACCAACTCCGGGGGTGCTCCAGCAGCTCCCCGCCTGGCCCCAGCTCACCTCCGCCCCTGAATGCACCGCCCTGCTCTGCTTCTCCCCCCGGCTTCCCGTGAATCAGCTATTCGCGCGGGGGACTGAAGCAGGGTCCAGGGCTGGGGCCGGAGCTAAAGCAGAAATGCAAAAGTTTTTATCAGAATACTGGGGGTGGGGGCATGTACCCCTGGTTGCCCCCACTTGTGCATGCCCCTGGGCACAGGCATATTAGGAGAATACGTAATTTGGTTATGAGCACGCATCATTGCTCCTAGTGGGGACTGAATCTGTGCTCAGTTGTTCACATGGGCCAGCACCGATGTCCATGCTGGCTGGGCAGGAGCATGCTCCCTCCATCACAAATCTGAGTCTGCGTCTTCTCTCAGGTGTACACATAGTCACTGGGGTGCACACCGGTTATTGTCAGTTCAGTTGTGAGCTATTCGTGCCCTCTACTGAGATATAACACATGCTCATGTACATTAATAACGGACCTTATCCTGTCTTCCAAAAAAGGCCATTTGTACACTTAACTGCTGGTATGTAATTTTGCTTCAAATGTGTAGGTAAAATGTTGCCACAAGGTTTCATTTTAAAGATATAATATAAGCACATACCTATGAGATATTAAATAGCATATGTGATGGTGTGTATATCACACACTGGCAAAGAAAGAGTTAACCTGAGCCCCTTCCAGACAGCAATTAGTGCATCCAGTTGCATCTGGAGGGTGGGCCAGGCCTAACTTAGAATTATGCTCAGGTGGGTAGGACTGGGTGTTACAGGGTTCTTGTATTGAAACCCAGAGTAGAGGGCAGCCCTACCTGTTTGCCCATGTTCCCCTACTGGCTGCCAAGGAAGGTGGCATAAAAGCCCCCTGAGATGAGGGTATAAGGGTTACTGAGCCCCCAGTTTGGGCTGAAGATCTGTCATAAGGTCATTGGACTGTTTTGTGTTACCCCTTCCTGGGTTATAGAGAACAGGGCCAGCTCTAGGCACCAGCTAAGCAAGCTGGTGCCTGGGGCGGTGCTGCTGAAGGGGCTGCACTCCGGCTGTTCTTCAGGTGGCACTCCAGCAGCAGCCCCGGCGGCAATTCGGTGGCAGCACCCTCCGATGTTCCTGTTCTCTCCGGCGGCAGCGTATTTGGCAGGTTTTTCCCTCCCCGCCCCCCCACCACCACCTTTTTTTTCCTGCTTGGGGCAATAGAGAGTGGGACTGAATGTGACCTGATGGAGGGCTGAGGCACAAGGAGTAGACCACAGCAGGGCTGGAGTGGCTGTTGGCAGGGGGCACCAGAGGAGACGACTTTGCCAGCCACATAGGGGCATTTTGATGGTGAGTTACCCTTTGACAGCATATTTAATTTTTATCAATGTTAAGATATCTGTATACATTGCACTTCGGAGAATTTGTAAATTATTGTAATACAGTGGCCAGAGATCATCTGAAGATTCACTGTTCTCTTTTCAGCCTTTGTAGCTGAAATACCAACATGAACTTCTTTCCCTACCCCACAAAGAGGTGTTGGGAAGGGGGTTCTGGAGGCTGATTATAGAACTGATCAGGGTTGGTAGTGGAGGGGACTGTGGGGATAGGTTTGGAGCTGGTAAGGGAACCTGTTCCTCCTGGGTAGGGGAGCTAATATACAATGAATTACTTTAATCTCTCATTATTCTTCTAATCAATTCAACACCTCAAATCCTGACACCCTCTCTTATAAAACTCCAAATGCACAATAGCTTTCCTCCAAGAAACTCTTTTTATCTGCTAATGAGTTACAAAAAACTGCACGGGACTGGGTAGCAGTTTCTGTTTTGGAAAGTGTCACCTCTGGATCCACTTGACCTTTAATTCTGCTTGATTGCACTTGCACAAATTATTGACTGGTGCTACTGGGCCACCAGACTGTGGTATGAGAGTCAGGATTTTCCTTCTCTGTATTCCTCCAAATGTTCTTAAAAGCCCTTGATAGATACTGTGATACCCTGATTAGTGTATATGTGCAAAGAACAAGGATGGTTCCACAAATCCTCAGCTATGTGGCATAAACCCAGTCCTGCTCGCAGCTAAAGAAAACTCTTCCTCAGCCCAAGTGGAGGGCCTGTGCTTTGGGATAGAAGGATTTGAAATGTATCCCTGCTGCTGCCAGGGAGTGCCAAGGCCACAGTGAGTAGCATAGCGACAATTTCAGTGGTCATGGATTTCTTTCTTTTCATTAAATGATGGAATGGAACTTCCACTCGGCTCTGCCCGGGACAGTTTCCAAATGTCAGTTAGCCTCATCTGTCTACACTAGACTTTTTTTCCCTAAAATTTCTCTCAGTTTCTACCCCTGGGTCAGTTCTACTGGTGGAAGCAAGTACGGGAACGCTGCTGTAGAAAGGTGCCTGTGGCTGCCAGCAGATTTATGTCTTTCAGGGTGTGTTGTCACTCTAGATTTACCTTGGCCTTACCCTGGTTTTAGCCAAAATCCCTCTCTCCTCCTCTCCCAAAACCCTTATGCCCAGGCTTGTGTGTGTTTTGAACCTGGTCTTTCTTGCCTGGCTGGGAGTGTAGATTTACAGCCTGGGTTTTGCTGCATGGTAAGACCAAAGCTGCCCACTTTTCACTGGGGATGCAGCTGAATCCCAGGTTGTGGAGCTCAAGTTTGATAGTCCTCTAATGCCATCCCACAATTCCCCAGGGCTGTATTTTCTGGCTTTCTATCTACACTACTTGCTGATCTTAAACACAAAAAAGAAGCTCACAAGAAGTGGAAGATTGGACCAGGGAGGAGTATAAAAATATTGCTCAGGCATGCAGGAGTGAAATCAGGAAGGCCAAATAACACTTGGAGTTGCAGCTAGCAAGAGATGTTAAGAGTAACAAGAAGGGTTTCTTCAGGTATGGTTGCAACAAGAAGAAAGTCAAGGAAAGTGTGGACCCCTTACTGAATGAGGGAGGCAACCTAGTGGCAGAGCATGTGGAAAAAGATAATGTACTCAATGCTTTTTTTGACTCTGTCTTCCTGAACAAGGTCAGCTCCCAGAGTACTGCACTGGGCAGCACAGCATGGGGAGGAGGTGACCAGCCCTCAGTGGAGAAAGAAGTGGTTTGAAACTATTTAGAAAAGCTGGATGAGCACAAGTCCATAGGGCCGGATGCGCTGCATCCAAGAGTACTAAAGGAGTTGGCGGATGTGTTTGCAGAGCCATTGGCCATTATCTTTGAAAACTCATGGCGATCGGGGGAGGTCCCGGACGACTGGAAAAAGGCTGATGTAGTGTCCATCTTTAAAAAAGGGAAGAAGGAGGATCCGGGGAGCTACAGTCCAGTCAGCCTCACCTCAGTCCCTGGAAAAATCATGGAGCAGGTCCTCAAGGAATCAATTCTGAAGCACTTAGAGGAGAGGAAAGTGATCAGGAACAGTCAGCATGGATTCACTAAGGGCAAGTCATGCCTGACTAATCTAATTGCCTCCTATGACGAGACAACTGGCTCTGTGGATGAGGGGAAAGCAGTGGACGTGTTATTCCTTGACTTTAGAAAAGCTTTTGATACGGTCTCCCACAGTATTCTTGCCAGCAAGTTAAAGAAGTATGGGATGGATGAATGGACGATAAGGTGGATAGAAAGCTGGCTAGATTGTTGGGCTCAATGTGTAGTGATCAATGGCTCCATGTCTAGTTGGCAGACGGTATCAAGTGGAGTGCCCCAAGTGTCGGTCCAGGGGCCGGTTTTGTTCAATATCTTCATTAATGATCATAGAATCATAGAATATCAGAGTTGGAAGGGACCTCTGGAGGTCATCTAGTCCAGCCCCCTGCCCAGAGCAGGACCAATCCCCAACTAAATCATCCCAGCCAGGGCTTTGTCAAGATCTGGAGGATGATGTGGATTGCACCCTCAGCAAGTTTGCAGATGACACTTAATTGGGAGGAGAGGTAGATACGCTGGAGGGTAGGGATAGGATACAGAGGGACCTAGACAAATGAGAGGATTGGGCCAAAAGAAATCCGTTGAGGTTCAACAAGGACAAGTGCAGAGTCCTGCACTTAGGACGGAAGAATCCCATGCACTGCTACAGAGTGGGGATCGAATGACTCAGCAGCAGTTCTGCAGAAAAGGACCTAGGGGTTACAGTGGACGAGAAGCTGGATATAAGTCAACAGTCTGTCCTTGTTGCCAAGAAGGCCAGTGGCATTTTGGACTGTATAAGTAGGGGCATGCCAGCAGATCGAGGGACTGTTGCATTGATGGTGGGAGGAAATCTGATTTGGGACTACCAGCTTAGCAAGTTTAAATACATATTCCCACATTCTTCTTTCTATAGCTGTCACACTGTAGTACAGTTATTCCAATACTAATATTACAGCGCTATGGCAGGAAGACTGCATTATAATAAATCCCAGTGGCTGTACCATGTGACCAAGTCTTCTGGTGACAATGGCATCTTGGTGGTATGCATGCATGGCACAATGTCTAGGGGCTTGGGGAGGGGGTGGAGGCAGTTCCATTGTCTGCAAGTTTCTACGACCTATTCTGGAAAACTATCCCTCAGTCTCTCTCAGACCTTGGGAGGCAGGCCAATCCTCGCTTTCAGACAGCCCCCCAGCGTGAAGCAAATACTCACCAGCAACTACAAACCACACCACAGAAACACTAACCCAAGAACCAACAAACCTCATTGCCTACTCTGTCCTCGTATCTACTCTAGCGACACCCTCATAAGACTCAGCCACACCATCAGAGGCTCATTCACCTGCACATCTACTAACGTGATATATGCCATCATGTGCCAGCAATGCCCCTCTGCCATGTACATGGTCCAAACCGGACAACCTCTACATAAAAGGATAAATGGACACACATCAGGAATGGTAACATACAAAAGCCAGGAGAACACTTCCATCTCCCTGGACTCAATAACAGATTTAAAAGTAGCCATTCTTCCACAAAAAAAAACTTCAAAAACACTTCAAAGAGAGACTGCTCAGTTACAATTCATTTGCAAACTTAACACCATCAATTTGGGCTCGAATAGGGGCCGGGACTGGCTGGCTCACTACAAAAGCAATTTTCCCTCTCTTGGTATTGTCGCCTCCTCATCCGTTATTGGGCGTGGACCACATCCACCCTGACTTAATTGGCCTTCTGCACGGATTCTTCACTTGTAAGGTAACTCCCTTCTCTTCAGGTGCCAATGTATATTTATGCCTGTATCTGTAATTTTCACTCCATGCATCTGAAGAAGTGGGTTTTTTACCCATGAAAGCTTATGCCCAAATAAACCTGTTAGTCTTTAAGGTGCCACCGGACTCCTCATTGTTTTTGTGGATACAGACTAACACTGCTACCCCTCTGATGATTTGTAGATAGTCAGGGTCCTAAGAGCCATTGAACCAAACTGTAAAGCCTGCATATAATGGAAACCACTTCAAGCCAGATGGTGCAGCAGCATCCCTAGTTCCAGCACCTATGACCACTCCAGTAGCTTACTAGCCCTCTCCATTCATTGATTTGCTGTTCAGTCAGTAGGGGGCAAAATGTTGTTGTCGTCGTCGTCGTCTTGATAAATGGCTGTCTATCACAGGCCTGGAAAAGTTGCTTTCTCTTCCAATCAGGGATCTTCAGCAGAACAACATCCTCCAAAGGTTGTCCCTGCCTGTGATAGTGTTAAAACCAATGTTGCTAACAGCCCCATGGTCTGCGTGTCCCGACCCCTGTATCGAGCGCAAAAAATGGTAGCAAGCATATAGAACATTCAGGGAGGGAGTTGATGGGAATAGCTTTCTAAAGATGATTAACCAGAAATGAAGGAGGAATTGGATATTTGACTTAATGCTATAAGTATCTGGAGGATGTGGTCAATGACATGCTATGCTGTACCTATAAAAGTTAGCTTTTATTACACCCTTTCTAAATCTATACCTGCCATACTTAAAAACATTAGTTGTATGTGATGGTCTTGTATCTAGCTCAGAGGAAATGAGTATCTACTCGTGCTTTCAGATGATTAAGAAGGCAACTGTGTGTGTGCGTGTGTGGAGGGGGGGGGTGTACACTTTTGAAAGTCTGTGGCTCAGAATACAGAGTGAGGTTTTTGCACAGCCTATCTATGGCTTTCTAACACTGTGATATCCCAGGAGGCACAGTAATAGGTACCCATGTCATTGTCAGTTAATCTGTATACCCTTAGGGTACAGGTGGACTTTTCAGTTGTCTTCTCAACCCTAAACTTGTTCTTGTCAAAACTTGATTTCTCAGCTTGTGTCTTAAAGTAGAGTATCCACTCCGGAGCTTCTCCAGATCTTTGTCGATACCAGTGTATAAAAGCATTCCCGAAGTTCTGAATGCCAGAAGCCTCACAGTCTATACTTGCAGTTTTATCTTTTCCCCTGGTAACGGACAACTGAGCTTGTTTCAGATATATTTGGGCACATCCGTCTAGAAAGAGGGCAAGAAAAGAAAACCAGAAATTAACGTGAATCTGGAGCATGGTGAGTTGTGACTCAGTAATGTACAACTGTGTAGAAAAAGGATAACAAAGAAACTTACAAGACAAAATCGAAGCCAGAATAACAACCTGAAGTAGTAACATTTTACAGGTTTTGCTCGGTCCTGCATCTATGAGAAATGTGACTGTTGGGATGGACAGAGTGGTGCCTTTGGGGACAGGAAGTGACTCATTTAGTTAACACGGGATGAGGTTTTGCTGGCTGCATATGCTAATTTAAGATAAGTAGAGTTATGGCTGAAACTCATGCAAAGTTACTTTTATCAAAGAGGATTATCTGGCATAAAGCAAACTTTTCCGCTATCATTAGACCAGTGTAGATTGCATCATGGAAGTACGGGTATTGAAGGATTGGTCTTTGAATTATTTATATTACAGTGTTTTCCAGAGGCCTCTGTCCGGATGGCGTCCCTATTGTGTGAGGTACTACACATAACAATATATAGAGTGACGGTCCCAAAGATCTTCAGTCTAAAAGTGTATTTGCACCAGCAGAGAATTTTTGGTACTTCATATTTAAATATACCATATCCCCCTGCCCTCCCCAACCAGAGTAGTTATTTGCCAGCAGATTTCTTGTAGGAGTTGCAGCAGGAGTGGGTTTTGAGGGGGATTCGAAGGAGAAGAGGCTAGTGGTTTAGGGATTCAGGTGGGTGGTGGGGGGCATTCCACACATAAGTGCTGGAAGAAAGCACCAAGATGTTTGTGGGCCGGGATGCAAACTTTGCTCGTTTGTTTCTACAGTGCCCTGTGCAGTGTGGACCAGATTTGTGGTTGGGGTTCCTAGCTGTGACTGTAACTAATAAAAAGATGAAGGGACTGGCAGAGTCATGTTGATGGCACAGTGAAGACTAATTTTCTCGGGGGTTATTTTCTTTCCCTGTTGAAGATGGGAGGTGCTGCCCTGAGGGTTGTGCTGTTGCTGGTACAGCACTCAAAACCCTTCTGAAGATATTAAGCACTTCCCAGGACCCTTCTCTCACTGAGTTTCCCAGATGTGCAATATCGCTTCCTACTTCAGTGTGAGACTATCCCTCTGCTCTATAAATAGAGTGATGTACAGACTGTGGCTATTATATCTGTGTGCTAATGCCCTCTACTGATATAGGATGGATGTGCAATTGTACATTTGCAGTCAATTTTGTCCTACTTCTGAAAAAGGGCCAACTCTACACTGATGTTTTTGTCAAATTAATTTACGAGTAACCTCATGTTTTCTTAAACACTTCTTTGTTTCCTTGTGATGAGAGCTAATCTGATCCATGATGTCTTTTCTATATTGTAGCTCCATTAGTGTTCTTGTGTCTTTCTAGCATCATTCAATAAGCGATGCTTCCATGTCTGCCCTTCTTTCCAGTATCATCTGCAATCACACGCTTTCCCCAGGGGTTCTGAAGAACCTGACTCCATTTATCCCGGTTGCTGTAGTAACCCTCCTTAGACTATAAAATCCCTGGGGCAGGGACTCTTATTCGCATGAACGTTCAGGGAACTTTACAGAAGATTGAAATTCTACGGCATAATATCAGTTCAAGCAGAGTGTGGCCTGCTGTCACACCAGGTGTTTTCTGCTGAACTGGCTTCAGAGACTAAAGATAGGCTGGTCCTTCAGAACAGAACTCTGTGGTTTTTATAAAGTGAACAAAAAGCTCTTTGTGGTTCAGGGCTAATTAAACAGCAGAAAAGCAACCAAAATAAACTTATTCCTGTTTCCATTCGAGTAATATCAAAATGTAAAGTGGCCAGGCTGGTTTGTAGTGCCATTAGGTGACTTGTGGTCTGATCCAAAGCCCATTGAAGTCAATGGAAAGACACTTAGGGCTTGACCCAATGGCCATTGAGATCCACAACTGGAATCTCTAGACACTAAAATGAGGCTCTGTACCTGGGGAGGATACTATGCAGGATGAGCCCCAATTACTGGGGAGTTATAAGGAGGTACATTATTGCACCTGCACACTGGGTCCAACGCTCCTGTTTTACTTTCACTTGCTTCCTGATTCAGCAGATGAATGATGTCTGGATTGGGAGACTGTGGTGTCAGGCAGTTATGGGGTGAGAGCCTGGCCCCATTTCCTTCTCTAGAGCCAGATTTTTCACCCCAAGTGTTCTGCTCCTCTAAAGTGATGACAGATCTCCACCTACTCAGCCCATGATAACCCCCACAGACAACTACTGACTGTCAGCTTCACCTAATATTCAGCTTCACCTAATATTCATATTTTTTTAACAGGGCAAGGGGCAGCTAAACACACAACTCCCATTGACTTGTAATGAGATTGGGTGCCTAACTCCCCTGTGTGCCCGAGGTGACCTCCTGTTCTTCTAGAGCTGACCTGGTCTTAGTGATTTATGTGGAAAATATGCACTAAATCAGCAGTTGCTGTTCATATCTAGTTGCAGAAGCCAATGAAGAGTTTCTGCAGCTGGCTCCAGGCTGAGAGGAATTTTAAGAGAGGTGACAGTGGCCTCATACACGCAAAATTCTGTGGCTCAGAATGCAGAGTGGGTTTTTGTACAGGCTAATGTTCTCTAACACTGTGCGATCCCAATAGGCACAATAGTAAGTAGCAATGTCACTGGAGGTTATTTTGTTTATAGTCAGGGTACAGGTAGACTGGTCAATCTTCTTCTTTTCAGCATTAAACTTTCCTTTATCCGAGACTCTGTCAGATTCAGACTGCGTTGAGATGAACAGAATCCGCTCTGGAGCTGCACCGGGTCTCTATCTGTACCAGTGTATAGGAGCCTTGCCAAAATCCTCAGATAGAGAAACATGACAGTCAATTCGTAAGGTTTTATTTCCTTCCCTAGTGATCGACAGCTGAGGTTGGGTCAGATGCACTTGCGAGGAGGCATCTATGGAGAAACAAAGAGAAAATATAAAAATAAAACTGAAATAATGTGAAGACTCTCTCCAGCAGCTGCTGTCATGTACCAATGTATGCGGAGAGCAGTGTGAATAGGGTGACCAGATTTCCTGATTTTTATAGGGA
The DNA here is from genome assembly GCF_015237465.2 of Chelonia mydas. Taxonomy (NCBI): domain Eukaryota; kingdom Metazoa; phylum Chordata; order Testudines; family Cheloniidae; genus Chelonia; species Chelonia mydas. The sequence continues at coordinate 172,929,053 of NC_057850.1, read as the reverse complement.
GAGTTCTTATATTCAGGGCTTTGTCTTATATAGGTGCCTTAACCCCTCCCCCCGTCCCAATTTTTCACACTAGCTATCTTGTCACCCAAAGTGCAAGCAACACACTTACAGGAGCAAACCGTAGCCAGAACAAAAGTCTTTAACAGCAACATTCCTGCTGCCCTTGTTAGAACTCCAGCCAGGGAATGTAAATGACGGTCTTGAATGGAGAGAGACATGTAGATGGGGAGAGGAAGTGACTCATTTAGATAACATCTGTGTGCTGTGTGCTAGTGCCCTTGACTGAAAGAGGATGGCCTTGTTCATGGACACTTAGTTTCATCCTAGCTCTGTAAAAGGGCCAATTTATACCTGAAGGCGTCGTGTACAATTAATTTACAAGCAACTTCTTTCTCTTTTTTAATATCTGTTTTTATTGTCTTGCAGTGAGGACTAATCCACTGCAGAGAACTCTACTTGAAGTAGAGAAGGACTCTGTTCAGCTCTCATTTAAAGGGCCACCAAGAAGTTGATGTTCTGGATATTTCAAGAGCCACTTTTGTAAACAGACAATTCATGCTGTTTTATTCTGTGTTTAATAGAGAAATGATCCCCCACAAAGGAATTTGTTTATCTGTATAGGGCCTATGTGAAATTTCTGTCAAAATGCACTCATCCTGTGGGCCTTCAAAACCTAATTCCTCTTCGTGGTGTGTGTGTGTGTGTGTGTATGCTTGACTGTATGGCAGAAGGTAGAAAAGAAGTAACCAGATTTTTTTTTTAAAGGGGATGTCACATCACTGCAGTCCTTGTTTTCCTTCCTTCATTATCCATCCAAGCATTTATCCACAAACCCTAAACGGAGAGGAGTACTAGAGGAATCAGCTCCCTGGGGCAGGGACTTTGATCATTTATTTGCTCGTAAGGTGCATTCATGTGTATGGCTAGAAATAAAAGATACACTCTCCTGAAGCAGATATTTCTATTACATCTCATCGAACAAACTGGTATCGTAGACTAAATATGAAACCAGTCTTTAGATCTGACCTTTGTGGTTTTATGAGCAGGCATCTGCTGGACTAACAAGCTCTTCACTGGTAAAATGCTAATTAGAAAGAGGAAAAAGATTCAAGCTATTTCCTCTAGCAGTGTTGCAACATATTTTACATTAGCAGTCTAGTTTCCAGTGCACTTGAGTAACTAACTGCACAAAGATTACTGGAATATATAGGCAATATTAAAATGAGTTTATGGACCAGGTGATAGACTAACTAACCCTCCATAATGTCAGTAACCAGGAGATTTCTCATTAGATCTGCATATTGGATTGAACACCCTGGACTGACTCTCCTGTCCTTCCTGTTTCAAGGAATGTCCAATCTTGACCTAATTCAATTGTCGTGCCAGCTCCCTTATGCAAACTGGTAACTGTATCAAACCTTAGTCACTCCCCGAGAGAGCAACTAAAAATGTTGCTGCCCTGACTATTTAGCTGCCCTGTGCAACTACTTGGTCTTGTTGTTTGGCAGAGACAGGTGGGATCTTACTGTTTGCAAAACTTGTGCCAGCAACAGTTGTGTTGCTTTTATCTCTTGTTGCAGAACTCAGTAAGGTGTTTCTGCGTCTGCTTCCATCATGAGAAGCAGGATGAGGAGGTCACTGTGGTTTCTTGCATTCGAAAGGCTGTTGTTGAGAATACAAAGTAGGTTTTTGTACAGAATGTGAATGGTTTTTTGATGCTGTGTGATCCCAAGCGGCACAGTAATACGTAGCTGTGTCACTCTTGCTTATTTTGTTTACTGTCAGGGTGCAGGTCGACTTGGAGAGCTGCTTATCTGCCATAAACTTTCCCTTCTCAGAATCCTGGTCAAAGACGGGTTTTCCTGATGAAAGATAGAGAATCCGTTCCAGAGCTGCATCAGGTCTCTGTCGATACCAGTGTATATAAGCAGTACTAAGGGTTATGCCAGAAACATGACAGTCAATTCGTCCAGTTCTATCTTCTGCTTTGGTGATAGATAGTTGAGATTGTACCAGTACTTGGGCCTCTCCATCTGCAAAGAAAAGAGACAAATGCCATTTAATCTGAAATTGATAGAACATGGAGGATCTCCAATCATTGCTCAGTAAGGTGCCTGCATGGAGAAGCCTAGGGTGTAAAAAGCAACTTACAAGACCAAACTACTGAAGCAACAAGATAAATTTGCAGTAGTAACATTCTCACTAGGTTATGATGAGCCTGCTACTGAGAAAGAAAGGAATATGAATTCTGATCTCAGAAAAAGGGAGGGATCACTTGAGTAGAGGAAGTGCCTGGCGAGCTATTTCAAGGCAAAACAGATTTGCATTTGCCTTATATAAAAGTTCGATATATGAACATCTCCTAACCTTCCCTCATGCTATCTAGCAACTCTTCTGACTGCTGCCTTGTTTAGAACTTTTGAAAAAGAGTATCAGATTTTTATAACAATGGGATTACAAGTACTGAGGTTCTCTGCCCCCCCCCCCCCGCCCCCTTTTTTAAACTTAAACATCAGCAGATTTGATTACGGAATAATGCTCTCAGCATGAAAAAGGCAACTAATCTAACTTTTTCAAGCAGTGATGAAAATTAGATCACTAAGTGTTGATGCCAAGTCCATTGAAGTCAATGGGAAGCTCTTCAATTGATTTCAATGATCTTTGGAATAAGCCCCAATTCCTAGGGAGAATTTACTTGGGGATTTTTCATCTTGTCTTAACTTAGAATCCCCTCAAGTTTACAGATCTGATAGAATTGTTGTCAAGGAAAACAAATCAGTAATCTCTTAAATAAACACATTGTCCTTGCACTTTAATTTGACTTTTGCCTCATCCAAACTCAGAGATGCTTCAATGATTAACTCTTTGTTTTCACCTACATCAGTAGATTCCCGTTGTTTCATAAGGGGTTTCATATGCTGTTTGTGAATTCTGTTGCTATATACACCCTGTCTGTGAGTTTCCCTTTGGGTATCGGTTGTCGTCTATTCCACCCTAATCCACAAGAGTATGTAACTTTTATTGGGTGACCTTCATCTCTGTGCAGAGAGCCAGAACAAGGTCCTTACACTGTTTTAACCTCACTTAAATCCTATTTTGAGGGTTATAGTGAGAAGTAAGTGCAGTATAAACCTTGTCCTTGCCCCTCTACAAAGGGCTGAATCTGTAACATTGTGAATATACTTTGCATGCTATCCAAAGAAACATAGCAACAAATATACCATATTTCAAAAACATAGTTATTAAGTATACTGATGGAGTGCTACCAGCACTGTCCCTGGTGCTTTTTTTTCAATCAACACAAACTTCTTAACTTTCTTTGAACAGACCTAGCGGGGGAAAGGGAATTAGGGTCAGATCCTTAAAGGTATTTAGGAGCCTGAACTTGGTCACCTGGAGAAACTTGGTCTGAATTCCAAGGATTTAAAAATCATAGTCTGTACCCAGGCAGCCATTTTCCTAATCATGAGACCAGGAATGATCTCACAAAGAGGGCTGTACTGGACGTGGATGAGAGTGGACGTTTAAATGAGACGGAAAGCCTCCCTGTGGAATTCTTGAGGGTGCTGAGAATTGTCTGAGCCCTGCCTCGTTAATTAAGGGCTAACTTACCACTGACTTATGGGGATGCAAAGGGAGAGGAAGGTTTTGAGTAAGTTGACTCACATTAATAGTCTCATTGACTGAAGTGAGTTTATTCAGGAGAGATGGTTGTTTTCAAAATTGACTCCTTAGGTAGTCTGATAATGCCCCATCTTCCTCTGGCTCTGTTATATTGAAACAAGAAAATTCAATTAGAGTAATTCATTTGCTGTGCACTTATTTTCATACACATTTATACTCTGTTAAATGGCCCTTGTGATAGAAATCTACAGGGTTCTCCAATTTTATTTTTACCATTTAGTTTCTATAGAAACATGCAGTTCTAGGATGGAAACGCTGTAATGACTGCTGTAAATATACAATATTCCCCACCAAACAATCTTGCCTCTGAAGAATCAACATCAGCCCTCTTCTTGACATCTGAAGAGAGCCCTTTTACAGAACTTGTAGTGTCTCTGCAAAAGGGTGAGTGAAAGTCTCCAGGGAGTGTGTTGTGGATGTCTGGGGGCCTGATCCAAAGCTCATTGAAGTGGCTGGGAGTTCTTCCACTGACTTCACTGAACTCTGGATGAAACTTGAAAAGGCCTATCCTATCCTGCAAGGTGCTGAGCACCTTCATCTCCCATTACAGGAAACAGGAACTCATAAATCCAGGGCCTTATGGCTTTAAATCCCACGAACAGTAAAATGAAAATCCCATTCCTAATACTAAAATGTGTGGGAAAAGATTCTTCTGACTGTAGTTGGGTTTGTTTGTAAACAACAACAACAACAAAAACCCCAAAAAACCTCATTGCAATAATGGTGAAGCAATTGGAATCCAAACCTGCTAGATGTTTAAACGCAATTTGTTGGTTCTTGTCTTGATGAAGCAGCTGAAAAGCGACACATCCTGTTTTGTTAAAAGGATGTTTGTGGTATGGGGAGGGAGGGAGCAGGGGAAATTTGCTGTATGAACTTTTTATTCTCAAGACATCTTGTAGCTTCACAAAATAAGCTGTTAATCGTTCAATATTAATTCAGTTAAAAATTTTGTGTCACTGTATCATTTTCTGCCTTCACCATTTTCTCCATGTCAGTTTTGTGCCACCCACTAGGTAAACTCCCACTTCCCTGGCTCAGGCAAATCCCTACACAACTTGGGTTGGCCGAACGGGAGTTCACACTGGCCATGGTTTGTGGGACTGAGGCTATGCCTCTTGTGTAGACAGGTGTGCCAGGGTGGGGGCAGGGCTCAGCCTGCTCTGCTGCAGGAGTAATATGAGAGTTGAGCCCCACACACAGAGCTGTGGTGGTTTTTTGTGCAGAGTTCCAGGAAGCTTGTGGCACTGTGTAAAATTCCATGTGGCACAGTAATGGCCACTATCTGTTTCTCTCATCTTGTGCACCAACAAGTTAGAGATGCTTTGTCTCCCATAGGCTGAGAACTTCTTACTGGAGAAGCCTGCCTCTCGCTTTAACGCCGACCCAGAGAGAGTGAGGTACAGCAGCCTCTGTGGGGCCTCTCCAGCTGCGGCTCAGTACCAGTGGATGTAGGTAGAGTCCGATCCACCAAACACCTTGCAAGTGAATTTGGCAGAGCTGCCTTGAAGTGGCTGCTTTGTGACAGAGATCAGCTCCTGCTCCAGATAAATGGCCCACAAAACAGCTGGAAGGCAGAAAGAGAGAAAACAGCCATGAGGAGACAGCACCTAGACACATTTCCCTCTTCAGAGAGCAGTAACATGTACATGGTCTTGCAACCTGCAAGTTCTTGAGGAAGGTACATGGGTTTGATTATCCATTGCCTTGCAGCTTGTATAGCCATTTATGTCTCTGTAAATGTGAGGGGGAAATGGGTAAAGCCTCTATTTCTAGTGTGAGTGAACGATCAATTTCTGTTTACACCTGGGCAAAGATGGTGTGAACAATTACACGAGGTACAGGGCAGTGAAGAATCAGACCCTTTATCTGTGAGGAACCATCCAGGATTATGGATCCTGATTTCCCCATTTCAGTACACCAGTTTTATTTCAGTGCAATGGCATTGGCTTCACTGGGATTGCACCAGCATCAAGCGCTTACATTGGACTCAAGATCCAGGCCCATGTTGGGGTTTTTTTTGTGAACAGTAAATACAGAATAAAATCACTAACTACAGTTAATGTGTCCAGTAAACTTACCAGGGAAGAGGCAAGCAACGAGGGCTTGCAGACATCCCACCATGTCTCCTTAACTTGCTGTACCTTTTCAGGAAGGAAAGTTAATGGTGCTCAATTTTGTCAAAAGAAAAATAATGTTACCCAGTCCTGACTGAAGAAAGCAAGAAATGAGGATATTGCTACTGTTCTTACTGTACTGGCTGGTTTCCTATTGGGTTGGGAATGGGGGGAATAGGGAGAGTATGTGAGAGAGAGCCACTAACCATTTTAGGCTCTTAGGTCCAGATCCTAATTCAGTGATTAGGATGATTTCAGTGGAAGTTAGAGGAGACTAAATACTTCTGAGAATTTTGGCCTTAGTGCATTCTGCTCCCATGGAAGGAGAGATCCACGTAGCGAATTGTAGTGCACTCTCCCACCATTAATGCCCTGTGTTAAGACACTAAACTAGGACTCGGGAGGTCTGAACTCTGTTCACAGCAATGCCACAAACGCCGTGCGTGACCATAGGCAAGTTACTAAGAGCCTGATTTTCAGAGGTGCAGAGTACCCACTGCTTCTGTCGAGTTCTGCTGGAGGAAGAAATGCTCAGCTCTTCTTGAAAATTTGGCCCATAATCTCCTGTTCTCCATCTGTAAAATGAGAACTATTGTTTCTTTTTATGTCTTGTCTATTTAGACTATAACCTCTTTGAGGCAGGAACCATCTTTCACTGTGGTCTAGAGCATTTAGCACAGTGGGACCCCTCTCTTTCTCATCACATGATTATACAGTTCCTAGCACAAAAGAGGTCTCCATCAGTTTGGGTGCTAACTCAATAGAAATAATATTACTGTATTTGCATTTGAAAAATGTAACTGGATAAAAATTTTCCTGTTGCAATTAAAAGAAACAACTGCAAGCACTTGGGTGTTCAACAGATACATATGCAAAGAAAGAGAAGCAAATAAAGCTTCACAGAATCTGGGAGATGCAAAAAGCAGACCCCACTTTGATGTCCTCTTAGTGCTGTCAGTGTCCGCCCTACTGTGTTCAGTGCTCAGATACCATGGTAATGGACATTTTAGGAATGCCTTACTCAAACAGTTAGCTACTTAAATAGATTAGATCAAAAATAGCTACAATATAGATAATAGAGTAAGATCATTGAATTACCAATGTAACATAAAATGGATGTGCAGCCAGCCTGCTCACTAGGGATTTGGTAACTGGCAAGGAAGTTCCCCATGTCTTCCTGGAAATGTCAATGCCCTTTCCTTGTTTGGTTTGAAGAGCTTGAAAGTTGTCAGGAACTGTGCTGCTTCTGTTGCATTAATTCATTGAGTGCTTCTCTGTTTGTGTATAATATGCAGTAAAGTTAGTTCTGTTATGTTTCCTTATCTACCCTCGACCCCTATTGCTATGGCGACAGAATTCCTGCATCCTGTGTATTCTAGGGCTCCCACCATTGCTGAGTGTGAAACAGGGGCAAAACTGGTTCTAAGGCCTTGTCTGTGTTAGTGTAATGCCATGTCCCTGAGTGGGTTGTTGGGAGCTGGGAGTGAAAGCATGAGCTCAAAGAGCCAGCAGTGTTAGCCAAGGCTGTAGTAGGCTATTCAGTCTCTTTCTGTTGCCCAACCATGGCTAGCGGGAAATAAGAGCATCACACTGAGGGGGTTCAATCAGCACATCTCCGTACCTTTGTTTACCATTGTTCGCTTGGCCAGCAACATTGCAGATCCAGGGATGGTGACAGCAGTAGGAGGGAGAGAGCACAGTCAATGCAGTGTTTTTACACTGCATGATTTAGACCTGGTTTGAATAGGGTTAAACAGTGAGGTAGCAAATACTCCTGCACCCTGGTTAGTGCTCCAGTCATTGCAAAAATTCACAGTGGATGTGAATTAAATGACTTGCTCATGTGAGCAAACTAGAAATTCTCTTCCCCGTTCACCTACCCCCAATCCTCTGCCATCTTTTCTACTCCCCACTCTGTTGTCCCTTATTCTCTCTTCCCCCCACCCCATCATTCTCAAGTCACTTGTGAAATAGTCACACCACAAGACAATTATTTGTTCTGCCTTTAGAGATGGAGCCGTTATTGCTAGGTAGACGCTGGGGAAGTTGGCTCAGTGCCACTCACTAGGAAAGCTCCTACTCCCACTTCCTGGGATAAAGGGGTATCAGGATGGGTGGATGGATCTGGGGCAGGAGTCAGTCTGCTGTATTGGCCACGGTATGTGTTTGAGAGGCTGTCTGCCCTATAGATAGGTTTGCCTGGTGTCCGGTTTTCGACTGGAACACCCAATCAAAAAGGGAACCCAGTGGCTTCTGTCAGCATTGCTGACTGGGCTGCTAAAAGTCTTGTCAGTGGCACAGCAGGGCTAAGGCAGGCTCCCTGCCTTCCTTGCCCCCACGTGGCTCCCAGCAGCGGCCAGCATCTCCCTGTGGCCCGTAGGCGCCGGCTCAGGAGCTCCCATTGGCCAGGAGTCCCCCTCCGCCTAGGAGCTGTACATGCTGGCCTCTTCCAAGCGCCATGCTGAGCCAAGGTAGGCAGGGAGCCTGCTTTAGCCCTGCTGCACAGCTGATCCAGAGCCGCCTGAGGTAAGGACCACCTAGCTGGAGCCTAAATCCCAAACCCTCTTCTGTACCCTGGCTCCAGGCCTGAGCCCCCTCCTGCGCCCCAAACTCCTCATCCCTGGCTCCAACCCAGAGCCTGCACCCCCAGAGAGATGAAAGTGAGTGAGGGTGGGGGACAGCGAACCATGAAGAGAGAGGAGATGGAGTGAGCGGGGGGGGGGGCCTCAGAAGGGGCAGGAAAATGGTGTTAGGGTTGCCAACTTTCTAATCACACAAAACCAATCTATAGAGTGGGCTGAGGGTGGGGCTCGGTGAGCTCTGCTGCAGCAGTAACGTGAGAGTTGAGCCCAGCCCCCCAGGCTGTGGTGTGTGTGGTTTTGGGGTTTTGGGGGAGTTTTTTATGCAGAGCTGCTGGAGGTTTGTGTGTTAAATCCCATGCGGCACAGTAATAGTGGCCGCTGTCTGCCTTTTCCAGCTTCTGCACCAGCAGTTTGCAGAAGCTACGGCCTTGAAAATAGGCGTCTAGTTTCCCGCTGGAGAAGCCGACACCCTAGCTAGGGTCAGGCTTGGAGTAAGAAAGGTACGGCAGCCTCTGTGGAGGCCCTCCAGTTGGGGCTCGGTACCAGTGGATATAAGTAGAGGTCGATATGCCAGACAATTTGCAGGTGAATTCAGCAGTGCTACCCATATGAGGCTCCTTTGTGATGGAGATTGGTACCTGCTCCAGGTGAATGGCCCAAAGCACAGCTGGAAGGCAAAAGGAGGATAAGGAGCAATGAGGAAATGGCTGCTAGAAATAATCCCTCTACATGAAGCAGTAATGTCTGTCCTATGCAGAGTCCATGCTGCTTAGACTGAAGGGACGGGGGGGTTGCTTCTCTGCTGCCTTTCACCTTGTATGTTCATTTGGAAGTGTGCATGGTAAGGGTGAAGTGTGTCATTTCTGCCATGGATGTGAGTGAGAGGACAATTCTGATCTCAGGGTTTTTTCTCTCTCAGGCACAGGTGTCCATGACTGCACAAGGTGCAGGGGAGTGGAGAACTGCACCCCTGGTGTGTGGATTATCTGTAAAGCTCCATACACACTCAGGGGTGCTGAGTCTCCAGTCTTACTCCATAGCTTTCACTAGAATTGCCCTGGAATAAAACTGTTGTAACTCTGGGGATCCAAGCCCACAATGCTGCATAAATAACCATAAATAATAAACAGAACTGAGTTCAACGAACTTACATGTCAAGAGGCAAGCGAAGAGAATTTCCAGAAATCCCACCATGTCTCCTGAAATTGCTCTGGCTCCTGAGGAGAAATAAAAGCACAAGAAGTCAATGCTGCTCAGTCTTGAGTGAGAAATACTCAAATGCTGAAAGAAAAAGACGGGAGCAGGCTGCCCAGTCCTGAGCAGAAGAGATGAGGTGCTGTCATTCTCACTGTGTCAAAGAGTTTTCAATTTATTTAAGAGTATGAGAGGGGACACATGTCAGCCCAGTGTGTGAGCCACGAACCAAAAACACACTGCTCACTGCATTCTCTTCACCCTGTACAAGAGAACTACGCAGTCATACGTCTTGATTCTTTAAAGTTTGTATGCTTCAACTAGTTAACGTTAAAATAATTCTTAGTCAGTTAAACTGGGGAAGGGCCAAACCATGACTGACTCTCAAAAACTCCACACCAGATCCCTCCATTGCAACAGGCAGGGGGTGCTGTCATTGGAAATAAAAGACAAACTCATCCCTTCTTGGGAAGATCACTGCCTGCTCACATGCTTCCTTTATTCCTTTTTTTGTTTCAGTGAAATGTAAGACAAAGGTCATGTTAACTTCCCATCATTAAAGATCCCATGGAACCTTTTGTAAGAATAGGAGCCTATGCCCAATGCTGAAAGTATTTCTGTGCCTAACTCCTATTGATTTCAATTTATGTTAGACACCCATAAACCTGGAAGATGTTTGCTCTAGTGTCCTTGTGAAAGTCCAATTTGAGTACTTCCGTTCCACTCACCTAAACTTCCCCTTGGAGTTTCAGTTCGAGATGGTGTAATCCTCGCTTCCTCTCCAAGCTGTTGTGTAGGCTCATTACATTTCACCCCTGAGACAGCTGCATTAAAATATAGATAGGCTTGGAAGGATTCGATTGTTATTGGTAAATGGAGGTTCATGTTGATTTCACGGTGTGTGAGCATGCACGTGTGTATATCATGTGTGAGGAAGTCCCCATGAAGATGTCCTCACTGAGTTTCTTTCATATTGTTTTTAATCCCCCAAAATGAATATTCTTTTGCAGCGCTTGCAACTCAAACATTGCAACTTTGTGCCACGACGTAAAAACCAAGAAGTGAAACTGAATAATTTGTAGTCCTTGTCCAAGTGGAAACAAACGGAAAAGGTAAATCTAAGAAGACTGGGAGCATAAAGTAGGTTTTATTATGGCTGCTTTGCATTGCAGAAGTAGTTGCATCAGAGTGAATCAGGCGGTGGATTTAAAAATTTCTTTCATTATTATAAAATGATGATTTGAGGTATTTATTTGAAACAGTTAAAAATAGCAGGGTGGGGTTGTGTGTGTGTGTGTGTTTTGTTTTATTTTATTTTATTTTTACCCTGACAATTCCTCTTTTAAACCAAATCAGCTGAATGCTGGTAGCTATTCATTACAGAATTGCTAAGGGGAGAAAGTATGGTTTGATTTTTGGTGTATGCTTTAATATGCATATGTTTCCCAAGGTGGTTTGCTATAATGTGTGATACTGTGCACTGAGTAATATACAGGGTTGAAAGTAAAATTTCTCTCTTACCAGTACGGGGAGGGGGGCAGGGGACACGTTCCCCCCCGCCCCCCGAAAGGGGCGGGGCCTCAGGCGGAAGGGACGGGGTTGTGGGGAGTCAGCCTCCCCCAGCCAGCCAGCCCACCCACGCCGCCCAAGGCTCCAGCTGTGATTTAAAGGGCCCGGGGTAGCTGCTTCTTTTGCCCCCTCCCGTGTCGGTGGCCCATGGGGGGCAGGGACATTAAAGCACTGCAGGACCACCGATGAGGACGTGCAAAAGGAGCAGCCCTTTCAGTAGGGTCCTGTAAAGCGCTTTAAAGTCAGTGGTACGGGCCGGGTACAAGGGGCCACTTTTTACTGGTACGCAGTACTGGCCCGTACCGCCTTACTTTCACCCCTGGTAATCTACTTTATATTTTCCTGCAGGTCTCAATAGCCAATTACTGTACATGCAACACTGGGTTTGCTTCTGTCATTTCACTTAATTTGCTTTGTGTATCTGCATAGATGACCCCTTCCTCCAAGATGATAAATACTGCACGCAATTCCTGCTTGAAGACTGAGCAAAATAACGGGTCAGATTAGCTCGATACAAATTCAAGCTTCTGGGACCCCCTCGTGGTGATAAAGGAGTAAAACTCTAGGGATCAGTTTTAATAGGCTAGTACTGAAATGTGAAGAAAGGTGGTTTTGGTAACTGTAGCTGACAATTTTCTGTGATGTTACATTGTATTAATCACTCTTTCTTCAATGATTTTTTTTTTTTAAACCCACATAGATGAGGTGATTTTTAGTGAACAGTTGATGCCAGAAAAGCACACAAATTATGAAGTTTGTAATTCCAGTGGTGGGAAAGTGCTATACCAGGAAAGAGGAGATCCTATTGTGAAATATGCACAGACCACTAGAGGCCAAATGCTGATTGCATTTATAGAAATGCAAGACCATGGCTGGCTCTGGCATTGCCTGTCTGTAATTGGTGTCAGAATTTGGCATAATTCTAATGAGCTGGTGATTCTACTATACATCCAACAGTGATATTCCTGTAGCTGACGTTCTCTAGGCAAGACTCTGCCCTTCATCACAGCACATGTTCAAGAAAATGATGTAATGTTGAGCAGAATTTGGCCCACTGTTCCATGTCTCCCCAGTGGTCTTCCAGCTGCTGAGGATTGCGGCGCCCAGGATGCTCCTGCCATGCCTACTTTCTCCCATGAGCTTCCTCATCAGCCAAAGTGTGGGGGAGGTGGTGGTTGCAGCGCAGACCTGCCATGCTGGTGCTTTGCCACCCGGGGTAGTTCTTACACAAGGGGAATCCTCAGAGCCAGCTATGCTACCAGAATGGTACGAAGTGATGGAGTGGGTCCTCCTGTGTGTGGAGCTGCTGATCATCATCTTTTGTAGTCAATACTCCTGTGAGCTGTGAAGCCAAGGCAAGGCTGTCGTATTATTCAGGGTTCACAGCTCTGCTTTGAAGGAACAGCAGGTCTTCAGCATTATTACTATTTTTCAGGCAAACTCAATGTACTTCAGGGGCTGGGGGAGCAGAGCTGGTGCCACAGCTCTAACTACCTCATCAGCCCCCAGAGCCTCACTCCTTTGTGACAGAATTATTAATTTCCACATGGGCAATGCAGCTCTCTCCAACCTCTGAAAGTTCCACTTTCCATGGCCTCCAAACCCCTCTGTAGCTCTCTGCATCGCTAGTTCTTGGTGTTTGTGGATGGACTGAAACTGTGTTCATTTCTACCTGTTAACCCTTTCATTGGTGCTGTTAGAACTGCTTGGGAACTTTGTTTCACCAGGATTTCTCATGCTGAGAATCCAAACCTACAGTATTATTGCCTTCCAAAATGACTTCAGCTTTGTAGAATTTGCATTCATTGGAACTGCATCCCCTTTAATCACAGAAAACCTTCCGTTGTGTGTGTGTGTGTGTGTGTTTCTCACTCGTTCTTCCCTTTCAGTGATTTAAAATGTTGGCTTCTTGACAAACTGAAAAGAAACACGCTTATTTTAAATGTTGCTGACCAACTGGTGCACACAACAAGAATCCACGGTGTGTTTCCATGGGGTCTGGATATGGGTAATTATTCAAGATCGGTACATTTGGAAAGACAGAGTCCAAATACCCAGAGGAGCTTTACTGTATTCATTTTAACCTGGGTTGAGAATTTGCTACAGCCTACAATTCCTGTCTCTGCTGCTTCATTTCAAATGAAGTTTGATTTTTAAAATTCAGTGTTCCATGAAACTAAAGCAAAACTTTATATTTTGCAAGAACACAAACTAAGGGGTGTTCGTTTTGTATAATACACTGCTGCTTGCTTATTTCAATCAAGTCCATTCCAATCACTTTGACTTCCATAAGCAGCTAAACTAGTTGCCCATATGGCCAGCAGAGTGCACAGCAGAGCTTGCACAGTGAATGGTGCTGGTTATAATCTTGTTAATGCCTGACCGACAAACATAACTTTAGTTGTATTCAGTTCTCCTAATCACACGGGTCTGTTTGTTGTTGTTTTTTCCTATTCCATGCAACAATGTGGCTTTATTTATTAAGCAACAACTTATTGTTATTCTTGATTGGTTGGATTATCCAGCAATACTTGCTTAGAGCAATCAAAGTAGATACTGGTGTTTTTTTAAATATAATTGATTTGGTTCTTGAGCTTTTGATGAACTTAACCAGTGAAAAGCCAAACCCTTCTCAAACTGCATGGTGTAAATAGCTGGTTTCTGTGCTGTGGCAGTGTGAGGGTCAAGGAATCCTCTTTTTATTCAAACACTGGGGAAGCAGTGGAGCTATGGGGGAGGAGTGGAACTGCTCCTGTGACTCCCCGATCTCTGGTGTGTTGGTGGGTGGTTTTGGGGTGTGGTGTGTGGAAATGAGAGAGGTTGGGAGTGTTTAATGTGGGAAAGGGAAGCTAAAAGAGTTTTTTTCAATTAGTTCTAAACACAGTAAGACCTCTGTCATCCTTCAATCTTGCAGTAGCGAGTCCCGTAGTCTAGGTCCAGCTCCTGTGAAATGTCTTTCTCTATCTCTCTCGTACAAGCCTCCTCTTGTCCTGGTGGAATGTAGCTATCCTGACAGGTCACTTTTCCACAAAGAGAGGCAAGTTCTGAAGTAGGCAGAGCAAATCCCATGCAGGGCTTTGAATATCAGGCCAGATACTTTAAATAACTCTTGGTGACATCCTGCTGTGACCCAGTAACCTCTTGGTGCCAACTGGCAGAGGGCACAGGGGGTTATAGGAATCCCCTGGGTGTGATGTCTACATAACAGTGCACCAAAAGGTGGCATGTGGGGGCTCTACTAGCCAGTAATGCCCTGGTCAGCTTAGTCACCGTGAAATGAATGTGCAGGTAATGGTTAAGAAGTCCTGTATCTATACTGGAAATTAAAGCCTTGAAGTTTAAAAGCAGGTCACCAGATTCTGTATGGTCAGGGGATAGGGGATACTTCTCTCTCTTTGTCTGGTCACGTGTGTATTGTGCATTGTATTTCTCACAATGCAAGCCTGGTTGCATGCAAAACCAGATGCTTGTTGAGCTTGTAATCTTTAAATTGGTGAGAGAGTCCAGAGGGAAGAACAGTTAACAGGGGGTTTCTGTCCCATCCCTTGAGGAGCCAAGGCCAAAAGCACTGGTTGGGAGGTGGGGTGGCTGAGGTCCCTTGGTGTTGCCCATCACTGGTGGCAGCTGCGGCACATTCTGCTCGGCTCTGGGACTGCCACAGCGCCACCTCAGCCCGCAGGGCACAGTTCTCCTGCAGCAGGCAGGAGAGTGCTCGATCCAGCTGTGGAGAGACATGGTGGGGGCGGGGGAGGCAGAGAAAGGAGACTGAACCTGTCATGCCAGTCAGAGCAGGGGTTCAGCCCCAGAGAACCTCCAGCCTGAGCCTGGGGTAGAGGGGTGAGGTGAGCGACACAGAGATCAGTTTGGTCCGAGAGGGAAGGCACTGACAGATGGCTCATGGTGAGATGGAGTGGGTGGGATAGGCTGGGCTATGGTAT
Source organism: Chelonia mydas (assembly GCF_015237465.2). NCBI lineage: Eukaryota > Metazoa > Chordata > Testudines > Cheloniidae > Chelonia > Chelonia mydas. The sequence goes on along the minus strand of NC_057850.1, from coordinate 172,913,969 downwards.
GTGAAGAGTTAAGGATGTTACGGAAGGGGTGGGGCAGCCATCTTGTGGGTGGGGATTTGGGGTGTGTGGTGGGGAACCCCAGGTTTGGGCAGAAAGGGGCAGGGGAACTCTGGGTTTGGCAGGGGAGCCTAAGTTGGCAAAACGGCTGAGCAAGCCCAGCTGCTGGGGACAGCCTGAGGACGCTCCCACTGGCAGCTTCATGCTCCACCCTGGTGAGGGATGGATGACTGGGGAGGGGACCATGTACATCCTGCAATGGGGGGAATGTGGCTCCTATCACGGACAGCAGAGATGGAAGTGGGGAAGAGGACAGATCAGTGCCCTGGGGAGGGAGGTCCTCTGACACCCCCCCCCCCCCCCCCCCCGCAAAACAGCACATCCACACCCCACTGCTGGCCACCGAGATGGAGGTGACAGCTCAGTGCACAGAGGAAGGTCCTGGATACTCCCCACTGCAAAATAGCAACACGCCACCCTCACCCTCATTGTCCACACCAGCGCTATGTCAGCAGGAGATGCTCTACCGCCAACATCGCTTTCACCTCTCCCAGAAATGGAGTAATTTAAGCCAACAGAAGAGCTCTCGCCCATCGGCACAGAGCGTCTTCACCAGATGCACTCTGGCGGCGCAGGTGCATTGGAGCATCTGTGCTGATGTAGTGCTTCTGGTATAGACTAGCCGTCAGAGAGCTTAGCCTCAGTCTAGGGCTTTTATAAATAAATATGCCGTTCTATCAGCCAACACTCATTTGCACAAACAGCTATACATATGCAATATTTTGCTGCCATAGGTGACTGTCTGCTCTCTAGAGATGGTCGACTATCCAGGTGCTCAAAGTTAAACAAGTGTGTAAGTATCTGAAAAATCCCCTCCCAAAATTTGTTTTGGCTCAACCCAAAATAAAACCTATTTTGATTTTTCTCCCCAAAATGAAAAACTGAAATATTTTCATTTCTGATTGAGTGAAACATTTTGTTCTTGCCACAGCATTTTTTGTTTGTGTTTCATTATGTTTTATTTTTGGGAGGGTTTTACCTTTTTGGGGTGGTGGTGTGATTTTTTTTGTGTTTTTGGGATTTTTTTTAAAGTAAATCTGACTAAATTTCAAAATGAAATGTTTCAAAATGAAAAGTCAAAATGTTTCATTCTGAAAATGTTGAAATGAAATTTCAACTTTAAAAATATTTTTTTCAGTGAAACAATTTGTATATTCAACCCAAATTTGCAAATAGTTTCGGTCAAACTGAAATTGCATTTTTTGGGGGGGGGAATAAACTGTATCTCAAAACAACATTGGCCACTGTGGCAGTGATTTGTAACAAAATATAGTTGAAAACTGCAGTTCTGTGCTGTTGTTCTTCCTGTCATATTGCAGAAACAAGTCAGGAGTTTCTGCTGTTGGTTCCAAGTTGAGAGGAAGGATAAGGGATGTGTCTGGCTTCATACACTTGAAAGGCTGTGGCTCAGAATGCAGAGTGGGTTTTTGTATGGGTTGTCTATGGCTTTCTAGTACTGTGCGATCCCACGTGGCACAATAATAGGTTGCAGCATCCTCTTGAGTTAGTTGGTCTACTCTGAGATTAGAGGTGGACCCAGAAACATCATTACCAGCTTTAAATTTTTCTCTATCAAAGCCTTCATCCGTAGAAACTGATCCTGATCTAATATACAGAATCCTCTTTGGAGCTGCCCCTGGGCTCTGTCGATACCAGTGTATATAATCACTGTTAAAATTAAAACCTTTGCCAGAAATTTTACACCACATATATGCACTTCTAGTTTCTGCTCTGGTGACAGACAATGGAGTTTGTATCAGAGTTATTTGCGAATATCCACCTAAAAAGAAAAAAGGAGAAACGATATTATAAACATGAAGTCAAAGGAATTTGGAACGTGTCTGGTAGCTGAAGGAATGTGTACATGTGGAAAAGAACAGAATGGAAAAATTACTTACAAGACCATGTCAAAGTCACAATAAGAACCTGCCGCAGTAACATTCTCACTGGTTGGGTTGAACTTGAAACAGAGAACTATGAAAAAGCCCCTCAGATGGAGAGACAGAGAGAGGTGCAGCTGGGGAGAGGAAATGGGTTGTTTAAGCCGTAACCAATGATAGCTCTCCTGGCTGCAGATGTGTGGGGCTAAGTTTTCAGAAGAGTCAAACTATGTATGTTGTCAGGTGGTCAGAAGCTAAAATCCCAGGAGAGGGGAGGGGGATGAAGTCTCATCTGTTTTCATAAACCAACTGGAAGGGTAAAAATGTTTGCAAATCAAGGATTGTGTCCTCCAGGTAATGCAGCCACACATACTAAAGCAGAAGTGAAGGCAAGTACAGTAAAACTTGTGTAGTTTCAGAGTAACAGCCGTGTTACTCTGTATTCGCAAAAAGAAAAGGAGTACTTGTTGCACCTTAGAGACTAACCAATTTATTTGAGCATAAGCTTTCGTGAGCTACAGCTCACTTCATCGGATGAAGTACTCCTTTTCTACTTGTGTAGTTGTTTGCATAGAATCCCATCTGATTTCCATCTGTCAGGGGCTTTATTTTTGGTTTGTTTTACAGGCACAGGAAGCAGGGGCATGCACAGGAATTTAAATTTGACCGCTTTTGGATGGGCACATTAGAGCAGTGGCCGGGGGTTGGGACAGGAGCAGGGGCCAGGTCACGGCCCAGGGCTGGGGCTGGGGCAGTGAACAGTGGTCAGCCGCCAGGGCTGGAGTAGCGGCTGGGGCTGGAGCTAGAGCAGAAATGCACATTTTTTTAGATAACTACTGGGGGGGGTGCTGTGCCCCTGTTTGCCCCCACTTGTGCATGCCCCTGGGCACAGGCATATTAGGAGAACATGTAATGTGGTTATGAGCACGCTTCATTGCTGTTAGTGGTGCCTGAATCTGTGCTCAGTTGCTCACGTGGGCCAGCACCGATGTCCATGCTGGCTGGGCAGGAGCACGCTCCCTCCATCACAAATCTGAGTCTGCGTCTTCTCTCAGGTGTACACATAGTCACTGGGGTGCAAACCGGCCATTGTCAGTTCAGTTGTGTGCTATTGCTGCCCCCTACTGAGATATGACACGTGCTCATGTACATTAATAACTGACCTTATCCTGTCTTCCAAAAAAGGCCATTTGTACAGTTAATTACTGGTATGTATTTTTGCTGGTGTAGGTAAAATGTTGCCACAAGGTTTCATTTTAAAGATATAATATAAGCACATCCCTATGAGATATTAAATAGCATATGTGATGGAATGTGTACCGCACACTGACAAAGAAAGAGTTAACCTAGGCCCCTGCCAGACAGCAATTAGTGCATCCAGTTGCACCTGGAGGGTGGGCCAGGCCTAATTTAGAATTTATGCTCAGCGGGGTAGGACTGGGTGGGTGAATTAGGGATGAATGCTAGCTGGGAGGAGTAGGCTGTCTCTAGCTGCTTGCTACAGGGTTCTTGTACACTACTGAAACCCAGATAGAAGGCAGGCCTGCCTATGTTCCCCTACTGGCTGCCAAAGAAGGGTGGCATAAAAGGCCCCTCAAATGAGGGGTATAAGGGTTACTGAGCCCCAAGTTGGACTAAAGATCTGTCATAAGGTCATTGGACTGTTTTGTGTGACTCTCTATAACCCTGGAAGAGGTGGGACTGAATGTGACCTGGTGGAGGGCTGAGGCACAAGGAGTAGACCACAGCAGGGCTGAAGTGGCTGTTGGCAGGGGGGACCAGAGGAGATGACTTTGCCAGCCACATGGGGGCATTTTGATGGTGTGTTACCCTGTGACAGCATATTTAATTTTTATCAATGTTAAGATATCTGTGTACATTGCACTTTGGAGAATGTGTAAATTATTGTAATACAGTGGCCAGAGGTCATCTGAAGATTCACTGTTCTCTTTTCAGCCTTTGTAGCTGAAAAACCAACATGAACTTCTTTCCCTACCCCACAAAGAGGTGTTAGGAAGGGGGTTCTGGAGACTGATTATAGAACTGATCAGGGTTTGTAGTGGAGAGGACTGTGGGGATAGGTTTGGAGCTGGTAAGGGAACCTGTCCTTCCTGGGTAGGAGAGCTAATATACAATGAATTACTTTAATCTCTCATTATTCTTCTAATCAACTCAAACCCTCAAATCCTTACACCCTCTCTTATAAAACTCCAAATGCACAATAGCTTTCCTCCAAGAAACTCTTTTTATCTGTTAATGAGTTTCAAAAAAACTGCACGGGACTGGGTAGCAGTTTCTGTTTTGGAAAGTGTCATCTCTGGATCCACTTGACCTTTAATTCTGCTTGATTGCACTTGCACAAATTATTGACTGGTGCTACTGGGCCACCAGACTGTGGTATGAGAGTCAGGATTTTCCTTCTCTGTATTCCTCCAAATGTTCTTAAAAGCCCTTGATAGATACTGTGATACCCTGATTAGTGTATATGTGCGAAGAACAAGGATGGTACCCCAAATCCTCAGCAATGTGGCATAAACCCAGTCCTACTCGCAGCTAAAGAAAACTCTTCCTCAGCCCAAGTGGAGGGGGCTGTGCTTTGGGAGCAGAAGGATCTGAAATGTATCCCTGCTGCTGCCAGGGAGTGCCAAGGCCACAGTGAGTAGCATAGCGACAATTTCAGTGGTCATGGATTTCTGTCTTTTCATTAAATGATGGAATGGAACTTCCACTCGGCTCTGCCCGGGACAGTTTCCAAATGTCAGTTAGCCTCATCTGTCTACACTAGACTTTTTTTCCCTAAAATTTCTCTCAGTTTCTACCCCTGGGTCAGTTCCACTGGTGGAAGCAAGTACGGGAACGCTGCTGTAGAAAGGTGCCTGTGGCTGCCAGCAGATTTATGTCTTTCAGGGTGTGTTGTCAATCTAGATTTACCTTGGCCTTTACCCTGGTTTTAGCTAAAACCCCTCTTTCCTCCTCACACAAAACCCTTATTCCCAAGCTTTTATGTCTTTTGAACCTGGGCTTGCTTGCCTGGCTGGGAGTGTAGATTTACAGCCTGGATTTTGCTCTAAGGTAGGACCAAAGCTGTCCACTTTTCAGTGGGGATGCAGCTGAATGCCAGGTTTTGGAGCTCAGGTTTGATAGTCCTCTAATGCCATCCCACAATTCCCCGGAGCTGTATTTTCTGGCCTTCTATCTACAGTTCTAACTTCCCATTCACCTATACTGGCTTTTATACCCAGTCAGCATTTAACCCCTTGTTTCATCCAGCCTTCTCCACCTCTGCCCTGCTCAGCTCAGTCGAACAGCTTGAGAAGATGCTGTCCCAGCATGTCCTAGCTGGTCAAAGCATCAGGGCTTGTTGCTCTCTGGTGTGAGCACGGCAAAGAACATGATTTTGGGAGGTGCACCTGAAACCAGCATCTGTGCGAGAGCATCTGCAAGAGGCTGGCAGAGGAGGGGATCCAGCAGATGGCTCTCCAATGTTAGGAGTGAATCAAAAACCTTCAGGGTGCCTATCACAAGGCAAAGGATGTAAGCAAAAGACCGGCAGTGGCCTAATCTACCTGCCCTTACTCCAAGGAGATTAACTGGGTGTTCACCACCACCCTGAGTATGGATCCCTCCCTTCTTGCATGACAGGCTTTTTGAGCTGGGACAGTCTGAGTTCTAGACTGGTGCAGAGGGGATGAAGACAGCACCACAGGGTTCTCTGGTGGCAGAGGAGCAGGAACAGAGCCAGGACCTGGACTAGACCCGGGAACAGACTGTGGCCAGCTGGGCTGGGGAAAGTCCTACATCCATGTACTGAGGATCTGTTTGGGCCTAGGGAATGCGCTGGAGAGGAAACACCAGTGGAGCCAGAACTGCAGCTGAAAAGTGGCCACTGCTACACCTTTCTTGTTACCAAGGGGGGGTGGGGGGAAATTGCAGGAGGAGTGGGAGAGATTTCTGGATTACAACCAATAAAAACTATTGTTATGGAGGATATTTATGTGCTATAGGGTGGCCTTAGCTTCAGTTGCGGGTGGAATCCATGCCAGTTCCCTGGTTCCCCTTCCTCCAACCTCCCCACCCTGTGTGATCCAAGTGGGAGGTGAAGGGAATTTAAATGTGCAACTCTTGATTTGGTCAAGCAACTGTTGCATTGATAGTGGGAGGGCATCTCATACCGGTTTAGCAAGCTTAAGTACATATTGCCACATATTCTTCTTTCTATAGCTGTCACACTGTAGTGCAGTTATTCCAATACTAGTAATACAGCGCTATGGCAGGAAGACTGCATTATAATATATCCCAGTTGCTGTACCGTGTGAAAACGTCTCCTGGTGACAATGGCATGGTGGTGTTGTGCATGCGTGGCAAAATGTCTCCGACTCAAGGAATATTTTCAACACACCACTGAACAGAGCACTGACCTACAGGAACCCTCCTCCCAACACTACAAGAAAAAGAATTCTGCGTGGACTCCTCCTGATGGTTGAAATGACCAACTGGACTTCTTCATCGACTACTTCCACGGAAGTACACAGGCAGAATTGTGAACAAACAGCATCACTTGCCCCATAACCTCAGCTATACTGAACACCATGCCATCCACAACCTCAGAAGCAACTGACATTATAATCAAGGGGCCTGACAAAGGAAGTGCTGTAGTCATCATGAATAGGTCTGATTATGAACAGGAGGCTGCCAGGCAACTCTCCAACACCACATTCTACAGGCCACTATCCTCTGATCCCAATGAGGAGTACCAAAAGAAACTACACCATCTGCGCAAGAAACTCCCTGCTACAGCATGGGAACAAATCTACACAGACACACCCCTAGAGCCCCGACCAGGGGTATTCTATCTGCTACCCAAGATCCATAAACCTGGAAATCCTGGACGGCCCATCATCTCAGGCATTGGCACTCTTACAGCAGGATTATCTGGCTATTTGGACTCTCTCCTCAGACCTTATGCTACCAGCACTCCTAGTATCTTTGAGTCACCACTGACTTCCTGAGGAAACTACAATGCATTGGTGACCTTCCTGAAAACACCATCCTGGCCACCATGGATGTAGAAGCTCTTTACACCAATATTCCACACGAGGATGGACTAGAAGCTGTCAGGAACAGTATCCCTGATGAGGCCATGGCACACAGGGTGGCTGAGCTTTGTGACTTTGTCCTCACCCACAACCATTTCAGATTTGGGGACAATTTATACTTTCAAGTCAGCGGCACTGCTATGGGTACCCACATGGCCCCACAATATGCCAACATTTTTATGGCTGACTTAGAACAACGCTTCCTCAGCTCTCATCCCCTAGGACCCCTCCTCTACTTATGCTACATTGATAAGATCTTCATCATATGGACCCACGGGAAGGAGGCCCTTGAAAAATTCCACCTGGATTTCAACAATTTCCACCCCACCATCAACTTCAGCCTGGACCAGTCCATACAAGAAATCCACTTCCTGGACACTACAGTGCAAATAAGTGATGGTCACATAAAAACCACCCTATACGGGAAACCTACTGACTGCTATACTTACCTACATGCCTCCAGCTTCCACCCAGGACACATCACACGATCCATTGTCTACAGCCAAGCTCTAAGATACAACCGCATTTGCTCCAATCCCTCAGATAGAGACAAACACCTACAAGATCTCTATCAAGCATTCTTAAAACTACAATAACCACCTGGGGAATTGAGGAAACAGATTGGCCGAGCGAGACGGGTACCCAGAAGTCCCCTACTACAGGACAGGCCCAACAAGGAAAATAACAGAACACCACTGGCCATCACGTACAGCCCCCAGCTAAAACCTCTCCAGTGCATCATCAACAATCTACAACCTATACTGGAAAATGATCTCTCACTCTCACAGACTTTGGGAGACAGGCCAATCCTCTCTTATAGACAGCCCCCCAACCTCAAGCAAATACTCACCAGCAACTACACACCACACCACAGAAACACTAACCCAGGAACCAATCCCTGTAGCAAACCTCGTTGCCTACTCTGCCCTCGTATCTACTCTAGTGACACCCTCAAAGGCCCAACCACACCAGCCACACCATCAGAGGCTCATTCACCTGCACATCTACTAATGTGATATATGCCATCATGTGCCAGCAATGCCCCTCTGCTATGTACATGGTCCAAACCGGACAACTCTACATAAAAGGATAAATGGACACACATCAGGAATGGTAACATACAAAAGCCAGGAGAACACTTCCATCTCCCTGGACTCAATAACAGATTTAAAAGTAGCCATTCTTCCACAAAAAAAACTTCAAAAACACTTCAAAGAGAAACTGCTCAGTTACAATTCATTTGCAAACTTAACACCATCAATTTGGGCTCAAATAGGGACCAGGACTGGCTGGCTCACTACAAAAGCAATTTTCCCTCTCTTGGTATTGTCAGCTCCTCATCCGTTATTGGGAGTGGACCACATCCACTCTGACTGAATTGGCCTTCTACATTGATTCTCCCCTTGTAAAGTAACTCCCTTCTCTTCATATGCCAGTATATGCCTGTACCTGTAATTTTAACTCCATGCATCTGAAGAAGTGGATTTTTTTACCCACAAATGCTTATGCCCAAATAAACCTGTTAGTCTTTAAGTTGCCACCAGACTCCTCGTTGTTTTTGTGGATGCAAACTAAGATGGCTACCCGTCTGATAATTTGTATATAGTCAGGGTGCTGAGAGCCATTGAACCAAACTGTAAAGCCTGCATATAATGGAAACCACTTCAAGCCAGGAGGTGCAACAGCATCCCTAGTTCCAGCACCTATGACCACTCCGTTAGCTAACTAGCCCTCTCCATTCATTGACTTGCTATTCAGTCAGTAGGGAGCAAAATGTCGTTGTCTTGATAAATGGCTGTCTATCACAGGCCTGGAAAAGTTGCTTTCTCTTCCAGTCAGGGATCTTCAGCAAACCAGCATCCTCCAAAGGTTGTCCCTGCCTGTGATAGTGTTAAAACCAATATTGCTAACAGCCCCCTGGTCTGCATGTCCCAATCCCTGTATCGAGCCCCAAAAATGGTAGCAAGTATATAGAACATTCAGGGATGGGAATGGCTTTCTAAAGATGATTAACCAGAAATGAAGGAAGAAGTGGATATCTGACTTATACTATAAGTATCTGGAGGGTGTGTCAATGACATGCTATGCTGTACCTATAAAAGTTAGCTTTTATTACCCTCTTTTAAAATCTATACCTGCCATACTTTAAAAACATCAGTTGTATGTGATGCTCTTATATCTAGCTCAGAGAAAATGAGTATCTACTCGTGCTCTCAGATGATTAAGAAGGCAACTGTGTGTGGGGGCGGGGGGGTGTACACTTTTGAAAGTCTGTGGCTCAGAATACTGAATGAGGTTTTTGTACAGCCTGTCTATGGCTTTCTAACGCTGTGCGATGCCAGTAGGCACAGTAATAGGTAGCCATGTCATTGTAGGTTAGTTTGCCAACTGTTAAGGTACAGGTGGACTTTTCAGTTGTCTTGTCAACCCTAAACTTGTTCTTGTCAAAACTTGATTTCTCAGCTTGTGTCTTAAAATAGAGTATCTGCTCCAGAGCTTCTCCAGGTCTGTGTCGATACCAGTGTATAACAGCACTCCCGAAGTTCTCAGTGCCAGAAGCCTCACAGACTATACGTGCAGTTTTATTTTCTGCCCTGATAACGGACAACTGAGCTTGTCTCAGATGTATTTGGGCACATCTGTCTACAAAGAGAGCAAGAAAAGAAAACCAGAAATTAACACAGAATGAATCTGGAGCATGGTGAGTTGTGACTCAGTAATGTACAACTGCGTAGAAAAGGTTGGAAAAGGAAACGTACAAGACAAAACCAAAGCCAGAATAATGATGTGGAGCAGCAACATTTTACAGGTTTTGCTTGGATCTGCATCTATGAGAAATATGACTGTTGTGTTGGGATGGACAGAGAGGTGCATTTGACGACAGGAAGTGACTTATCTAGTTAACAGGGGATGAGGTTTTGCTGGCTGCATATGCTAATTTAAGGTTAGTAGAGTTATGCCTGAAACTCCTCCGAAGTTAATGCTCTTTGATAAAAGTATCTGGCACGAAGCAAACTCTTCCGCTATCTTTAGACCAGTGCAGATTGCATCATGGAAGTCTGTGTAATGAAGGATTGGTCTTTTAATTATATTACAGTGGTTCCAAGAGGCCTCTGTCCGTTTGGTGTCCACATTGTGTGAGTTACTGTACATAGCAAATATGGAGTGACTGTCACAAAGATCTTCAGTCTAAAAGGGTATTTGCACCAGCAGAGAATATTTGGTACTTCATGTTTAAGTATACCGTATCCCCCACCCTCCCCAACCAGAGTTATTATTTGCCAGCAGATTTCTTGTAGGAGTCGCAGCAGGAGTGGGTCTTGAGAGGGATTCAAAGGAGATGAGGCTAGTGGTTTAGGGATTTGTGGGGGGGGGGGGGGCATTCCACATAAGTGGTGGGGAAAAAAGCACCAAGATGTTTGTGGGCAGGGATGCAAACTTTGTTGCTTGTTTGTACAGTGCCCTGTGCAGTGTGGACCAGATCTGTGACTGGGGTTCCTAACTATGACTGTAACTAATACAAAGATGAAGGGACTGGCAGAGCCATGTTGATGTCACAGTGAAGAATAATTTTCTTGAGGGTTATTTTCTTTCCCTGTTGAAGATGGGAGGTGCTGCCCTGGGGGGTGCTGTTGTCAGTACAGCACTCGGAACGCTTCTGAAGATATTAAGCACTTCCCAGGATCCTGCTCTCACTGAGTTTTCTGGATGTGAAGTAGTGGAAAATCATTTCCTACTTCAATGCGAGACTATCCCTCTGTTCTATAAATAGTGATGTACAGACAGTGGCTATTATGTCTGTGTGCTAATGCCCTCTACTGATATAGGATGGATCTGCAATTGTACATTTGCAGTCAATTTTGTCCTACTTCTGAAAAAGGGCCAACTCAAGGGTGATGTTTCTGTTGAATTAATTTATGAGTAACCTCATGTTTTCTTAAACACTTCTTTGTTTCCTTGTGATGAGAGCTAATCCGATCCATGATGTCTTTTCTATATTGTAGCTCCATTAGTGTTCTTGTCTTTCTAGCATCATTCAATAAGTGATGCTTCCACGTCTGCCCTTCTTTCCAGTATCACCTGCAATCACACGTTTTCCCTATGGGTTCTGAAGAACCTGACTCCCTTTATCCACATTGCTCTAGTAACCCACCTTAGACCATCAAATCACTGGGGCAGGGACTCTTATTCTGTAAAGTTTCCTGAACATTCATTCTAAGATTGAAATTCTACAGCATAATATCAGTTCAAGCAGAGTGTGGCCTGCTGTCACACCATGTGTTTTCTGTTGAACTGGCTTCAGAGAGTAAAAGATAGGCTGGTCCCTCTTCATAGGTAATATGCTAATGGAAGCAGAGTCAGGTTGAGCTCTACCCTGACATCTGGTGGTGAATTGTGGAAAAGGACTTTAAGGGCTGATCTTGTTTGCATGAGCATGATGGGACTGCTTGCCAAAATGGTCACTTTGGCTGCTGTGGGATCCCCAGTCTCTTTGTTATTGGGGCAGGAATAATAAAGTGTTGTTATCCTGGTTATGTGAATCAAGGACAGTAGAAATGTACCTGGCATTTTATGACAGAGGGATTTGCTCTCAACTAAGTAGCACTTGCTAGGCAAGGGACATGGGTTCTAGAACCCAGTGAGCTGAGAGAGGCTGGGGACAGGTATGTGTACCTGGTGGTGTGGGCCCCTTCTGAGGGCCCTAAATGCCAATTTTACCCCCTCATCTCTCCACTGTGTAGTATCAGAGCTAATTTTCATTCTATTAGGAGTCTGGTTACAGGCTGCTGAGCGGAATTCACTTTGGGCCAATGTTGCACCAGCAGTGAGGCTCCCCTACTAAGAGCTGAAATCACTAAAGAGCTAAAATTGCTAAGAGCTGAAATCACTGAGTGCTCTTAAGTGGGGGGGGGAGGGGTGAAGATATATTGGTGAGCAGCTAGTGGGATGTCTGCTGGAGATGAGAGGCTCTTGGGATGGCTGGTGGAGCGGCTCTCGGGACGGTTGGCAGAGCGGAGCAGCTCGCGTGATGGCTTGCGGAGTGGAGCGGCTTGCAGTGAAGGCTGCAGCAGACCCCTGCGGAAAGGCAGGACAGTCGTCCGTCAACACGAGCAGCGGAGCATGTAAGGTGCCCCCATACTTTCCCCCCTTTTCCACCCAGACTGGGAGGTAAACTCTGAAGATGAACTTTTGAACTCTGGGGCTGCGCTGGACTTTTGGGAGTTTGGGTGACTTTTGGGTAGCTGGACTCAACAACCAAAGGGAAAGGACACAGCTCAATCTGCTTGGGGGTGGGTCTTCTGGTTCATGATTCGTGTTTATGAACCCTAGTTGTGGTGTTTCCCCAACATAATGCCGCATTGTTTCCCTCCTTTATTAAAAGGTGGTGGGTTTTTTGTTTTTCTTTTTGGTACACTCAGACTCTGTACTTGCAGAAGGAGAAGTATTGCCTCTTAGAGGCGCCCAGAGGGGTGGTATGTAATTGTCCCAGGTCACTGGGTGGGGGCTCGAGCCGGTTTTGCATTGTGTAATTGAAACAGAACCCCTAGATACTGAACCCGGCCCTTGTTGCTGCCAGCTCCGACGAGCAGAAGGGTTACATTAATTAGAAACAGGAAAAAGATTCAAACTATTTCCTCTAGCAGTGTTGCAACATATTTTATAGTATCAGTCTAGTTTCCAGTGCACTTGAGTAACCAACTGCACAAAGATTACTGGAATATATAGGCAGTATTAAAATGAGTTTATGGACCAGGAGTATATATACTGTTAGTAACCAGGAGATTTTTCATTAGATCTGCATATTGGATTGAACGCCCTGGACTGACTCTCCTGTCCTTCCGGTTTCAAGCAATGTCCAATCTTGACCTAATTCAATTGTCATGTCAGCTCCCTTATGCAAACTGATAACTGTGCACCCGTATCAAATCTTAGTCACCCCCTGAGACAGCAACTGAAAATGTTGCTGCCCTGACTATTTAGCTGCCCTGTGCAACTACTTGGTCTTGTTGTTTGGCAGAGACAGGTGGGATCTTACTGTTTGCAAAACTTGTGCAAGCAACAGTTGTGTTGCTTTTATCTCTTGTTGCAGAACCCAGTAAGGTGTTTCTGCGTCTGCTTCCATCATGAAAAGCAGGATGAGGAGGTCACTGTGGTTTCTTGCATTCGAAAGGCTGTTGTTGAGAATACAAAGTAGGTTTTTGTACAGAATGTGAATGGTTTAGTAATACTGTGGGATCCCAAGCGGCACAGTAATAGGTAGCCGCGTCACTCTTGCTTATTTTCTTTACTGTCAGGACACAGATCGACTCGGAGAGCTGCTTCTCTGCCTCAAACTTTCCCTTCTCAGAATCCTGGTCAAAGACGGGTTTTCCTGATGAAAGATAGAGAATCCGTTCCAGAGCTGCATCAGGTCTCTGTCGATACCAGTGTATATAAGCAGTACTAAGGGTTATGCCAGAAACATGACAGTCAATTCGTGCAGTTTTATTTTCTGCCCTGGTGATGGATAGTTGAGATTGTACCAGTACTTGGGCCTCTCCATCTGCAAAGAAAAGAGACAAATGCCATTTAATCTGAAATTGATAGAACATGGAGGATCTCCAATCATTGCTCAGTAAGGTGCCTGCATGGAGAAGCCTAGAGTGCAAAAAGCAACTTACAAGACCAAACTACTGAAGCAACAAGATAAACTTGCAATAGTAACATTCTCACTAAGTTATGATGAGCCTGCTACTGAGAAAGAAAGGAATATGAATTCTGATCTCAGAAAAAGGGAGGGATCACTTGAGTAGAGGAAGTGACTGGCTAGCTATTTCAAGGCAATACAGATATGCGTTTGCCTTACATAAAAGTTCAAAAGTTTTGTGATAGGAACATCTACTAACCTTCCCTCGTGCTATCCAGCAACTCTTCTGACTGCTGCCTTGTTTAGAACTTTTGAAAAAGAGTATCAGATTATTATAACAATAGTTGCAGGTATTGAGGTTGTCTGCACTCCCTTAAAAAAAAACATAAACATCAGCAGATTTGATCAAGCAATAATGTTCTCAGCATGAAAAAGGCAACTAATAGAACTTTTTCAAGCAGTGATGAAAATAGATCACCAAGAGTCTGATGCCAAGTCCATTGAAGTCAATGGGAAGTTCTTCAATTGATTTCAATGATCTTTGGAATAAGCCCCAATTCCTAGGGAGAATTTACTCGGGAATTTTTCATCTTGTCTTAACTCAGAATCCCCTCAAGTTTATAGATCTGATAGAATTGTTGTCAAGGAAAAGAAATCAGTAATCTCTTAAATAAACACATTGTCCTTGCACTTTAATTTGATTTTTGCCTCATCCAAACTCAGAGATGCTTCAATGATTAACTCTTTGTTTTCACCTACATCAGTAGATTCCTGTTGTTTCATTAGGGGTTTCATATGCTGTTTGTGAATTCTGGTGCTATATACACCCTGTCTGGGAGTTTCCCTTTGGGTATCGGTTGTTGTCTATTCCACCCCACTCCACAAGAGTATGTAACTTTTATTGGGTGACCTTCATCTCTGTGCAGAGAGCCAGAACAAGGTCCTTACACTGTTTTAACCCCACTTAAGTCCTATTTTGAGGGTTATAGTGAGAAGTAAGTGCTGTATAAGCCTTGTCCTTGCCCCTCTACAAAGGGCTGAATTAACCCATTAAACTTTACAATAAACTGTTCTGAGAACTCCTTAAAATCTGGAACATTTTGAATATACTTTGAACACTATCCAAAGAAACATAGCAACAAATATACCATATTTCAAAAGCATAGTGATTAAGTATATAGATGGAGTGCTACCGGCTCTGTCCCTGTTTTCGGTGTGGGTCGGTGGGGAGTGGAATATACTTTTTTCCATCAACAGAAACTTCTTATAACCTTTCTTTGAACAGATCTAGCTGGGGAAAGAGAGTTCGGGCCAGATCCCTAAAGGAATTTAGGAGCCTGAACTTGATCATCCGGACAAACTTGGTCTGAATTCCAAGGATTTAAAAATCATAGTTTGTACACAGGCAGCGATTTTCTAATCATGAGACCAGGAATGATTTCACAAAGAGGGCTGTACTGGATGTGGAGGAGTGCGGACGTTTAAATGAGACTGAAAGCCTCCCACTGGAATTCTTGATGATGAGAATTGTCTGAGCCCTGCCTCGTTAATTAAGGGCTGACTTACCTCTGACGCTTATGGGGATGTACAAGGGAGAGGAAGGTTTTGAGTAAGTTGACTCACATTAATAGTCTCATTGACTGAAGTGGGTTTATTCAGGATAGGTGGTGGTTTTCAGAATCAGCTCCTCAGGTAGTCTGATAATGCTCCATCTTCCTCTAGCTCAGTTATATTGAAACAAGAACATTCAATTAGAGTAATTCATTTGCTGTATTCTTACTTTCAAACACATTTATATCCTATTAAATGGCCTTTTGGTAAAAAAAAAAAAAGAGAACCCTATAGATTTTTATCACTTTACTTATATAGAAACATGCAGTTCTAGGATGGAAACGCTGTAATGACTGCTGTAAATATACAATATTCCTGATCAAACAATCTTGCGTCCAAAGAATCAACATCAGCCCTCTTCTTGGCGTCTGAAGAGAGCCCCTGTACAGAAGGTCTAGTTCAGTAGTTCCACAGCAAAAGGGTGAGTCTTGGGTATGGTCCAAAGCTCATTGAAGTGGCTGGGAGTTCTTCCACTGACTTCACTGGACTCTGGATGAAACTTGAAAAGGCCTGTCCTGTAAGGTGGTGAGCACCTGCATCTCCCATTACAGGCAACAGGAACTCACAAGGCCAGGGCCTTATGGCTTTAAATCCCAACAGTAAAATGAAAATCCCATTCCTAATACTAAAATGTGGGGAAAGATTCTTCTGAGTGTACTTGGGGTTTTTTTGTTTTTGTGTGGTGGTGGTGGTGTTTACAAAAAAGCACAATACAATAATGGTGAAATAATTGGAATCCAAACCTGCTAGATGTCTAAACAGTAATTTGTTGGTTTCCTGTCTTGATGATGAAGCCCCTGAAAAGCAACACATCCTGTTTTGTTAAAAGGATGTTTGTGGTATGGGGAGGGAGGGAAGGCAGGGGGGCGGAATTTGCAGTATAAACTTTTTATTCTCAAGACATCTTGTAGCTTCACAAAATAAGCTGTTAATGGTTCAATATTAATTCAGTTAAAAATTTTGTGCCACTGTATCATTTTCTCCCTTCACCATTTGCTCCATGTTACAGAAAGGAGCACATTCTGAAAAAGGTAGACTTGAGAAATCTCAGCTGCTAATGCCTAGGTCCATGTTCCAGATCTTGCTACAGTTCTTTGAAAATTTTGGTTTTTGTTGTTGTTGTTGTTGTTGAGGAACACAGTGGGTTAACTTTGCATTGATGACTGGGTCATAACTTTTGAAAATATACATTGTATAATTGTTGGTACAGTGATCAAGAGACTAGAAGGAAAACAGTCACCCAACTCAAGGATGAAATCTTATTATGACTTGATTGAATTCCATACATAAGTCTGAGAACTACTGAAAATAAACTGAACACTCTGCTCATACAGAGCTTATCCTGTAAAGCACTAAGTAATGCTGGAAGTGCTGAGGTCTCTCAACTCTTATTAGTGTCTACAGATGATGATGATGAGAGCACCCACTAGCTTTTAGAAATAGCTCAGTATCTTGCAGGATGGAGCACCTTTTCCTTTGGAGATTTCAAAGCGCTTTAATCAATCTTTAATGCAAGAAAAAAGAAATGTCAAACATCTTCCTTACTGATGCAGCGGATGGTGTGAATAATACACTTACAAAACTTGCATACGATTCAAAACTGGGTTGAGTTGGAGACACCCGTGAGGACAGAGAAAATATGGAAAACTTTGAGATCAGTGTCATTAAGTTTCTTGCTATTCTATCAGGCATGGAATCATCTGTCAAAGGAGATGATGGAAGCCCCATTTTGGAGATCTTTAAAACTAGACTCGACAAAAAACTAGAAAACACTTGGTAGGGAATAGCTCTGCATTGGCAGGAAGATGAACTGGATGCTGTAATAGGTCTTTTCCATTTCAAACCTCTATGATTTTATGAACCTTAACTACATGTTAATGAAAACTTTGGAAATATATATGTAAGGACCACTCTTCTGTAAATGTCCCATGTTTATGATTTGTTGTGGACCAAATGGTTTCCTTAACATACATACCAAGAACTTGAATGGATATTAATCTATATTGGACATCCTGAACAGTGCCTATAAGTGACAGGCACATGTATGACTCTCTAAATTATATGTGAGTGGTATCATATATAATTCAATGATATTAACAGGAGCCCCACACGTCGATCAACACTACAATAACCAGTTTCATTTGCTCATTTGTAATGATGATAAAAAGTTCTCAGTCAAAGGTGATTGATGGTGAAATGAGCTATCAAAGGACATAAGTGTGAGCCAAAAACCTATCCATTCTCAGGAGCGGCTGGAATTCCTGGAACCTAGGATAAGGTATTCCATTTCTACTCTGCTGTAATGGACATGGCTAGAGGGAGGTACTGCATTACTGTGATCCCTAACTCCCACAGTGGCTCCTTAGGGTCATTCCTTGCAGGGCACAACTAAATGCGCTAAGGTGTAGTGGGAGCAAAACTAGCCACTACCTGACCCCAGCACTATGGGGGCACAGAGATGGCATCCAGCCACCTTTGTCACCAAGCTCAGTCTTGCACCGAGTGCAGTGCAGATGAATGTGAGGATTGGGCCCTTTTCCATGGGAAGGAAGCCCCCCAGGATTTCCTGTGCCCGTCTCACATTTACAATGAAGAGCTTACAATGAAGAGCTTGTAAGAGCTGGCTATTTTAGTCTTAACTCCTCGAGCATGGCACACATGTGCACTCAGAGGAGCCAAGTTAGTTATTTTATGTTGGGCCACTGAAACTGAGAGGCAAACTCCTGTATTGTGTGTAAACTACAGCTCCAGCTATAGAGCTGTCCTGAAAATTCCCAGTGGAGTTGCAAACTGCTGTTTGTTCCAACAAAGAAAATGTCTTCCCCTCATCTTCCCTATTCACTTTACCCTCCCCCCCCCACAAGTCTCTCCCCAGTTATTTATTGTGCCCACCCCATTCTCCCACTCCCCAGTGTCTCTGGTCACCCATTACTTTGTGAAGTCAAATGGGTAGTGACTGCTCAATCACTTGTTCTGCCTTTAGAGATGGAGCCAGTACTGGCAGGCAGTCACTGGATGTCAGCTTTACCTAGTGGGTGGCGCAAACTCCCACTTCCCTGGCTCAGGCAAATCCCTACACAACTTGGGCTGGCCGAACGGGAGTTCACGCTGGCCGTGGTTTGTGGGACTGAGGCTATGCCTGTTCTGAAGGCTGGTGTTCCTGGGCCAGGGGCAGGGCTCAGCCTGCTCTGCTGCAGCAGTAACATGAGAGTTGAGTCCCACACACAGAGCTGTGGTGGTTTTTGTGCAGGGTTGCAGGAAGCTTGTGGCACTGTGTAAAATCCCATGTGGCACAGTAATAGCGGCCGCTGTCTGTCTCTTCCAGCTTGTGCACCACCAAGTTAGAGATGTTTTTTGTCCCATAGGCTGAGAATTTCTCCTTGGGGAAGGCTGCCTCTCGCTTTAACTCCGACCCAGAGAGAGTGAGGTACAGCAGCCTGTGTGGGGCCTCTCCAGCTGAGGCTCGGTACCAGTGGATGTAGGTAGAGTCCGATCCACCAAACACCTTGCAAGTGAATTTGGCAGAATTGCCTTGAACTGGCTGCTTTGTGAGAGAGATCTGCTCCTGCTCCAGGTGAATGGCCCACAGAACAGCTGGAAGGCAAAAAGAGAGAAAGCAACCATGAGGAGACAGCACCTAGACACATTTCCCTCTTCCGAGAGCAGTAACATGTACATGGCCTTGCCACCTTCAAGTTCTTGAGGAAGGTACATGGGCTTACTTATCCATTGCCTTGCACCTTGTATAGCCATTTGTGTCTCTGTAAATGTGAGGGCAAAATGAGTAAAGCCTATCTCTAGTGTGAGTAAATGATCAATTTCTGTTTACACGTGGGCAAAGATGGTGTGAACAATTACACAAGGTACAGAGCAGTGAAGAATCAGACCCTTTATCTGTGAGGAACCATCCAGGATTACAGATCCTGATTTCTCCATTTCAGTACACCAGTTTTATTTCAGTGCAATGCCATTGGCTTTATTGGTACTGTACTAGCATCAAGTTATTACACTGGAGTCGAGATTCAGGCCCATGTTGGGTTTTTTTTTTTTGTTAACAATAAATACAGAATAAAATCACTAACTACAGTTAATGTGTCCAGTAAACTTACCAGGGAAGAGGCAAGCAACGAGGGCTTGCAGACATCCCACCATGTCTCCTTAACTTGCTGCACCTTTTCAGGAAGGAAAGTTAATGGTGCTCAATTTGGTCAAAAGAAAAATAATGTTACCCAGTCCTGTCTGAAGAAAGCAAGAAATGAGGATATTGCTGCTGTTCTTACTGTACCATCTGGTTTCCTGTTGGGTTGGGGGTGGGAGCAGGACGGAGAGTTTGTGAGAGAGCCACTAACCATTTTAGGTTTCAGAGTAGCAGCCGTGTCAGTCTGTATTCGCAAAAAGAAAAGGAGTACTAGTGGCACCTTAGAGACTAACAAATGTATTTGGGCATAAGCTTTTGTGAGCTACAGCTCACTTCCTCGGATGCATTTTAGGTTCTTGGGTCCAGATCCTAATTCAGTAGTTAGGATGATTTCAATGAAAGTTAGGAGACTAAATACCTCTGAGAATTTCGGCCTTAGTGCATTCTCCTTCCATGGACAGAAACATACAGGTAGCAAATTGTAGTGCACTTTCCCACCATTAATGCTTTGTGGTTAAGGCACTGAACTAGGACTCGGGAGGTCTGAACTCAATTCACAGCAATGCCACAAATGCCATGCATGACCATAGGCAAGTTACCAAGAGCCTGAATTTTAGAGGTGCAGAGGTATCCACTGCTTCTGTCAATTTATGCTGGAGGGAGAAGTGCTCAGCTCTTCTTTAAAATCTGGCCTATAATCTCCTGTCCTCCATCTGTAAAATGAGAACTATCTTTTCTTTGAATGTCTTATCTATTTAGACTATAACCTTTTTGAGGCTCTTTCTGTGGTCTAGAGCATATAGCAGAGTGGGACCCCTCTCTTTCACTTGGGGCCCGTAGGCCCTAAATCATGAAAATAACAATTTTACTATTATAGTGGAAACCAAAGGTCCCAATTAGGATTAGGGTCCCACTGTCCTAGGTGTTGTTCAGATGTGCAAAAAGGCCTGGCTCCTGCCCCAAACAATTTACCATCGAATATGAAAGTTATATCCCTCTCCCTCCATCCTTCATATGGAATCAAATAAACCTGAATACATCATTTGTAAAACTCTTAGAGCAGGGAGTATTTTCATCACATGATTATACATTTCCGAGCACAAAGAGGTCTCCATCAGTTTGGGTGCTACCTCAATAGAAATAATATTACTATATTTGCATTTAAAAAATGTAACTAGATAAAAAATGTCCTGCTGCAGTTAAAAAAACAACTGCAAGCACTTGGGTGTTCAACAAATACATATGCAAAGAAGGAAAAGCAAATAAAGCTTCATAGAAACTGGGAGATGCAAAAAGCAGAGCCCACTTTGATGTCCTCTTAGTGCTGTCAAAGTCCACATTACTGTGGTCAGTGCTCAGATACCATGGTGATGGACATTTTAGGAATGCCTTACTGAGACAAACAGTTAGCTGCTTAAATAGATTAGATCAAAAATAGCTACGATATCGAGAATAGAGTAAGATCAGTGAATTACCAATGTAACATAAAATGGATGTTCAGCCAACCTGCTCATTAGTCATTTGGTAACTGGCAAGGAAACTCCCCATGACTTCCTGGAAGTATGAATGCCCTTCTCTTGTTGGGTTTTAAGAGCTTGAAAGTTGTCAGGAATTGTACTGCTTCTCTTGCATTGAGGGCTTCTCTGGGTGTGTATAACATGCAGTAAAGTTAGTTCTGTTACGTTTTGTTGTCTACCCCCGATCCCTGCAGGCATGGCCACAGAATTCCTGCATCCTGTGTATACTAGGGCTCCTACCATTGCTGAGTGTGAAACTGGGGCAAAACTGTTTCTAAGGCCTTAGCTCCCAACCTGAAGCAAATACTCACCAGCAGCTACACACCACACAACAAAAACACTAACCCAGAAACCTATCCCTTCAACAAACCCCGTTGTCAACTCTGTCTGCATATCGATTCAAGGGACACCACCATAGGGCCTAACCACATCAGCCACACCCTCTGGGGCTCATTCACCTGCACATCTACCAATGTGATATATGCCATCGTGTGCCAGCAATGCCCCTCTGCCATGTACATTGGCCAAACCAGACAATCTCTACACAAAAGAATAAATGGACACAAATCAGATGTCAAGAATTATAACATTCAAAAATCAGTAGGAGAACACTTCAATCTCCCTGGACACTCAATAACAGACTTAAAAGTGGCAATTCTTCAACAAAAAAACTTCAAAAAACAGACTCCAATGAGAAACTGCAGAACTGGATTTAATTTGCAAACTGGACACCATAAAATTAGGCCTGAATAAAGACTGGGAGTGGATGGGTCACTACAGAAACTAATTTTCCTCTACTGTTACTCACACGTTCTTGTCAGCTGTTTGAAATGTGCCATCCTAATTACATTGCCCTCATTACCACTACAAAAGTGATTTTTCCTCCCTTGGTATTCTACTGTTGAGAATAGCCCACTTCCACTTTAATTGAATTGTCGCATTAGCACTGCCCCCCCCCACTGGGTAAGGCAACTCCCATCTTTTCATATACTGTGTATATATACCTGTCTACTGTATTTTCCACTCCATGCTCAAATAAAACTGTTAGTCCTTGTGGCACCTTAGAAACTCCTCATTGTTTTTGCTGATACAG
Source organism: Chelonia mydas (assembly GCF_015237465.2). Taxonomy (NCBI): domain Eukaryota; kingdom Metazoa; phylum Chordata; order Testudines; family Cheloniidae; genus Chelonia; species Chelonia mydas. Next base: position 172,891,949 of record NC_057850.1, on the reverse strand, counting down.
ACTAACACGGCTACCCCTCTGAAACTTGTCTGTGTTAGTGTTAGTCCCTGAGTGGGTTGTCCGAAGCAGAGATTGAAAGCATGAGCTCAAAGAGCGAGCAGTGTTAGCCAAGGCTGTAGCAGGCTATTCAGTCTCTTTCTGTTGCCCAACCATCGCTAGCGGGAGATAAGAGCATCACACTGAGGGGGTTCATTCAGCATCTTTCTGTACCTTTGTCTACCATTGTTCACTGGGCCAGCAACGTTGCAGATCCAGGGATGGCGACAGTGGTAGGAGGGAGAGAGCACAGTGGATGAGGTGTTTTTACACTGCATGATTTAGACCTTGGTTGAATAGGGTTAAACAGTGAGGTAGCAAAAACTCCTGCACCCTGGTTAGTGTTCCAGTCATTGCTAAAATTTCCTCACAGAACAATTGCTTGTTCTGCCTTTAGGGATGGAGCCGGTATTGCTAGGCAGATGCTGGGGAAGTGGGCCCAGCGCCACTCACGAAGAAAGTGGGATGAATGGGCATCTGCATGGGTGGGTGGAGCTGGGGCAGGAGTCAGTCTGCTGTATTGGCTATGACATGAGTTTGAGAGGCTGTCTGCCCCATAGATAGGGTTGCCTGGTGTCCGCTTTTCAACTGGAACACCGGTTGAAAAAGGACCCCAGCGGCTTCAGTCAGCATTGCTGACCGGGCCATTAAAAGTCCAGTCAGCAGCACAGCAGGGCTAAGGCAGAGTCCCTGCCTGCCCTGTCCCCACATGGCTCCCAGCAGCAGCCAGCATCTCCCTGAGGCCCCTAGGTGCAGGGATGGCCACGGGGGCTCTATGCGCTGCCTCTGCCCCGAGCACCAGCTCCTCAGCTCCCATTGACCAGCATCTCCCCTCCACCTAGGAGCTGGACATGCCGGCCCCTTCCAAGAGTCATGCTGAGCCAAGGTAGGCAGGGAGCCTGCCTTAGCCCCACTGCACTGCTGACCCGGAGCTGCCTGAACTAAGCGCCACCCGTCTGGAGCCTAAACCCCAAACCCTCTCCTGCACCCCTGCCCCAGGCCTGAGCCCCCTCCTGCACCTGAAACTTCTCATCTCTGACCCCCCCAGAGCCTGTACCCCAAGTTGGAACCTGCATCCCCTCCCACACCCCTGCCCCAGCCCGATGAAAGTGAGCGAGGGTGGGGGACAGCGAACCATGAAGGGAGAGAAGATGGAGCGAGCGGGGGGCGGGGCCTCAGAAGGGGCAGGAAAATGGTGTTAGGGTTGCCAACTTTCTAATCACACAAAACCAATGTATAGAGTGGGCTGAGGGTGGGGCTCAGTGAGCTCTGCTGCAGCAGTAACGTGAGAGCTGAGCCCAGCCCCCCAGGCTGTGGTATGTGTGGTTTTGGTGTTTAGGGGGGTTTTTGTGCAGGGCTGCAGGAGGTTTGTGGCACTGTGTATAATCCCATGCGGCACAGTAATAGTGGCCGCTGTCTGCCTTTTCCAGCTTCTGCACCAACAGTTTGCAGAAGCTACGGTCTTGAAAATAGGCGGTGAGTTTCTTGCTGGAGAAGCCGGCGTCCCAGGTAGGATCAGGCTTGGAGTAAGAAAGGTAGAGCATCCTCTGTGGAGCCCCTCCAGTTGGGGCTCGGTACCAGTGGATATAGGTAGAGGCCAATATGCCAGACACTTTGCAAATGAAGTCAGCAGTGCTGCCTGTACCTGGCTCCTTTGTGATGGAGATTGGTACCTGCTCCAGGTGAATGGCCCACAGCACAGCTAGAAGACAAAAGGAGGATAAGGAGCTATGAGGAAATGGCTGCTAGAAATAATCCCTCTACATGGAGCAGTAATGTCTGTCCTATGCAGAGTCCATGCTGCTTAGACTGAAGGGACGCGGGGTTGCTTCTCTGCTGCCTTTCACCTTGTATGTTCATTTAGAAGTGTGCATGGTGAGGGTGAAGTGTGTCATTTCTGACACGGGTGTGAGTGAGAGGACAATTCTGATCTCAGGGTTTTTTCTCTCCCAGGCACAGATGTCAGTGACTACACAAGGGGTAGGGGAGTTGATAACTGGGCCCCTGGTGTGTGGATTATCTGTAAAGTTCCATACACACTCAGGGGTGCTGAGACTCCAGTCTTACTCCACTACTCTCACTAGAGTTGTCCTGGAGTAAAACTGTTGTAACTCTGGGGATCCAAGCCCACAATGCTGCATAAATAACCATAAATGATAAACAGAACTGAGTTGAACAAACTTACATGGCAAGAGGCAAGCGAAGAGAATTTCCAGAAACCCCACCATGTCTCCTGAAATTGCTCTGGCTCCTGAGGAGAAATAAAAGCACAAGAAGTCAATGCTACTCAGTCTTGAGTGACAAATTCTGAAATGCTGAAAGAAAAAGGTGGGAGCAGACTGCCCAGTCCTGAGCAGAAGAGATGAGGTGCTGTCGTTCTCACTGTATCGAAGAGTTTCCAATTTATTTAAGAGTGTGAGAGGGGACACGTGTCAGCCCAGTGTGTGAGCCACTAACCAAAACCAAACTCCTCGCTGCCTTCTCTTCACTGTGTACTAGAGAACTACACAGTCACACGTCTTGATTAGTTGAAGCATACACACTGTAAATAGTTAATGTTAAAAGAATTCTTAGTCAGTAAAACTGGGGAAGGGCCAAACCATGACTGACTCTCAAAAACTCCACACCAGATCCCTCCATCGCAACAGGCAGGAGGTGCTGTCATTGGAAATAAAACACGAAATTATCCCTTCTTGGGAACATCACTGCCTGCTCACATGCTTCCTTTTTTTTTTTTTTAATGAAATGTAAGACAAAGGTCATATTAACTTCCCATCATTAAAGATCCCATGGAACCTTTTGTAAGAGTAGGAGCCTATGCCCAATGCTGAAAGTATTTCTGTGCCTAACTCCCATTAATTTAAATTTGTGTTAGACACCCATAAACCTGGAAGATGTGGGCCCCAGTATCCTTGTCAACTTCCAATTTGAGTACTTCCATTCCTCTCACCTAAACTTCCCCCTGGAGTTTCAGTTGGATATGGTGTAATCCTCGCTTCCTCTCCAAGCTGTTGTGTAGGCTCATTACATTTCACCCCTGAGACAGCCGCATTACAATATAGATAGGCTTGGAAGGATTAGATTTTTATTGTATGCCGGTAGCTATTCATTGCAGAATAGATAAGGGGAGCGAGTATGGTTTGATTTCTGGTATATGTTTTAATATGCATATGTGTTTCCCAAGGTGGTTTGCTATTACGTGTGATGCTATGCATTGAATAATCTCCTTTATTTTTGCCGGCAGGTCTCAAAAGCCAATTACTGTAAGTGCAACACTGATTTTGCTTCTATCATTTATCTTAATTTGCTCTGTCTATCTGCATAGATGACCCCTTCCTCCATGATAATAAATATTGCACCCAATTCCTGCTCGAAGACTGAACAAAATAGCAGCTCAGGTTAGCTAAATACAAATTCAGGCTTCTGGTACCCCCTTGTGGCGAGAAAGGAGTAAAACTCTAGGGAATCCATTTGAATAGGCTAGTACTGAAATATGAAGAATGGTGGTTTCTCAAACTGTAGCTGACAATCTTCTTTGATGTTTTTTTGTATCAATCACTCTTTCTTCAGTGATTATAAAAAAACAACAACACATAGATGAGGTGATTTTTAGTTCCCAGTTCATGCCAGGAAAGAACACGAAGAATGAAGTTTGTAATTCCAGTGTTGGGAAAGTGCTGGATAGAGGAGATCCTATTGTGAAATATGCAAAGACCACTATCAGCCATATGCTAATTGCATTTACAGAAGTGCAAGATCACGGCTGGCTCTGGCATTGCCTGTATGTAACTGGTGTCAGAATTTGGCATAATTCTAATGAGCTGGTGATTCTACTATACGTCCAACAGTGATATTCCTGTAGCTGACATTCTCTAGGCCAGACTCTGCCCTTCATCACAGCACATGTTCAAGAAAATGATGTAATGTTGAGCAGAATTTGACCCACTGTTCCATGGCCCCCAGGCGTCTTCCAGCTGCTGGGGATTGCTGGGCCCAGGATGCTCCTGCCATGCCTACTTTCTCCCATGAGCTTCCCCATCAGCCAAAGTGGAGGGGGAGGTGGTGGTTACAGCACAGAACTGCCATGCTGGTGCTTTGCCACCCGGGGTAGTTCTTACACAAGGGGAATCCTCAGGGCCAGCTATGCCACCAGAATGGTACAAAGTGATGAAGTGGGTCCTCTTGCGTGTGGAATTGCTGATCATCATCTTCTGTAGTCAATGCTCCTGTGAGCTGTGAAGGCAAGGCTGTCATATTATTCAGGGTTCACAGCTCTGCTTTGAAGGAACAGCAGGTCTTCAGCATTATTACTATTTTTCAGGCAAACTCAATGTACTTCAGGGGCTGGGGGAGCAGAGCTGGTGCCACAGCTCTAACTACGTCATCAGCCCCCAGAGCCTCACTCCTCTGTGACAGAATTATTAATTTCCACCTGGGCAATACGGCTCTCTCCAACCTCTGAAGGTTCCACTTTCCATGGCCTCCAAACCCCTCTGTAGTTCACTGAATCGCTAGTTCTTGGTGTTTCTGGATGGACTGAAACTATGTGCATTTCTACCTGTTAACCCTTTCATGGGTGCTGTTAGAACTGCTTGGGAACTTTGTTTCACCAGGATTTCTCATGCTGAGAATCCAAACCTACAGTATTATTTCCTTCCAAAATGACTTCAGCTTTGTAGAATTTGCATTCATTGGAACTGCATCCCCTTTAATCACAGAAAACCTTCCATTGTGTGTGGGTGTGTGTTTCTCACTTGTTCTTCCCTTTCAGTCATTTAAAATGTTGGCTTCTTGACAAACTGAGGAGATTCTGGCTTATTTTAAATGCTGCTGACCAGTTGTATTTAGAGGGGTGGGGTGTGTGCCCCTTATGTCCACTAACACTCGCTGGGTTATAACAGCACAGGCTTTAAGCCCTACCAGAGATCTCCTCCCTGTAGTGATGGGCATTCAAGCTGTCTTTGCTGCCTCCGAGACACCCATGTCCTATCTAAGTGTAAGGTCTGTATGGGATTTAAAGGCAGGTTGGAGAAAGGCAGCGGCTAGATTGATGCTTCTTCTAATGGAGTGTTTGCTAGCCCCAGTGGAGTCTGCTTCCCTCAGCCCCAGACACCAGCCTCAACATCCCAGCCTGCCTCCATGGCAGCAGCACCTTCAGAGGCTTGGAAACCCTAGGCTCTCCGGAAGGAGAAAGAGAAGAGGGGTAGATGGCCTAATAAATCCCACTCTAAGGAGACCTCATGTCCCCCAAAAGGTTCAGCTGAGGCTCCATCTGAGGCTGTATTGAGCCATCAGTACCACACAAGAAGCAGTGTACAGACAGGTCTTCTAACATTGGGGTTCCCAAACTTTTTTCCCTGTGGCTGATATGTGCCGCTGCAATGGGCAGGGTGGCCCACTATTAACGCTTCTTGAGGAACAGTATTAACTTTAATTATTACATGTATATAAATTCTATGTACCCACAGGGAGCCATCTTTCCTCTCCCCTATGACTCCTGGCCTGTCCACCCTGCAGCCTGAGGGCAGATGCCACCCGTCCTCCCAAAAGGCAGTATACCCCATTTATGCTCAGCATCCCTTCCCTTGAAGAGCCAAGGCCAAAAGCACTGACTGGGAGGTGGGGTTGCTGAGGTTCCTTGGTGTTGTCCATCACTGGTGGCAGGCGCAGCACATTCCCCTCGGCTCTGGGACTACCACCTCAGCCCACAGGGCACAGTTCTCCTGCAGCAGGCAGGAGAGTGCTTGATCCAGCTGTGAAGAGATGGGGGGCAGGGGAGGCAGAGAAAGGAGACTGAACCTGTTACCCCAGTCAGAGCAGGGGTTCAGCCCCAGAGAACCCCCAGCCTGGGCCTGGGGTAGAGGGGTGAGGTGAGCGACACAGAGACCAGTTTGGTTGAAGAGGGAAGGTACTGACAGATGGCTCATGGTGAGATGGAGTGGGTGGGATAAGCTGGGTTGTGGCATGTGTAGAGTTAAGGATGTTACGGAAGGGGTGGGGCAGCCACCTTGTGGATGGGCAGTTGGGGTGTGTGGTGGGGAACCCCAGGTTTGCGGGGAATGGGGCAGGGGAACTCTGGGTTTGGCAGGGGAGCCTAAGTTGGCAAAACAGCTGAGCAAGCCCAGCTGCTGGGGACAGGCTGAGAGCGCTCCCCCTTGCAGCTTCATGCTCCACCCTGGGGAGGGATGGATGACTGGGGAGGGCACTGTGCACAGCCTGCAATGGGGGGAATGTGGCTCCTATCATGGACAGCAGAGATGGGAGGGGAGAATAGGACAGGTCAGTGCCCTGGGGAGGGGGCCTCTGACCCTCCCCCCTGAAAAACAGCACACCCACACCCCACTGCTGGCCACTAAGATGGAGGGGACAGCACAGTGCACAGGGGGAGGTCCTGGATATTCCCTACTGCAAACTTAGCAAGTTGCCACCCCCCCACATTGTCTGTCTGCAACCAGATGCTGAGGAAAGGAGGAGGAAACCTTCCAGTTGTGCCTCTGCTGCTCCCCTGACCTCAGCACCCTCCTCCCCAAAATATTCCTCTCTTCCAGACCCTCCCCGCGACACACACTCTCCACACAGATTCTAGCAGGTAGGACAAATGGGCAGGGCTGTGAGACCTAGAGCTGCATTGAAGGGCCAAGGTTGGAAGGGGAATGGAAAGATGCAGTTTGGGGGAGGCAACACCCTTACCTGCCCCCCAATCTCCACTCCTGCCAGTGGACCACCTTGGACTGTATTGTGGGCCACCTTCAGGAACCTCTGATCTAAAGGGTCACTGTACTCCCCGAGCCTCTAGGCTGAAGCGCCAATGTGAACTTTTTGTGGGGTGTTTGGAGGGGTGTTCTGGAGACGGGGTAAAGAACTGACCAGGGTTGCTAGGGAGGGGATTGTGCAGGTAGGTTTAGCGCTGATAAGGGAATCTGTCCCTCCTGGATAAGGTGGTTAATGTACAATGAATTACTTTCATCTCTCAGTATTATCCTAACCAACTCAAACCCACCCTCAAATCATTACACACTCTTATAAAACCCCAAAGGCACAATAGCTTTCCTCCAAGAAGCTCATTTGTCTACTAACAGTGCTTGCCACCACCCTGAGTATGGATCCCTCCCTTCTTGCATGACAGGCTTTTTGAGCTGGGACAGTGTGAGTTCTAGACTGGTGCAGAGGGGATGAGGACAGCACCACAGGGTTCTCTGGTGGCAGAGGAGCAGGAACAGAGCCCAGACATGGACTAGACCCTGAAACAGTCTCTGTGGCCAACTGCACTGGGGAATGTCCTAGGTCCTTGTTTGGGCCCAGGGAATGCGCTGGAGAGGAAATACCAGTGGAGCCAGAGCTGCAGCTGGGAAGTGGCCACTGCTGCCACCTTTGTTGTCACTATGGGGGGAAATTACAGCATAAATGGGAGAGATTTCTGGATTACAAGCAATGAAACTATTGTTATAGAGGATATTGATGTGCTATAGGGTGGCCTTAGCTTCAGTTGCAGATGGAAGCCATGCCAGTTCCCTGGTCCCCCTTCCTCCAACCTCCCCACCATATGTGATCCAAGGGATTCCAAGCAGGGAGAAAAATTTAAATGTGCAACTCTTGATTTATTCTAGCAACTGTTGCACTGATGGTGGGAGGGAATCAGATCTCAGACTACAGGTT